>NC_057431.1:13946162-14567412 GCF_019457755.1 Venturia canescens | reverse complement strand
TACTCGCTTGAATTGCTGCATGATGAATGTGGAAATTTATTTCAATAAGTTATTGGGTGCTTTGTTTCTCGTGATATTTTATATTATTTTTAGTAAAAACAGGATTACTTTCTAGCCACAAAGATTTATGGGAGCTATTGATTCATTCTTCGAGTAATATACCTTAAATATATAAGGTTTTTCAAGTAAGCAGAATATTTGTTTAATGACACATAGGTATCGGTAATTGGGCTTATAATATTACTTTTCGATGAAATTCAAATTGGGCTTTGCATCCTGGGAAACTTTATAGTTGAGGGTGCATACATTTCGTTTTGCATTTGGAAAGCCTTATAGAAAAGCATTTAATTTTTCATCATCGGTCTTAGACAAAGGACATTATCATTTGCAGACGTGTTTTGAAGTTTATCGTAGAACACGCATTATTGTTGAATAACATACAATGCTAGTTATATATGAATCACCTGAATCATGGTTACGCGCAGCAGCTATGAAATTATCTCTATTTCCTGCATAGATTAATTGAATACGCAGAGTAAGTACTTGGTACATTTTTTGAAAGAGTTGTTACATGAGGCGATTGAGCATTGATGATTGAGAGTTTGAGACAACCTCGGTGATGGATCTGCGCGAACAAAATCTCGTGCGAGTGTAACAAAAGAAAAGGGGAAAAATCAAACCCACGGG
This sequence comes from Venturia canescens, assembly GCF_019457755.1. NCBI lineage: Eukaryota > Metazoa > Arthropoda > Insecta > Hymenoptera > Ichneumonidae > Venturia > Venturia canescens. The sequence goes on along the minus strand of NC_057431.1, from coordinate 14,566,725 downwards.
AGTGGGAGTAGGGAAAAATATTCTCCGTTCCAGTTATATATCCGCAGGAATATCGGGTAAGCAATGCTTGACGGATAACGTCATACGAACAGACGCGAAAACTTGAACCGCAACTAGTGCTGCGGTGTTCCTCGCGCATCGAGCTCAATTACAAATAGCACGCGCTCTCGCTTCGTCGTTCATTTCTTTTGTGAAAAAAAACGGCCCAAATAATCTACACAGAATATTTGCCAATTGTGAAAAACTTTCACTCGAGTCATCGTTTATTACCATCGTATAGTAACGAGAAAAAAATTATTCGACGAACGTCCGTAGTCGAGTACTGTAGTTGTAAGTGCATCGAAAAACTAACTGTATCGTTTTTTTCCCTTTGTCACTTCGAAATCAATTCATCGATCTATTAAATAATTCTTTTTTTATTCATGATAGAAACGGATGAGAAAGTGGAAAAAAAATATCTCAACAAGCGGGTGAAAGTCACTATTTTATTGGTTGTATGCCTCCATAATCCGATAGAAATATAATATAAAATCCAGTGAAGTTTGTACGGTTTTCAATTTCCTGTCAAACGCCATAAAATGAAGTTTCATTCAACTTTTTATAGAAGTTTTTGTTTTTATTTGATTTATTTCTTACTTCAGGCTTGAGTTATTTTCCTTTCATTTGTGAAAACGTGAGTGAACAGTTTTATTTTTTTTGCCTGAGTTTTTCTATCGTCTGTACGTTGGAACTTTCGTTTTCGCTGGGAAAAAGACTCGGGATTCGTAGTATCATTCGACGCGCTGATATCATCAAACGGTTAGGATCTGCACTGAGAAATGAAAAGTAGGGCAGATTTCCGATCGTAAATTCATTGATCGGACATTATTATAGTATATCGTTTTATTTGATTAATCTTGTCGAGTGAAAAACAGAACAATTTTCGTGGTGTGTTCCATTATGAGGTTTGCTTATCGAATCATTATTCAAATATGAAATAATCGATTAAATCAATATTTCATTCCTGTGCAATCAAGTAATATGTGTCATTACAAAAAATAGAATTCAAAAATGGAGAACGTTGGATCAACCAAGATAACGATTGAAGGACAACGTTTAATCGATCGTGCTAATAAATCATCGAGCCTCAAAGTTGGCGATATCGAGATCAGATTTGAGCCTGAAGATCTCGATGAGGAGTACGTAAAAAAAGCAAGAGAAGAACTCGGTGAGACTGAAGAGGTAGTCGTCCAAGCTCTCGCAGAAATTCGTCGATTGGTTGAAGGTTATTCAAATATGATAAAAATACATCATTCTATTAGTGAATATTTTCATTGACAAGATATGGAATCTGAGAGTCAATACGTAGGTTTATTCAAAAGTTTCTTTGTTGTGTAATAGTCAATACTTGGTGAAGCAGCTCACGATTTAATATACCGTGTTAAATTATATTGTAGCAAGAAAGAAGAAACCAACGTCTGCTGAGTTGAGAAAGTGCGTGGAAAATCTAGTAGGCATAAGCAAAGACGATTTCAATCATAAATTAATTGGAAAAAAACCAGTTCTATAAAGAATGTAAAAAATTCAGAACCTTTGGCAGTGCATGAGTTCATTTGTCTTTAAACAGGACATTGATCGGTAACATAAGTAAAAACTTTATACGAATCTTTTCAAAAATATGTCCTATTCGACAGCGATAATGCCACAAAAATACACTCTAAATTGCATTCATTATTCATGTGTTTAATTTTATCGAATTATATGACAAAAAGAATCAAGCGATTAATATTTTGAATCACGTGGAACATACTTTTTAATGTTGAACTTAGGTTTCCATAACCCGTCAATAAATTCCCAGTAAAAGGACCTTAAAAAGAATTGATCATTTTTTCGATCGCATTTGGTAAATTTGGAATGAAAAATCCGATACGGTCAAAAGGCCACGATGTTAAAAAGTAGTTCATAGTATGCCATGACGTTGCGTGGGACTTTGATTGTGACGCGCGAACTTCCTTCCTGTTTTATTTCGAATACGTAAAAAAAAAACTCGCATAAGGTACGAACGAAGCCATTCATTGAATATCAACATTCTTTCGATCAGGCCACAGGTGACGACACAGTTTGGAGAATTTGCAGAATTCAATGTTTGCTACTAGTGGGTTTTGCAATTATTCTCGTAATATCTCGGTAACAACGGGAACTCGTAATTGTGATTTTATTCGGGCCTTCGATGATTTCAAACATTTTTGTCGCAGTATTACAAAGAATAAAATTAAGACAAGTTCTATTATTCATCGATTCCTCATCAAAATATCCGAAAACTTTGCGATTATTAATACTTATAGAACTCACCATCTTGAAAATTACCGGTACCTATTTATACGTGTAACTGTGACTTTTCGGTTTTATAGTGCGTAGAAATTTCTCATGATGTTAATTTCTGTATCGTGTATGGGCCATTCTATGTAAAATCAACCACTTTGAAACTCGACCTCTTTCAATTTAGCCGAAACTGCTGGGTAATTTTGTTTCCCCTGACAGAAGACGTTTTGCAAAATTTTTTCGATTTTTTTACACAAACTAAAAAAATTCCCAGATTTTTGAAAAAAATGGCTTTTTTTTGTAAATAGCTTGAACTTTCTCAAAAATTTATCTATGGGGACGTTTATTTTTCAAATATTTTTGTTTTAAATGTACTTATATAAAAAAAAAAAAAACATTTGAATGTAAAATTCTCTGGAACACTTCTGTTTTTTGAAAAAAAATCCGAGCGTATCAAGCCAAGTATGTCAAGCGCGTCTTTGGCCCTGAGCTCGCTAACCGTAGTAAAGAATAGTGTTTAAAATGACAAATCGCTTCAGTGTGCGATTCATGAGAATATCAACTTTAGGACATAATCGCGATTATGTGTTTTGCACTTTTTCAGAAACTTCACTGTACGAGGTTCAGTTTTTATTCGGTTAAAAACAGAGTGAGTTTATTCGGAAGCTAATAAAATTCAACAAAAAAATACCGTCCTCTTGTTCCTGAATCGGTCATTATGCGCGCCCGAGATTGGGTTGTTAGCACGTGTTGCGTTTCAATTTGACGTAACTGTAATCATTTTAAAATTATGTATTAGGTATAAAATATGTTAAAATCGTTTGCTAAAAAGAAAAAAATTTTAAGTGGCGACCTTTAAAAAATTGATGATTTTTTTCAACAAACTGATATATTTCACAGAACTTGACGTTCAAAAATATTTTTTTTAATGACAAGTACACTTAAAATCAAAATGATTTAAAAAAACGTCTCTGTAAATCAATTTTTGAAAAAGTTATAGCTATTTACAAAAAAAGCCATTCTTTCGAAAAATTCGTATTTTTTTTGCGGGTTGGCTCAAAAACGTTCAAATGGGGTGGAACAGAATGACCAATTTCTAGCCAAATAGAGGTCGAGTTCAAAAGAGATCGATAAAATTCTAAATTCACCAAAATCTTTGTGTTAACATATAATAAAATGGAATACGACGTGATATTAGTAACGCAATTGTTGTTTTAATTGCAGTCATCATTGGCGTGAGAAGATGCAAATACATGTTGATAAAATTTACGAGCGGGAAAAGATCATACCTTTAGTATTTGGTATAAGTATTAGGACATGTATGTGCAGGCCCTAGTACAATCGAACGAGCGTAGTTGATATTCATTTGTTCTACAATTCTCTGTTTACAGTCGTGAAAACGAAGTCTGGATTGAAATAAATTGTTATTTATTTTTAGGAGAACCGGATCTTAAGGTACCCGATGATGACGATTTTTACAAGAAGTTTTTGAGGACTTCCAAGTGGCATGCAACTCCAGCATTCAATCTTGTAAGTGCTGATATTTGTTTTATAGAATAAAAAATGGACAAATGGAAAAACGAATCGCAACGAAATTTTAACTTGAAGTTTTATGGGCAGATTGTTAATATAATTGTCCAATTTGAAAACCTGCCCGTAAAACTTCAAGTTAAAATTTTGTTGCGGTTCGTTTTGCCATCTGTCCGTTGCGATTTGTTTTTTCACTTGTCCGTTAAAGTTTCACTTCTACTATATGTCCCAGCACACATTTTTTTCGCAGGTTTACTGAAAATTATGATTTGTTTAGGTTAGGTATATTTTAATGAAAGCATTTTTTATTTGAACATATTTTATTTCATCAAACAAAAAAAAAATAAAAAAAACTAACCCAATTAAACTTTGTATTTATTTATTCATTAATACGTTTTTTTATACAGACCGAAAATGGAGGCATTGATACCCAGCCACGTGGAGAGCGGAGGTACGAAGACAGCAGCTGAGCAGACGCCACCGGGACTTTAGCGGAGACATATATTATTACAAGTAGAGCATCTGTTCAGCTGTCCCTTCTATATCCCTGCTCTCCCCATGGCTACGCATTATAAACAATCTAATACAGCCGTTGCCCTCTCTCCGCCACCACCCAGCCGTTCTCTCTCGCTGCCGTTACCGCCTCTCACCACGCGATATATCATCTATCTCCTCCGCGCGGCCGTAACGCTTTTTCGTGACAGAAAAATCCTAATATACTCCGTCTATATAGAAGTTTCACTTCAACACTTCAAAAGTTTATCATTGCTCATTAGCCCTTCGTATTTATTCGATTATTATTAAGCTGAGTTGTTCATGTTCTGTTATCGTCTTAGTAACAGAAATGTCTGATATTTATTCCTTGATTCTTGATCGTTTATCTAGAGATGTGGTAGCGACTCGGAGACAAGTACATTTATAAAGGCGAGGTCACTGCCAGAGACTTTATGGGATTTCGTCGCGAATATAACGATTACGCAAATATAAAAAATATGATGTAATAAGCCGATTCCGGCTGTCGTCTCTTTCCGAAGACCAGTTTTTTCTCATCAACGTAATCAATAAATAAAAATATGGGCACCGGGGAGAGCAAACGGTTAAGAATCCAAATTCATTAAATTTATTTTTAAATTGTTAAGATTTTGATACTCTATTTTTGAATGCAGATCTGTAATCAATGATCTCGAAATCCTAAGATACCAACCTTCAATATCATTAAACAACTCTTTTTTTATCGGCCATATTGAATTTCAATATTTCGGGTACTTATTCGTAATCAGCAGTCTCGAAAACTTCCAAGTATCAACTTTCGCTCGCGCCCAACGACTCTGAATACTCGGTCCACTGTATTGGATCTGCCATCTTGCATTCTCGAATTTTGATGGAAAATTTGTAAAAAATATTTCTTTAACGAATTATTATTAACCGGTTGACTAGTATTGGATCATATATGTACAAAAAAAAGTCAGGCCCATTCTGGTTTTGGATCATAACATATTGAAATAACTTTTTCAATTTTCAACCGATTTGGACAAAAATTGGTATACAATCGTTTTTTGGGTCACTGAGTCGATTTTTGAACTTAATTTTCACCTCACTACCCCTATATGACATGAAAATTTTTATTTTTTTAGCACACTGGACTTTTTCATCGAAATCAAACTAAATTCGCTACCCTCAAAAATGTGAAAGTAAGGGTTCAGGATGAAATTTGTTAATTTTCCACTGCAAAAATTTCATGCTTTATCACATGAAAATGGAATCAGCAACCTCGAAAACCCTCAGAAATAAATTATCGTGATTTTCGGTAACATATTGGCTCGTACCAGTTTTGACACAAAAACTGGAAAAAAGCTCACCAGTCAACCGGTTAAACAGATTATTGTTCAACGCATTCGTTATTTTGAATGTAATTTGAATTGTAATTCGATAAATTGTTTCCTACGAATTTTTCGTAAACCTTAACTAGGATGAAAGCTTTACTTACGAAAACCTTTAATGTCCTGAAAGTCATAAATCTACGTTTCTCCAGTTTTTTCACAGCATTTATGCTGTATTTTGAATTTAAAAATTACGAAGTATCTATACCAGCAGTTTAAAATTTGTGTCTGCATTCGCCGTGAATGGTAGATTATGGTTTAGTTTTTAATTTTTTTGTTTTCTTGATTTCAGATGAAACGTTTTTACCAGTATCGGATCAATCGTGAACGAGTTTGTAAAAATTTAGTACCAAGTAATGAACGTGCCATACTTTCTTCTGGTATAATAACTCCATTACCATTGCGTTGTAAAGATGGAACGAGATTGTTACTCGTTGAGGGTGGAAAAAGATGGAAACCGAAGGAAATAACACTGGAACAAATATTCAGAGGTGTTATGCTCTCCCTTGAGGCTGCCAGTACCGAACCAAAAACTCAAGTGCGCAAATCAATACTCAACTTTAACCCTATATATAATTCTTTATATTTTTGATATTTCAGTAAAAAGGAAAGATATCCAAAGTTATTTATGAATTGATTTTTCAATAAGGTTGCTGGAGCTCGAGTGATAATTGATATGGATGGTCTTACATTAAGCCATGTGACGTATTACACACCAAGTTTTGCCAATATGGTTCTGGAGTGGGTACAAAAATGTCTTCCTACTCGTCTCAAAGGAATTCATATTATTAACCAGCCCTATATCTTCAACATGGTATTTGCGATATTCAAACCTTTTATCCAGGTACGCTTAATCAATTTCTGACTATAATAGGTGGTGTGTGTATCGAAGATTTTGCGATTTCAATTATTGTCATGATATTTGCGTGGTGATTGCGACTGCACATACAACTGCGTTCCAATCATTTAGTATACAGCTCTCGTGTACAGAATATACGTTCAAAAGAAGAAAAAGACTAAAAATTTGTTCCCATTAATTGTAAATATAAGCTTTTCGTAATCATAAACATATAATTGTGGAAATGAAATCGCTGATATGGCATAACATCGAATATGTATCACTCAATAATAATTTTAATGATTTGTATCGATGTATTATTGTTCATTTGTTATAATTCTCACGTTTTTCACACCAGGAAAAGCTTCGCAAACGCATTCATTTTCATGGTACTGATCGAAAGTCATTACTGTCGTACATCGATGGATTCGCCTTACCGAAGCGTTATGGCGGAGAGCTTGATTTTCTAAATGAACCCATTGGTGAGCCTTTGTGGCGTTTTTTCTGTAATTTCGAGGAGGAATTTCAGAGTAAGTACTCCATTAAGTGTACTATGTATCTTTTATTATTGCAGGAAAATAAAGAAACGGCAATAAAAAATAGTCTATTCTCGAAAAGACTTCGAATAAGTGATTCATTCATTAGATTAAATTTGATTGTTTTTCAGTTGCCAGTACTTACGGGTACGTAAAGAAAACATAAGAGGTATGTGATAAATAAATTTCAAATGAACCAAAATTGTGGAAAGATTGTTTTTTCATGGGCGAAAACGTTGCTGCAGGATCGATAGTGAATAGAAATTTTTGTTCCAATTTTCATATCATCAATGTTGGAAAAAAACGATGAGTTGATTTGTTTCCACACAGGTTTAACGCATAGTAAAAAATGATTGAGGTTACTGAAATAAAAAAAGATTTCCATCCCTTTGAATCAGTCGCACAATTGAGTTTCTGAAAATCGTTATTTATTCATCTGTCGAAACTGCAAAAATTCCCTGTAGAAAAGAATAAAAATGCGGTAGGTATTACCGAAGTTGGGAGAGAACACCTATCGGCTAACCGAAAGCATTCATTAAATGGATCTAGAAAAAATTGCGACATCAAGGGAAAAGGAAAGCAACGAAGTAAGTGAATTATAATTCGAAATTTTGTAACACGATTCTCGCAATTATTAAAGATTCCGAACATTCAAATTCAAAATGTACCATCACAAAATAATAATCGTAATAATTATAACGATCGCTATAAAATAAATTAATAATAATAATAATAATAATAATAATAATAATAATAATAATAATAATAATAAGTGCAATGGTATTTATATGTACGATAGTAAGAATAATATAAAAACAGTTATTGTAATGACAGAATTTATATTAAAAATCGATGTCGTTTCTCACTCTACTAAAATAAGAACTCTCACTGGATTCCATTCTCTTCACTCACGATTTTTCACTTTTTCTTATAACCATACGAATTGATTGCTGAAAAAAATTAACAGATCATTGAATATTAGAATGTGCATATAGGATTCATCAAATACTCTAATTATTATTGTAAAAGTAACTAATCCACAGAAATTTCTCTTTTTTTTCAATAAATACTTTTTTCTTCGTTGACATTTTACGTGGATGATATAATGAATAAATTTCGCACCATCGTATTCCTTATCGCACATAAGCAAAAGTTCGAGCCACTGTGGTCCGGTAACCCGCGGGATTTGTAACGTGCCACCGTAACAGTCGGGGAGGGCCTTGGGCGACAAATATTGATGAAGGGATTTTCGATCGGTGCCATGGAAAATAATCTAGTAATTGACAGAATAGAAAACGTGATAAATATTCCAAATGCATGATGATAATAGGTCAAATAATTTTGCATTTATTGCAACGATAAAACTGAATCGAAGATATTGGAAAAAGAAATAACATCTAATTGTAATAATGCTAATATGTAAAGTATATATATTTTGAACATGCAATTGATTACCGGAATATTTTTTATCTATAAAAATGGTTACTCCCTTCAGAAAAAACGACATAAATAATAAAAAATGGAAAGTATTTACAAAGAATCCATTTTACATAAGGTTTATTTACAATTTATAGTATCCGTTTGAAATGATATATTTTCAAAAAGTTAAAACGCGTATAAATTTGAGTGCAATATTGATAATTTACGATATAGCTTTCTTGCAATGTATCTGCTAAAAATAATATTAGCTTAAAAAAAGGAATCTTAATTTGAACATACAAGATACTTACTCGTTCTTTAAGTTTTGGCTTGAGAAATGGTTTGAAGAGGGAAAATACGACGTTAAAGACATAAGGCTGGTTAATGATGTGAATATTTTTTATCCTTAATGGTACAGCGTCCTGCAGCCAATCAACTATTCTTTTGGCAAATGGTGGAGTGAATTGCCACGTCTGCTGTATGCTTAGACCATCCATGTCGAAAATGACTACCGCACCAGCAATCTGGGTTGTTGGCTCGAGCATCGCAGCCTCGAGATACAAAACGCAACCCTTGAAAACCTCATCAAGGCTACATTTGTTGTGCTTCCATTTTTTACCAAGCTCTATTATCAATATACGCCGACCGTGCTGATCACGATTCGGTAATACCGTGAGAATATTTTGTTCGAATATATTCTTTTCTCGGCTGGGTTTTAAACCCTCATAAACGTTCGAGTGACGAACTTTAAAGCTGTAATATTCCTTCACTAATTTGATTGAAGATTCCGGATAATACTTGCAAGGTCTAAGGAACCGTATCAGCCAAGCCTCATTCTCCAACGGACAGAGCAAATCTTTCTCGGCTGTAAAATAGAACAATTTACAAAATATCAATTATTCACTCTCAATTCTTTACTTGCGAAAGCTAGAGACGGGGTTAAAATTCCGAACTTAGAAATATCAGAAAGTTCAGCATTCTGAGTTTTTATAATAAAAAATCATTAGTTTCGTAAAGATCACGTCAGCAAAAGTCTATTTCATTGATTGTAAATGATGTAGAAGGGTACAAGTACCGATAAAAAGAATTAAGTTACTAATACGATTTCATATACAAGGTAATCTTTAGAAATAATATAAAAAAGACAAAACTATTCGAACGACCAATACTACGATTTACAGAACTCCGAATATGTAGTATCTAATATATCATGAAATTCCAAAATTTTGATTATACAAAATCAGATATATCAGAAAGTTTAAATATAATAATAAATAAGGCTAATGAAAGATTCGTCGGATTCGCAAAAGCTTTGAACGCGGAAATTCATATTTTTGATCGTCTTTCTTACCGAAAACCGCTCATTCAAACCGCTCAAGATTCCGAGAAAGAATTTTCAGTACTTTCGAAATACCGAAAACTAACACGTAAGGCAAATAGCAAATAGATCTAATGCTTTTACATAACAGAACCACTTAAATATCATAATTATTATTATCATAATTATTGTTTATTCCGTTGATAGTTTTCTACTCAATCATTTGAAGAATTTGATATCAAAAAGTTATTGTTTACCAGTGATATTTTCAGAAATTTATTTACGAGAAAATCCGTGGCATTGAAGTAACTCCTGATAAAGCCCACACCATAGACTGAATTGAGTTTCAACGAGATTCATATTCTTACATCTTATTTAGGGATGTTGTTACATTTCGCGATAGTCAGGTAGCCGTTAAATTGAAAGAAACAATTTGAATAAAGTACTTGGCGAGCCTTTGTTCAATCTCGGTAAATTCACTTATGTCCATTTCACCAGTGGTTGCGAATTCACCAATTTACCCAATTTTTTTTTCAACTCCATCTTTTACTACGACATTTATAAAAAATTCTAATTCTCGTTGTGCAAAACAACAATACTGAGTGAGAATTAATATCGAAGCATGCGCCAATATTTTTTGCATTTAATCAATTAAACAATATCCATAATCGCGCATAAAATGTGCTTGAAGGAAAGCAGTAATTTCGATAGGAGATTCATATTTTTCATTTCAATTGAAACTAATTTAAAAGACCGTGGTGAACCATCAATTAAAAAAAAAATAACCTAAGAATTCTCAATGAGTCAAGAGTCAAAGTACCATCTTTGAGCCGTTCTTCCTTCATGGTGCTGTATCACAATTGGTTACCTCAAATTAAAATTGAAAAGTAATGGAATGTTCACTTCCGAGAAATTCAGATAACTCGCTTGAGCTTCCCTTATGTTTATGGAGTTCAAATCATCTCGAACTGTAACGAAACATATTAGTCTCACCTTTGAGTAATTCTCTAAGTTGTTCGACTGCTTCTTTCTGAAGTTCTGGACTTTCACGAAGTTCTTTCTTCGCAACTTCTTGAATTTCGGGACTCGGCAGCCCAAGTTCGAATTCGAGTGTAAAATCTCCCAGTTTTATGGACGGCAACTTATCCATATCAGTCAACATGGTTTCTGCGAGATATGATAATAACAAAATGTGAACATTAGAAACCAATCAACCAATAAGATCGAAATACCGATTAAAATGAATGATCTGGCGTGGGGATTTCGTGTTGGTAGGAAAATGAAAAAAGAGGCCGAGGAAATGGTGCGAAATAATGTAAAGGGCTTTATTAGTCGCTGGTGGGAAATGTTGAACATTATTAATTGCCCAGCAATGAAAGGATTTCCGTATTGGCCCAATAATAAAATCGGATCATCTCACGAATAATCTCGCAATGTCGGAGCAATCCCGCAATAAATTGGTCCAAAAAGTATATCAACCTGAATGATGTGTTAAGGAGTTTGTTAGGAAGTGTTTTTTCCTAGGAAGAAATATTTTTCAATGGATATATTAATTATAATTTTGAACTCGTAATGCATGTGATACTTCGCGTATTTCGGATCGGACTGAGGTATGTGCTTCTTGTTCATCTGTTCTTTCATTAGTTCCGGTAATCTCCGGTTATTCCCGATTATATCGGGAATAAATATACAATGCCAAGTATTCAAAGATCCTTCCTCCGAACTTTAGTTTTAAATGATTTTTCTGTATTTTCATTGTCAATTAAATTTTTTATCCTATTATTATTACAATAAGATGATAAGATGATCGTGATAAGAAAAAAATATAAGATCATTTTAACATATTCAACAACAGTAAATGAATTACGCTCTCTGCAGTGAATCGTATACACCTGCAACGGTACCGGCTAAAGGGTTTTATCGCCTTAAGCGAACAAAACTGGTTCTTTCTTGATAGATTAAAAAAGATACTGTGATAGTAAAGACCGAAATTAGAATGAGTTAGAAATTTAGTATATTACACACCGAGGGCAGGAAATAAGGAAATTACATGTGATCTGAGACTTTCCTTATTTTCCTGCCCGAGGTGTGTATATGATTCTTCTGTCCGACGCAGGCGGAATGCGGCAACTTCGGCCCGGAGGGCAGAAGAATAATTTTTCACCACACATGCGCCGAAAGTTCAACTTTCCGAAATGGGAAGGTTGAATTTTCGGTGCATGTGTGGTGAAAAATAGTATACACTCCAGGGGAGTGAAAATAGACTACCTCAAACCGCGGGTAGAATTGTCACCCGAGCCGAAGGCGAGGGTGATAAGCTAGGTGTATAATATACTGTCCTTGCTTCCCTAGCCGGCTAAGCCGAGGCCTTCAAATCGCACATGCCAGGAAATCAAACTTTCGGGCCTAGGGTCGTAATATACTATTTCGAAAATGCTACACAAATATTAAGAAAAATTACGATAAAATTTTTTTTTTTTTCCATTTATATAATTTATCTTGAGTTTCTGGTTGTGTTAGACAGAGAATACAAGTTTCATTAATCCACTTCGCTCCATATATAAAACGAAGAGCGCGAATAGACGTACAAATACTCGCATTGTATTTATAAGCAATGTACGAAATTCACTGACAACATCACAAACAAACTTAACGTGCATTTTTTGCAAAACGAAGCTCGACGAAGGAATACTCCATCCGTCTATATCTGGAACGAATTCGAATACACATTTATTTATTTGTTCTTCATTTCGTCATCCCTCATCCATCCACGTATGAATTTGTTTACATGTCTACCTATTCATTCGTTCGTCCAGATAGATCACTTCACGATGATTTTTCAATACATCCCATAAAATTTCAGATTTAGAGTCCACGAAAAGTCGTAAAATAAACCTAAAATATAACATGAATATGCTTTGAAAAAACGAGAAATAAGTGCATGAATGCCCCAGGATATTCAAGTGAAGTGGTTTGAATATGGCTCTGGTCTCTTCAGTTGTTTCAAACAATTGTTTACAATTTGTGATAAAATAATTATTTTTGTTATATAATTATAATTTTTGTGACTAATGCACTCAAACTAACATATATTTTTATTTATTTATAACGTTAATAAGAAAAAACTGATCTCCGAAAACAAACGACAGGCTTATTAAATCATATTTTTTATATTTGCGTAATCGTTGTATTCACAACGAAGTCTGGTAGAAACGGATTTTAGTTTGATTTTTGGACCTTTGACACTGCATCACTCGATGGCTCTTAAGACTAAAAAAACTCGAACTGTCTAAATTTCAAAAACACAAAATTTGAAATTAAAAAAATTATAAATCAAAAAATTGAATCAACAAGAAAAATTGGCAGTTGTCTTTGGCGATTTTTTTCCTTGCGTGCATTACCTAATGTACGTATATTGTAACGTAACCTCCTCCTGAGCGACCGAATCGACTCGAACCCGAACGTAAACTCAAAAAGGGGCATCACGACGCGGCGCGATGTTTTGATCGAGCGCGTACAACGACCGGTGAGACGCGTCACTGCTGGCCGGCGGCGGCCGTACTGGAGGGCAATACAAAGGCCTGATACAAGCGGCGGAGCGCGACACTAGTGGCGCCGCGTATTAAAAACTCGAACTATTATATTTTTTTGTTTTGTTAATTAAAATTCAACGCAATTTCGTAAAATATTGTAACTAGGCTCAAATGAAGCGGAAAATTATAACGAATCGAAGAAAAATAAGGAAAAGATTATTTCTTTTAGAAAATTGGTGTAAATTCAAATAAAACAAGACGCGTATTTATGACGCATGCGCGGATAGAGCGTTAATGGGCTATAGGACGCGTACGTGACTTTTAGCAATTGTAATTATTCGAATCATATTAAAACAACTAACAATGTTAAAAAATGAAGAAAATTAAATAATAACGGATCAAATCGAAGTTTTTGTTATTGAAAATCGGAATAAGCAGAAAAACATAAAAAGCGGTAGTCCGCGCATCGTATGTTAGCCCGCGCAACCAACGGGCGAGCGTGAATCATGGCAACGGGCCAATCAGAGAAGGCGTTACGAAAAGATGCGCAGAACTGATCCAAAAACCAAAAATTCGGCGTTTGATAATTTTATGGTGGGGACACGGGTATAAGAAGCGCTGCGCGACTCATTCGGGAGGCAGTCCTTCCTCAAAATTCTGACTCGGAACAAAAAGGCTGACCTCAAACATTCTTCTTGATTTTGGCAAGCAACCTAACCTATTATCCTAATTTTTCCTGGATGCCTGGAATCTCGGAGCGATTCGGCGACGTTTCAATCCCAGAGTCCAGGGTCCGCACCTAACCTCTAATGATTTTTCTTGTAAACTGATTTGTAAATTTGTAAATTCTCTTTTTAAATTCAAAATTGAAACTAATCGAGTCCGAGTCAAACAAAACCAAGATTTCTGTAAAGTTTGTAAATCTTGTAAATTTCAAATAATTAAAAAGGCCGCGGTACGAATTTGAGGTTATATCGCGTCAAACCTATAATAATTTCTTTTAATGTATAAAATCGAAACATTTTTGAATTATTGAAACTACTATTTTGAAAAGCGAGCGAAAAAACGTGTAAATTAAAAATTTGATCAATTCGAAAACGGCGAGCGCAATCGAAATTTCCCCAATTGTCGAACGCAATCAAAATAATAAATAAAAAAATCAATGATCCTGTAAAATCGATAAAAGTTGAATAAATCCGAATTGTTAAAATTGTCAAAATCGAAATTCCGCGTTCTCACGTTTCTTTCATACCTGCTCCTTTTAAAATTAAGGTAGCTCGAACCGACGCGTGGCGGCGTTCAGGCCAGGTCGGCAAGAGCGTTACGTTACAATATCTCACCTTTATGGATTTGATATGTCCAACGGCCAATTTTTTTTTGTTTCAATTAACTTTCCGGTTTGTATTTTTTTTTTTCAATGAAAATTTTATAGTTATTTGGAAGGATTTTGGATAGATTTTGTAAGCGTGATTTTTTTCTTAGAACGGTTTTTCATACCTCATGTTGAATTAATTTTTTACTATGATTATTTGGCAGAGAGCAATTGAAGTCGGGGTTCCGTGGAACGACTGCCTAAAGGGTATAAATGCACTTGTACCAAATTTTTTTTTAGAACGACAAAGTGTGGGAATGATAGAACAAGAGAATGATAGAATGAGATCATGATATTGTTTATTGATATTGATATTGTTAAAATGAAAGAATGTGGATTAGAGAATGATAATGAAACCTAGAGCATGATAGAATTAGAGAACGATAAATTGCTAGAATGTAGCAACGTGAATGCGAGAATGAAAATGAATCTGAGAACACGATATAGTTAAAGAATGATTGAAATACACAATTGATTCAGAAAATCATATCCCGAACGTGAATTCGTCTTCCCTAAGATAAAATGGAAAGATATAGTCCTCGAAAATTATTACTATTTGGCTGTAGTAACAAAAATCAAAAAATGCAAGATTTGGTTCCTTTTTTTTTAACGGTGGCAAAGTTTCCAACAAACAATAGCAATAACAAATGGAGAATTGTCAAATGTTGGAAAAATCTCGATTGCAAATATAATTATAACTAAAAAGTTATGAGTAAAAAGTAATCATGGAGTCCTTTTTTCATTCTCGCGATCTGTAAACTTTTTTCCATTTCCTAAATATAGTTATATTAGTTAAAAAATCGTCCTAATCTCTATAAACGAAATTGACGTTCAAAAAATATTTGTCATCAACTAGCATACCCGTAAACTTTCTAGCCTGTTGTTTTAGGTTCACAACGATCACTAATCATACGTGACGGCGGCCTTCATAACCTTATTCAACTCACAGCTATAATTGTAATAGCGCATAACTAATCAAACTTTGCATTATCAATAGAGTCGGAAAAAAACCCTAATCAAAATATGAAAACGTCCTTGGTCAGCTGTCACAACCTTGATTATGCCTCATACTTTGTGCTCGAGATCACTCTGTAGTACCGCTAGTATACGCTCGCTTCACCACATATTTTAACTAATGAATTGATAAACAAAATACGGTTGTTATTCCTGCGTTCCCGTAGTCGTACTTCATAATGCTTTTTGTGCACGGTACAATCACCACTTTTTTTTCTTTCGTTAAAGCAGACCTGGAGCATACCAGCCTCTTTTGTTATTACCAAGATTCATGGACAAATTGAATCTGCGTATAAGTGCGACCATTGAAAGATATCTGAAAGTTACGTCAATTTTAGTGGAAACGAACAACTTGTTCATTACAACTAAAAAACCATTTCGAAACGCTTCAAAAGATACTGGATTAGAACATTTTTATTGGAGTGCCGTATCGGTTCAGAATTCGCACCGTATAGTGTCAGACGTGTAGCCGCATCGCGAGTACGTGCTAAAGGGATAGATATCAATATAATAAAAAATTTATGGATTCTGTATTCTGTATTCGCGAAAGCTGTACTCAGTTAACTGTATTACGTACTCATTAAGCCAGAGAAACTGGATAAAAATATAATAATATATCTTTATAAACGATAATGATGGTGACATTTATTCACGATAAATTTTGATAGCTCTAAACATCCTACAGAGTGATCTCGAGAACGAAGCATGAGGCGTAATCGAACATGTAATGTCGATTGCTTCGTTCAAAGAGATCACTTCCTACCCCGAGAAAAAGAGTTTAAAAAATGAATTTAAATCTCTTCCCGTGATCTCTTCATGGAGCGTTAAACTATATGAAGAAAGACTATGGCAACGCAGGAATAACAAGCGTATTTTATTTATGAATTCATTAATATGTGCATGGTGAAGTGAGTGTATACTAGTGGTACTGATCAAGTGGTACTAATCATGATCGTTCGATTTTTATATTCTTACTACATGGATAGGCAAGTCAATTAAAAATATGCAAGTATTGCCTGAGATTTCCTAATTCCGTGATTCAGCGTTTACGAAAAGTGTGACCCTGTGAAGTTGGCATTACTATGATTTTTTATATTCTGTCCTGAAAATTAATGATGATTAATGATTTGTTGTTTAGTAAAAGAAGCTCGATTTCAACGGGAATTTGACCCAAAGTTGATTTTTTACATTCCTCAAAAACATGACAGAAATGGGATATATAAGATTTGATTCATTTTTTTTTCATTTACATCCAAGGAATGAAGCCTGAGTGGTCCCATTTCTTTTCCCATATTACCGAGTTGACATTCTATTCGGGAACAGTTGCTTGGAACGGCTGTATTTCGAAAAATGTCGGTTTTAGAATTTTTATGCCTCTGAGGGGCTGTGTGTGTTTTGCCCCGAATTTTTTTTTTTTTTTTTTTTTTACGAAATTCGGGAAACAAGGACTGGGCATCAATTTTGGGACACAAAAATAGTTGAAAGACTATATGCTCATCAATGAAACTTGCTTAAATCCTGAAGTGTCCATTTTGCCCCATACTATCCTACAACTTTAAGAGAGAAAACAGTTTCACTGTTTCATTTCCAGTTCATTAAATTTTTTCGGATTTTTTTGCTAATGTTTTTTGTCCGAAAAGTTTTACGTTTTTCGTTTTTATTACAGTTTGTTTTCCTAGAGCGCTCCATAGCATCTCCAAACGCTCATTATGAAGTGCAAGGATCTATCTAATTGGTCTTCTATTAAAATGGAATTGATATTTGCAATATGGCCAAAAATGGAAAAAATCGATCGAGAGCATTATGGAAAATTATTAAATGTTCAGGTTTTGACCATTGGCACAGTTGTTTTACAAGCTAAGTTATGGTTAAGTGCGTCTCCTGACGGAATTGTGATAGAAGATGGATGCATAACGAAATTAGTAGAGATCAAGTGTTGTTATTCGTAAAAAACTGTACCCATTTACGATAAAATCTTCAAAACTTTCAATGTCCCATATTTGGTTGATTTGAATAATAACGTAGAACTGAGATCAACTCATCAATACTACACACAGTACCAAATGCAAATGTACGTGACAGGATTGTCACATATTGTGATTTATTTATATGGTCACCAAAAAAAGGCTATGTTATTACTGTATCACGAAATGATTCTTTTTTAAAGATCTAATACCGAAACTACATTTATTAAACTTCGACCAATATTTACTAAAATTGTGTGAAAGCGACAAAGAAAATATCAGTCCTAAATAGCTTTATTTTTTGTCGTAAATCAAGCAAAATAGTACATTGTGTACTATTTTACTCATCTTCGCCTCGCGCGCTGCTCCGCGCGTTCGGCTACGATTTGTACTGAAAACATAGCGCTCGGTGTATAGTCCAGTCACCTTAGCATAAGTTCTATTCAAGAGACCTAAAGGTTAGCCAATTTTTTTATAGGTTGTTTGGACCTACAGGAATATAGCCCTGTAGGTGTCGGTAAAACACCTACTTTCCGTACTGCCGGCACGCTTGAAAAAGCTCGGAAACGTGGTTTGGTTATATAAAGTATCGTGTGCATCTCGAAGGCAGGGTGGATCTTTGTTACACAATGTACTATAACGTTGTTTAATGAAACGATAAATTTTTAAAAAGTGTAATGTGAGAGACTGCTTTAATCATCCGCATTATATGCCAAGAAAAATAATTCGTGATTGTTTTATTTATGTAACGTGTGAGTCTCGAACTGTGATGAGAAAATAATTGAAAATAAGTATTATGCCTATACATTCAAAAATCTAGTGATGTAATGAAACCAAATTTTTTGCGTTTTTCATGTTTTTTGTAGTTTGTTACTGAGTAATAAATCAAAGACTGTGCATTACAATGGAATAATGTGGAATAAAATTTGAGAAATCACGTTGGCACAAAGAAAATATCCGAGTTTATTGAATAACACCTATTTGTATTTTTTTAAATATGTATTTACGTCATGAAATTAAACCTGTTTGACAATTTTATTGTAGCCAGTTATTAGACGAAATTTTACTTTTGGAGAGATTCTTCATCGTCACTTGATTTCAAAATCGGAGGCAGTAACTTTACCAAAACATAACACAATGAAAACTATATTATCACAATGCAGTAGCATTCTCAAAGGCATTTTGTCCAATATTTTATATATCCGAATTCTTTGCATAGTCCGCTCGATATCTGATTAGAACTTTTACCGTGAAACCTTTTTTATATTGTGAATATGATGTTCAACTGTACAAGATTGTTCTACTCTGAACTCTGTGCAATCAATGATGACGCGACAGTTTCTGTAATTTTCCTTAACCCTAGAATGCATGACTGGGGTGTGAGCACACCCCACGCGAACTTCAAACTACGCTCCCGTCCTAACAAGCGACATTATCGACTGATTATTGACGGATTTTTTAATATATAAATTCAATTGAAATTTGTTTTATCGTACATCATTCTTTTCGTTATAAAAAAACGAAGAAAATGGTATAGGATAAAGTCAGTTTAGCATCGTAGGACCGGGTTTATAAGCAGAAAAAGAGTGGGGTGCGTTCAAACCCCGGTCATGAGGTTGAGGGTATGAAAGAAGGCACATCAGGTGTAGGGTTAAAATCAGCAAGCATTCTGGACTGCATAATTTTTTTAGAATACGAAATCATAAAATATTAACACGAATGGGCTAAATGGCGCAAAAGGGAGAAAACAATTTTAGAAGTCGTAGTTCTATGCAGCTTAAAAAGAACACTTAATGTCGAGAATGTAGCCCCACATGTCATTTTTAACCTCATATTTTATAGTCAAATATACAGAAAAAATAAATAATCTATGCGACGTAGCCTTTAAATTTGTTTGAGAGTGACAAAATTTTATTATATTAATGACTCCATAGAGTACTAACACTTTCTATTATGAGAGCAAACAAAAAAATTGTTTTTTTGAGCTCTGAGAAAAAAATATCGATTATTTTGCATCACCCTAATAAACACCTCTCTACTTTTCTTTGACTGTATTTTTTCCACTTTATCATTTCCCTCATCTTTAACTATCCCTACTTTTGTATCGGTTCCCCCTTTAAGGTGCCTGTCCATGTGAGAGTAAAGTCTCTCGAGAGAGTAGCATATACTCGCCAGTGGACACACTGCCGAGAGTAACTGCAGGCGTGTGTTACTCTCAGTCGTGAGAGTACTCTCGAGAGGTACTTTCAGAATTTTTTCTCACGTAAACAGGCACCTTCACTCACAGCACGTCTACTCCTTTAACCGGCTACACGGAAAGTCCACTCCGTTTTAAATATTTCGAAAGATTATTCAACGGTTTTTGTATTTTTAACACAAAACGGGAATAATTGCTAATTTTCGAACTGCTATACTTGTTGAAAGGGCTTGATAAAAAACTTTTCAAAAAATCAGACCCACTCTCAATAACATGTACGTTGAAAAAGAATTCGAAATAATGCATGAATCGAACCTTCCGAGACAAATTTATTTAGTATCTTTGGTTATTTATACCTAAAAACAAATCCTCGCGCAAGGAGAGTGCTGCCAAACAAATTAAGAGGGTAAAATTATTCTTTTTTGATTATTTTAGATCCCCTCCACCAGCCTGATAATATTTTACGTTTTTTACCTAATGAGATTTAGAAGGGGATCAAGAGACTCGGTAGAGTCTCGGGACAAGTACATTGACAGCCCTGTCGTCTGCTGGCCCGAGCTCGCCGAGACTATCTTTTCTCTGAATAAAACGATTCGCGGTGATGGGGTTGAATTCTTTTGAAAAAATTTCTTTTTATCTGAGTCAGTGAAATCAACTATTTCCGAGTAATTAACGTTCAAACCTAATTTTGTATGGAAATAACTGTCTGCGATGAAATATCTAATGATTCCAAACGAATTTTGGACTTCATTGCATTAAACTAGATGGTCTTTACCCCAATGCATTGCGTCACTTTCTAGTTTTATTACTAAAATCAAATATTCAGTGTATCTCGATTAGGGTGTCCGAAAAATATTGTTTCTTTTATTCTTCCATGTTATATCTAATTATACCAAATTTACAACGGAGAACATTTATCTGAGAGTTTCTTGATGAAAAACAGTGATATTTTATAAAAACTAAACATGAAACAATAAACTACTGCATCACGCGAAGAGAAGTAAGAAATAAATAGTAGGAAAAGAATTTAATTATGCAACGGTGAGCGAGGATCAAGGTTGGAAAAACACGCAGCGGTTATAAATCGGTGGCTGTCTCGAATGCGCTCTGAAACATCTGTAATTATGAGATAATAATTGAAAAACTCGTTCGCTTGAAAAAATTCTGTTGTAAAAAGCCTTGCGTGAAAGAGACAAAAAAGAAGGAGAACAAAAAACTCTGAAAAAAAGAATATCAAGAAGGAGAATTGATGGAGAAGTCGAAGGAAAATACGAATTATTTCATTCAGAGCTCCTGTCTTGCTCTCCGTCTATATTGATTACGAAATGTCTAAGGCAAATCAAATAATTGTGCACGCCCTCTGATGTTGTGAACTTTGTGCTATTGCACAATCCAGTTTGAATTCTGATCACGTACGTATTTTACACAATTTTCATGTATCACATTCACCAACTTTATATTGATTTCACGTTTCCAACATATTTTTGTTAAAAATTAAATTCGATTGTCATTAGCATTACTATCATATGTATTTTATTTGTAATTTATATGTAATTTAGAACGCATTTTCTGAACTCCTCACTGGATTATTTCATATTCACTATCCTCTACCGAAATTTACATGACAAATATAATACGTTCAGAATATTGTGATGCATCGATAGCTTATTTTATATACCTAATGAGTTCGTGAAATGCATTAAATAATATGTTATTTTTCATATAGTTGAAGTATATTGTATATAAATATACACTCAAAAATATGATGTGTAAATATACAAAGATAAAACTCTATAACAATCGCAACCCGAGACAAGTATAAATTACATTTTACATTGATGTTCTATTCTATCGATAACGATGCAGTTTCAGAATCTTCATTGCAAATAGCGTCATTTTGAACGATTTTCCAATATCTTTATGGTAATAAAAGAAACAAGAATGGTAAACGTTTGGAATATATTTTGTGCTCGCATGTTTTCAATTCATTTTGTCCTATCGATTGCGACTGTTTAAAACTACATAATTCAATAAATCCAAAAATTAAATTTCAATAAATGAAAATTACATTTTTTCTTGAATTCAAAGAAGTGCGTGGTTTTTGCACACTTTTTTTTATGATCTTGTAGTCACCGATTAGTGATACTAACTACGAATGTAATGATCATCTGATACTATGTATCAAACTTTTTTTAACAGAAATCAGAAATGACAGTAGGGAGCTGAAATAATAAAATTGATATGAAGCCCACAGATGTGTTAATTGGCAAATATTTTTTTTCAGTCGCGACTTTTAGCGTAATTCTTGAATATGGTAAGAAAGTGACAATTGTGAAGTATTTTTGTGTTAACGATAGAACAGTACCCAGAATTTGATCAAATCTCGACAAGCACACTGTTTCAAGTGAATCGAGAGAAAGATTCGTCATTTTTTTCGGTAATAGGTTTGTATGTAAAAAATAGAATATTCGTAAATGCATGTCTTATCTTGGGTCAATGCAAATACCATGTCTTATTATCTCATGTAGAATTTTGTTCATAATATATTTTTTGTACGTGGGTTCGAATCTTTATCAGATAGAAATTGCTGGTCCGTCTTCGTACATATGTATGAAGTAACAAGCTCATTATTGCAGTGGAATAGGCATTTTTTATGACTTGATATTTGAAAAAAGTGCATCAGTAGTAAGGTCTATAGTGTTGTGTACTTGTTGCTGTTGTTTTGTTGTATTTGTTTCCAATTTTGGCGATGGGCTATGGATGAAAAAAAACTGTTATTTATTGAACAACGGTGTTTAAGCGAAAGCGAATAAATACCTAGTGAACCATTGTGTACGGCACCAGTAAAAAGATTTTTTAATAAAGGTTAGTGATTCGCTTTTGCAGTTCTGTTCAATACGCTCTATTTTGAGAATCTGCTGAGAAGTGTAGTACGGTGACAGGCAAAAATATAAGCGAACAAGGTATACGTTCGTTAGAAGTATAATAACAACAATTCTTTGGAAGAAAAAAAAAGTTTTCTGTGTTGAAAGCTACTTCGTCTTGTGCATTTAAAACACGACATATGTATATATTTATAGTATGTAATATACTCTGAACGCTTCATTGTTAAGAGTCACCGCACGTGCGTAACGCGCGAATAGTTAATGGAGATTCGACTACTTGCGTAATCAAATATAAAGTTTTCGTATTGTAACCATTAATATGTGAGTACAAACAATCATTCAGTTGTTTTCAAGATTTTATAAACAATTATTTTATCAACTCTTATCACAACTACTATGTAATTAAATAAAGAGATGTATAAACCAAGACTCTTAGTTCACGCCAACTATTCAAGCCCACGATATGATTTTTCATTCAATCTAAAGCTATCTAAATAATAGCGCAAGGAATAGAGGGGTAGAAAAAAGAAAATAATTTGTTTCAGTAATACTCTGCGAGTAATTTTTTCCTATATATTAAGGATCCATTTGCGCGTGAGTCTATCTTTTTTCTACTTTTTTCTAACGTCGAAGAACATGGCTTGCTATGATTTCCTGCAGAATTGAAAAAAACACGCTCAAGGCTTGCATACCTCGTAGTGCAACGCGAAAAAATCAACAAAAAAACACAGAAAAACCAATCGTCCTCGCATGTCTGGCTAACAAGAGAAGAAAACCGAAGGTTGTCTCCTCCCGTCCTGGCGCTTTCGCTTTGGCCCTGAGAGCCAACGAAAGATTTTTTCACATTCGAAATTGTCATTCCCGGGGCTCAACGATAAATATCCAAGGGGCACGGAAATTAAAATTAATTCTTTATTATTATCTAATAAAATTAATTTTTTTATTCCAATAAATATAATGTATATATACATTTATTTATACATTCAACTTACCTACTCGTATCTTAGCCATATTTCCCAACACAAAAGACTTTTCAAGATTCTGATTAATTTTAAAAGTGCGTGCGACACGTCGATTGTGATGGAACAATAAAAATTTTAATTAAGCGATTCACTGGGTCGTAAGATACACATGTGTGCTTATATATATGTATATATAAATTTGTATAACGTCAATATTATTATGCAAAAAAAAACAATAGCAAAACCGGTCGCGAATGGTCAAAAGCAACCAAATAAATGCTGAGGACAGCTGTACACGCTTCCTTATACGTGTATGTCCCCTCCCTTCTTCGGGCCAAGACTGTGTTGAAGGGAAATCATTCCACGTCCATAAATGTGAGCCAGCTAAGTATAATGCCTTCACCAATGTGTACAAACAATAGAATTACATTTGTACCTGTTCATATGTGTTATGTATTCCACAAGAATGAAACCAATTGTCGACTCAGAAAATAGTTTTTAAAGAACTAAAAATTATCGACCCCTTATCCCCCCCCCCCCAATTACCGTGGAATTAAATATTTTTTTATCGGCTATTATAGTTAGCTAATAAAGTTTGAGGTGATCTATTTCATATTGAATTCAGTTTTGTTCATTTGAATAGAAATTAGACAATGGAATAGACATTTTATGGAGTTCGATCATTTCATAAATCATAATTTCAAATTGATTGATTTATTTATAACAAATAATTCACTCAACATATTTAACAAAAAAAAAATTGATTCAGAATTGCCAGGAGCTTGGATTGCAATGACTGCACGGAACATCGGATCAAATGTTATCGCTTCTGCGCAGGCATGCATATTGTACTATTATAAGGGTAAGTCGAATCATATCATAGAAAAGTAGTCATAATATGTTGAAATAGATATAAATGATCGATATTTTTCAATTGTCTGAGAATTGAGAGAAAAATTGTACTATATAATATAGATATTGCCCTGATTGATTTCCGTGTACAATTTATTCAAAGAGTAAATTCGCTACTCATTCATACGTGAAAAGAGCAACTCGACCGACTCGCTGGTCAGCTAGTGTACCTAGCACTTTCGCAGCTAATTACCGATAGCATTGTTTATTTAAGAGATATAATTTTTTTATTTATGCGGTAGCCTATTTATGCAGAGTTTATTTTTTGACCCTGATTCTTTCATCACTGGGATAATTTTTGTCTTTTATTTTCGAATTATGAAAAGAAAATTCAGTCTTAGAAAATTAATGATCGTTTGTATACACATTAAAATGGTCAAGAGATCTGTAATAGACTTTTGTTGAGTTTTTGGGGTTTTATATTTTCCTTTGGAATAACACCCAATGAATTATTTAAATCGACTGAGATCATCAAGTGTACGTTCTACTATGTACTTTTTACATGTACTTTGCGTACATGTAAAAAATCTCATACCAATTCCGATAAAAAAATTCAAGTATCAAGGATAAAATATATCCGGGAAATTGTTCAGTACATACTCAATAATAGAAGCGAAGCAAAAATATGGTTTCATAACAGAAGACGAGTCATCGAGAAATACATTTCTTTCTATACCGGGCACTGGTATAATCATTCAGAGCAAAAATCATAGAATTATTGAACAGAGCACAGCTCTGTTCTATATGGTTTCTAAACCAGTTATAGAAAAAAGTATTTGATAGAAAAAAAAACTCGTAGGGATAATTTGAATATAAAAAAATTGATTAATTTTCGCGACTACACTTCCGATCGAAAGGGTAAATATCTTATAACGTTGTTTACCTCAAGTATAAAAATATCGTATTTCTTCTTAGAGAAAATTCCTCTTACGTCATAATAGAAAAATAGAATAATTATTTCTGCGTCCCGGAATATTGTCAAAGGCTTCCCGAAAGTTATTCATGATAAAAATGACAGTCAATTAATATTATAATTTTGATTATTCACAGGTAACTTTTTTTCTCGTGTTCAGATAGTATACAATTCCTTCTTTCTCTCTTTCTAATAAAAAAAAACTTTTATGAAAGCGCATCTTGATATAATTTACATATTTCCCCGAAGAATAGCTAGAATGAAATAAACTAATCAATCAACTAATCACCCGCTTGTTTTTTCCCCCATTTCCTTTCATGTGTATCTTTTATTTGTCCCACCAAAACTGTCATACTGTCATTGCATATGTCGAGCGAAGTAGAATGAGTCACGATAATTTCTATGGTCAACGTGGCCGTCAATGGAATTTATAATACAGGTGTGCTTAGACTTGATGCTTGTATAATGCAAAAAAATAATGATATCAATATTATAAATAAAACTATTACAATATTAATAACCAAAATGGATTTTATAGGGTTCATCACAAATTATAAATTGGAAAGAGAACCACTAAGAATGAAAAAAATGTTTCGCAGTGATGAAATGACTTCGAAATCTCGTGGAGAATAATTTTGCAATAACTTGGAAAGAGATAATTGATAAAGATAAACAGATAAAGAGACAATTGATTAACGAGAATACCAGGATGAATGAATATGGAGGAATAAAATTTTAGTTATAGACAGCGATGAATATAACTTATAGAAAAAATGTAGCATTAGCCTTTGTTAATATTCCTAAGTATGACTAATGTTACTCGAAACGTTCCTCTTACGCATGTTGTTGTCAATCCATAAAAATTATCACTTAATTTGTTGCACAGAGCTGAAAACAAAAACAAAAAATTTTGCTCACCTATCTTTGTAGTGTGTTTCTTTTTGCCTTTCAAGAACTAAAAATAATATTATAAGTAGGCAAATCTAAGAGCTATATCACAGAGTAAAATTAACCGTTCAAAGTTCTCGTCTGAAAAAAATGTAAAATTTTAAACTACAATTTTTCAGTTATTTTATTTTTTTCAAATGAATTTTGTATAGAGGGACGATGGTTCAGATCGCGACGAGAAATGAAACTGAACGGAAAGACGTTTGTATCAGATACATATATAAGAAATAGAGAGTTCATGGCTCTCTTTCTTTTTCTCTGTATGCCTCTCTTTCTTTCTTCCGTCATGCTTGGAAAGAAATCAGCGGAAAAAAGAGGGGGAATATTGGCGTGAGTTTGAGCTCTGACCTACGGGGTTCCCCTTCTTTAAAAATTTGCTGTCAAGCTCTTGTTTGCTTACGTACTTTATTATGTGTGTGTATATATATACACACATAGTGCGTACATACGAAAGAAGAAACTTGAGTCACATCAAGATACCATTGAACAAGGACCCGATTACCTTGATCCTGACACGTATTCTTCAACACATTTGGAACTTGAAAAACTTGTTTTTTTTTTACGATACTTCCATCCTTTCATAGTCATAATATTAATACACTTTTTCGTCTGTTAATTAATAAGAAAAAGAAATGTTCGTATCGCCTATTTTTTTTTCATCATTACGAGGAAATTCGATTCATTTCTACAAAAACAATAATTAATTGAATGTAGGGAATGTTCATGTGAAATGTCGTATCCCTCGAAAGAAATAAGCTCAACCCTTTATAATACTATTTTCTATCAAAGGTAATCCAGTGTTCTTCCAATGGGTTGAACGGTGTATAAAATGTAATGTGGATAAGTAATCGATTGATTCAAACTGTAAATTCGGAAATTCAATCAACCCGCTATATCTTGATCGTCATTGATTTCTAGTGTTCAATGAGAACAACCGTTTTATAATTCATTAATCAAGAAGTAATGGTTATCACTTTGTTTCGAAGAACAGATATAGAAAAGATATTTATCCTTAGTCGTTCGCATTTTATCGTGTGTAGGGTGAAATATTCAATCGATTGCCATTTATCAGTAGTCGATTTTGAATAAGTGAGGAGAGTGCTAAAAACATCTTCAGCAGTATTTCGACTCATATATAGTATGAATATACAGGCCGAATAGTGATACATAGCCAGTAACTGGGTTTGTACCCTATGTTTGCTCATTCATTTTTTCTGATCACGCATACTTATCTTGTGCGCATCAACGTAAAGAATAGGTCCATGGACAACAAGTTTTTTTCCACATTATCGTCAAGATGGACGTACGATTCAAAGTCCGTGGGTCGATAACAGACACGATCTTCGTCTCCGCTGAGGATGTGTTTTAATTATCTCTTATTCAAATTCGTAATGCAGAGACAAAAAACTGACACGGCCAACATTTTTACATTCTAGATACTTTTTTAATTCCTGCAATCATATTCTTTATAAATCATGCAATAAAGTGATGATGTTCACGAGTAACGTATTAATTTAAAGAGCAATAATGATTCAATAATTAAAAAAAAAATACAGCAGGAGCCCCACCTCCGAATAATTACCCATTTTTTTTTGTATAGGTATTTCGATAGTTGATACCTTTGAAAATAACATAATAAAATTTCAAATGAATATCTCAAATAATTTTTGAGTTACACTCTTCTAAAGAGTACCCGTTCAGCGGTTATCTTTAAACTCTTTTTTCTCAATACTACATTTTTAAAATTTGCTGCAGTTGTAACTCGAAGACAAATCATCCGATCTTTTCGATTTTTTAAAACTTTTTTTTTGTATATGGGTCATTTTCCATGTCAATTCAATGACGTTGTGACGGTGACCCTCTTTGATTAAAAAAAATTCTTAACATGTTTATTAGGGTGGTTCTTATTTGGGGTTGAAATTCATTTTCTCAAATTCCACCCCTGGTTCGATTCTAAATCACTAAAAAAGACACCACACCAAAGCTGTGGTCAGTGGGATGATGGGAAAGGGTGCCGGCAAGCCCGGTCGTTGTTTCTACTATTAATGTTAATAGTCAAGTAATAATCATGTTAATAGTCAATAAATATGTTAATAGTCTACTTGACTATTTTTTACAGCATGAATGCCCTTAAGGCAGTCACCGGTAAAATCATGAAAATCAATGTTTATAAGACTTTCAATTCAAGAAACAAAATTTTGTCAAATAAATGCAGAAGTTGCCAAGCACATCGAAAAAAAAAATACAAAAGAAGAAACACTGGACGCAAATAAAATACAACCACGAAAAATACAAAGACAAAACATTACAAAAACAAATTGCAACCTACAAAATGAAGATCACAAAAATAATAGTACATTATGTATCAAGGAGGCAAAGTGGCAATTTCAACGCCGAGCGTTGAAAGCCGTTGCCTCCGAGGTACCCACGATACTTTATATAACAAAACCACGTTTCCGAGCTCCATCAAAGCTGAATATTGCACAATATTTTTTAAAATAATATTTCATTTTGGAATGTATCATACTAACTGCATGTAGTATAAAACATTCACTTAATGGTTGTAACGCGTGGGAGGGGGGTCGCAGAGGGCGAAGCCCCCCGCGGGGGTCTGGGGGGCGGAGCCTCCCGAGAACAACATTTATGATTTTTAAATAAATTAAAATCTCCAGGTAATTAGATAAACATATAGTTCATGTTTCAAGTTTTTTATTTTTACATTCATTTTTAGATGATATTAATGGTACAGTTTTTCAAAATAAACTTTTGTTTTCTGGGAAATTTCAATTTTCAATAAAGATGTAACAACGAAGACAATGGAATTTATAATAAAAAAAAAAATTTTCAAATTATCATTGCGAACGAATTTTTCATGAATCAAATATAGATGTTGTACGGTGTGGAATATTCCGTAATAGATTGTATCGAGTTTGCTAATTTCGCTGAGGAATCTTCTGTGATAAATGACGATTTATAAATATGGGAGTACTTGATCTGTACCTTTCATGAAACGAAATTTTTCATTTTTGGATTATATTAACCGTACAGTTTTTAAAAATAAAATTTTGTTTTTTGGGTGAGTCGGAATTGCTGTCACTCGATTCTCTATCAACATTTTCTTTAGTGCTTGTAATTGTTTCAATTTTTCGATGTTTCAGTGGTGGAGCATTGGTGTTCTTTTTTAAAGGTCCGGCTGAGGGAAAATTCACTGCCTCTGATAATATGTTGCCAATTTTTGATTTATTTTTTATTGATTCTTCGATGTAGTTTTCTGCGACGGTGCTGGATTTCCATCCACCGTGGCGTTTTAAAGTTGTAATATTGGCTCCGCTGTCTGCGAGCAATGTTGTCGAGGTTCTGCGAAAGGCATGGCCGGTGTAGCTCGATGGGTTATCCAACTTCAGATAAATAGCGATTTCTTTTGGCATTTTGAAAAATTTATGAATCCCGATGACTTGTGAGGTGCATTTTCCTTTTTGGAAATTCAAGAAAAATCGTTCCGTTGCTGCATTTGGTGGACGTAGATCAGCATACTGTTGTACAATTTTGGCAAAATTTTCAGTGATGACGAAGGTACGAGGTTTCTTTGTTTTGGTATTTGGCAGATTGACGATCAGTATTTCACCCTGTTTGATAATGTCTTTCAGTTTTACATTCACTAGTTCATTGCTGCGACAAACCCCGGTGATGCCAAAAATGAGCGCAACCTGTAAAAGATGCGTCATATTTATTTGTAGGAAATAAAATTACAAACTGGCTTTACAAACATTAAAAAAATGTTCAATTTACCTTTGTTGCCAAATATTCGTTGTTTGGAGCTTCAGATAGAAACTTCTCCACGTTTTCCGATGATAGCACGTTTGACTTTTTACTTGTGAATCCTGAAGATTTTTTTTTAAAAAAAAGCTTTTAACGAGTGATACGCGTCAATGTCAATTTTTTCGTTTATCTTCAATGTTGCTTTCAGCATGGAATATATGGACCACAGCGTTGACGATTTATATTTCTGGGCCAATTTGCTGAAATACACCATTATAATGGATTCTGATGTAATTTTTGTTTTGTGTGCTCGTTTCCACTTTATAAATGTTTCGTACGCGGCATCATAATAATTTTTTGATTTTGTTGGTAGCAAATTATTTTTCGTTTTTTCAGCTGCTTCTTTCAGACCGGGTGGTGTGCACTGGGCCCACTCATCGCTACTATGTTTTTCATTTTCACTCATTATTTTTCCATTTATTTGTCTTTTATTATTTTTCTTTAGCACGACACAGATGATGTTACTCTTTCTGTGAAAAACGTACTAAGGTTATGTACCTGGCCCTTCGCGAAGATTCTAGGTAGGTTTAGTTCTGTAATCGAACAACTGATGGCAGCAGCTTTGCTGCTTAACGGCGTATAATAATGAACGAACTGCGTGATAGGAGCGCAGGCGCGGAGTACGCATTCAGGCACTTTTTCGTACAGCTAGTACAGAAAAGTCTAATTTCCAGTCCTAGGAGTTGAAAGTGGTGTTTTTTGTACTCCTTACCACTAATCTACTTTAACAGTCGGTAAAACATTTACTTTCCGTACCGCTGGCAGGCTCGAAAAGCGAGGAAAACGTAGTTGTGTTATATAAAAAAATAAATTACGACCGAAAAAAATTATAAACCAAAGAATTTAATCAATAAAAATTGAACGTTGCACTTGGTATCTTACTCGATTTTCTAATTCGTGAGTGTAAGATACAGGTCAACCAATTCCAAAAACGGAATTGTATTTACATAAAAATTACTAGGAATATGTAATATATTTTATAACACAAGTGGATATTTCATAAATATCCTTGATAATATTGATAATGATAAAAAAAAATAAAGTTTGAGCTCAAATAACCGTTAAACCAATAGACTTAGCTACAAATCATAACAGACCTTTTTTGTAGAGCGTCAAATTCTCTATGAAAATATATATGACTCGGGATTTTGAATTTATTTGTCCCAGAGTTATAAAATACTGAAGAACGAAAGAAATTTTTCTCATGTTAATTCTATAAGAATCTTAGGTTCAAGTGCGGACTATCTTAGAGTTATTATTGAGAGCTCAAATTTTCAGTGAATTATTTTTTATCAATTTGAAAACATCTGAGCCCCTGCTGGGAGCAAAGAAATTCGAAAACACTCCTGTTAAGGACCAGCCTACTGTACATACGTTTTTTCACTGCTGCTTTGAAAATGAACGATTTCAATATTTTTATGAATAAGAACAATAGCGCTGACTTGTTAATTTCAAATTAAAGAGTATCTTTTTTGAACAATTTGAGATTTTTGGTGCTGATAAATGGTACTAGCTTATAAAAAATATTACAGTATCTTGGTGTCGTAAGTAGTCAACAGGAAAATGAGCAATCCATTACTAAAGGTTATAAAAAAACCATTTCAAATGTAATGCAAAAGTGATGAGTATAAATGAAAAGTGATGGGCCGGACAAGAACTTTTAGCACATATTTAAACATAATTTATACCGATACGAAATCGACGTCGAATATTGTGAATACCGGGCGATCCTGAATGTCTGAGAAGAATCGATTTTCTTCTAAGTCTCTGCCACCATAGAGTAACAAATAACTTTTACCTTTGATGTAAGTTTTTTTGCATTTGAACGTTTCTTAGAAATATTTCATATTGTGAAAAAATGTGTATTATATACTAATAAAATCCTCCGATTGATGTCAAAAATTTTAGTGCTGCACATAACTCAAATGGTAATTTTTTGATTCACTAGAACTTTCTCAAGTTCCGGATGCTTCCCGTAGGAATGAATTTCTCACGTTCTATTTGAATGTTTTTTCCTTTACAATATAATTACGGATTTGTATTTTTTTTATATGATGTTTTTTCATGATTTGTTAAAGCTTTTCTTAATTGTGTTGTCGAAATTATTTACAGTTGGTTTCGTAATTTTTTTTACATACCATTATGTTTTGAATTTTTTTCATTTATCATCCGATGTACTCGTCACTTTTGCATTCATTTGACAACGTTTTGTTCCTTTGAACCAAACGTTTTTCATACATTATCAAGATTTAGCAGATTAATTGTTTTTATTCATTCCGTTTAAAATAGGTTTTTTATAACCTGTAGTAATTAATTTCTCATTTAAAGCAAGTTTCGAGAGAATAGATCTAACAACTTCTTATAAATCATCGTGTATTTGTGTTTTGAACTACATGAGTGTCACATAGGGTTTCACTGAGACTACTGTCCAGGTGACATAAAACATAAATGTACTTGTCTTCAATTTTTCAATAGCATTCGTGCTGTGACTTATGATTTGATTTCACTACTTTTTGTGCACTGTGAACTTGAAAAAATTTTACAGAATATTGGAAAATCAAATTCTACATATTAGGGCACAATATAGATAATATTCTGTTATTGTTAATTCATTTTTCAGCCCTCCGGGCGGAAAGTGGCAACTTTCGGCCCGCGCAGCGGGCCGAAGTTGCCGCATTCCGCCTGCGTCGGACAGAAAAATCGTATACACTCCACGGGAGTGAAATTAGACCACCTCAAACCGCGTGCTTATCACCCTCGCCTTCGGCTCGGGTGACAATTCTGCCCGCGGTTTGAAGTAGTCTATTTTCCCTCCCTAGGTGTGTAATATACTATTTCGTTCGTTCCAAGGAATGTACACTACATGAGTAACATATGTAGGGTTTATTCAATGAGACTACCGTTCAGATGTAATGATTATCACACATCAGAATGTACTTGCGAAACGACATTTATTGAAAAAATTTTTAATTAATAGTATATTACACACCTAGGGAGGGAAAGTAGACTACTTCAAACCGCTGGCAGAACTGTCACCCGAGCCGATAGCGAGGGTGATAAGCACGTGGTTTGAGTTGGTCTAATTTCACTCCCGTGGAGTGTATACTATTTTTCACCACACATGCACCGAAAATTCAACCTTCCGATTTCGGAAAGTTGAACTTTTGGCGCATGTGTAGTAAAAAATTA
Organism: Venturia canescens; assembly: GCF_019457755.1. NCBI lineage: Eukaryota > Metazoa > Arthropoda > Insecta > Hymenoptera > Ichneumonidae > Venturia > Venturia canescens. The sequence continues at coordinate 14,533,195 of NC_057431.1, read as the reverse complement.
TTCCCTGCCTCGTCGAAAGAGATATCGGAAAAAGGGAACAAAAATTTTTAAAACAAATTACAGCTAATTTATTTAAAAATTCAAAAAATTGCAACGAATTATAAATTTCAATGCTGAGGTTAAGTCGTTAAATAACGACACGATTTCAACGACTAAGGCACTAGAATATTTTTTTCAGATAACGCGATATTGATCGATTGGAATAATGAAATCCAACATAAGGGGCCACCCCGTGTGGCAGCCGGATTTTGTGGCAAGGATTTTCGCGATTTTTTTGCGGCAAGGAGAAAAATATAGACTTTTGAAATTTGAAGGGTTTATCTAGAGTCGCGGCAGCGACTCTGAGACAAGTACATTTATATAAGATATGACGAGTTGCTGCCAGAGACTTTTTGGCGGAGCGATAGCGTTTCCAATTGTTTTCGAAAATTTTCAAAATTTATTTCTTAAATAATTAAATAAATTCTTTTCTTTCGATTGCGACCTTTTCGATCTCTGTAGCTTAACGCGTTGAAGAGATATAAATTATTTATTTTTTAATTTCATCAAAAAATGGGTCGGGTTTTCGCACACATTTTTGATGTTTATTTGTTTTTTATTTAGTGACAAATCTGGTGCCATAATAAATTTTATATACCTGTATATAATTTTATATACCTGTTTTTTCTGGTGCCATAATACAAGTATATTATGGTGTGCGGAAAAAAACGATATTTTTTTTTTACTTTACATCCAGCCGAAAAAAGTCATTCAAGGTGAAAAAAAAAGAATCCCAGAAGGCGAGTTCACCAAAAAATTTTTTCGAATAGCGCTTTGCGTTTGAAGATTTTCTATAAGAATAACCCAGGAAATGATTGAGACCTCCGATCATTGCATCATAACTCTTCAAGAAAAAATCGCACAAAACCGACAATAATATGTTTTTATAGAAAATCGATTCCCCCACAAAAAAAGTCCTTATGAACATTCAGCTTGGAACAACCATTCTCGTGCTATCACCTTTCGAAGTTGCATCGATAGAAAAAAAATTTCCATAAAACTGTCGAAATCAATTTTTTCGTTTCACAAACAAACTTCTTGGAACTTCTTCGTAGAAAATTACTTGCTCTTTTAGAAAATCTTTATTATTATTCGAACAATGCTCTTTTTGACAATGCTGTACCGGTGAGCATGAAGACTGAAATGTTGCAATCTCGAGGAAAATCTAAAATTCCTTCGGTGCGAGTAATCATTAAAAAAAATGATTACAAAACGTTGCTTTCAAAGGATATAAGCTATTTCGTCACACAAGAATCATTATTCCTTTTCAACCAATTTAATTTTCCGCATGACTTTCTGAGGGTAAATATGGGCTTATGGCTTGAAAATGCCAGTTATTTAAGCTGCTCAGATTTTTTTTTTTAATTTGAAAGATGTCAATGACGTGGCTGAACGTGGCATCGCTTTGATAGAAGCCTACAACGGCTCATTGACCAAAAACGAAGAGCAGTTACAATATTTATTGAAAATAATACAATCTCATCGTGAAAAATACCCCAATTGCAATAAAGGCGCACTTAAAAATAGCAATGGGTATTAAATAATCTTACCCCGTGTAAGCAAAAGCGTTAATTACCCTCATTTGTAATTTTATGTATGATACTGGGTGAAAAAAAATCATGGCAAAAAGTAAAGACTTTTGAAACCCGATTATTGATAAATGCCGTTTCTTTTATTATTCCTTTTCCTACCCAATTGTAATGAAAACGAGATGGAAAGTTTATATTTAAGGGTTTTTTTTAGTGGAAATCATTGTTATCCTGCACGGAAACCAAGCACGAAACATGTTTACAATAATTTGATAAAAATCATAAAAATGAGTAATTTTATTCAAATTATAAAATTCAAATAATAATAACGATTTTCTAAAAGAGCAAGTAATTTTCTACGAAAAAGTTCCTAGAAGTTTGTTTGTGAAACCAAAAATTTGATTTCGACAGTTTTATGAAATTTTTATTTCTATCGATCCAACTTCGAAAGGTAATAGCACGAGAATGGTTGCTCCAAGCTGAATGTTTATAAGGACTTTTTTTGTAGGTGAATCGATTTTCTATAAAAACACATCATTGTCGTTTTTGTACGATTTTTTCCTGAAGAGTTATGATACAATGATCGGAGGTCTCAATCATTTCCTGGGTTATTCTTATGGAAAATCTTCAAACGCAAAGCGCCATTCGAAAAAATTTTTTGGTGACCTCTCCTTCTGGGATTCTTTTTTTTTCCACCTTGAATGACCTTTTTCGGCTGGATGCAAAGTAAAAAAAAATATCGTTTTTTTTCCGTACACCCTAAAGTATATACCTATATATTTTCGTGACATAGCACGTATGGTGTGTTGTTTAAATGCTAACGAACTAGATGAGGTTATAATGATCGCGAAAGTAACAATTCACCGACACTGTTCCAATTTTTTCCGGTTGTGTAGAAAATAGATAAAAATAGGACAATAGTTTAGTGAAAGTAATGAGAAAAAAAGGAAGAAGAATAAAAGAGAAATAAAGGCCGAGGAATCCAAGAGTGTTATATGATGGAAAATAAACCGAAAATTGTCAACAACTTACGGATTGATGGTATAAAATATTTAGAAAGGTTATTTTTCTATATACATCTTGAGATGTAGTCCGGATTCTGAAATATTAGAAATAAAAATCCATGCCTCCCCTCTTTCTCATTAGCTCTCTGTGAGAGATAGTATCATCAGACTTGGCGATGTTTGTTATTGGAGAATATAATAAAATAACCCAAAACAGGAATGACGAAGGAGAACAAGGGACTACAAAAATATAGAAAATAAGTATAATCTCATTGTCTGTAAACGCATGACAGACTATTCGAAAATGCTTGATTACAAAATTTCTATTGGCAATTCGAAACTGAGGAAATCAGTATTTTTTTCGTTTTGCATTGGTGGAATTTTTTTTTCATAAAAAAGACTAAATCGATTATCACGGAGAGTTTTCAATTCCAACAAAGTAAAATTCAAGTTCGAAATAAAATATGTCCGCTTGTGTGTATGTGTGTGTATGTAAATACCTAAAACAACTTGGGTGTATAATAAAACGATTTTTATTTAAAAAAAAACTGATTCGGCTTCAGGGGGTCATCCCTCGTGGCAGCCGCGTTTTTGGGGTATTTCCGCGATATTTTACAGCGAGAAAAAAACATAGACGTGAAATTTAAAGAAATTGTTCATTGGTATTTCAACTTTACGATAGAATTTTTTAACTCTGATATCTCGGGTTAATTCGTTGTAAAATTACTCCACAAGACCCCATATGTTTTTCCGGTTCCATGACATTAAATCACACGACAAAATAGCACACGATAAAATATCACGGACAAAATATTACAGCGACAAAATATCACGGACAAAATATCACAGCGACAAAATATCACACGACAAAGTATCACCACGACAAAATATCACACGACACAATATCACCGCGACAAAATATCACACGACTAAATAAACACACACACACGCACGCGCGCGCGCACGATCACACATAAACACAATGTTGTATTGTGTTCGTTATCCATAGTCTTATACACACCACTCACACGTATATACAGTGTCAAACATCAATCGATTAGAAAAATTCATGTCTGGCTTCGATAAATAGTCATTGTAATTTTTTGTTGTGGGTTATTTCATATCCCAGTGATATTTATTCGTATGATATTTTGTCGCTGTGATATTTTATCGTGTGATATTTTGTCTCGGTGACATTTTGTCATGTGAAATTATGTCGTATCACCGTTTTTCATAGTCTCCACGATTGCGGGGGTTCCGTTTATCGCGATCAAAAAACCGAGGAGCGGATTGATTTGTAAAGCAGTGGCTATCGCCTGAACTAAAATCATACAGAAATATTACAAATTGAAGGATTATCGAGCTACGCAACATTTTGAAAAATTGAAATCAGGTGTTTCAAAACAGAAAAATCCTTCAATTTTTAATATTTCTGTATGATTTTTATTCAGGTGATAACCACTGCTTCACAAATCAAAACGCTCCTTGGTGTTTTGATCTCAGATGAACCGATCCCCCGGAATCGTGGAGACTATAAAGAAACATATGGGTTCCTGTGGAGTAGCTTTACACCGAATCTACCCGAGATATCAGAGTTAAAAAATTCTACCATAGACTTGAAATACCATTGAATAAACCGTTTAAATTTCAAAAGTCGATATATTTTTTCCTTGCCGCAAAAAAATCGCGAAAAAATCCCACAAAATCCGGCTGCCATACGGCGTGGCCCCCTTATGTTGGATTTCATTATTCCAATCGATCAATATCGCGATATCTAGATTCGAGTGCCTTAGTCGTTGAAATCGTGTCGTTATTTAACGATTTAAACTCAACATTGAAATTTATAATTCGTTGCAATTTTTTGAATTTTTAAATAAATTAGCCGTAATTTGATTAAAAAATTTTTGTTCCCTCTTTTTCGAAATCTCTTTCGACAAGGCAGGGAATAATTTTAATTAAGCATTTTTTCAATAAATGTCTTTTCGCAAGTACACTCTGATGGGTGGTGATCATTACATCTGAACGGTAGTCTCAGTGAAACAAACCCTAAATATGTTACTCATGTAGTGTGCATTTCTTGGAACGAACGAAAAATGAATTAATAATAACAGAATATCATCTATATAATGCCTCTATATTGCATCATCTATATTGTACATGAAGAATTTGATTTTCCAAATTTTGTAAAATTTTTTCAAGTTCACAGTGAATGCTGTTGGAAAATTGGAGACAAGTCAATTTATGTTTTATGACACCTGGACAGTAGTCTCACAGTGAAACCCTACGTGATACTCATGTAGTTCAAAACACAAATGCATGATGATTTATAAGAAGTTAATTGTTCGATAGATTCTCTCGAAACTTGCTTCAAATGAGCAATTCATTACTACAGGTTATAAAACAAAAACTATTTTAAATGTAATGAATAAAAAAAATCAATCTGCTTAATCTTAGTAATGTATGAAAAATGTTTGGTTCAAAGGAACAAAACGTTGTTAAATAAATGCAAAAGTAACGAGTACATTGGATGACGAATGAAAAAAACTCAAAACATAATGGTATGTGAAAAAAATTACGAAACCAAATGTAAATAATTTCGACAACACAGTTAAGAAAAGCTTTCACAAATCATGAAAAAACATTTTATAAAAAAAAATACAAATCCGTAGTTATATTGTGAAGGAAAAAAAAATTCAAATAGAACGTGAGCAATTCATTCCTACGGGAAGCATCCGGAACTTGAGAAAGTTCTAGTGAATCAAAAAGTTACCATCTGAGTTATGTGCAGTACTAAAAATTTTGACATCAATCGGAGGATAAGTATTTTATTAGTATATAAAACACAAGTTTTTCACAATATGAAATAGTTCTGAGGAACGTTCCAATGCAAAAAAAGTTACATCAAAAGTAAAAGTTATTTGTTACTCTATGGTGGCAGAGACTTAGAAGAAAATCGATTCTTCTCAGACTTTCAGGATCCCTTGGTATTCACAATATCAGTATCGGTACAAATTATGTTTAAATATGTGCTAAAAGTACTTGTCCGGTCGATCACTTTTCATTCAAATTGTTTGTTTTGCATTCAAATTGCGGGGTGGGGATCAAATGTTGGAATGACTAAAATTTCGAACAGCTAAAATCTCGAATTTATAAACTTCGAATGATAATATGGAGACGGATAGATTCGACTAGAGCTTTGAATGCCGAAAATAAACAAAGCAGAAACTGCAAGGTTCGAAGCACCTTTACATCGAAAATAGAATGTGACAATCGCCCATAGGACGATGTCGATTTTTCGAAAATTCGACTATCACTCTTTTGATTCATAAATTACTACAGTCAGCGATACTGTGAAAATTCACAATTTTGAAAATATAATAACTATATTATATAATAAAATATAATATGAAACACCAAAAAGTCGAACAGTCAAAATAGCGAAACGTTAAAAAGTTGATCGATCAAAATAAAGAAATGCAGCGGAGCTCCAAATACACGCGTCTCACTCACTCACTTACTCAGACCGGTGATCTCCAATTTTAAACATCGCCATTTTGACTTTCGCCTTTTCGAGCTATCGCTATTCCGCATATCTAAGTTTTATAGGCTCGAAAAATTCACTTTCGATCTTTTGCTACTCTATATTCTGGTCTGTCTGTAAAACAATTACTCTCCATTTTGAATTCGAAAATATGAACTTTTGAAATTCGGATGGTCTGTTAAAATTGCATTCGAAATGAAAACTATTGAAATACATATTTTCGGGTAAATACGAATTCAAAGAATGAATTTTTCATTAAACACGCCTGGTGAATAGTCCATCGGGAATAAGAATTTCAAATTACTTATTTTTCTCCAAACTGATATCACAACTTTTAAAATTTCGAAATATCGACCGTTCTACAATTCAGTTATTCGACATATTGAACCCCACCCAAATTGCGAAACAATAGGCTGTGTATCCTAGTTACTCATAACTGTGCACTTGATGCACCTAGATTATTACGCGTTATTTACAGTGAGAAAAGAGTAGATGAATTTCGTAATGTAGTAGCAGGTTTCGTAGATACTTTGCCAATGTTTAAAAAACATTTTCCAGATCGCAAAGGAAAAGGTAAATGTACCTTGACGACACTTGCGAGTGAAACGATGTCATTAAACGTTCAAGATGCACGTAATGCAATTTATGACGTCTATTTACTCCAAGAGCTCGTGCAATACCACTTTGGAATAGAAGACGTGATAAACAACAAAACGAGTTTCGATGGAGAGTTAGAATTATTTCTTAATCGTGATAAATCGCAAAAAATAATTCAAACGCTGCTGCCCTTAGCGGCTGTGCTATCAAAGATTTTGATAAAGAGATTTGCAGATGCTAGTATCGATTACGATATATTAGTTGCAACATTTCACAATGAGGGAAAAGAAAAAATAATAGCACTTTTGAACCAACGAAAAAACGGGAAACTACAAGCAATTAAAACGAAATCAAAAATTAACAACATTTTTGAGTTTTTACGCAACGAAAGTGAAAAATCGAATCTTTCGAACATTGATCACATATAAAAGAAACGATATAAAAAAAATCAGTAATTGATTAATGGTCTATTTTTGTTCTCAATCAATATAGTTTATATTGAAATGTGTAAGCAACAAAATTTTGTGGTATTGTGAAACAATAAACAAAAAATATATCAAATTCAAAAATGTTTTTTCTTGACCGAATAACCACGCTATGGTGATAAGTGGTATTCAAACTCGCGCGCCATTCACAATCCTTACAGCATTTTGCCCTTTCGTGTTTAGAGTGGGAGCAAAATAAGTCACTTTCATTGATAAAAAAATGAATAATTCATAAACGATGTAGACGAATCATTTCATTTTTTGAGAGCATAATTGTTATCATATTTTGAGTGGTTTGATAGTTTTCCATAAACATCTTAACATTTTTTCGTATTGATTCACGCCCAAAACTAACGTTGACCGATCGCGTACGTATAACTCCATGTTAAAAAGTAACTTTTCTCTGGTAGATTTTGTGGAAACGGTGTAGACGATCATTTTGAAATTTGGAGGACACGTGCAGAATAGGTCAAGGAATCTACTGTATAAATTTGAATGAGATGGTAATATTTTGTCACTTGTACCGAAACTCCTTAACTGAGGAACAAAAGAAAAATTCTCCAAAATCTGATATAGGGGGATTTTGAGGGTGCTCTTTCAGAATCTGGCATTTATATTGTAAAATTAAATCGAAATCTTCATTATCTTTGCGTTTTGATATAAAAAGTAAAAAATTTTTAACGTTTTTTTTCCCTTCAAATCGATTTCTGTTACTGTTGCTGCACTCAAATAACCATACCCCTAGGAAAAAAAGGTTGGGACAAGTACATTGATGGTCCCTCGTTTGCTGATAATTCCATCCATAAAACAAACTTAAAAAAAAATTTTTATAAAAAATGGGCAAAAAATTTATTTTATATAAAAAATACAGAACAATTCGAAAAAAATTTCACAAATCTTGAAAAAACATTATCTTTAAAAAAAAACTAATCTGTATCTATTTTTTAAAGTGTTAAAAGAATCAAATAACAAGTAAAAAATAAAAACCGAAAAATCGCGCTTGAAATCATTTTGGAAACTGATGCCTCATTCTTCTTATTTGATTCGAAGGGCTAAATCAATTAAAAAAAATTCCATCTAATTTACGTGCAGCATTAAAATTTATTATATCAATTCGAGGCCAAGTATTTTCTAATAAATTGAAAAAAGTTACCATTTGAGTTACGTGCAGCACTAAAATTTATGATATCAATCGAAGGACAAGTAATTTATGAGTAACTCCAAATGTTGACATTATTAAACTGGTCTAAGAAGCTTTTAAATCCAAAAAAATCACATGCAAGCTAGTCATTTCTTACTCTATGGTGGCAGAGACTTATAAGACAATCGATTCTTTTCAGACTTTCAGGAGCTTCTGATATTATTCACAATATTCGACGTCGATTGGATCGATAGAAATTATATTTAAATATGAGTTAAAAGTACTTGTCCGGCCCATCACTTTCCATTCAAATAAAAATCAATCATAAAAAAACGAAACTGTACGGCAGAATCCGGTTAAAAATTTATTGAAATGTGCGATTTATTATTAGTTTAATGCTGTTAATAATAGTATAGGTTAGTTATGCCGAATGAAATTCGTTCGCTGGAAGAAATGAGAAGTAAAAACTGCCGTCATGGAAATACAAACTGGGGAGTTATTTTGGAAGCTTTAACATATTTAATGTGCAAAATGTTTTTTATTTATCGATGCACAATAACATCCCTTGTATATTATAGGACAATTTGTTTCCATTCTTATTAAATTAGTGTAATTAAGAGAAAATTACTTGAAGATAACTCTCTAAATTCCCTCTGCATGAATATTTGTGCTCCATCAGTTCTAAAAAAGCCCTGATTTTTATGTAAATAAACAAGTTTAATGGAAAGTGATGGGCCGGACAAGTACTTTTAACTCATATTTAAACATAAGAGTCAAAAAGTAAAATGAATGGCACAGTATATAAATTTTATAGTTTGCAGATTTTTGCTGTATTTCAATGATCCAAATTTATAGTATTATAGTGAAAAGTTGTTAGAAGTCATGATGTTACATTAAAATACCATAGCGCACATAACATTCAGAAATTCTGTAGGTTTCCATGATGTTGGCAGGCATTATACTTAATCGCATCCAAAACTGAGCAACTATAGACTTATCGTAAGGAATGTTTTCACCAATAATTCCACATTTGCAGTTTGCAGAATAGAAATACTCATCATACACATCATTTCATAAGTATTGTTGTCAAAATTTGTGTTTGCCTACTGCATTCCGAAGATTCAACTTTTCATATTATCAGCAAAAAAAGCATCCAAAGACTTTTTGTAACAAGTTTCAAAATTTATTACTTGACAGACCAGGTGGAAAAAGAATAACTACACTTATATCAAGACCAGAAACTGTTTTGAGAATCTGATGTAAAAAATGTGCGATGATCATAGTTGAAAACCTCCTGGATCACGTTACCACAATCAGCATGAAGAAATAGTAGAAAATCATAGGACACATATTAGGCAACCAATTAATAATATGTATCGATCCGCTGCAAACCGATGGAGTCAAAACAAGGATCGGAAAGAGCAGAGCCAAACTCAATAGGAAGCAAAATATGGGAATATTCAAAAATAATGATGACACGAAAATAAATTAGAAAACATTTATTCGATAGGAGTTTCTCACATCATATATACTAACAGTTCCGTGTGTTCTTGTTTTATTAATTATCAACCATAATATTTCAGATCGCAAAAAAAAAATTTGACGTTATATAGGTTGACGAACATTTTTCCTTACAACTTCCAGACCTATTTTTAATAAACTGATTTGCCTTATTTATATTATTCACTAACTATGCGAACGTTTGTTACATTTGTTCCGCACTTCGTAAGGTCAAACCTCGGCCGGTTCGTTACCACACAGCTATCAAAGGGAACTCGTATATATAACCTACATTATTAGGCCTGCTACACACGGTCAATAATATTACGCAATGTAGGTGATTGCACAATATTATCGAACGTGTAGATGTAGTATTGAAACATTGCGCAATCATTGAACAGAAGTTTGAGCTATCTTAAATTTATGGCGCACTACACACCATACAAACTTATCGTGCAATATTACTGTGCAATATTATTGACCATGTGTAGAGGGCCTAACAGACGATAACAGACGGTATACAAGAAAGTATAGAGGATTATCAGAAATTCTTTCATCGGCGATTGGTCGAGACCGATAGATTCTCAACGGTGATTTGTTGTGATGGGCATTAAGACGCCCTTGTATGAATCGGCCTAAACCCATATACAGATGCGTCAACTCCGTAAATGTGTTGGTACTTTTGCATAATCTTGAGCCCGTGCAAAGTTTTTTCTCAGTAATTACGCCACCGATCATGCTGATTTTGGGCGTAATCGAAAGAGAATTTATTAATTGGCTCAAACTTCAATTTTCAAGTTGCGAAATGACTCCTGAGTTTTATTATTCTACAAAATAACATGTCGATTTTACCCCCACTATCACGAATCGTTTTATTCAGAGATATATAGTCTCGGCGAGAGCTACGGGCTAGCAGACGACAGGGCTGTCAATGTACTTGTCCCGAGACTCTACCGAATCTCTTGATTATCAACAGCAAAGGTGTTCTTAAGGTCTGACCTTTCCAGAACACTGGTTATAAACACATTTTTTTCACTCAATTTTTGCAAAATGGCAGTTTTTTCAAAACAGTATGATGAAAATTTGAATGATTTTTTTTTTCGAAAGTCTGAATATAACAAAGGAATATTCAAGAACAAAAAGTATTGAGAATCATCTAAAGAATACGTATGGTTTTTTTCACAAGTTTTCTAGCTTTTTTGTGTTTTTCAATTTCGATAAATTTTATAAAATTTTAAGAGCTCTGAAAATATTCACACGTATTGTTTGGATGATTCTAAACAATTTTGGTTCTATAAAATTTTTTTCTAAAATTGAAACTTTTTGAGAAGAAAATTATGAATCTATTTATTACGCGATGGAAAATCAATTTTTTTTCAAAAAGTTTCAACTTCACAAAAAAATTTTATATAACAAAAATTGTTGAGAATCATTCAAAAATTACGTGTGAATTTTTTCAGAATTTTCGAAATTTTTCAAAAAATTCTCAAAAAAAATCAAACGTATTCAATAGATGATTTTCTACACTTTTTGTTCTGTATCATTTCTTTGTTAAGTTGAGACTTTCGAGAAAAAAAATTACGAAAATTTTCATCATGCTATTTTGCAAAAACCGCCATCTTGAAAAAACTGACATGAGTGAGAAAAAAGTATGTATACATACTTTTATAATACTAGTTTTAACCAACGTTCCGGAAAGGTTAGACATTGAGATCACTTTTGCTGGCGATAATATATCACGAAAAATGTGAAAAAAATTTCCATAAAAAAAATTATCAACCCAACTGTAAAGAATTTCAAAAGACCAATTAAAAATAAATTCACAAATCCTGAAAGAACATTACATTAAAAAAATACTAATTTGTAATTATTTTTTTAAGTGTCAAAAAAATCAAATCAAACGTAAGAAATAAAAAAACGAAAAATCAAAATAAACATTTTTTAAAAAATCGATTGAAAAAAATTTCTTTCTAAGTTACGTCCAGCATTAAAACTTATGATATCAATTCGAGGCCAAGTATTTAATGATAATTCAGAATATTCATTCCTACGGGTACAATCAGGAACTTGAGAAAGTTCTAGTGAATCAAAAAAGTTACCATCTGAGTTATGTGCAGCACTTAAATTTTTGAGAACAATCGGAGGACAAGTATTTTATTAGTACATAATACACAAGTTTTTAACAATACTAGGGTGCATCCCGCGCGCTGAAGCGCGCGAGCGGTTTTCTGGTAGCGCTGCACCGCTCCTTTTATTGCGACAGCGTCTTGAAGCCAATCTATTTCGGAGCAGTTCAATAAGAATAAACACGAGTACAGAGGGATGGCTCCATATTTTTCGATTTCTAGGCATATTCTTCTACTATTTTCGATGCTAGGTCGACAACTCCACAATTTTCGATGTCCACACAAGTAAAAAATTACACCTCGGTGGCTCCCCTCTGACTCATCCTAATTGACTACTGTATGTCAAGTCTTTGAGTCCACGGTGTGGTTGATACTTGGCTACGGTTTGGCAAAATTCTGGCGTTTCCAGACCACATAATCGATAGGTGTGTTTTTTCGAATTATTGGAGCTTCCAAACATAGTTTCAGTCCATTGCAGGCTCTTTGAACTCAAAAATCTGAGAGTTTTTTGAAGAAAAAAATATATTGACCTTGAATTTTGTCTTTGTCCTTGGATAATTGTTGACCGAGTCGATTTATCGAAAAGTGATATCGGTCTTCTTTTATAGAGCGTTGAATTCTCTACAAAAATATGCCCCGAACTTTTTGGTATCTTATGGGAAATCGACAAAAGCGATGCGCACTAACTTAATATTAATATTAAGGACTCATGTTTTAGCTGGTCTATTTTGATATTTAAACGAAACTTATGAGCTTGGTTTCGAACGAAAATAAAAATTATTTTTTCTGTCCTCCGGGTCGAAGTTGCCGCATTCCGCCTGCGTCGGACAGAAAAATCGTATACACACCTCGGGCAGGAAAAAGTAAAGCCTCAGACCACATGTTTATCAGCCTCGGCTTCACCTCGGCCGACAATTACATGTGATCTGAGACTTTCCTTATTTTCCTGCCCTACGTGTGTAATATACTATTTTTTATCACCCCAATATCTAATATTTTTCTATATATAAGCTGTCTGTCACTTTTTGTGATTCAAAGAAGAGGAAATCTTTCTATTATAGAATTCTGCCTTTCATTCAATATTACGGATATGTTATTAAGCTAATTAATTACACAGGCACACAAAGTAAAAAAGTTGGATGTGCGGCGGATACCGTAATACTTTTCCTACGTATTTTTAACTACCAAACCAATATTCGAGGTTAAAATTCAGATCCTGTGTACCATTTTTTCGATAACTTCAAAAAATGATGTTAATAGCCCATTATTCTCATTAAGCGTCATCTAGATCGCTATTTTAGTCTATTTTAATCTTATTGTATTTATTTTTCATTTACATTAACACTTTGAGGGAAGGTACATATATGTATCACGTTCTTTCTCAAGTTTTTTCCTTTTTTTCGTTGTATTTTGCAATACATTTATACTTTTGAGTATTTTATAGATTTTTCAGGGCTCATATATTATGAGATACTTATGAGAAAAAATAATTTAAATATAAAATACATGTTTTTTTTTTCAAAACAAATTGGGCTGTTCTTAAAAGGAGTCTCCAAGTGCTTAAAATTTGTTTTACCTGTACTTGATATTTAGTACCATCATTTTTTTTAGTTTTTTCCGCACGCTCGAATTTTCAAAATAATTCTTCAAATTTTCCAAAATTCAAACTTGATCTAACAGTCTTCATATTACGTCCGCCATCTTAAATTTTTCAATCCTGATACAAGAATCGTAATTAACGATCCCAAAAAGCGTTAGATTGCCTATCAGTTTTGAAAAAAATTCAATAGAAAAGTGTTCCCTTCAATGGGTTAATGATGTTTTCACTTTTTCAACTTTTATTTGTCATTGGCAAGAATTTCTAGAAATAACGTCCCACGTTCTTCTTTCCTACCGCATTGTCGAAAATTTTTTTTTTTTCTCTTCAAAGAACATCTTTCAATTGCCAGTATCATAAAATACGACGCCTGTCCTAATTTCAGCCCTTTAGAATATTTTTCAGAGGTCGCTCATCGCGATTCTCTATTTCCCATTTAAATAACCCGGGGAGCACATCACTGGCGACTTTTAAATTTTGCAACTCGCGGACCGGTCAATGTAAGATAACTCCCACAACAGGTTTTTGTAGGAAATCGAGTGCTCTATAAAAAAGGTCTCTTGCCACTTTTTCAGCGAAACTGTTAGATTTATTATGATACGTTACAAGAACTTTTTTGAAGATCATATCATTCTTACAAAAATTATCTCATAAAAAAATTCAGATTGTCATAAATTAATAATTTACTGTATTCCGAACTCATTGTTGTATCCGCGAAGGCCGTCGCGAAGGGACGAGTTATCAAGGACGAGTATTTAAGGGATTTAGGCCAAAAGAGCTGAACTCCAACTCGATACTTTTACAACAAGTTAACAATAAGTTTATTTAAGAAGTTACAAATTCGAGGTTTTATTGCCTCGAGACCAATCGTTACAATTCTCGTCAAAGACTGTCGGATTTTGGTTAGTTGGTAAATTTATAGACTCGGGGGGTTTTCCCCCTCTCGCGACAATATAGCGTGATATTCTTTCTCGAAGTTTCGGTGATGACATCGAGGGTCGATGCGCTTGTCGGGAGCATCGATATTTCACCATTGCTGCGTTTGCGCTGAGAGTGCTTAATTTGTTTTAATGAGTGCGATGTACGGGCACAACTTTTTTCATCGAGTGGGGTCATCTTGACAGCATGCATTATTGAAAATCTGCAAGCGTACACGTAGAAACGAATAAACATAATAAACGCCCATATGAAAAAAAGAATGTTCATTTCAGATTTTTTTTTAACAATCTGGGAAACGTTAGCGGTGTTCTTGAACAACCTTCATAAAATGCTGCAATTGTTCCTCATGATTCATTAAACAATGATTACATCGTTCTAGTGACAAAATACTACACTCTGCAACACCGTTTACCACCCTCAGATTTGTAAAAAAATTCCACATTCTCTTTATATCTTTGTGGTTAGACCACAGTGAAATATCGACTCCCAGGAAGTCGTGGGGCACATGAAAGTTTTGAAAAATGTTAGCGAATCTTTAGATACAAACTCACTTAAATCCTTCCTTAAACTTTTTTCTTATAAACCAGAACAAAGCAAAGTCAACCGAAGCGAACGCGTAAAGTGAAGTGGAGTGAAGTAAGCAATAAGTCTTTCCGTTCCGCCGATAACATAGGACCTACATTTACGGTGTAGCTTCAGGCGATTTTTTTAATAATAAAAAAATTATTTGAAAGAGAATTAAAAAAATTCTAACGTCTTTTAGAATCTCCATCCATAGTAAACATTACAAAGTATTTCCAAATAATAAACTATTTACATAACGATAAATTCGATGAAAATAGCCATTCGCCTTCAAACAATGAGTTCGGAAAGCAGAAAATTATTAATTTCTGACAATCTGAATTTTTTTTTGAGATAATTTCGATGAGAATGACGTGATTTTTTAAAAAGTTCTTGCAATGTATTCTGATGAATCTAACAGCTTCGCTGGAAAAGTAGCGCAAAAGTTAAAAATCTACTATCGGCTCAACTTTGACAGTGAATAACTGTCGAAAGAGAATATTTATCACGAAATGATGAGAGATCTTTTTTATAGAGCGTTCGATTTCCTATAAAAACCTGTTTTGGGAATGATCCGACATGGACCACTCTTCAGGTTGTAAAATTCTAAAGTCGCCAGTGATGTGCTCCCCGGGTTGTTTACATGGCAAACAGAGAAAATCGCGATGAGCGACCTCTAAAAAATATTTTAAAGAGCTGAAATTTGGACAGGCGTCATATCTTATGATACTGGACCAATTGAAAGATGTTCTTTGAAGACAAAAAACAATTTTTTTATTGACACGCCCTAATGTCTGTAAATCAACAAATATGGGGCCGTTGATCTAGAAATTGAAAACCGTACAGATATATACCTGGACATCAAAAATTATGGGGTTGCCGACCTAGACATTGAAAACCGTAGAGTTTATCTGGACATCAAAAGCTCTAGAGCCGTTAACCTAGATAGCGAAAACTATGAAGAAATAAACCTGGATATCGAAAACCATAGAAAAATATACGTACAGTGGAGTTGTTGGCTTAGACATCAAAAACCGTACAGAAATATACCTAGACATCAAACACTATGGAGCTGTCGACCTAGACGTCGAAAACCACGAAGAAATATACCTAGACATTGAGAACTATCAAGCTGTCGACCTAGACGTCCAGAACCGTAGAGAAATGTATCCAGACATCAAGAACTATCAAGCCATCGACCTAAACTACGAAAACCATGGAGCCGTCGACCTAGACATCAAAAACTTTGCAGCCGTCGACCTGGATAACGAAAATTATGGGGAAATATACCTGGTCATCGAAAACTATGAAACGGTCGTCCTGGATAGCAGAAACTATAAACAAATATACCTAAACATCGAAACCTACGGACCCCTTAACCCAAATAGCAAAAGATATGAAAAAATATACCTAGACATCGAAAACAATGAAGCTGTCGACCTAGACATCGGAAACTGTAGAGAAATATACCTACACATCGAAAGTTATGGAGCCGTTAACCTAGATAGCAAAAACTATGGGAAAATATACCTAGACATCAAAAACTATGGAGCCGTCGATCTAGACATCAAAAACTATGGAGCCGTCGATCTAGACATAAAAAATTATGGAGCCGTCGACCTAGACCTCGAAAACCATGGAGCCATCGACCTAGATATCAAAAACTTTGCCGCCGTCGACCTGGATAGCAAAAATTATGAAGAAATATACCTAGACATCAAAAACTGTATGAAAACATACCTAAACATTGAAAACTGTGGAGAAGTATACCTGGACATCTGAAACCATGGAGAAATACACCTAGATATCGGAAACTATGGAGTTGTCGACATAGACATCGAAAACCTTGGAGGAATATACCTAGGCATCAAATAACATGGATGCCTAAACACCTAGACATCGAAAACTATGAAACCGTCGACCTAGACATCGAAAACCGTTGAGAAATATACTGCAACGTAACGCTCTTGTCGACCTGACCTGAACGCCGCCACTCGTCGGTTCGAGCTACCTTAATTTTAAAAGGAGCAGGTATGAAAGAAACGTAGGAACGCGGAATTTAGATTTTGAAGAATTTAATAATTCCGATTTATTCAATTTTGATTGATTTCACAGGATAAATTCGTTTTTTGATTTGTGGTCGTGAAATGTTCGCGATCGCGCTCGCCAATTGTGAAAAATTTTGTTTCACTCGCCGTTTCAAACAATTTCTAATTTACGCGTTTTTCGCCTATTTTCAAAATAATAGTTTCGATAATTCAATCGTGTTTCGATTTTATACAATAAAAGAAATTATTATAGGTTTGACGCGATATAACCTCAAATTCGTACCGCGGCCTTTTTAATTATTTGAAATTTACAAGATTTACAAAATTTACAGAAATCTCGGTTTTGTTTGACTCGGACTCGATTAGTTTCAACTTTGAATTTAAAAAGAGAATTTACAAATTTACAAATCAATTTACAAGAAAAATCATCCCTGATTCTAGCAAGCAAAAAGAAATAAAAATTGGTTAAGTTAAGGAACAAACCCCAGGCTCTGGGATTGAAACGTCACCGAATCGCTCCGAGATCCTGAGCATCTGCAAGGTTAGGTTATTTACCGTCCACGGGCTCTGGGATTGAAACGTCACCGAATCGCTCCGAGATCCCATGCAACGGAAATTTGGAAAGTTTAGAGGTTAGGTGCGGACCCTGGACTCTGGGATTGAAACGTCGCCGAATGGCTCCGAGATTCCAGGCATCCAGGAAAAAATAGGATAACAGGTTAGGTTGCTTGCCAAAATCTAGAAGAATGTTTGAGGTCAGCATTTTTGTTCCGAGTCAGAATTTTGAGGAAGGACTGCCTCCCGAATGGGTCGCGCAGCGCTTCTTATACCCGTGTCCCCACCATAAAATTATCAAACGCCGAATTTTCGATTTTCGGATCGGTTCTGCGCATCTTTTCGTAACGACTTCTTTGATTGGCCCGTTGCCATGATTCACGCTCGCCCGTTGGTTGCGCGGGCTAACATACGATGCGCGGACTACCGCTTTTTATGTTTTTCTGCTTATTACGATGTTCAACAACAAAAACTTCAATTTGATCCGTTATTATTTAATTTTCTTCATTTTTTAACATTGTTAGTTGTTTTAATATGATTTGAATAATTATAATTGCTAAAAGTCACGTACGCGTCCTATAGCCCATTAACGCTCTATCCGCGCATGCGTCATAAACACGCGTCTTGTTTTATTTAAATTGACACCAATTTTCTAAAAGAAATAATCTTTTCCCTATTTTTCTTCGATTCGTTATAATTTTTCGCTTCATTTGAGCCTAGTTACAATATTTTACGAAATCGCGTTGAATTTTAATTAACAAAACAAAAAAATATAATAGTTCGAGTTTTTAATATGCGGCGCCGCTAGTGTCGTGCTCCGCCGCTTGTATCGGGCCTTTGCATTGCCCTCCAGTACGGCCGCCGCCGGCCAGCAGTGACGCGTCTCACCGGTCGTTGTACGCGCTCGGTCAAAACATCGCGCCGCGTCGCGATGTTTTTTTGAGGTTATGTTCGGGTTCGAGTCGATTCGGTCGTTCAGGAGGAGGTTACGTTACAATAGCTAGACATCAAAAGTTATGGAGCCGTCAACCTAGATAGCGGAAACTATGAAAAAATATACCTAGACATAAAAAATCAAGGAGAAATATACCTGGACATCGAGAACTATGGAGAAATGTACCTAGACATCGAGAACTATCAAGCCGTCCACCTAGGCATTGAAAACTATGGAAAAATATACGCAGACATTAAAAACTATGGAGCTGTCGACTTATAGACTTCCAGAACCATTGAGAAATGTATCTAGACTTTAATAACCATGAAGTAGTCGACCTAGACATCAAAAACCTTGGAGAAATATACCTAGACATCGAAAACTATGGAGCCGTTGACCTAGACGTCGTAAACCACGTAAAAATATACCTAGACATAAAAAACTATGGAGTCGTCGACCTAGACATCGAAAACCAAGGAGCAATATACCTAGACATCGAGAACTATGGAGAAATGTACCTAGACATCGAGAACTATCAAGCCGTCCACCTAGACTTCGAAAATCATACATAGTCATCAAGAGCTATGGAAAAATATACTGTGACGATTTTTTATTTTATGGTTACTTAAAAGAAAGAGTAAATGGAGGAACAGTCACAAATGCTCTCCTGTCCGTTTCGATCGATGCTCCAGCCACGCAACGATCCCGCAAAGATTTCCGTAGGGCCTTGTTGAGAAAGATAGAGAAGATTTAATCGATTCGTAATCTTATCATTTCATGTAATTTGGGAGCGTCTAATTCGAATTAGAGGGAACACCAACCGTCGTTGTCGAGATATTCGAATTGAGGTTCACATATTGGATCGTTTTTCCCGAGTGGGATGAGAGGGGAACATTCGAAACGTCGGTGTACTTCGAGCAGGGCTCGTACACAACACATGGACACTCTCACATACATCACACGCACACCAACTCGCACAAAAACCGTCGTCGTATGTTCTCGAAGTCTCGAGAATATTCGAAACTTGGAATTTTGGAAAATCAGCGACGTCGTACATCGAAAACTCAGGGGAGTCCCGTCAAGAGGGGCGTCTGATCCTTAGAAAATATAAAAATCATCAGCAGTATCGTAATTCGTAATATGAAAAATCTCTTCTCCTCCCGTCATAAAAATATCCATCGTCGTAATAATCGGGCCAGGGGTTAATTCACATCATAAAGAAACAACTAATTGTTCCCACGAAAATTCGGGGCCCCGTCTAACGCCCCACGAGCATAATTCATGTCACGCACCTGTCATAGGGCGAACATAGATCGAGAAAAGGGGAGAGAGAAGAGCGGTAACGTACTGCGTGACGGTGATGGATTTCGGGAGATTTTCGTGGAGTATCGAGCGAACTGGACGTGCGATCTCGGGAATTAGTCTCACACGCCGTAAGTCCAACCTTTCGTTGTTCGTTTCGGGCGATGGACTCTTTAAGTAATTATTCCCGTGGATTATTATGGCATAATTCATTTCATGTTATTGTGAAATTTCGCTCGGTCTAATTAGTTTGAATATCGAGAAAATGTGTCACGGCGGCGGCTCTGTCCCGTAGAAAGTCGGCTTTTGATTTCCTTGTTGCCCGCGTTCCGTAAAGTTCGGGGTAGAAAAATAAAGTCGAATAAATTTTCAGTTGCGTGGCCGACGCGAAAATCTCAAATTTTGTTTAGTAATCGTTTGTTTCTTGTAAAGCTGAGAGGAAAGGTCGGGAATATTCGTGAGAGAGTTTGAGTGAGAAAGAGTGTGTGGATCGGGATTGCGAACGCGTGTGACGGGTAATAGCTCGGCTGAGTAACCGAATATCGGGGGCTCAGTAATTTTATTCATCACGTAATTATTTGTCATCGTATTCCATCTTTAACGAATTTCTGACCACGAGTAGAACCGTGACAGAAAATACGAGCTCGTGATAGATTGTAGTGAGTGTAGGCTCCCGATCGATTGTGTGTGAAGATTGTAGTGTGAGTTCGCGACTTTTTCTCCCGTCTTTATTTTGCGGTCCTCCCGGTAAATTCTCATGGAGATTTGATTATTGTAATTTTGAAAAGTGATTGTTAAATAATAATTAAGATATCATCCATTTAACAATTTTTGGTTTTGCCAGTTATTCTCCCGTTCACCCCGCCCATTCCGCTGCAAGCCAAGCCGGCAAATCATCATTTCCCTCCGATCATACTATGTCACTTCGGTGGCTGGCGCCCACGAGAATAAGAACTGTTCTCGAAAACATAAAATAGTATGAGCGGAAGAATTTGATTTTGTGGCACTTGAAAAATCGGTCACAATACATACACCTCGAAAACGATGGAGAAATGTACCTGGCATCGAAAGCTATGGAGCTGTCGACCTAGACGTCGTACACCACGTAAAAATATACCTAGACATGAAAAACCAAGGAGAAATGTACCTGGACATCGAAAACTGTGGAGAATTGTACTTAGACATTCAAAACTACCGAACCGTCCACCTAGACGTCGAAAAACACAAAGAGATATGCCTAGACAACGAAAACCATGGAGAAATATATGCAGGCATTAAAAACTATGGAGCTGTCGACTTAGATTTCCACAACCATTGAGAAATGTATCTAGACTTTAATAACCAGCAAGCAGTCGACCTAGACTTTGAAAACCATGAAGAAATACATTTAGACTTAGAGACCTAGACATCGAAAATTATGGAGCCGTCGACCTACATGTCGTAAACCACGTAAAAATATACTGTAACGGTACTATTTTGTGTCAGAACACCCCGTTACGCGTAGATTCGAGCTTCTTATAAAATAAAGGAGCAGGCATGAAAGAAAAACAAGAGTGAGAGGAAAGATCTGTGAAAAATCAAAAGTTTTATTCAAAAAAGACAATTTTTTGTTGTTTTCTGTGAGTTGCTTGCAAAGGAGAATGTTATTTGTTCAAGCAAAAGAACTTTTCCTTATGGCTTTTGGTATTTTTCTTTTAGTCACAAAAAATATGATCGCACGCAAATGATTTAATCTCGCATTTAAAGAATAGTAAGAGCAAATTTCGCAAATAAAGGTAAATTTCTCACTTAAAGAATTCCGATGGGTTTCATAACAAATTTCGCATTTAATTTAAAGATTTCCACAAGTTAAAGATAAATTTCGCAATTGAAGACAAATCTTGTTAAATTTGACAAATTCGTAGTTCGCAATCCGAGAGTTCTGATAACTTTCGTAATAAAGACAAATCTCACAATTAAGGAATTCCCAAATGAAGAATCAAGAGACGCGGTAGCGGCTCGACGCCAAGTATTAAAAGGAAAAACTGCAGCGCAAAAGAAAAGCCAGCGCGAGCCCTGCCGCTACTCTTATATACGCGAATATGCCGGTTTTATGACGTCACAGAATTTTCAAATGGCTCTCACAAATAAACCACTTCATAAAAGAACTTGAAAATTTGTGACGATTTTTTTTCGATTTTTCTCTTTCCATTGGTCTTTGTTGCAAGTAAATCCGTACAGTAGATCCTGAGATATGTAACGTTAGTGATTTAAAATCCAACATTTCGGGATTTTCATTTTCTTAGAGACAGAGGGGCGTAAGTTACGCTTGTTTACATTTGGACTTACGTCCTTTGCACGATGTCTTACTTTTGTCACACTCTACGTCACGTACTACGGTGAACGCGGCTACCCCCTCTCCTTCTGCGTCGCCGAGCGAGAGAGACAGAGAATGGGCGCACAGCGGGGGCAATACCAGCTCCTGGTTTGCGCATAAAATATGTATATAATTATATAATATATATTTTATTTTTTAATATTAATTAATAATAAAATATTATTATAATAAATATTTTAATATAATTAATATATAATATAATACATATATTATATTATACAATATATAATATAAAATGATAATAATATAATAAAATAAAAAAATTGAATAATACGAATAACATTAAATAATAAATAATAAAAATAAAAAAATATAAAATTCTGGTCGACGCCGCTGGATTTTTCGAGGATGTCTAGAGCGATAGCTCATGGGTTTTGGAGGACTAGGTTTAGGTACATTCTATCGCGATTTTCGATTTCTAGGTGGACGACCCCATAGTTTTTTATGTCCGGATATATTCCTCCATGGCTTTCGTCGTCTAGGTATGTTTTTTCATGGTTTTCGAGGTCTGGGTCGACGGCTCCTTAGTTTTCGATGTCCAGGTATGTTTCTCCATGGTTTTCATGGTTTCGGATAATTCCTTCATGGATTTCGATGTTTAGGTATATTCCTCCATGGTTTCTGATGTGCGAGTGTATTTCTCCATAGTTTTTCATGTCCAGGTGTATTTCTCCATAGTTGTTGATGTCTAAGGTATATTTCTCCATGGTTTTCGTGGTCTAAGTATGTCTCTTCATGGTTTTCGCGGTCGAGGTCGACGGTTCCACAGTTTTCGATGTCTAGGTATGTTTCTCCATGATTTTCGTGGTCTAGGATAATTTCTCCATGGGTTTTGATGTCTAGGTATATTCCTTCATGGTTTTCAATGTCTAGACGTGTTCCTTCATGGTTTTCGTGGTCCAGGTATATTCCTCCATGGTTTTCGATGTATGGATATGTTTCTCCATGGTTTTCGATGTATGGATATGTTTCTCCATGGTTTTCGTGGTCTAGGTACGTTTCTTCATGGTTTTCAATGTCTAGGCATGTTCCTTCATGGTTTTCGTCATCCAGGTATATTCCTCCATGGTTGTCTCGGTGTAGGTAGATTCCTCCATGGTTTTCGTGGTCTGGGTATGTTTCTTCATGGTTGTCGCAGTCGAGGTCGACGGCTCCACAGTTTTCGATGTCCAGGTATGTTTCTCTCGGGTTTTCGTGGTCGAGGATAATTCCTCCATGGGTTTCGATGTCTATGTATATTCCTCCGTGGTTTTCAATGTCTAGGCATGTTTTATCATGGTTTTCGCGGTCGAGGTCGACGGCTCCACAGTTTTCGATGTCCAAGTATGCTTCTCCATGGTTTTCGTGGTCTAGGATAATTCCTCCATGGGTTTTGATGTCTAGGTATTGTGACAATTTTATTTTTGGCGATTGTCACAAACGGAAATAAGACATGAAAAGATGTCTTTCGCAGTCTCCCGTCTCTCGCTCGTTGGTTCGACCACGCACGACCACGCAAACCTTTTATAGAATAAGGATTTTAAGAATAATGAATTTATACCCCGTGATTTATTTTTATTATTTTTCATGCGAGCCGTCCCGAAAACTAAGATCTCGATAATTCAGAGAGGAAAACCAGTCATCGTTGTATCAGTGCATTTCGAGTGGAACTCATACACTTGGTTACTTCCCGGAAAGATCACAACATCGGCGTACTTCGAGCAGGGCTCGTACGCAAAACACATTCTTGTCACATCGAAACACACAATTACAGGCCGCCCGTTACAGAACATTCCCGAAGATTCTGGACGATTGAAATTTCAAATTCTGAAGTCATCGACATCTCAGGGGAGTCCCGTCTAGAGGGGCGTCAAACCTTTTTCGGAGTTCCAGAATCGTCAATTCAGATGGGAATTAAACATCAGCAAATTTCTTTTCCCGTCGTTAGTCTACGTCGTATTTCATATTCGGGCTAGGGGTTATTATAAACGCTGTTGAATTAATAATTACTCCCGTGAAAATTCGGGGCCCCGTCTATCGCCCATTATAGAAAATTGACGCGACGCACCTGCTAACAGTTGAGCGAAAATCGAACGAAAGGAGAAAGAGGGGTGGTGACACGCTACGTAACGAGGATCGATCTCGTTAGATTTTCGTGAAGTATCGAGTGAGCCAGACGTGGAGATCTCGAGAGTTGAGTGTGACTGTAAGTTCCCGCTTTCTTTCATTGATCTGTAGTCGATGACCTCTCGAAGAATTTATCCGAACATTATTGTCTTCGCGGCGAATTGTATACTCGTCGTATCGGAAATTCAATTAAATTCAATTAATCCCGTCAAAAGAGCCAAAACCTCTCGAGAAATACGGTCACGGTGACGGTTTCGCCTCGCGACTTTTGTTCAAGCTTAGAGTTTGTTCTTTTTCTGTTCGTACCCGCGTTCCCAGCTAGTGAAGCGGCGTTTTTCGACAAAATTAAAAGTACAGTAAATGTAGCTTGTGTGGCCGTGCTCGAAAATCTCCGTGTCGTGATAATTGTGCGAGGATTCGTGGGGAAAAAGTCGGGAATATTTGAGTAAGTTTGAGTGAGATAGAGTGAGTGGGTCGGATTCGCTTACGCGTGCGATGGGAAAACAGCTCGGCCGAGTAACCGATTAGCGGGGACTCGGTGATTTCTTTCATCCCGTGAATATTTGTAACATCGTAATTTTCCATCGAATAATTCCCTGACCACAAGTAGTTCTGTGACAGGACGAAACGAGCTCGATATTAAATTATAAAGTGTGTAGGATCCCGATCGTGTGTGAATGTGGTTCGCGACGTTTTCCCCCGAATTGCGTGGTAGTCCCGTTAAAATTCTCACC
This sequence comes from Venturia canescens, assembly GCF_019457755.1. Lineage (NCBI taxonomy): Eukaryota > Metazoa > Arthropoda > Insecta > Hymenoptera > Ichneumonidae > Venturia > Venturia canescens. Next base: position 14,508,080 of record NC_057431.1, on the reverse strand, counting down.
AGCGATATAAAAATTTGTTAATCAAATATACGAATAAACGAAGTGTTCAACTAATCTTTAAATTGTAACATCAAATTGTGAGTTGAGATTCCAAGTTATTCTTCCTTTCGCCCACTCCCATCCCGCTGCCAGTCAAGCCGGTCAACATTTTCTCTTTCTCTTTTTCGTCGTGTCGCTCAGCGACTGGCGCCCACGGGATTTTTCCCGAAACAAAAATCGACGAGAGAGGGAAACAGAGAGTTTTGTGACAAAGTTGGAAAATATGAAAATTTCGGTCACAGTATATTCCTTCATGGTTTTGAATGTCTGGACATGTTCCTTCATGGTTTTCGTGGTCCAGGTATATTCCTCCATGGTTTTCGATGTATGGATATGTTTCTCCATGGTTTTCGTGGTCTAGGTACATTGCTCCATGGTTTTCGTGGTCTAGGTAGATTCCTCCATGGTTTTCGTGGTTAAGGTATATTCCTCCGGAGTTTTCGATGTCTGGATATGTTTCTCCATGGTTTTCGTGGACTAGGTAGATTCCTCCATGGTTTTCGTGGTCTAGGTAGACTCCTCCATGGTTTTCGTGGTCTAGGTATGTTTCTTCATGGCTTTCGCAGTCGAGGTCGACGGCTCCACAGTTTTCGATGTCCAGGTATGTTTCTCTCGGGTTTTCGTGGTCTAGGATAATTCCTCCATGGGTTTCGATGTCTAGGTATATTCCTCCATGGTTTTCAATGTCTAGGCATGTCTCTTCATGGTTTTCGTGGTCTAGGATAATTCCTCCATGGGTTTTGATGTCTAGGTATATTCCTTCATGGTTTTCGATGTCTGGATATGTTCCTATATGGTTTTCGTAGTCCAGGTATATTCCTCCATGGTTTTCGATGTATGGATATGTTTTTCTATGGTTTTCGTGGTCTACGTAGATTCTTCCATGGTTTTCGTGGTCTAGGTATGTTTCTTCATGGTTTTCGCAGTCGAGGTCGACGGCTCCACAGTTTTCAATGACCAAGTATGAAGGACCACGAAAACCATGTTCCTTCATGGTTTTCGTAGTCCAGGTATATTCCTCCATGTTTTTCGTCTGGGTATGTTTCTCCATGGTTTTCGTGGTCTAAGTTGATGGTTCCACAGTTTTCGATGGCTAGGTCTGAGTTTCTATAGTTTTTGTTCTCTAGGTATATTTCTTCATCATTTCCGTGATCTAGGTCGATGACTCCATACTTTTCGATGTCTAGGTATGTGCGTCTACATATTTTTCAATGTCTAGGTATGTTCCTGCATGGTTTTCGTAGTCCAGGTATATTCCGTCATGGCTTTTGATGCTAGGTCAACAATTCCATAGTTTTCAATGTTTGGTTATGGTTCTCCATGGTTTTCATGGTCTAGGTCGACGGTTCCATTGTTTTCGATGTCTACGTCGACAGCTCCATGGTTTTCGATGGCTAGGTATATTTCTCCATGGCTTTCGTCGTCCTGGTATGTTTTTTCATGCTTTTCGAGGTCTAGATCAACGGCTCCGTAGTTTTCAATGTCCAGGTATGTTTTCCCATTGTTTTCGTGGACTAGGTTGACGACTGCATAGTTTTCACTATCCCGGTCGATAGCTCCATAGTTTCCGATGTTAAGGTGAATTTGTCCATGGTTCCCGATATGAAAGTTAATGGCTCCATAGTTTCCGATAGTGTGGTGAGTTTTTCTAAGGTTTTCGATATCTAGGTCGTCGGCTCTATAGTTTTCGAAGTCTAGTTTGCCGACTATAGGGTTTTCGATGTCTAGGTGGATGCCTTCGTATTTTTCAATATATATTCGACAATTTTATATTTCCCGATATTTAGGTAAACGGTGCAATGGTTTACGATATATTTCCTCATAGTTATCGATATCTAGATCTGCGATTTAATAGTTTACATTGACGAGGCAGGTTCAGACGTTACAGAAGACCATGAAAAAATATCACTGGACACCAATAACCATAAAGCTGTGGTCTTAGACATTGAATACCATGGAAACATCTCCTTGGACATTGCAAACCATTGACAGTATCCATGTCAACATGGAATCCATGAATGAGAAGAAGATAGTTTCAAAAATCATTTTTCTCCCCATAATTCTTTGCTCAACTCTGCCCCGTGTATCATAGCACGTGCTTTCTCAGTCAATGACTTGTTCATACGTTCTGCTACGGAATTTTGTTGAGGCGTATACGGTACTGTTAAGTGGTATTGTATTCCCTTCTTCGTACAGAAAGATTTAAATTCATTTGAGAGATACTCTTTTCCATTATCACAATACAAGTGAGCTACTTTTAAATTGAAAAGTGCTTCACTTTTAGCAACATAGTCTTGAAACCGTTTTAAAACATCGGATTTATGACTCAATAAATAAACAACAGTGTAATGAGTAAATTCATCTATGAAAGTTACAAAGTATCTTCTCTCGTCAATTGTAGGAGGTGTGATTGGTCCACACACATCTGAATGAATGACAAATAATGGTCTTGTTACATGTGATCTGTCCTTTTCTTTTGAAAAGCTGAGACGTGCTTGTTTTCCGTAAACACAAGCTTCACAAATGTCATTCGTGGCATATATAGCTTCTAATTCTTTGCGATCGAAAAGCAAATTATTCCTTTTCATTTCTAGGAATTTTGACTTGCCCATATGACCTAAACGCTCATGCCAAAGTTTATATGTGCTTGAATTTGCATTTGCATTATTACACATTTTCTTGTGAATGATTAAGTCAACACATATCAAATTATAAACTGACTTACCATTTGCGATGATTTTGTCACCTCTTTCAATGGATGTTTTGCCATTTTTATGAAAAATAACTGTCATACCAGAGTTTTGAATTTGTCGTACTGATAATAAGTTATACGGAATTTCCGGAGCGTATAGCACGTTCTCAAGGATTCCTGATACTCCCTGATCTGTTGTCACTTCTATGGTTCCTTTCTTCGTCGCCATGATAACATCGTTCTTCTTCGCCACTGTTATCTCCACTGGTACTGGCAAATCCCATACCTTCGAAAAGGCATCATCTCGATTAGTCAAATGATGAGTTGCTCCAGAATCAAGAATAAAAGTCAACTTATATTCTGTGTCAATCGGCTTATTAGATGACACTCGAACTCCAGTCATGAAACCGAAACCTTCAGTATCTTGAAATTGCACTGTCTGGATTGTTCGTTGACGGTCCTCCGAGTTTTGCTTTCTTTGCTCATAATAGCAATCTTTTTCCTCGTGGTTTCTTCGTCCGCAGAAATCACACGTTTTATTATTATCATTTTTTAAGTTGTGATTATTTTTCTTGTATTTCGTGTTTTGCTGATATTGTTGAAAGTTGGATCCCCGGGCAAATTTATTGATTGATTTTTGTTTAAAATTCTGTCGACGGTTGTTGAATTTTTTTCCATTTCTGTTTTGTTTTTGTGATTTATCTTGATGTTGAACTTCTGTTTGCAACACTTTACCACTTGTGTCGTTTCTCTCATTTTGTATTTTTATCTCGTAGTCTAGGAGTCTTGTTTTTACAAACGTAAGATTCACTTTATCATCGGCCATCGTTTGAATTGCTGTTGTCACTGGATCGTAGCTTGTCGGCATAGTTAGAAGGAGTCTAGCAATTTTACTTGTTTCTTGTAGTTTTACTCCGGCGGCTTCAAGTTCGACAATCGTTTCATCAAATAGATTAAAATGTTTTGTCAAGGAAGTATCTTCTTTAAATTTGAGAGTAATCAATTTCTTCTCCATAGTCAGTTGAGATGCCAAACTCTGTCTTGCATATAGAGAATCTAATTTTCTGAATATTTCACGCGCGGTATCATCGTCTTTCGCGAGTCCAAGTGCGGAATCACTCAAATGTTCAATTATGGCACCTTTCGCAAATCTTTCCTTACTTTCCCAATCTTCTGTCATTTTTTCTGGTGGATCACTTTTAAGTACACATGACGCATTTCCTTCCGCGATCAAAGCAAACATTCGCATTTTCCATATACTGTATTTTTCACCGTTAAACGGCGTAATGTTTCGTTTTGTCTTTTTATCAATATCGTCACTCATGATCACTTTTTGAACTTCACTATAGTTTCAATTACCACGACCAATATTTCACCATCAATAAATGTAGATTATTTTATCGTAAATCAATATGCATTATTTTCAAGTAAAACTTTTAAATGTATCTTATTATGTGCCTGGGCCCATAACCTATTGGATTATGGAAGCAGGTTTTGAAATAAATGGCACAAAGTTTAAGCAGAGCAATTATATATTTTATTCAATGAACTTTACTCTAAGAGATCTATCGATAAAACTGAGCGTTGCAGTGGTCGAAAAAGTGACTCTGACTCTAACGACAAAGGGCCTCGTGTCGACCTCTTTCTTTATCTGTATATTCGTTATATAAACAAACTTCTAGGACTGCGAGCACGCTCTCATATGTATTGTTTAATATCAAGTTTTAATACTATGCTGATGGATTATTTTTGCTCATATTCCAATAACTTTTTATTCAAATTGCTCATTCGAAAACAAATCAGGGCCGTTCTATAATGACAAATATAATAAAATGGATAGAAATAAAAATAATATCTCCAAGTCATTTGAACTTGATTGTTCGCAAGTTCGTATAGCAATATCCACTTCTCATTTTCTTCAGTGAACACATACCATTCGGTAAGAACCAATGAAAATGAGAAATAATCAGGCACATTACTAGAAATTTTCGAACCTACTGAGCCATGAAATATTTTTTTTTCTATAGTCACGTACACATTTTGATAAATATCACTAGTCGAGTACGACACGTGGATTCCTGGAATTTGGAGAAAAATGATTTTGTTGTGAATTATGACTCCATATAATATAAAAATAGATTAACTAGAACTTCGTTTTTGATTTGTTTTCGAATGAGCAATTTGAATAAAAAGTGATGGGCCGGACAAGTACGTTTAAAATGTATTTGAACATAATTTGTACCGATCCAATCGAAGTTGAATGTTGTGAATAATACCAGGAGATCCTGAAAGTCGGAGGGGAATCGATTCTTTAAAGTGTGTACCTTGCTGAAGTAACGAATGACTTTCATGTGAATTTTTAATGATTTTATTTTCATTAATTTATTATTAATTTTGATAAAACGTTGTGAGCCCGACAAGGATTCTCAACGCTCATTTGTCGCCGGAGATTATATTTCGAATAACTGATAAAATACTTGACCTCGAATTGATATAATACATTTTAGTATTGCACGTAACTTCCGTTATGACTTTTTTTCATTAACTTTTTTCGTGAAAATAATTATCATGAATTTCATTAAAGTTTCCAATTTGTTCGATAAATATTCCAAATTATCAATAAAAACTTGGCCTCCAATTGATATCATACATTTTTATACTACATGTAACTTGGATAGTACATTTTTCAATGTCTTCAATATTTATGAATTTTTTTGAAATTTTTTTATTTTTCTTTACAGAATTTTTTCGATTGTTTTTTATTTTTGTTGAATTTTTTTGAACTTTTCAATTTTTCGTTTATTATTTCTATAGAATTTTTTTCCTGGTTCTAAATCTTTTTTTTATGTCATCCAGAAACAAGAGACCATCAATGTACTTGTCCCAACTTTTTTTTCCCTAGGGGAAGTTTATGGTTTGATATTACGCCTTTTTTCTCAAAAGTTCCTCATTTATGTTATGACGGTTATAGGATTTTAGTATAAATTTCTATGAATTATTTGCTTAGTACATTTTTATAGATTCGATTCTCATACGAACATTTTTTATGGGATAATCTTTTTCATGAAATTATCAGCAAATAAGGGACCATCAATGTACTTTTCCCAATCTTATTTTCCCTAGGTATTATGTTCGGCTTATAAAGTTGGTTTCCACCATAAAAGATCAATTTTTCGTAAAAATTGTAGTGAAAATATTTCATCACAAGTCTGCCCTTGAACTTTGGCGATTTTTTTCGTTATACCCTAATATGTTATGCCTATTAGGAACTCAACAGCATGGAGGAATCCGGGATGAGGCCCGAGAAATGAATTTCGGTTTATAATGGTGGTTTCCACGTAAAAGACCAATTTTTCTTCAAAATTGTACTGAAAATATTTCGGCACTGGTTTGGTCTTGGACTTTGGTGATTTTTCTCCTTGTCTTCTAATATGTTTTGTCTATTGGGAATTCAAGAGCATGAAGAAATGCGTGTTGTGGGCCATAATATGATTTTTAGCTTATAACGTTGGTTTTCACGAAATAAGATCTATTTTTCGTTAAAATTGTACTGGAAATATTTCGTCACAGGTCTGTCTTTGGACTTTGGCGATTTTTTTCCTTGTACTCTAATATGTTTAGTCTATTTGGAATCCAAGAGCATGGAGAAAAGTGTGTTGCGGGCCAAGATATGATTTTCGGACTATAACGTTGGTTTCCATGAAAAACAACAAATTTCTCGTCAATATTGTACAGAAAATATTCCGTCACAGGTCTGTCCATGGAGTCGGGCTATTTTTTTTCTTCTACTCTAATTTGCTATGGTTATTGGGAACCCAAGAGACTGGTAGAAAGCGGGTTGGGGGCCGAGATATGATTTTCGGCTTATAACGTTGGTTTCCGCGACAAAAGATCTATTTTTCGTCAAAATTGTACTGAAAATATTTCGTCACTGGTCTGTCCTTGGCCTTTGGCGATTTTTTCCAAGTCTTCATACCAAGATAGAACTGATGTAAAGATTTCCTTAATAGAACAGATTTTATTTATCCCTTTTCTTCAAAATTCAAATGAAAGATAGATCAAATTCAAGACACGAAAAATCCAACAGATTTGCCTACTTTAAATATCGCTTTTGCATTCTGAATCTAGAGATTTCATTTCATCCAAAACGTGCCCTCAATGAAATATATTTCCAAAGTTTGCAAGTGGCCGCTGAGGTCCAATTATCCACAGTTTGATAGTTGCTGAAAAAAAGTACCCGAAAACTTCTAACATTTATTATGCCAGAACTCAAAGCAGCAAAAAAAACTAAGCGAACTTAATTCAACAGAGCAACAGAATTCAAAGACGTTTAAGGTACCTGCATTGGTTTTGGAGGAAAACCATTTCAGGACAATTCAGAAATTAATTTAGAAATTCGAAAACTCACAATGGAGTAGAAAAAGGACAATTGAAGTATTTAGAAAAGCGGAAGACTTTTGTGATGAATTTTCTAGATTACATGATACGGTTGGAGTAAATGATTTGAATGATTGGCACACATGCTGCAACACAGAAATATCAAAGTTTGGAAGTATTCGCTGTATATCAGTTATACAAACTTCAATACTATTTGAAAAGGAACACTTAAAAACTTGCCAAACCAAGTTCCATTATATATTACCATAGTCAAAAATAAGGGGTGATCCGTCGCATATATATTTATCCACAGAAATTTCAGAGTTTGCAGGTATCTGCTGCGGTTCAATGTATCTGCGCAATGAGCTTCGAAGACAGCAATTTCAAATCTATCCATAAATGAGCAACTGAAGATTTTTATAATCAATTTTTTACTTCATATAGATGTTACAGTTAGGATCAAAATGTAAAATGAATGGCACAGTATTTAAATTGTACAGTTTGCAGATTTTTGCAGTATTTTAATGATCCGAATCTACAGCATTATAATGAAAAGTTGTCAAAAGTCATGATGTTATATTAAAATGACATAGCGCACATTGCATTCAGCAATTCTGTAAGTTTCTGGGGATGTTGGTAGGCATCATATTTGATCGCATCCAAAACTGAGCAACAGTAGACTTATCGGAATAAATTTTTTTCATAATAATTCCATATTTGTAGTTTGCAAAGTGGAAATACTCAACATACATGTCATTCTATAAGTTTTGTTATCAAAATTTGTGTTTGCATACCACATTCCTAAGATATGACTTTTCATATCATTAGCAAAAAAAGCATCCAAAGGCTTTCTGGAACAAGTTTCCAAATTTATCACTCGACAGACCTAATGGGAAAAGAATAACTACACACTATACCAAGACCAGATTTTTATTTGAAAATCTGATTTACAAAATGTGCAATTCAAGATCATGGTTAGAAACCTCTCGAATCATGTTACCACAATCATCATGAAGGAGTAGAAAATCATAGAACATATATTAGGGAACGAATTAATAATATGAATCGATCCGCTGCAAACTGATGGGGTGAAAACAAGGATCGGAGAGGGCAGAGCCAAACTGAATATCAAGCAAAATATGGGGATGTTTAAAAATAATGACGACACAAGAAATAAATTAGAAAACATTTATTCAATTAAAGTTTCTAATATCATTCTAAGAGTTGCGTGTATTTTTGTTCTATTTATTCGTATATATAACCTATGTACACATGATATATAACCACGCCACTGACAATATATTCGCACTGGACAATATTTCTCGTACTCTGGTTTAATTGAAGGATTATTTCAGTTAACACTTATTTCCAATCGAACGAAATAATGAAATCTTGAAAAGTTTCGTTGACATATATGCATCGCGCATTTTTTATATTCTTTTTCACACACACATCACAGACTACATTTACGCGGCCGCTTTGATACCTGTTTAATATATGACAAATAACAAAATAAATAGTAATATGCACTTCTTTAGATGACGAAAATTATTTTTTTATTGATCCCGTACGCACTTCGTAATGTCGAAACTCTGTTCATACGATCAAAAACTGACACATGGTTTGTACATGAATATATGTATGATATCGGTCGAATTTATGACTGCTGTTACCAGCTGTGCTGCGCCGTGTGCTACGTTCTGAAGTTGACGTCAGATTTCCAATCATCAACAACTAATTTCAACAACCAATCACAACGTCTAAAAATGGATGTCGTCAGATCCAACGAATCAGAAACTCGAGAGCATCAAAGTGCCTTTGATGGTGTTTATAAATACAGACGCATAAATTCTTGAATGCGTTGGTAACTTTTGCATAATCTTGAGCCCGTGCAAAGTTTTTTCTCAGCAATTACAACACCGATCATGCTGATTTAGGGCGGAATCGAAAGAGAATTACTCAATTGGCTTAAACTTCAATTTTCAAGTTGCTAAATGGTTCCTGAGCTTGGTAATTCAATAAAATCACATGCCAATTTTACCCCCACCACGGCGAATCGTTTTATTCAGATAAAGTATAGTCTCGGCGAGAGTCTCGGGCCAGCAGACGACAGGGCTGTCAATGTACTTGACCCGAGACTCTACCGAGTCTCTTGATCTCTTGATACCAGGGAATCCTGATTTTTTTTGGATTTGAACGCTTCTCAGAATAATTTCATATTGTGAAAAATTGTGGATTATATATTAATAAAATACTCTTTCTCCGATTGATGTTATAAATTTTAGTGCTGCACATAACTCATATGGTAACTTTCGATTAACTAGAACTTTCTTAAGTTCCGGATGCTTCCCGTAGGAATGAATTTCTCACGTTCTATTTCAATTTTTTTTCCTTTACAATATATTTACGGATTTGTATTTTTTTAAATATAATGTTTTTTCATGATTTGTGAAAGCTTTTCTTAATTGTTTTGTTGAAATTATTTACAGATGGTTTCGTAATTTTTTTTTACATACCATTATGTTTTGAATTTTTTTCATTCGTCGTCCAATGTACTCGTCACTTTTGCATTTATTTGACAACGTTTTGTTCCTTTGAATCAAACGTTTTTCATACATTACCAACATTTAGAAGATTCATTTTTTTGGAATGGTTTTTTTCATAACCTTCAGTAATGAATTGGCCATTTGAAGCAAGTTTCGAGAGAATAGATCGAACAACTTCTTATAAATCATCGTGCATTTGTATTTTGAACTACACGAGTGTCACATGGGGTTTCACTGAGACTACTGTCCAGGTGGCATATTGCAATGACGGCAATGTTTACTTCTCACTTCATCCAGCGAAGGAATTCCATTCGGTTTAAGAGTTAACCTATACAATTATTAAGAACATCGAACTCAAAATGAAACGCACTTCAATAAATTTTTAATCGGATTTTACCTTACAATTTCATTTTTTTATGATTAATTTTTATTCGAATGAATAGTGATGGGCCGTAAAAGTACTTTTAACTGATATTTAAACATAATTTGTATCGATGCAATCGACGTCGAATATTGTGACTAATACCAGAAGATCCTGAAAGCATGAAAAGAATCGATTTTCTTATAAGTCTCTGCCACCATAGAGTAAGAAATGACTAGCTTTCATGTGATTTTTTTTGGATTTCAAAGCTTCTTAGAACAATTCCATAATGTTGAAATTTGGAATTACTCATAAATTACTTGTCCTCCGATTGATATCATAAATTTTAGTGCTGCACGTACCTCAAATGGTAATTTTTTTGATTCATTAGAACTCTTTCAAGTTCCTGATGGTTCCCATGAGAATAAAAATTCTGATTTACCAACAAATACTTAGACTCGAATTGATATCATAAATTTTAATGCTGCACTTAACTTAGATGGAATTTTTCGTCAATTGATTTAGCTGTTAGAATAAGGTTAGGAGATAGGGGCATCGGTTTTCAAAATGTTTACAGCCGCGGTTTTTCGATTTTTTATTTTTTTACGTTTTATTTGATTTTTTTGACACTTTAAAAAATAATAACAGATTTTTAATTCTTTAAATATGATGTTTTTTCATAATTTGTAAATTTTTTTTCGAATTTTTGTGTTAAAGTTATTTACAGTTGGTTTCATAATTTTTTTTTATGGATTTTTTTATTACATATTTTGTGATATAATCCGAAAACACGGAAGCATCAATGTACTTGTCTCAACCTTTTTTCCTTAAGGGAATTTTGGCGGTTTCAAGAGATTCGGTAGAGTCTCGGGACAAGTACATTGACAGCCCTGTCGTCTGCTGGCCTGAGGCTCTTGCCATTTATTCCAGTATGTATATGACAGAGCATTCCTTGATAAATCAGCCAAATTCTGCATTTCACACTCTATTAATTTTGGTCCTTGAGCTCATCAATAGCAAATTCCACAAAATGAAAAAAACCTTTTACTATTACGACTTTATTGAAAATGTTGAAATTCTTGCTTACTAATAGCTAATATTTTTTCATAATTTTGCAAAAAAAATAGGTAAGAAGGTACAAGAATATATCGATGTGACGAACATTTTTATCTCGTATGAAAACATTTTTTCAAGAATTGCTTCAATCGAATTTTCAATTTTCTGATCGGAGAGTACAGAGTTTTCATTTTTATTCTTTGCACTTAGCGTGATTGTAGTTAGCTCAGCGTAATTTAACCCGAAAAACAAGACTGCTGAACTTTTGAGAAAAAAGACATGATATAAAATCCCAAAAGTTCCCCTAGGGAAAAAAGGTTGGGACAAGTACATTGATGGTCCCTTGTTTCCTAATCATATCACGAAAAGTGTAAAAAAAATTCCATAAAAAAAATTATCAAACCAAGTGTAAATAATTTCAACAGAACAATTCGAAAAAAATTTCACACCGATGCCCCATTCTTTTTATCTTATTCTAATAGCTAAATCAATTGAGAAAAAATACTTATGATCCATCAGTCCTAGAAGAGCCCTAATTTTTATTTGAATGAAAAATTTAAATGAAAAGTGATGGGCCGGACAAGTACTTTTAACACATATTCAAACATAATTTGTACTGATCCAAAATTGACGTCGAATATTGTCAATAATACCAGGGATCCTAAAAGTCTGAGGGAAATCGATTTTCTTCTAAATCTCTGCCACCATAGAGTAACAAATTATAATACCTTTCATGTGATTTTTTTTTATTCAAACGCTCCATAGAGCAATTGCATAATATTCAAACTCGGAATTACTAATAAAACGCTTGTCCTTCGATTGATATCATAAATTTTAGTACTGCACGTAACTCAAATGGTAACTTTTTTGATTCATTAGAACTTTCTCAAGTTCCTGACAGTTCCTCCATCAGAATGAATATTCCGAATTACCATTAAATACTTGGCCTCGAATTGATATCATAAATTTTAATGCTGCACGTAACTTGGCTAGATGGATTTTTTTCTCAATTGATTTAGCTATTAGAATGAGATAAAAAGAATGGGGCATCGGTGTGAAATTTTTTTCGAATTGTTCTGTTGAAATTATTTACACTTGGTTGGATAATTTTTTTTATGGAATTTTTTTTTACACTTTTCGTGATATGATCAGGAAACAAGGGACCATCAATGTACTTGTCCCAACCTTTTTTTCCCTAGGGTAACTTTTGGGATTTTTCATTTTTCGTGATATGTCAGGAAGCACGGAAGCATCAATGTACTTGTCCCAACGTTTTTTTCCCCAAGGGAATTTTGGCGGTTTTTAGTTTTATTTCGACAAAAGAGTCTAGTGTAGAATTTAGAATTTTTATGTCATATCGTATAAAAACTTCCCATTGAAAAATCTAGCCATTTCAGCCTTAACGCTCAATTTTCACCTCTTTGAAGGTAAAAATTTAGCCCGAAAATCCATTCAGCGACACAAAGAATCCTTGTAAACTATTTTTCGTCCCAATCGGTTGACAATTAAAAATGAGATTTCGATATGTATGCATATGATACATTATTACTCGAATGACTCGACTTTTTTTTGTAATACAATACCAGTCCACAGATTATACGTGGTACGAGACACCGATGCTCGTTTTTTAGAAACTTGTGAATTTCGTGGATTGTGAAAAAAGTGCTGTATACTAAAAACTAAAGGTAGTTTCTTCGATATGAGACAAACATTTGATGAGTACTTATTACACAATTTACGGTATCTTTTCTACGAGTTTCTCAAGTATGCATTTCAATGCTTCGTGCCATGTCTTATTATAAAGAAATCGATCAATCAAAAATTCAAAAACAAAAATGATACTTTTTCTACTTTGGATATTCTAATACGACTTCAACTTTAAACAAATCATTTGTAAAAAATTTCTTGGAGGTAAGAAAAAATGTATAATTTTCCAAATTATTTAGTAATTGTCACTCTTCTAAAAAAAAGCGAAATTTAAAAAAGTAAAAAAAGAACGCCAAGTATTAAAAGACCGCGTCCTTAGTTTCGAATGATCTTTACTAGATTTTCAGTAAACTAAAATTTTCCTTTTCCATTATTTATAGCCAAAATGATATAGTAGGATGATCAAGATAGGAAAAAAATATGAGATCATTCTAGCATAGCCAACAATTTTGAATAAATTTCGTTTTCTGCAGAGAATCGTGTTACCCCTCCAACTGTACCGGCTAAAGAGTTTTGTGACTTCGAGCGTTCCCAGAATGATTTTGCGATTAAGAGATTATTATTCTGATTTCATGCACAAATTTGCTGTCAAAATTACACACAAACTTGGAGTGGATGGTTTTCGAATGAAAACTCGGCTAAAGAATGCTTCATCTTTATTGCTTATCTATCTATTCATATACTGGGTCATCACAAGTTTTCTATATCCCATTCGTTGATGCATTCATCAGATTGTCCATTTCTTTTATTTGTAAAACTATACTTTTTCGACATCCTATTCGATTGTTGATTCGATAATTTAATTCTTTCGTCTGGATATTTATTGTGTAATTATTCATTTAATCATTCATATTTTCTAATTACTTTATGTTTTCATGCACCCGCTTCATTGATCTTTTTTATCTATACTAGCAACAACGCGGGCGCTACGCGCCCGCCTTAATTATTATTGATGGTGTCTAAAAGAAACTTTTATTATATTAAAAATATATTAAAATATAAATATTTAAAAAATTTTTGAAATATTTTATGGACATAACAAATTGTTTTGTCATTTGGACAAAGTTTCGTTTCAGGTTTTTGATTGAAACAACAAAATATTTTAATAATGCAACAAAATCCGTTTCCAATACTGTAAGAAAATATAATTAAAATGATGATTTGCAACATTGAATAGGTTTTAAATATATTATTTAATTATGTACAGTATCGTATAATCGTGTAAACAACATTTTTTACATTGTTGTCATGTCTCTGATTACCCAAGTATATTTTAAGTGAACTCCAAGAACGTACTCATGAAAACGCGACGTATAGGGTGGGGTTCAATATGTCGAATAACTGAATTGTAGAACGGTCGATATTTCGAAATTTTTAAAGTTGTGATATCAGTTTGGAGAAAAATAAGTTATTCGAAATTCTTATTCCCGATCGACTATTCAGCAGATTGCGCGTTTAATCAAAAATTCCTTCTTTGAATTCATATTTACCAGAAAATATATATTTCAATAGTTTTCATTTCGAATGCCATTTTAACAGGCCATCCGAATGTCAAAAGTTCATATTTTCGAATTCAAAATGGAGAGTAATTGTTTTACAGACAGACCAGAATATAGAGTAGCAAAAATTCGAAAGTGAATTTTTCGAGCCTATAAAACTTAGATATATGCAGAATAGCGATAGCTCGAAAAGGCGAAAGTCAAAATGGCGATGTTTCAAATTGGAGATCACCGGTCTGAGTAAGCGAGTGAGTGAGACGCGTGTATTGGAGCTCCGCTGCATTTCTTTATTTTGATCGATCGACTTTCTAACGTTTCGCTATTTTGACCGTTCGACTTTTTGGTGTTTCAGTATTTCAACCTCAGTAATATTTGGTCTTTCGTTATTATATTTTCAAAATTGTGAATTTTCACAGTATCGCTGACTGTAGTAATTTATGAATCGAAAGAGTGATAGTTGAATTTTCGAAAAATCGATATTTTAATCACCGTCCTATGGGCGATTGTTACATTCTATTTTCGATGTCGTTTTTCGAACCCTGCAGTTTCTGCTTTATTTATTTTCGGCATTGAAAGCTCTAGTCGAATCTATCCGTCTCCATATTATCATTCGAAGTTTATAAATTCGAGATTTTAGCTGTTCGAAATTTTAGTCATTCCAATATTTGATCCCCACCCAATTAGACTACCTCTCAAACCGCGTGTTTATCACCTTCGCTTTGGCTCGGGTCCCAATTTTGCTCGCGGTTAGAAGTAGTCTACTTTTCCTCCCTAGGTGCGTAATATACTATACAGGTCTAATGTATTGGAAGAAAAAAAAATGACGTATTGTCGAATTCCTGATCGTTGACTTAACTGACCATATTTAGATGCTCAAGCAAGTCATGAATATTTTTAAAAATTCCTTCGTGGCACGCGCCGGAATTCCGAGCGTCGTGGGAATTCACAAAGAAAATATAAAAATTTGGAGAATTTCATCCGCCATGTTGGACCACCATTTAATGTTGGAAAATCGGATAAAAATTCATAATGAACGCCGTCGACCAATTTTCACGAAAAAAACATCGTTTCGAAATTTTCGTACGCCATATTCGATCAGCCAGTTTGAATTTGGTAAATCTTGTAACGGACTTATAATACGTGACCCCAAAAACCCTTATATATCTAGCTTTCCATGCAAATGAAACAAAACAGTCGTGTCTGCATGGGTAAGGGGGATGTATAAGGATATTTTAAGCTTTGAGCTGCCATATTTGACTTCACCGTGGGGAATTTTGTAATAATTCAATATGGATTTTGAAGATAAAGTTCCATGGACACGAAATCTTCTTGACCTCTTATCCCTCAAGGGATTTCGATCGAATTTTGATGATAGATTGTCGATTAAGTGGAATGTTGAAACGAAAAAATTCGTTATTTTTCTTTAATAAAAGGATTCAATTTTGTTGAGTTGCATTTTTTGAAGTTTTTGTGCACGGGTTCTGGAAACTAAAGAAATTTTGCGTCGGAAACGACGATATTCCTCATTTTTTCTCAAACGGATTTCATAGAAATAATAACTGTTGAAAAATAAGACGAAAAACGTCCGTCTGGACATTAATGGGCCAAGTCAAAGTTTAATTTATCTTCTCTACTTCTTTTTACTCAAAACCGAGGAATACATCGCAGTGTTTTTCTCAAATTTGGAGAAAAATTAAGGCAAACTGGGACACTAAAAAATATACGAAAATTTTCGGTTTTTTAATTAATTTTCAGTAATGGCATTTCACTAACGTCTTCAAAAGATTTATGTGTAAATTAGATAAAAAAAATGGTAAAATGAATAATAATCAGATTTCGTTAGTAATTTACCTATATAAACTTATAATCAGTGATATATTGAATAAATTTATTTCAAATCAATTATAAATCATCATGGTTAAATATCGAATCAATATGGATTCTTTTGAAATCGAATCGAGTGTTTGCACTCCGACTTTTAAAGTTTGTGTGGATGACAATAGTATAATGACGATATTGAGAAAAAAAATTCATATTTTTTGTGAAAAAATTTCGAATTTATTGCCATTCTACGAGGCTCCAAATTTAGTACGACATGACGAATTTTGAACCCGGTCAGCAGGGTCAGTACAAGGAATGCATAATCGGAGACTGGATTTGGAGGTTGTTTTGTCCAGTAAACCCATTCAAAACGAAAAACTTATATCGTTTTGTTTTATCTTGCAAAAAAACTTTCTGCTTTGGAATATTTATTAAAATGTAGGCCTTTTAATGGTTCTCTACATTTCACTTCATCTCCAAACTTATTACACACCAATTATTTTCAACTAAATTCCATACTAAGAACGCCATAATTCAGGAAAACATCTCTTTTTTCTTTTTAAGCAGAGTCGTAATTTTTCTTTTAAAAAGTCGTAATGCAATATGAAAATAAACACCCTTCATGAGGAACCAGTTATCTACCGAGACGAACAACGATAAAAACTGTCGATGTTTATTTTCACGAAATTTGAATTAAACGATGGTACCCTAAAATTTGTCTGCAATTTCTATTGCAGGTATTATGTTAATAATGATCTTGTGCAACAAAAATTGCGCAAAATTATTTTTTTGCAATTTCAAATAATATAAAAAAAAGTTTTTTTTTAAACACGGCAGCGGGTGTCAGTACGTCACGGCATTCGGATTCCGCATTGTTCTCGTATATATATATAGTAGGGTGGTTCTTTATATGGATAAAAAAAAATTGATCGCGCCGCCCCCCAACTTGGATTCAAATATCAATTTTTCTGCATCATTGGAGAAATTTGGATTTTTTAAATCTGGTTTATATGTAAATTTTTTTTTCCTACTTTCCAAAGCTATTGTATATTAGTATTCAATATACAGATCAAATAATAAGGTCTTCCATACTGCACTAACGAAAAAAATTATAGGGTCAAAAGATTTTTCCAAATTTTTAGTGATTTTTAAAAATGTGGTATTTCAGTGAAAAATGCTCGTATCAAGATCTAAAAAAACGCATTTTGAAGCTTCAAGTTTATAATTTCTAGATCTTATGGTAAAAAAAATGCAGAGCTACATGTTCTGCGCAATTTTGAGAAAAAGTGTGAAAAAAAATTTGCAAATTTTTATACATTTTTTTTTCATTCCACAAGCGTAGATTTTTTTTCCAACTAAGCCATAGTGTGGACCGGTTAGCTAGTTTATTCAGCTTCAATTTGCTTTTTTTAAAACTTCGGTATGACCATTTTTTGCTGAGATGTTGAACTTTGAATCAAGAAGGACCCTTTTGTCTTTGATCGACGATATCTCGGCAACCAATGGTCGCATAGGAAATTCAAGGGCAGTTCTGAAAACTGGAATGAATGTCCTACAAGGTTCCGTTGCGATCTTGAGGACGAATTTTTTCTTTCATCCTTGTCGTGAATTTAAAAAAATAGGAAAAAAAAGGTAATTTATGGTTTTTCAGAAAGTCAATAACCAAATTTCAAATAATCATGAAATAACTGATGTTGAGTATGCCATTTACAGCTGAATATACCTCCAAAAACCCTGCGAAGTTACATTTTGATCTAACTAATCATTTCCTCGTTGCAACCGGTCAAACATTAAAATAAATTTAAGGGTAACGTTTTTTACGTTAGACGAGTCATGATCATGACAAAAATGAAAAATAAAAAATTTCTAAGTTTTTTCCACATTTTTCCCATAAATAAGGTTGAAATATTACAAAAAAAAATTTCCGAAAGTTTTTGATTGAAAATTGATTTTTTTCTTAAGGCTTCCAACATTGAGGTCTTCTGAAAAAAAATAAATTACTTTTTTTCCTGTTTTTTAAATGCACGACAAGGATGAAAGAAAACATTCGTCTTCAAAATTGCAACGGAACCTTGTAGGACATTCATTCCAGTTTTCAGAACTGCCCTTGAATTTCCTGTGCGACCATTGGTTGCCGAGATATCGTCGATCAAAGACAAAAGGGTCCTTCTTGATTCAAAGTTTAACATCTCAGCAAAAAACGGTCCTATCAAAGTTTTAAAAAAAGCCAATTGAAGCTGAATAAACCAGCTATCCGGTCCATACCATTGCTTAGTTGGAAAAAAAAATTCTAAGCTTGTGAAGTTGAAAAAAATAAAAATAAAAATTTGCAAATTTTTTTCTCACAATGTTTCTCAAAATTGCGCAGAACATGTAGCTCTGAATTATTTTCGTCTTAAAATCTTGAAATTATAAACTTGAAGCTTCAAAATGCGTTTTTTTAGACCTCGATACGACCATTTTTCACTGAAATACAACATTTTGAAAAATTACTAAAAATTCGGAAAAATCTTTTGACCCTTTAATTTTTTTCGTTAGTGTAGTATGGAAGACCTTATTATTTGATCTGTATATTGAGTACTAATATACAATAACTTGGAAAAGTAGGAAAAAAAAATTGACACATAAACCAGATTTAAAAAATCCAAGTTTCTCCAATCATGCAGAAACATTGATATTTAAATCCAAGTTCATGTTTACAGGCACGTCTTCCTCTTACCGGACATGTAGCTGCGGCTTTGCGTAGATTTTTTTTCTTATCATTTGGAACCGTTTTGGGGGGCGGCGCGATCAATTTTATTTTTACCCATATTAAGGGCCACCCTAATATATAGATATATGCGAACAATGCGGGGTCCAACTGACGGTGACGTACTAGACCCTGCCCGTTTTAGCCGCTAGAGCACGCCACCTCTAAAAACCCTACGACCCATTATAACTTCTCCGTGCACCAAGTAGTGCCATCTGTGGGTCTCGTTGGGAAGTGCAACAAATGAAAAATGTATACTTTGTCCTCTAGAGACTGTCTGTATGTTGATCCTTCGAATTTTCGGTGTTTCGCTATTTCAACCGTTCGACTTTTCGGTGTTTCGCTTTTTTGAAAACATTAATATTTTGTCATTCGTTATTATATATTCGAAATTATAAAATTCACAGTATTGCTGATTGTGGTAATTTATAAATCGAAAGAGTGATAGTCGAATTTTTGGAAAACTGATATTCTAGTCATCGTTCTATGGGTGATTGTTTCGATGTAAACATGGTTCGAACTTTGAAATTTCTACTTATTTATTTTCGACATTTAAAGCTCTAGTCGAATCTATCCGTCTCCATATTATCATTCGAAGTTTATAAATTCGAGATTTTAGCTCTTCGAAATTTAGTAATTCTAACATTTTATCCCCACCCGACGTATAATTGACCATGGTTAAAAACATTTTTCCTTAAATCAATCCCGATTTTATCAAATGTTTGTCCCTGCGATTTGTTTATTGTCATTGCAAAAGCCAATTTGATTGGGAATTGTCTTCTTTTGAATGTATCGATGTACCCAGTAAAGTAGTTGAAAAAATTTAACGAAAGAGTAATTAATTATTACTCTTAGTATTAATAATTGACAGCCCTGTCGTCTGCTGGCCCGAGCTCGCCGAGACTATCTTTTCTCTGAATAAAACGATTCGCGGTGATGGGGGTAAAATTGCCATGTCATTTTGTTCAATTACGAAACTCCTGAGTCATCTGAGGCTTTGAAAATTGAACTGGAGATTAATTAATAAATTCTCTTTCGATTCCACCCACAATCAGCATGATCGGTGGCGTAATTGCTGAGAAAAAACTTTGCACGGGCTCAAGATTATGCAAAAGTTACCAATACATTCTAGAATTTATGTGTCTGTATTTACAACACAATCAAAGGCACTTTGATGCTCTCGAGTTTCTGATTGGTTGGACCTGACGACATCCATTTACAGATGTTATGATTGGTTGTTGAAATTGGTTGTTGATGATTGGAAATTTGATGACAACTTCAGAACGTAGCATGTCAGTACAGCAGACATTTAAATAAAAAGACGTAGCACGGTAAGGCCTGCTACACACGGTCAATAATATTGCGCAATATAGGTGATTGCACAATATTATTGAACGTGTAGATGTAGTATTGAAACATTGCGCAATCATTGACATTGAACAGAAGTTTGAGCTATCTTAAATTTATGGCGCACTACACACCATATAAACTTATTGTGCAATATTACTGTGCAGTATTATTGACAGTGTGTGTAGCGGGCTTAACAGCAGTCATAATTTCGATCGAAAGGCGAGTGTCAGTGTACAACTAGCTGTGATTGTAAAAAAACGTACAGTTAATAACTGAGTGAATAAAAGAAAAAAACAGACGTATCTCAAAAATTTGTGTTGTTTTGTGCAATTATCGTAATATATACGAAGATAGCACATTTGCGAGATTTCACTTCATGTTGACGTTTGAGGTTATGATCCCCAGAGTGCTGTTGCGTGCGGAGTGTAAAAACATAATAATGGTTATTGTAAAGTGGAAGGAATCGATATTATTAATGACGTGACTAATTATATAGTGTTGAATAATAATAATATTAATGAGAAAAAAAACGTTCGTTCATTATAACCTCTCAAACGTTCTTTCCAAACAGGAATTTTATGTTGTGTAATTACATAAAAAAAAAAAAAATATGCGTGGTTGTATGTAAATGAATTTAAATAAATTTTTTAAATCTTTGGTCAAGGAAAAGTGTCTAATCCAATGTATTCTTGTCATATTGTCTTTCATACAGTTTGGTTGTATTCATCCATACCAATTTCTATTCATTCTCTAGACAATTCGAGTGACATTCGTATTTATATTTCCTTATATTGATTTGGGTATACTACGATTTCCGCGGCGCCAAATTTTGACCGTGTAGATTTCATATTTGACCGAAAATAGGATATTTTTCAAGTATGGTAAAAATCGAAATTCGACCGTTAAGGGGGTGAAACGAGGGTGTTAAAAGTTTTAATGACCAGACATGTTTTTTTTGGTTCGAATTGCTCGAAACTGGACACAAATATTTTAGTATACGTAAAATTTACACTTATTTCATCATTCCTCGAAGTCCGACCTTTCAAGGAGATGAAATTCGACTTATGAAGGGGTTATGCATTAAGGGACTTAACAAATGCGACCGCTAAAAGGGCCTTTCCTATGGTTAAAATTCATTTTTTGTTCAATCTTGGAACCTAACGGTACAGACTATTCGCGTTATCCAGAATACACCACGTGGAGGTTGTCTGTTTGGTATTCCTTGGCCCTGAGAAGGGCCGTTTGTGTGTATGTGCTCCAGAGATAAGGACCCGCGGCTCGTCAATTCTGCAGTATTTTGCGACTCCAAACCCTCTCGTCAGTGTGTGCGTGTGCGCGTGTGTGAGTGCGTGTTTGTGTGTGTGCATGTCTGTGTTTCAGGAGAGTTCATTCCACTCTGTCGAGAGTTCCTCATCCGACGTTTGGCATAATTGTTTGATTTCTTCATCAATTGTTTGCAGTCGAGCCTTCCATGCAGTCGCTGGAAGGCGGATCGATTTCTTGCAATTTAAGTCCCGTTTTCTTTACGCCATTCGCCATCCCCGGATATACTTTTTTTATATCGAGAAGAAATTGCATTATTTGAGATCCCAGGTCATCTTTATAATCTTTTTCAAGATATTGCTGCCTGTAATAATGTAGTGCCATGTATTGGTGGAGTAAAGTGGGTTTTCTGCGACAGAGAATAGCCCGTTTCAATAATTTATTTTGATTTTCTAAATCGTTTATCGTATTACTTGGATCTATTTTGCTGACATATTCACCGATACTGTGGTTTGTTGTCAAATGCATAGTTTCATCACCAAAGAGCTTTTCCACACCAACGTATTGTTTGACGGTGTCAGTACAAATTCGAAACGTGTTTTTAGCAACAAATTTGTGGATAAAGGGCCACAGGTCTATCTTGCGCTTGGAATTCACTCGGATGAATAAGCCTATTCTGTTTCTTTGCAGTACAATCCTAGGACAGTTATAGTCATCGAGTTTGTTATTCTTCCGCGATGGTATTTTCGTTTAGTGAGGAATGTCTCGTCGATTTGTACTGTTTTTCCTTCATCTCCGAGCAAAATCTCAGAGTTGGAAGCAATAACTTCAGCGACTTCTCTACAGTAGCTGTAATAGTCGATGATGGTTGACGAGCTTAGTTCGCTCTCATTTTTATGCTTCCGCCAGCTGAGCAGTTGTCGATGCTACTCCGTCACTTTCATTTTTGCAACAAAGCAAATAATTATTGCCAAAACTTCGGAAATTTTAATCCGACATTTTGCCCCATCAAAAAATGTTCCGTCGCTCGGATTTATGGATTTCCGGCAATCGTTGGCACCTTTTTTTCGCAGCCTTGGACGAACATCGCCATGTCCAGCCCAGTTTTTTATCTTTTTGTATATCCACTTTTATCGGCAGATTACAACACTGTGGCGGCTGCGAGTTTTGCGATGGAATAAGGCCAATCTCCTATAAGAACTCAATTGACTTTTCATCAAATTTGATGAGGCTGTGGAATGAATGAAAAAAAGAAAAATTTTCAAGCTTTGGGTGCAAGGAGGAATGTTTTGAAATCGCTGTCATGATAGTTTACCGAAATTACGACGATGAAAATATTCGCTTTAGCTCTTCAATGTGAGTTAATCAAAATATAAAAATCATACACAAAGATTAATCGCTCCGCCAAGAGAATAGTTCCCGTCAAAGAAAGGATAATCCACGCGGTCGCTCGGATGAGTAAATGCTCATATGTGCGTTAGTGGCGTGTGTTTAATAATTTCGGCTGTAAAACGGAAAGTGATGGGCCGGACAAGTACTTTTAACATATATTTAAACATAATTTGTATCGATCCAATCGACGTTGAATTTTGTGAAAAATACCAAAGGATCCTGAAAGTCTGAGAAAAATCGATTTTCTTATAAGTCTCTGCCACCATAGAGTAACAAATGACTAGCTTTCATGTGATTTTTTTTGGATTTAAAAGCTTCTTAGGACAATTTAATAATGTCAAAATTTGGAGTTACTAATAAAATACTTGTCCACCGATTGATATCATAAATTTTAGTGCTGCACGTAATTCCAGTGATAACTTTTTTCAATTCATTAGAAAATACTTGGCCTCGAATTGATATAATAAATTTTAATGCTGCACGTAAATGAGATCGATTTTTTTTCAATTGATTTAGCTGTTCGAATCAAATAAGAAGATTGAGGCATCGGTTTCCAAGTTTTTTTTTATGGATGGAATTATCAGTAAACACGACACCACCAATGTACTTGTCCCAACCTTTTTTCCCTAGGGGTACCATTTCTAATGATAATTCGGAATTGTAATAAATATTTATATGCTAATTTATAATCATCATTTATAATATTTAAAATTACGTTGTCATCATCATAGTCTTCAGTGCCATTATAGTAGTCGTTCTCATCGTCATTGTCGTTCTCGTTCTCCTCGTCGTCATCTTGCACGTGTCCTCGTTGTCGTCGACATCGTTATCCCCGTCACTCTCGCCCACATCCACGTGTCCTCGTTGTCATCGTCATTATCCTCGTCGTTGTTGTCCTCGTCTGCGTCGTCATCTCCGTCACCCTCGACCACGTCCACGTGTTCTCGTTGTCGTCGTCGTCGTCGTCTTCGTTGTCTTCGTCGTCCTCGGCGTCTTCGTCTTCCTCGTCCTCGTCGTCGTCTTCATCGTCTGGATGATTCTAAACATTTTTTGTTATATGAAATATTTTTTGTAAAGTAAAAACTTTTTGAAAAAAAATTATTTTCCATCGCGTAATCAATAAGTTCATAATTTTTTTCTCAAAAAGTTGTCAATTCGACACCAAGCAACTCACCACCGCATTGTTCGGGTGTATATATATAGTAGATATACGTGAACAATGCAGTGGTGAGTTGCCCGGTGTCGAGTTGTCACCCTACCCCATTTTGCATAGATGTTAATCTGAACAAACACTTCATTTTCTGATAATTTTGTCAGAACTTGAAAAAAAAACGAATCTTACGACGTTTTGGAATTTCTAAAAAAAGGATATCGACACTCTAAATTCCGGAAATTTTAAAATGTATTACTAAGTTTTTTTTTTATAAATAGATTCTCATAATAGAAAGGTTGTCATTGAATTTGGGAAATATCGGTTGAGCGGTTTGAATTTTATGGTTTTCGGAATTTTACGAAAATATGCATTTTTCGAAAAACCGCTTTAATTTTTGAAAATTAATTTGGTAAAGATCAAAGTCGATAAATAAGTTGAAATTTTATTTAAAAAAAATTAAAACTAATAAATTGCTTTCTCAAGCTTTTAGAACAATGCTTAAAGCTCGCTCTATGAGGAAGCCAAAATAAAAAATATTGCACCTCATAGAGTAAGCTTCGAGCATCGTGCATCTTGACCATCTTGAGGAAGCAATTTACAAATTTCAATTTTTATAATGTTATGGTAAAAAAATTTTGAAACATCGAGAAGAATTTATTGCATGAGTCTAATTACGTTGTTAACACAGATCGCATTGACTTTTAATTATCAAAACAAAAACACACACACACACACACACACACACACACACACACACACACACACACACACACACACACACACACGCACACGCACACACACACACACACACACACACACACACACACACACACACACACACACACACACACAAATATCCGGACATTTTTTCTAGATATGATTTTTTGGAAATTTCGAACACATTGACATTGAAAACTCGAAAAAAAAAATTCTCAGTGTCACAATACAGCTTCCTCTATGAGAGAGCAAAATTATGAAGCAACTAAATCATGAAAATAATCATAATTTTCCGGTAAAAGTACAATACTTTGAGAATTTACTCAGAGGCTTTGAATAACTTTTGAAGGAGTAAATTTATCAAAAAATTTCAGGAGACCTTTTTTGCAGAGCGATCGATTTTATACAAAGATATGAGTTTGTCATTACTGTGAAATAAGATGTCCAAGAAAGAAAAAAATAATTGTAAAAAGTAGCAAAATTCCCTGTGATTTAAATAGAAAATGTATCTTCGTTGGGGCAAGGTTTCTTACGAATATTAAGGGCTTATGATGGTCGGATATTTCTTTTTAGATGATAATCTAAGTATTTGGAGGGCGTAGCAAGAAAAATAATCAACTCCGTAAATAACGGACACCCTAATACATATATCTTAATCCGTAAATGCCAAGTTTTTTTCACAATCAGCAATCACGCTACCGATTATGCTAGTTTTCAGCGCTATCGAAAGAGAATTTCTTAATTAGCGTAAAGTTCAATTTTCAAGTTGGCAAATGGCTCGTGAGCTTCGTAATTGAACAAAAGGACATGCCAATTTTACCTCCATCACCGTGAATGTTTAATTCAAAGATAATTTAGTCTCAACGAGAGCCTTGAGCGAGCAGACGACAGGACTGTTAATGTACGTGTCCCGAGACTACCGAATCTCTTGATATGTGACAAAAAATTTTATCGCGTTCAAATATAGCGCGTGACTTAATATCGAAATTAGTTCATTTTCGGATTCAGTTGATTAGCCAGTCCGATCGTACCTAAATGAACAATTTTTTTCTTCAATGTACTTGCTCTGGAAATGAACCGATCAAATCGATATTTTGTGGGAACAGTGACTTTTTTTGCTTTTAAGATCGCTGACATGTATTCTCATTTTAAATGATTTATAAGATGTCTGGCTTAAAATGTTGACTCGATATATAAAAAAAAGTGAGTGTGCTTTACACCACACAATTGAAGTAAAACTTTTTTCGCAACGTATAGTACAACGGCCAAATTTTTTTTGTTTCAATTTTTTGGTATATAATTTTTTTCTGTGGGTAATTTTTTTTTAATTTTTATGATCTTAATTTTTTTTTGTCGCAATTTTTTTTTGTAATGTTTTGTCTTTGTATTTTTTGTGGTTGTAATTTGTTGTGTCCTATTTTTCTTCTTTTGTAATTCTTTTGTTCGTAGTGCGATGTGCTCGGCAACTTCTGCATTTATTTGACAACGTTTTGGTTCTTGGATTCAAAGTCTTACGACCATTGATTTCCATGATTTTACAGATGACTTCCCAAAGGGCATAAATGTACTTGTCTCTAGTTTTTTTACAGCATTCTTGCTGTGTTTCAGGTTTATTTGACGACTTTTTGTGTACTCGAAATCTGAAGTTTTATGGGATATATTGAAAAATTGAAATAATGATCATAAAATTGAAATATCTGATCACCCAATAAAGCAGTTTATATATTCATCTACACCCATCTCTCTCTATATATTTATTTTGACATGCTGAAACCGAATTCCAAAATACCGTGAAAATAGGTGAAAATTGCGAAAAATGGTCGTTGAGTAAAATTTTGTTGACCTATTTCTGGAATGTTTCTCGTGTTTTTCGAAAATTCTGATAAACACGGTTTCAGTCAATATTCCGGATTTTTCGATTCTCACAAGTGACCCATGAATCTCATTGTCAGTATCCACTTATATATTTGAAGCCTCTGGCTCAAGGAATGTCTCGGTATGAATCAGTTGAGATTTCACACAATCTGGACAAGCGATGAGAATTTTTATTATGAGGTCCAAAAGCTTGGAATATTTCCATGAGGCACCCGAGACTTTGTAAAACCGTGTTGACCAATTGATTTTGTTCTTCCGAACAGATGTATGAATATTGCGATCGTAGAAAATCACTCCGTATCGGTTTGAAGTTGAAAGTATTATTAGGAAATTGTGCACCCTTTCCATTGGAAAATCTATCGACGTCAAAAAATCAAATTGAAACTTGAATATTACTTCAGAAATCAATTGACTGTAGAATTTTATTTAAAATTCAACATGACGCTAAACGAGTTTATCAGTTTTGCAATTTATATTCTGTTTTAGGATGTTTTATCAAAAGGTAATGAATAAAAATGATGTATACAAAATTTTTTATCACCCCTTCTTTCGGATCAACAAAATCTTTGCCGGTTCGTTTGCCTGTTTTGCTTTTGAACCAGGCAAATTTTCGGGTCCCTTCCTATTGTACCGCGAAATAAGACTCTGCAAGACCGGAATCGAAAAAAAAACTCGCATTAGTTTTGCTGTGGCCGAATTTTCCAAAACCCAAGATTTCGCGGTGTCGAGGACGAGATGAACGGTGGTGTGAGAATCATATGTCAACTCGAGGAAAATACAAGAAATAATTCCCTATCCGTCGAGTAAAGCTCGAATGACAGAGGAATGACCTACCACAAGAAAAGCGAGTATAAAGTGTACATAACAAGTTCTAATACTTTGGGAATCCATGAGCTTGGTTCGTTACGACAAAGTCTCCAAAACTTCTGTGTGAAATGAAAAATACCACCAAGCGGAACCATCGATGCCAATTGACAGAACAACTTCGTGGTGCCTGGCACTGCTCTGACTCGATAGCATACCATGAATAAATGACGAATGAGAAATAGTGAAGCTCCGACAAGCCTCTTCCACATTTATCAGCACTGGGGATCAAGGGACGCGGTAGTGGCTCGTATTGTTACAAGATTCTGCAATCGAAAACATGCAATTACTGTTTTACTTTGGAAAAACGTTTATCAGAAAATCTTTTAATCATAAATGACATTTCAAATGATTTGATACCATACAATAGTCGTAAGACTTTTAAAAGTTCTCTTTAAATTCAAGTCAATAATGAACATTTTTCTGCTTACTTGACAACTATAAACTACATGGCAGAACACACAGCACAGGCATTATTAACATTTTTTTTATAGAAGTATCCAAAAGTCTGAGAATTTCAAAACCATTGTCACCAGCCTGTACGTATGCAATTACAATCGCAAGATCTCTATCATCATTTTCTTTTCAGACCACCAGAAATTTTCTCAATGCGTCAAGCCCTTGACTAGAATTAAACTTTTTTCTTAGTGTTTTTCCATACAATGCGTTTGCTTCTTCGGTAGATATTTTTGTAGTCCTTGATCTTATTCGTCACTCCTATCTTGGGTTATTTTATTTATATTTTTCAATGGAAACTATCCAATTTTTGATAAAATAGCATAATGATGACAATGATAATGATCATCTACAAGTCTGATAATATTCAATTTTGGAGAGCTGATGAAAATTGTCGCCATGAAAAAGATGCAGAGGCATGGATTTATTTATTTATTTGAAAATCCTTTAAAATTTAAAAGAATATTTAAAAACCAATTTCTCGTGAATTTTTGAATAAAATGTTTTCCATATGATATAACAATTGAAACGAAAATGAAATGTGTTGGGAATTTAAATCTGAGAATATAATCAAACAAATATCGTAGACGAATATAAATTCTTTATTTGTTATTAAATAAAATGTTTTCCATGAGAATTGAATAAAGAATCAAAAATATAATGTGTTAAATTGAATTATTGTAAAAATAGATATATTCAACAAATATACCCATCTACAATATTCAATTCAATTCTATACATTTCCGTTTCGATTCAATATTTATATCATACCGAATACATTCTATTTGAAAATTTATTCCGAACTAGGATGCATTCCGTGCGATTAAGCGTGTGAACAATTTTCTTGTAGCGCTGCAGCGCTACTTTTATTGCAACAGCGTCTTCAAGCCCACCAATCTTGAAGCAGTTCAATAAGAATAAACAGGAGTACAGGGGGATGGCTCCATAGTTTTTGATGTCCAGGTATATTTTTCAAGAGTTTTTGATGTCTAGGTATATTTCTCTACGGCTTTCGATGTCAAGGTCAACGGCTCCATAGTTTTCGATATTTAGGTCGCCATAGTTTATGGGGTCGAGAACAATCTCTCAATGATTACCATGTTAACACTGTTATTGTCATTGTTTTTCGATGTTTGAGAGGACGTTTCCATGTTTCATTGTCTTTTTCATCTCGTATCATGTTTTATTAGGTTCCAGAATCTAGATTGACACTTTCATGGTTATCAGTGTCCGATGATATTTATTCACGATATTCTAGTTTCTTGAAATCTCCCCTGTTATTGAATACCATGGAGTCTTCGATCAGAATATCGATAACCATTGAGTCACCGACCTCGACATCGAAAGCTATGGGGAAAATACCTAGACATCAAAAACTGTGGAGCCGTCGACCATCGAAAACTATAGAGCTATCGACCCAAACTTCGAAAACCATGGATCCGTCAACCTAGACATCGCAAACCGTAGAGAAACATAGCTAGAAATGGAAAATTATGGAACCGTCGACCGGGATAGCAAAAACTATGGACCTGGACATGAAAAACCACGGAGAAATATACCTAGACATCGAAAACCATGAAGAAATATATTTGGACATCGAAAACTATGGAGCCGTCGATCTGGATATCAAAAACCATGGAACCGTCGGCCTAGACATAAAAAACCATGGAGCCTCCGACCTAGACATCGAAAACCATAGAGCCCTCGACCTAGACATAAAGTCGTTAAGAAATATACCTAGGGTCGAAATCTATGAAGCCGTCGATGTGAATGGCAACAACTATCATGAAACATACCTAGACATCGAAAACTATAGAGAAATATACGTAGACATCGAAGACTATGGGCAAATATACCTAGACATCGGAAAGTATGGACCCATCGACCTAGACATCGTAATTCTTGGAGCCGTCGACCTAGACATTGAGAATCGTGGAGAAATATACTTAGACATAGAAAACCATGGAGAAATATACCTAGACTTCGAAAGCCTGGGCGAAATCTATTTAGGCATCGAAAACCATGGAGCCATCGACCTGGACATCAAAAACTATCAAGCCATCGACGAGAGATGGATTTTGCTTGTGCCCTTGGTGAAAAGGGGTTGAGATCGTTTCTCTACTGCGTATGCACCGACACATCATTCTAACCTCGTACGTTGACGCGCGTAATTATTTTTTTTCTGCAAGCTTTGCTCATACAAAAAATAAAGAATGTACGAACGTACATTTGGCGCATTCTTCACTTAAATTCACTCCAATGATTATCATCAACGATAAGCACGAGTAAAAAAAAGCCCAATCCAACGATTTACTTGATAGCATCATACCTACTAAAAGAACATTCAACGATAGCATCACACCTATTAAAAGAACATTAAAATAAAGATTCGGCCACAATACGTGACTCAGATTTCTTGGAAAAACGAACATGTGGTATGTCACATATCCTTTAATCCCCGAATTATTCGATAACATTTCGTGAAATTGACAGCATAAATTTTGAATACAACGAGGAACTGTCACTTTCAAAATTTTTGAAGCATGAACAGATTCATGGAAATATATAGGTATACAATTTGTATATTATGGCACCAGAACAAAATATATAGATATGTAAAATGTATTATGACACCAGATTTGTCACTAAAGAAAAAACAAATAAACATCAAAAATGTGTGCGAAAAAATGCAACATTTTTTGATGAAATTAAAAAATAAATAATTAATATCTTTTCAATTCGTTAAGCTACAGACTTCGTAGAGGTCGCGATCGAAAGATAAAAAAAAATAAAAAATACGTCAACTTGCAGAATTCATTGAAACACTATAATTATTAAATCATTAAAGAAATAAATTTCGAAAGTTATCGAAAACAACTGGAAAACATCCTCGCTCCTGTAAAGACTCTCTGGAAGCGACTCGTCATACATAAATGTACTTGTCTCAGAGTCGCTACCGCGCCTCTAGATTCGTAAAGTTCAGACTTTTTTTTACAAAGGAACAGTGCTATTTTATTTTGAGATTTTTAAAAAATCAAGTATAAAACAATCAAGTTGAATGATACGTCATGAATTATCGGTGTGTGCCGTACTGCAGCAACGGCCGTCACGTCATTTATGTGTTGAAATTCAAAGATCTCGATATATAACATTATATTCAGTAGCTGTATACTTGAGTATGTATATACAAAACATGAAATTCTTGTGGTCTTTCGTAGAGGATTACTTTCTCTAGAAAAAAAGTGTTACAATTATTGTAATTTATCATTTTTTATAAAATCACTTATTTTAATTATTTCGTGCTTGGTTTTCATATTATTCGTTTAAAGCTACTGAACTCAAAACTCACACACGCTTTACTGAGATGCATATATTTCATGAACTGGCAGTGAGAAAAAGAGAGAAAGAAAATGTGCGTGTGCATCACTCTCTCTCTCTGTCTTGCTCTTATAATACTTCCAAGTCAGGGCTCAAGACTAAATGTAAGAGTGGGGACGATGGGCCTACACTGTGTATTAGGTATTTCTATCTCTACCAACGTATATCTCTCTCTCTCAATTATCGTTCGCCTCGCCCAATCACACGAGCCCATGGCAATGAGCGTGAGAGAGAACTAAAATGTACATGCGCATGTGCATTCACACTTTTCGCAGCACTTCCGGTAAATATTCAAATATACCATATTTCATCATATTTTTCCAATAACTTCAAAACCTCAAACACATGGTTTTTATGGAAAATGTTAGCCTCCCCCGACGAAATATCATCAATGGTAACTAATCGAAGCCGTCCATGCTAAAAAAAAATTTCTTTCGTTGATTTTCGGAAAAGTAATCAAACTACATAATTACCGCACTTCCGTTACACACTTCCGTAACAAGATTTTCACCAGTTTACCCCCCAAGCCCAGCGCGCCTATAGAAGTTTTACTTCGAAAACATAGGAATTCAAATGCAAATTATACGGGCATCTAAATTTCGGAGCTAAAAATATCATTCTGTTTTCATCAGTTTTCATCGAGTATCGGTGAGAAAGAGTGCATTTATTTACACGGTAAGAGTGGCCAAGAGGTTCCATATCAACGTTTGTATTCATTCTCACTTTCAGCACGATGGAAAGGTGAATAGTCGTTCGTGGTTATCGGGGTCTTCGGGGAAAGGAAAAGAGGGGGGATTTGAAGCGTATGGTAGCTTCAACTTTCTCGAATACGTTCAGAGGGGCACACGCAGTTGGGGATTATTAACACATGCGGAAGGGTATTTGCTGTATAAGCGCGTGTTCTACTAGTGTTTCGCTAGAAAATGGCGAAAGGTGGGGTCGACATGGAACTAGGGGAGGGGGGGGGGGGATTTTTCACTATGCTCACTAAGATATCCTCCATCGTCAGTGCGACCGGCGACGCGATCGGTACACCGGTCTTGAAACGCGCTACGCGTCGGTCATAGCAATTAAACAAGTATTTTTCAGGAGTTTCCTCTGATTTTTAAAATTTTTAACCAATTAAATTAGTTTTTCTCGATATTTATAGAATTCCCTAGATTCCTTAGAAGCCCGTGATCAATTTTATGGTAAATTAATAGTTACCGAAATAGGTGGTGGTTTAAAATGTTTATTTTACCTTCTTTTTCGTTTCATCATTCAATAGGCTCCCATGCGCCATTCAGAGCTCTTCTTTCCCTTCTGCAGAAGAGAATGATATAATTTGGAAATTACTTACAAGTCCTCCGATCATTTGTTTGAGTTGAATATTGAAAAAAATTAGCTTAGCGTTTGGGTTGAATTCAATTGAATGTTTTTTTTTTTATTGAAAAATGTTTAATCATTATAAAATTTTCGTTAACCTGAACCGTTGTCTACGTCTATATGAAAATATTAGAAAAAATAGTCGACCGGTTAAGAATAATGGCTGAGTGTCTAAAAAAGTAGCTACGCACATATCTTTAATAGCTTTGAATATGTTCTTCCAATTCTAAAAGTTTGCGTTTGACCCTAATTTTTTAATAATCATAAAATCATTGGGTTTAAACATATTATTTTGTAAAATGAAAAAAATATTTTAGATTGATTCGGAAATTTTGATGTCAAAACGCACTAACGCAAGAATTATTTGGTTGCTTTGTAATATATTTGTCACGTTAGAAACAACATTAACTGCAGATGGGTCTCGCGAGTGAGCGCAGTATTCCTCATTCACACCGCTTCCCCGGATCGCGTCTCTCTCTTTTTTTCTTTTTCACTTACCCTATTTCTCGCCAGTGAAAGTACGGGGATATCCTCGCG
Organism: Venturia canescens; assembly: GCF_019457755.1. Lineage (NCBI taxonomy): Eukaryota > Metazoa > Arthropoda > Insecta > Hymenoptera > Ichneumonidae > Venturia > Venturia canescens. The sequence goes on along the minus strand of NC_057431.1, from coordinate 14,474,883 downwards.
GATATGCAACAGAATGACCGTGACCAAATTTCGCAATGATTCGTGGAGTGTTCGGTAATATGTCACGGTGTCGCCACTTGCATGATTTTCCTCAATAAGCACGCTTCTCTGGAACCATGGGATAAATAAAACAAGCTATTTATATATAATTGTAGTCTGATCTATATGACCCGATTTATAAACAAGATGATAATCTATTTGGAAAGGAATTAATTTATTTTACAAAATATCGATAGTAATGTTAATTATGGACAAACTTGAACATGTCACGCAGTTTTCAATTAAATTCTTGGTAGTAGGGGAGAGGGGGAGAAGGATCAACGTTCGTTGCACATCCGGTCCGATGATCCCAAATACTCGTAATCGTGTTTCCCAGGCTTGAAGAATCTAAAAAATCCATTTCTTATCTCCAAATGTTCTCCCAAGCTTTGTTATTCCATTACTATTCGAAAATTCAACACTTGCAATATTTTTTCGCTTAGCGTAATCATTCTACATTTCTTGAAAAAAGGAATGTCGGAAGGCATTTCTAGAAATTCCTTTTTCTAGAGTCATTAAATTAATCTAATTGGCCAATATTTCACAACATATTATCATAGTTACATTCAATATCCATTGGGAACTATTTGTCTCTTCCATTTTCGCGTTTCGTACATTTCTCTTTGTTTATTATGGGGGCAAAACAAATATTCGAGAATTTGTCATGAATTGTTTTTTCAATGGCAATTGAAAAATAGCGATGATAACAACGATAGAGGTAGAAATAGCGATGATAATATAATTTTTTGTTTGTTTTCATAATGATCAAATTGATGGAACACATTTAAATTATAATTCCAAGCCTCAACATTTTAAAACAACTTGCATTGTTTGGGATGTAATGCTTGATTATTCCATGTAAAAAACGGCTTCCGAAAATGTTTAACATTCCGTCCTCGTGGATATTCATTTTTTCTATACAAGTTATTTTTTATCTCGACAAGAAACTCATTTTTTTTGCACTGACGTACAGAAACAATTTTTTTTTTCTGCGCCTCAATCCGCCATAGTGGATGCAATTTATGCGCATGTACTATGCCGTTTAGCATAAATCGACAAGGCATTGGATTTTTTCATTTTTTCCGCTCCTCTCGAAGTCATGGATATAATCATTTTGTTCAGTTTTCTCGCGACACGATGCATGAATTCATTTACGTCGTGAATGAAAGTTTAAACGATTGAGTAATACTAAAAAAAAAAAAATTACTGAGAAAAAAGTACACATACTGCAGTGCATGGTGACAGCACCGTTGAGCGATCTTTTCGATGAAGTATAAGCATACTCCACGTAAGCATTGTTTTAATTTTTTAACTTGGACTATACAATTTTCAGTGACAGCCATTATTTAACGAATCAAAGTTATTGATGACAGACAAAAAGTTTGAATAATGTCTGGAATCGAAGCCAAAGGCAATTTGAACACAGATGATAATGTCGTCGACAAAAAAACCATAAAGGACAGGTAAATATTCAGTTGCTTCCAAGAAAAAGTTTGCCTAAAAACAAAGTAAATCCAGCTGTAATTTGGAAAATTGCGCACCACGATGACTAACTGGTTGAATATTTATTTTGGAAAAAAATGTTATTCCAGTCTGAAGGATGTGACAAGTGATTTTGAGTCTTTGCTCATCGATAGTAACAAGATAAAAAAATGGGACGAAAATGTAGTTGAGAATCCGATACCCCGAGTGAAAGATCGTGGCGATCGTTTGTCGAGTATTTTTTTGGAGACCAATGATAGCGATGAGGATGGAATTCTAGAAAATATTGAGAAAAATTATGATGAGACAGTGAAGGAAGATAGTCAAGTGAACTATGATGAGGATGAAGAACTCGACTTGGATCTTGATGAACCTTCTTCACTTGAGGTGATAGAGTATGCACGGCACGAACTCGGTGAAACTGACGAGATCAAATGTCAAACACTTCAAGAATTAAGAGATATGATATATGGTAATTATTAACCATTTATGCAACTATTTATATCTAAGATTTGTTAAACAGCAGAAACAAAAAGGATTGTTTAGATTTGTTTATTATGTAATTAGAATTAATGCTGAAATCAAACACGTCGGGTCGATCACGTCTTCATTATAGTTGAAACTACAGAGAACGATTGCAGTTATTTGGGAAATTTTGTTTTATAACATTATCAATCATGGAACATGGCGTTGATGCCAATGATTCATTGATTCTATTAGGAGGTATGGTAAAGGTAGTGCTCGCTTCTAGAGCTGAAATTATCAATTAGAATTTGTTAAGAGCTTGAGAGTTGTAAGATATTTCCCGATAGCTTTGTTACTCAGCAACAGGTGCGTGAAGTTCAACGGATCAAAATCGCAAGCGTACAATACGAGAGATTTGAAGTCTACGAGCACATGTCGCCCGGCAGAAAAGCTTGTAGGGAAATACCAAACCAACTTACAAGTTCATGGGATATAACATCACGTTTCACTGGCAGGACGAAATTTTATAGGTAATTTTTGAAAAAAAATGAAGTTCTTGATATTTAGATAGGTTAAAGGCTATTAAGAAATTTTCTTTTGTTACCTAGCAAGAGTAGAAAAGTTTGCGAAAATATTGTCGATATAATTTCGCCCTGCTGGTACCACGTGAAGTTTAATACCAAGCTCCAATCGATATCGAATTCAGGTGGACAAAATAATCGGTTTAATAATTTCTTAGTTTTTCCAATCATTGAAAAGATAAATAATTCACCAATTGGTTTAAATATCAATGATGTGATGACTACATTTTTCGGTCCTCTAACGATTTTACATTGTGTACTGTAGTAGTTTTGATTAGACATTAATGATGATTAAGAGACTCGGTAGAGTCTCTGGACAACTACATTGGCAGCTATGTCTGTTGTCTGCTGGCCCGAGGCTCGCCGAGATAATTTATTCGCTTCAATGATAATCATAATTGAAGTGCCCAATTCATAGTTGTATCACAATGAATCGTTCACTTTTTTTTCCATACAGAAAGAGGTGAGTGCACTCCGCATAGAGTGGACGATGCATTCCTTATACGATTTTTGAGAGCACGAAATTTCAACGTGAACCGTGCCCACCGATTGGTAAGTCGATATGGATGAGATTATCTCAATTCAATGACAGAATAAACGGACAGTATTATGTACTTTTCTATTCTGCATCTCTTTATTCGTAAATAACTCTATGAATAATTTCTTTACTCCGAAATAACTTTATTCTAAAATATCATAATGTTTCATCAACTCTACGAGTAAATATATTTAATTATTAGTTTTGCCTCAACTCTATTCTTCATTACTCGGTTCTTAAATAAATCTATGAGAGAAAATCTGCAGTCTGATAAATCTGTAACCTAAATATCTTTATTCGTAAATAACTTTGTGGCTAATTATCTCTGTTCTCGCAAATCTTAATCTTTAAAATGCATGCTCAAATATAACTCTGCTTCAAAATATTTCAATTCGGGAACATTTCTACTCCAAAATATGTCGTATCAATATCATGTTTGATCCAACACATCTCCATGCTTAATAAATTGAAGAGATTCTCTATGGCGAAATATCTCTAACTTTATATATTTCTAAGACGGCAGATCTCAATTCTGACACATCTCTGTTCCAAAATATCTCCTTTCCACCATTTTTATACTCTGGCAGATCTCTATTCATACTTTTTATAATTGAAAAATAAAGTGCTCTATATTATGATAAATTGTCCACGGTCGATAAAATGAAATGTCTATAAATTTTGATGATCAGAACTCGGAAAATTGACATGTTAGGATATTTTTATTCGTCCTCTCTCTCTCTCTCTCTCTCTCTCTCTCTCTCTCTCTCTCTCTCTCTTTCTCTGTCTCTCTCTTTATCTGCTTGGGGAACTTCGGAAATGTCGCTGTAAAACTTTTTTAAATATTATTTTTCCATAAGTGATTTTGATAATGAAGAAACGGTTATCTCTCTCGTACTAATAGCGGCATGGTAGGTATTCCATATTGCCCTAAAATATTATTAATGTATCAGTACGATATCCTAACACGGCAGTTTTCCGAGTTCTGATCATCAAAATTTATAGACATTTTCTTATATCGACTGTGGACAATTTATCATAATATAGAGCACTTTGTTTTTCAATTATCTTCGTACGCATAGAGATCTATCATAGAATAAAAATGCTGCAAATTGAAATTTGCAAATTGCTTCCTCAAGATGGTCAAGATGCACGATGCTCAAAGCTTACTCTATGAGGTGCTATATTTTTTATTTTGGCTCTTCTTCATAGAGGCAGCTTTGTGCATCGTGCATCTTGAGCATCATGCATCTTGATACAATATACAAATTTCAATTTGCAGCATTTTTTTGTGTACAAGGAAATAATGTATTTTCTCTACCTTCTTTTACGAACTTTAATTTATCTCTTTGTTTAAATCCATAAAAAAAAACTGAATGACGAGCTATTAGAAAAAACAGTTTGCAACTTTCAATTTTTATCGTTTTTCTATTTACACTGAAATTAAATAATTCCGATAACTTTGCTAAAAAGTATAGAGGAAGTATAGACGCATTCACAATATCTTACAAAATTTTCAAAAAGTGAAGTGGTTAGACGATTCTTTGAAAAACTCATATTTTCGTTAAAATCAAAAAATCATAAAATTTAAACCGCTCAACCGATATTCTCCAAATTCAATACCAACCTTTCTATTATGATAGTCTATTTATAAAAAAAAAAATTATTAATAAATCTTAAAATTTTCGAAAGTTAGAGCGTCGACACACTTTTTATGAAAATTTTAAAACGTCGTAGGATTCGTAATTTTTTACAAATTTTGACAAAATTATCAGAAAATAAAAAGCTTATATAGATTAACATCTGTGCAAAACGGTAGCCCTGTATCTCAAACCGTTTCCGAGTTATAATCGTTTTAATTTTGCAGTGCCATAACACACACACAAACACGCATACGCGCGCGCGAGCGCATCCGGACATATTTTTTCTAGATATGATTTTTCGATGTTTTGGGACATTTTGGGCACATTGATATTGAAAATTGGAAAAAAAATGTTCATCATCACACAGCTTTCTCTATGAGGAAGCAAAATGGCAGAAAAGCGATATTTTGGAACAGAGATGTGTTGGATCAGACGTGATATTGATACGATATATTTTGGAGTAGAAATATTCCCAAATTGAAATATTTTGGAGCAGAGTTATTTTTGAGCATGCATTTTAAAGATTAATATTTGCGAGAACAGAGATAATTAGCCACAAAGTTATTTACAAATAAAGATATTTAGGTTACAGATTTATCAGACTGCAGATTTCATCTCATAGATTTATTTAAGAACCGAGTAATGAAGAATAGAGTTGAGGCAAAACTAAAAATTAAATATATTTACTCTCAGAGTTGATGAAACATAGTGATATTTAAGAATAAACTTATTTCGGAGTAGAGAAATTACTCATAGAGTTATTTACGAATAGAGAGATGCAGAATAGAGAAGTAGTACTGCGACATTATTGAAAAAAATTTTTTATTTCCAAATCAGGTCGGTCGTTTGTGTAATTTCTTGTGATCGCGGTTTTTCTTCTTTTTTAAAAATGCTATTGACTGATTTCCAAGTTGCGCAATAGATCGAAATATCGCACGTAAAAGTCGAAAAAAGATCGATAATATTTATCTAAAGTTGAACTCACTTAACATACACGTCCAGAGGTGGGAATAAATAATCATTGTGATAAAGAAAAATATAGGAAAAAGAATCATAAGGTCGAATGAAAATGGAATAAAATCTGTTCACGTAATAGGAGAAATATTACGATGAAAATTTCTTACATGAGCCATATCGTGAGACGGAACCCTCTCCATGTCCATTGAGAGGCTGTCTAGAATTACGTAATAGTGCCAAGGCGAATTGAACTCTCAAACAAATCGTACCACTCGCAAGATTATGACACAGCTTAAGTGTCTTGGGTTTACGTCAGATTGGTAAATACGAAAAAAAATAGCGAGTATTCAATTTTCTCACTATAAAGAGTAGTTTGTTTTTCTATATTTTCAAAATCGAAAATAGATTTTTAGTTTGATGAATAGTAAAAACTGTGATATCCGAAAGAATCCGTGATTCAATTAATTGAAATTAAAAATATTAAAATTGAAAATATTTAATATATATTCAAGAACCAGGAAACGCTAATTATATTTTGATAAGAGTCGAATATGCAATAATTTAATTTTTATTTTCAACTCGCGACTGCTCGCAGGGCAAAAAGTCGGGAGTTATTCACTGCGATCAGCTGATAGGTGAATTTCTTTAAGGTAATTTTTCTCTGGAACGGTCACACTTCTCTTGACCAATTTTCGCTTGTGTTTTCTACATATGATGGACAGTGTTCTTATAAGAGAGGTAACTTTACTGTACTCCCACAACCTGGGACGAAAAAATTACATTTTGTAGTTTACATCAAAGTATAAACCCTCACAAAAAATTAGTTGCCCACTCGCATATTTAAGGGATAAAATTAATTCCTAAAAATCGGTGGATTTCTCGTTTTTTGCTATCTTTGAAACTAAAATAAATACGGCAAAAGTTTGAATAGTAAATTTACTCATTTTTCAGTGCTCTGCAATAATATGTAATTGGAAATTATGCAGCTTCCTATATTCATTTTATTTTAATAAAAAATATGTTTTTTGTACATTTTTCTATATCTTATCGTCGAATAAGTTTTCATTTTACCTGAAAATAAAACAAGATTAGAAAATTTATCAAACAGAAAATCTTTACATATACTGATAGCTTTAGTATATATCCAGATATGACGTTCTACACTTATCTTAAAATACTCATAAATCATTTACTGCTAGCTTAATTTTGTGCATTTATTGTGGTACAAGTGAATAACTATTAGATAATTTTTTCTATTCTCTATAAAACTATTCAATATATATATCTCCATTTGGGTGGAGTTCCATATGTCGAATAACTGAATTGTAGAACGGTCGATATTTCGAAATTTTAAAAGATGTGATATCAGTTTGAAGAAAAATAAGTTATTCGAAATTCTTATTTCCGATCAACTATTCAGCAGATTGCGCGTTTAATCAAAAATTCCTTCTTTGAATTCATATTTACCCGAAAATATATATTTGGATAGTTTTCATTTCGAATGTAATTTTAACAGACCATCCGAATGTCAAAAGTTCATATTTTCGAATTAAAAATGGACAGTAATTGTTTTACAGACAGATCAGAATATAGAGTAGCAAAAAATCGAAAGTGAATTTTTCGAGCCTATAAAACTTGGATATGCAGAATAGCGATGGCTCGAAAAGGCGAAAGTCAAAATGGCGATGTTTAAAATTGGAGATCATCGGTCTGAGTAAATGAGTGAGTGAGACGCGTGTATTTGGAGCTCGGGTGGGGTTCAATATGTCGAGTAACTGAATTGTAGAACGGTCGATATTTCGAAATTTTAAAAGTTGTGATATCAGTTTGGAGAAAAATAAGTTATTCGAAATTCTTATTCCCGATCGACTATTCAGCAGATTGCGCGTTTAATCAATAATTCCTTCTTTGAATTCATATTTACCCGAAAATATATATTTCAATAGTTTTCATTTCGAATGCAATTTTAACAGACCATCCGAATGTCAAAAGTTCATATTTTCGAATTCAAAATGGAGAGTAATTGTTTTACAGACAGACCAGAATATAGAGTAGCAAAAGATCGAAAGTGAATTTTTCGAGCCTATAAAACTTAGATATGCGGAATAGCGATAGCTCGAAAAGGCGAAAGTCAAAATGGCGATGTTTAAAATTGGAGATCACCGGTCTGAGTAAGTGAGTGAGTGAGACGCGTGTATTTGGAGCTCCGCGGGTGGGGCTCAATACGTCGAATAACTGAGTTGTAGAACGGTCGATATTTCGAAGTTTTTAAAGTTCTGATATCAGTTTGGAGAAAAATAAGTAATTCGAAATTCTTATTCCCGCGATCGACTATTCAGCAGATTGCGTGTTTAATGAAAAATTTCTTCTTTGAATTCGCATTTACTCGAAAATATATATTTCGAAAGTTTTCATTTCGAATGCAATTTAAACAGACCATCCGAATGTCAAAAGTTCATATTTTCGAATTCAAATTGGAGAGTAATTGCTTTACAGACAGACCAGAATATAGAGTAGCAAAAAATCGAAAGTGAATTTTTCGAGCCTATTAAACTTAGATATGCGGAATAGCGATGGCTCGAAAAGGCGAAAGTTAAAATGGCGATGTTTAAAATTGGAGATCACCGGTCTGAGTAAGTGAGTGAGTGAGACGCGTGTATTTGGAGCTCCACTGCATTTCTTGATTTTGATCGATCGACTTTCTAACGTTTCGCTATTTTGACTGTTCGACTTTTTGGTGTTTCAGTATTTCAACCTCAGTAATATTTGATCTTTCGTTATTATATTTTCAAAATTGTAAATTTTCACAGTATCACTGACCATAGTAATTTATGAATCGAAAGAGTGATAGTCGAATTTTCGAAAAATCGATATTTTAGTCATCGTCCTGTGGGCGATTGTTACATTCTATTTTCGATGTAAACGTGCTTCGAACCTTGCAGTTTCTGCTTTATTTATTTTCGGCATTCAAAGCTCTAATCGAATCTACCTGTCTCCATATTATCATTCGAAGTTTACAAACTCGAGATTTTAGCTGTTCGAAATTTTAGCCATTCCAACATTTGATCCCCACCCGAGCTCCGCTGCATTTCTTTATTTTGATCGATCGACTTTCTAACGTTTCGCTATTTTGACCATTCGACTTTTTGGTGTTTCATATTATATTTTATTATATAATATAGTTATTATATTTTCAAAATTGTGAATTTTCACAGTATCGTTGACTGTAGTAATTTATGAATCGAAAAAGTGATAGTCGAATTTTCGAAAAATCGATATTTTAGTCATCGTCCTATGGGCGATTGTTAAATTCTATTTTCGATGTAAACGTGCTTCGAACCTTGCAGTTTCTGTTTTATTTATTTTCGGCATTCAAAGCTCTAGTTGAATCTATCTGTCTCCATATTATTATTCAAAGTTTATAAACTCGAGATTTTAGCTGCTCGAAATTTTAGTCATTCCAACATTTGATCCCCACCCCTCCATTTCATTTACTAAAAGCCTTTTAATTCGTGTATCTAGAGACGCGGCAGCGACTATGACGAGTTGCTGCCAGAGATTCTTTACCGGAGCGTTTCCAATTGTTTTCGAAAATTTTCAGAATTTGGTTCTTTAACCCTTTGAGGGGCAGTGGTACATATATGTACATCCTGTTTCCTGCAGTTTTTTTTTATTATTGTGGTTGTATTTTGCAATATCTTTATACTTCTAAGTTGTTTCTAGTAACTTGAAGGTTCAAGCTATAAGATACTTATGGAAAAATATATATATTTGTTTATTTATTATTAGTTTATACATAATTGAAATCGCAAAAACTCGTTTTTTTTCGAATAAATTGAGCTGTTCTTGAACGGAGCGTGGGATTCCCTTGAATTTTTTTTATACCTCATATCAAGCACTATAACATATATTTTTTTCAGATTTTTTGACAGAATTTTTGGCTAGAATTTTCTAAAAAAATGTTAAAATTTTCAAAAGTTGAATTTTGAAAAAAAAAATTATTATTTATAATTTTTTTTTAAATATTACATTTGTTGTTTAGAAACAAACTTCCAAGCAAAATTCGTCTCCCGAGCACTAGGTGCTAGCTGTAGTGCATATGAAAAATGGCAGAAAAATTGTTTCCTACCGCTAGGTACGCAATGCTATGAAAAGTTACGTGTTTGAAAGTAAAATCGGTTGATCGTAAAAATAGGAGGGATTATTTTTCTTTTGATAAAATCAATCAGAATTCTATAAAATTTTAAAAAAAGGAACTAGTTTTCCCCACGTCCACTTTGGAATTCTAACGCCAGAATCGTAATCAGCGACCCAAAAACCTTTAGAACACCTATGATTTTGGAAATTTGTTCAATAAAAAAATGTGCTGAATCCGAATTCGGGGTAAGATTGGCCAATATATCTCCAAAATTTTAAGTAAATTCCGAAAAACTGAGCGGAAAGCCGCTGCTAAAAGCACGATAAAAGTTGTCTTTGAACTTATTCGGGGATATTTTTCATGTAATTTGATGCGCTAAATCTGAATCTGGTGTTAGATCGACTGATACACTGCTAAAATTTTGAGTAAATTCCAAAAAACCGCAAAACTTGCGGAAAATCGCTGTTATAAACATGATAAAAGTTGTCTTCGACCTTCATTGGAGATGTTTTTTATGTAATTTGATGCGCAAAATCTGAATCCGGAGTCAGATTGGCTGATATACCAGCAAAATTTTGAGTAAACTGCAAACATCGTTAAAAATGGGTCAAAATCGCTATGATGCGTATAGGAAGAAACTTATAATTGATCTAGATCGAATACGCTCTTTTTGTATTTTGATGCGCTGAAACCGAAACCGGGCGTCTATTTAACTCGTACGTCTCCAAAATTTTGCTTCCATGGAAAAAACTGGCTAAAATTGTTCTTTACAAATTGCGAGCAACTCAATCCGAATCCGGTGGCTACTAGTAATCCCGAGCATGCATACTTCCGTCGAAGATCGTGAAAATTATCAAAAAATAGCAAAAAACGTCAAAAAATAGTTTTTAAATATTTTAAACATGCATGTTTAATCTTAAACTGTACACAAAAAAAAGTTCTATATTTTCTGTATTCAATAAACTAGAAACTGGGGAAAATTGTATAAAAAACTTGAATATAAAACTATCGCAGGCATGATTGTTCTTTGGTTTGAATTCTGCTTAAGTGATTTTGTTTTTCATTTTCTGCAAGTTATATGAGACGAGAAAAATCTTCATCGATCTTAAACCGTCCTTCTCTTGTAACAGATCCTTTTCTCTTCGAACGACCAACGCAGCAGATTTCACTTTCTCTTTCTATCTTCTGTTGTCTAGAGTCGCGGTAGCGACTCTGAGACAAGTACATTTATGTATGACGAGTCGCTTCCAGAGAGTCTTTACAGGAGCGAGGATGTTTTCCAGTTGTTTTCGATAACTTTCGAAATTTATTTCTTTAATGATTTAATAATTATAGTGTTTCAATGAATCCTGCAAGATGACGTATTTTTTATTTTTTTTTATCTTTCGATCGCGACCTCTACGAACTCTGTAGCTTAACGCATTGAAAAGATATTAATTATTTATTTTTTAATTTCATCAAAAAATGTTGCATTTTTTCGCACACATTTTTGATGTTTATTTGTTTTTTCTTTAGTGACAAATCTGGTGCCATAATACATTTTATATATCTATATATTTTTTTCTGGTGTCATAATACAAATTGTATACCTATATATTTCCATGAATCTGTTCATGCTTCAAAAATTTTGAAAGTGACAGTTCCCCGTTGTATTCAAAATTTAAGCTGTCAATTTCACGAAATGTTATCGAATCATTCAGAGATTAAAGGATACCACATGTTCGTTTTACCAAGAAATCTGAGTCACGTATTGTGGCCGAATCTTTTTTTTAATGTTCTTTTAGTCGGTGTGATGCTATCGTTTAATGTTCTTTTAGTAGGTATGATGCTATCGAGTAAATCGTTGGATTGGGCTTTTTTTTACTCGTGTTTATCGTTGATGATAAGCATTGGAGTGAATTTAAGTGAAGAATGCGCCAAATGTACATTCGTACATTCTTTATTTTTTGTATGAGCAAAACTTGCAGGAAAAAAATAATTACGCGCGTCATCGTACGAGGTTAGAATGATGTGTCGGTGCATACGCAGTAGAGAAACGATCTCGACCCCTTTTCACCAAGGGCACAAGCAAAATCCATCTCTCGTAGGTGGCTTGATAGTTTTCGATTTCTAGGTCGACGGCTCCATGGTTTTCGATGTCTAGATAGATTTCTCCCAGGTTTTCGAAGTCTAGGTCGACAGCTCCATGGTTTTCGATGTCTAGATAGATTTCTCCCAGATTTTCGAAGTCTAGGTATATTTCTCCATGGTTTTCGATGTCTAAGTATATTTCTCCACGATTCTCAATGTCTAGGTCGACGGCTCCAAGAATTTCGATGTCTAGGTCGATGGGTCCGTAGTTTCCGATGTCTAGGTATATTTCCTCATGGTTTTCGATGTCCAGGTATATTTGTCCATAGTCTTCGATGTCTACGTATATTTCTCCATAGTTTTCGATGTCTAGGTATATTTCTTCATGGTTTTCGATGTCTAGGTATGATTCATGATAGTCGTTGCCATTCACATCGACGGCTTCATAGATTTCGACCCTAGGTATATTTCTTAACGGCTTTTGATGTCTAGGTCGACAGCTCTATGGTTTTCGATGTCTAGGTCGAAGGCTCCATGGTTTTTTATGTCTAGGTCGACGGTTCCATGGTTTTTGATGTCCAGATCGACGGCTCCATAGTTTTCGATATCTAGGTCGACGACTGCAAGGTTTTCGAGATTTAAGTCGGCGCCTCCATAGTTTTCGATGTCCAGATATATTTCTTCATGGTTTTCAATGTCTAGGTATATTTTTTTCCACTGTTTCCGTTATCCAGGTCGTCGGCGCTATAGTTTTTAATGTCTAGGTATACTTCTCCATGTTTTTCGATGCCTAGGCATATTTCTCCATGGTTTTTCATGTCCAGGTATAGTTCTCCATAGTTTTCGCTATCCCGGTCGACAGTTCCATAATTTTCCATGTCTAGCTATGTTTCTCTACGGTTTGCGATGTCTAGGTTGATGGATCCATGGTTTTCAAAGTTTGGGTCGATAGCTCTATAGTTTTCGATGTCCAGGTCGACGGCTCCACAGTTTTTGATGTCTAGGTATTTTCCCCGTAGCTTTCGATGTCGAGGTCGATGACTCAATGGTTTGCGATGTCTGGATATATTTCATCATGGTTATCGATATCCTGATCGAAGACTCCATGGTCTTCAATAACAGGGGAGATTTCAAGAACCCAGAATATCGTGAATAAATATCACCGGACACTGATAAACATGAAACTGTCAATCTAGATACTGGAACCTAATGAAACATGATACGAGATGAAAAAGATAATGAAACATGGAAACGTCCTCTCAAACATCGAAAAACAATGACAATAACAGTGTTAACATGGTAATCATTGAGAGATTGTTCTCGACCCCATAAACTACAGCGACCTAAATATCGAAAACTATGGAGCCGTTGACCTCGCCATCGAAAGCCGTAGAGAAATATACCTAGACATCAAAAACTCTTGAGAAATATACCTGGACATCGAAAACTATGGAGCCATCCCCCTGTACTCCTGTTTATTCTTATTGAACTGCTTCAAGATTGGTGGGCTTGAAGACGCTGTTGCAATAAAAGTAGCGCTGCAGCGCTACAAGAAAACTATTCACACGCTTAATCGCACGGAATGCACCCTAGTTCGGAATAAATTTTCAAATAAAATGTATTGTGTATGATATAAATATTGAATCCAAACGGAAATGTGTAGAATTGAATTGAATATTATAGATGGGTATATTTGTTGAATATATCTATTTTTACAATAATTCAATTTAACACATTACATTTTTGATTCTTTATTCAATTCTCATGGAAAACATTTTATTTAATAACAAATGAAGAATTTATATTCGTCTACGATATTTGTTTGATTATATACTCAGATTTCAATTCCCTACACATTCCATTTTCGTTTCATTTGTTATATCATATGGAAAACATTTTATTCAATAATTCACGAGAAATTGGTTTTTAAATATCCTTTTACATTTTAAAGGAGATTTAAATAAATAAATAAATCCATGCCTCTGCATCTTTGTCATGGCGACAATTTTCATCAGCTCTCCAAAATTGAATATTATCAGATTTGTAGATGATCATTATCATTTTCATTATGCTATTTTATCAAAAATTGGATAGATTCCATTGAAAAATATAAATAAAATAACCCAAGATAGGAGTGACGAATAAGATCAAGGACTACAAAAATATCTACCGAAGAAGCAAACCCATTGTATGGAAAAACACTAAGAAAGTTTAATTCTAGTCAAGGGCTCGACGCATTGAGAAAATTTCTGGTGGTCTGAAAAGAAAATGATGATAGAGATCTTGCGATTGTAATTGCATACGTACAAGCTGGTGACAATGGTTTTGAAATTCTCAGACTTTTGGATACTTCTATAAAAAAATGTTAATAATGCCTGTGCTGTGTGTTCTGCCGTGTAGTTTATGGTTGTCAAGTAAGCAGAAAAATGTTCATTATTGACTTGAATTTAAAGAGAACTTTTAAAAGTCTTACGACTATTGTATGGTATCAAATCATTTGAAATGTCATTTATGATTAAAAGATTTTCTGATAAACGTTTTTCCAAAGTAAAACAGTAATTGCATGTTTTCGATTGCAGAATCTTGTAACAATACGAGCCGCTACCGCGTCCCTTGATCCCCAGTGCTGATAAATGTGGAAGAGGCTTGTCGCAGCTTCACTATTTCTCATTCGTCATTTATTCATGGTATGCTATCGAGTCAGAGCAATGTCAGATGGTTCCGCTTGGTGGTATTTTTCATTTCACACAGAAGTTTTGGAGACTTTGTCGTAACGAACCAAGCTCATGGATTCCCAAAGTATTAGAACTTGTTACGTACACTTTATACTCGCTTTTCTTGTGGAAGGTCATTCCTCGGTCATTCGAGCTTTACTCGACGGACAGGGAATTATTTCTTGTATTTTCCTCGAGTTGACATATTATTTTCACACCACCGTTCATTTCGTCCTCGACACCGCGAAATCTTGGGTTTTTGAAAATTCAGCCATAGCAAAACTAATGCGTGTTTTTTTTTTCGTTTCCGGTCTTGCAGAGTCTTGTTTCGCGGTACAATAATAGGAAGGGACCCGGAAATTTGCCTGGTTCAAAAGCAAAACAGGCAAACGAACCGGCAAACATTTTGTTAATCCGAAAGAAGGAGTGATAAAAACGTTGTATTCATCATTTTTAATCATTACCTTTTGATAAAACATCCTAAAACAGAATATAAACTGCACAACTGATAAACTCGTTTAGCGTCATGTTCAATTTTAATTAAAATTCTACAGTCAATTGATTTCTGAAGTAATATTCAAGTTTCAATTCGATTTTTTGATGTCGATAGATTTTGCAGTGGAAAGGGTGCACAATTTCCTAATAATACTTTTAACTTCAAACCGATACGGAGTGATTTTCTACGATCGCAATATTGGTACATCTGTTCGGAAGAACAAAATCAATTGGTCAACATGGTTTTACAAAGTCTCGGGTGCCTCATGGAAATATTCCAAGCTTTTGGACCTCATAATAAAAATTCTCATCGCTTGTCCAGATTGTGTGAAATCTCAACTGATTCATACCAAGACATTCCTTGAGCCAGGGGCTTCAAATATATAAGTGGATACTGACAATGAGATTCATGGGTCACTTGTGAGAATCGAAAAATCCGAAATATTGTCTGAAACCTTGTTTATCAGAACTTTCGAAAAACACGAGAAACATTCTAGATTTAGGTCAACAAAATTTTGCTCAACGACCATTTTTCGCAATTTTCACCTATTTTCACGGTATTTTGGAATTCGGCTTCAGCATGTCAAAATAAATATATAGAGAGAGATGGGTGTAGGTGAATATATAAACTGCTTTATTGGGTGATCAGATGTTTCAATTTTATGATCATTATTTCAATTTTTCAATGTATCCCATAAAATTTCAGATTTCGAGTACACAAAAAGTCGTCAAATAAACCTGCAACACAGCACGAATGCTGTAAAAAAACTAGAGACAAGTACATTTATGCCCTCTGGGAAGTCATCTGTAAAATCATGGAAATCAATGGTCGTAAGACTTTAAATCCAAGAAACAAAACGTTGTTAAATAAATGCAGAAGTTGCCGAGTACATCGCACTACGAACAAAAGAATTACAAAAGAAGAAAAATAGGACACAACAAATTACAACCACAAAGAATACAAAGACAAAACATTACAAAAACAAATTGCGACTAAAATAAATTAAGATCATAAAAATTTTAAATAAATTACCCACGGAACAAAATTATATACCAAAAAATTGAAACAAAAAAAATTTGGCCGTTGTACTTGGCGTTTTACTCGACTTTCGAATTTGTGAGTATAAGATACAGGTAAATTAGATAATATTAGCTAGAAAAAAAACGCCAAGTACAACGGCCAAATTTTTTTTGTTTCAATTTTTTGGTATATAATTTTTTTCCGTGGGTAATTTATTTAAAATTTTTATGATCTTAATTTATTTTAGTCGCAATTTGTTTTTGTAATGTTTTGTCTTTGTATTCTTTGTGGTTGTAATTTGTTGTGTCCTATTTTTCTTCTTTTGTAATTCTTTTGTTCGTAGTGCGATGTACTCGGCAACTTCTGCATTTATTTAACAACGTTTTGTTTCTTGGATTTAAAGTCTTACGACCATTGATTTCCATGATTTTACAGATGACTTCCCAGAGGGCATAAATGTACTTGTCTCTAGTTTTTTTACAGCTTCTTCGTTTCTTTAGCGTCCAGCAAAAATTTGCCATCATATTGATATTCCACCTTCCCTGATACCGATTCTTCATTTCGCTGATGTCTTGATGAAATCTTTATCGTTGTACTTCACTTAGATCTCCAAGATTTTCAGGAAAGTAGTCGAGGTGGGATTGTAGAAAGTGCAGTTTGAGAATCATCAAGCAACCCAAATTTCTAAAATTTTTTAACAATTGTTAAACTAAATTTTGGTAATTCTCACTTTTCTCATTTCCCAGAAAGTTCTGAGAAATGTTTTTGAAATTTTTCCAAGGTGCCTTCTCAGTATCGTTCATTTTTTTAATTAAATTTTGGTCTCCAAATAAACTGCGATTGTGTAATCCATCAAATATACTCTCCTTTAATTTTGCATCACTCATTGCGGGAAACTTTTATCCCAAACACTGAAAACAATCGCCATCTTTGTCCGGAGCTTTGACATATTGCTCGACAAGTCTTCTCAAACAACGAAGAGGATTCATTGGTGCACTGTTCAGATGTGAAAGGCTTGATGGATGAATTCAAACCGAACATACACAAAAACGGTAAGTGTAGATCCTTCATTGATTCTTCAAAAAGAAGTCTCAAAGCCGTTCTAGTCCACAACGGAAACACATATGCTTCTATTCCCATAGCTCACTCGACTAAACTGAAAGAAAATTACGAAAATTTAAAAATGATATTGAAGAAAATAAAGTATTCGGAACATCCATGGCAAATTTGTGGCGATCTCAAAATTGCAACATTACTCTTAAGTCAAAAATCGGATTCCACAAAAATTCCCTGTTTTTATGTTTATGGGACAGTAGAGACAGAAAAAAACTCTATGTTCAAAACGAGTGGCCAATAAGAACAAATTTCGATCTAGGCCGTGATTTTGATCGATCCTTCAAAATATCTGCTACTACCACCCCACATTAAGCTTGGTCTTATAAAGCAGTATGTCAAAGCTCTGGATAAAGATGGCGATTGTTTTCAGTTTTTGGGATAAAAGTTTCCCGCAATGAGTGATGCAAAATTAAAGGAGAGTATATTTGATGGATTACACAATCGCAGTTTATTTGCAGACCAAAATTTCATTAAAAAAAATGAACGATACTGAGAAAGCACCTTGGCAAAGTTTCAAAAACATTTCTCAGAACTTTCTGGGAAATAAGAAAAGTGAGAATTACCAAAATTTAGTTTAAGAATTGTTAGAAAATTTTAGAAACTTGGGTTGCTTGATGATTCTCAAACTGCACTTTCTACAATCCCACCTCGACTACTTTCCTGAAAATCTTGGAGATCTAAGTGAAGTACAACGATAAAGATTTTATCAAAACATATCAGCGAAATGGAGAATCAGTATCAGGGAAGGTGGAATATCAATAAGATCGTAGATTCTTGCTGGACGCTAAAAAGAGAAAGAGGAAGAGAAGATAGAAAGATTTTTCTCTTTTCATATAACTTGCAGAAAATGAAGAAAAAAAATCAATTAAGCAGAATTTAAGCCAAAGAACAATCATGCCTGCGATAGTTTTATATTCAAGTTTTTTATACAATTTTCCCCAGTTTCTAGTTTATTGAATACAAAAAATATAGATATTTTTTTGTGTACAGTTTAAGATGAATCATGCATGGTTCAAACATTTAAAAACTATTTTTTGACGGTTTTTGCTATTTTTTGATATTTTTCACGATCTTTGACGGAAGTATGCATGCTCGGGATTACTAGTAGCCACCGGATTCGGATTGAGTTGCGCGAAATTTGTAAAGAACAATTTTAGCTAGTTTTTTCCATGGAAGCAAAATTTTGGAGACGTACGAGTTAAATAGACGCCCGGTTTCGGTTTCAGCGTATCGAAATACAAAAAGAGCGTATTCGATCTAGATCAATTATAAGTTTCTTCCTATACCCATCATAGCGATTTTGACCCATTTTTAACGATGTTTGCAGTTTACTCAAAATTTTGCTGGTATATCAGCCGATCTGACTCCGAATTCAGATTTTGCGCATCAAATTACATAAAAAACATCTCCAATGAAGGTCGAAGACAACTTTTATCATGTTTATAACAGCGATTTTCCGCAAGTTTTGCGGTTTTTTGGAATTTACTCAAAATTTTAGCAGTGTATCAGTCGATCTGACTTCAGATTCAGATTCAGCGCGTCAAATTACATGAAAAATATCCCCGAGTAAGCTCCAAGACAACTTTTATCGTGCTTTTAGCAGCGGTTTTCCGCTCGGTTTTTCGGAATTTACTCAAAATTTTGGAGGTGTAATGGCCAATCTATGTAGCTCAACGCGTTGAAGAGATATTAATTATTTATTTTTTAATTGCATCAATAAATGAGTCATATTTTCGCACACATTTTTGATATTTACTTGTTTTTTATTTAGTTACAAATCTGGTGCCATAATACAAGTATATATAGGGGAGAGTAGGGCAAAGCGGAACACTCTCCCGAAAATTTAGAACATTTTTTTCTCCATTGAAAATCTGCAAAATTTCGTTCTTCGGCTGAAATCAGGCTTCAAAAACTCAAAATTGAAGGGAAGAAAATTTTTTTTTCAAAATTTATTTTTTTATCAATAAATTGCCTTATTAGCTCAAGATAAGCCGTGAAATAGTTATTATCATTAAAAATATGCATGTTTCCAACATGTTTGGTATTTTCAAAATTCAATACCATAAATACGATAACTTCATGTTACTCTTATTTTTTAAGCATACACACTTGAAAGTGAAAAAATCACAACGCTTTTGTTTTTTTTTTTGGTAACATCATGGAAAATGGATATAATGTGTATACAATAAAATAAAACAATAGCAGATCCTCCTCTTAGCGATACAGCGAACTCGCCATATCGCCATGAATTTACGAACTCATTAGAATTTCAGTCTTTCCCCGCCGACGTCGCTTCCAAAGCACAACATTGCTTACGGTTGGGATAAGAAAATGTTTGTCTTTTAGTGGCACTGAAAATGCTGTTCTAGTTTTCTAATGCGCTCATCTGATTTCGAAGAATTCAATCGTGGATTCTGACTCAAATTTTAATCTGAATTATTTTGTGTCATAAGATTTTTTTCACATTTCAGATGAAAATGAATATGATGAGAACAGTGTGTTTCTTCTTCTTCCATTGATCAATTTTATTTCATAAATTTCAATCAAGTTCAGTTGAAATAGAACGTTAAGAAACGAAGAACTTTTGGCAATACTCAAAATAATTTCAAAAATAAAGCAAAGCAGACACAAAAAAACGTCACCTCAGCCCACATTATCGGTTTAATATTTTCAACGAAATTTCGTTGAAATAGAACGTCAAGAAACGAAGAAACTTCAACAATATTCAAAATAAAGAATTTCTTTCAAAAAAATTCTACTTTGAAAAATTAAATTTTTGAGCCTTATTGCAAGATGGGCTCTAAAGAACTTTTAGTAAAACAATTTTAAAAACGTATTTTTTTCTGTAATTTCGATTTGTTTTTTTTCTGATAAGGACAGGCTCTCTGCTGACGTCCTTCGATTTTGATGAAATTGAAATATGTTATTCTACATCAAAATCTAAAAGACACGTATTTTTTTTTTACGGCGGAAAAATGTTCCTAGGGGGTGAAATCACCCTTCAAAGTTGAGATCTCCAAGGGGTACTTTTTAGGTTTCACCTATTTTTGTCTTAGATAATAGAATGCACCCAAATGGATAATTATCTTAATGATAATTGTTGAAAAATGCAACTTGTTTCATATCGGGGGGTTGCATAGAAAAAAAGTTATAGGGGTTGAAATTCACAAAATCGTTATAACAAAAAAAGTATTGCACCTATCTCGATGAACTCAATTGCATTTTGGAAAAGGCAAAAAAATAGTAGATATGGTTTTTTGCGTTTTTCTCGCAAATCGAGTTGAGGGAGTGAACTACCCCTATATATGTTTACATCAAATTTCAATAAAACGGCAGTAATTTTTTGTTTTCCTTATCTTTTCTCCTCGTGATACGTTTTTCTTTCACATTGTCAATATCTACATCGTGAATGATGTATAGATTTTTCTCAATATTAGATTTCCATAACTGGTGAAAGTTATAGAACCAAAAGTATGCGTCCAATCCTTATGGTTTGTTTGTTAGACATTTTTCTGATACTTGTATATTGATGAATTATAATATTAATTTGCATTTGAGAAATAATATGATAAAGCTGCAGTCACTCATTCATAACCAACTGTCGTCACCACGTTATATCAATCTCTTCAAATATTCTTGGTACAAAAATGGTCATATAGAAGAAAAACCAGCCAATTTTGAAAATCCTGTAGATTTTGCATTTGAAGATTCCTGCAACTCACATTGTAAAGTTCCAGGATGTGAAAATCTTGCTGTTGTTCACTGTTCCTGGTGTAAAATGTCGCTATGTTTTAAACATTTCCGATGACTGTCATTACTGCAGTACTTACAATGGCTAATAGAGCATACGATTATATATTCGCTTCCATTTATTACTGTTGACATATTATTAATAAAAGATATAAGCATATTGTATACTCTCTTTTTTTTTTTACGTGACCATACGCAGTTCTTCTATGCGTCATCCCAAAACTTGGTCTTATCTACTGAAACGAATATGTGTAAGCTCTCATCGTATGTCTGTGTTATCGCATTGCGAAATATGAATCAGTCAGAATTATCAACAAGTCCGATATAAATACTCTTTCATCGAAAGATCGAACTATAAATAAGTTGGCTCCCAGATAAAATCCTTCATTAAGTATTATAAACCATAAACTTCCCCTAGGAAAAAAAGGGTTGGGACAAGTACATTGATGGTCCCTCGTTTGCTGATAATTCCATCCATAAAACAAACTTTAAAAAAAATTGCCAAAAAAATTATTTTATAAAAAAAATACAGAACAATTCGAAAAGCTCAATTAATTGAAAAAAATTCCATCTAACATAAGATACGTGCAGCATTAAAATTTATTATATCAATTCGAGGTCAAGTATTTTCTAATGAATTGAAAAAAGTTACGACTTGAATTACGTGCAGTACTAAAATTTATGATATCAATCGGTGGACAAGTATTTTATTAGTAACTCCAAATTTTGATATTATTAAATTATGCTAAGAACCTTTTAAATCCAAAAAAATCACATGAAAGCTAGTCATTTGTTACTCTATGGTGGCAGAGACTTATAAGAAAATCGATTCTTCTAAGACTTTCACGATCCCTGGTATTATTCACAAAATTCGACGTCGATTAAATCGATACAAATTATGTTTAAATATATGTTAAAAGTACTTGTCCGGCCCATCACTATTCATTCAATAAAAAATCAATCATAAAAAAACGAAATTGTATGGCAGAATCTGGTTAAAAATTTGTTGATATGCGATTCATTATTAATTTAATGTTCTTAATAATAGTATAGGTTAGTTCTTATTCCGAATGGAATTCGTTCGCTGGAGAATAAGTGGGAAGTAAGAATTGCCTTCATTGAATATAAACTGGAGAGTTATTTTGGAAGCTTGAAAATATATGTATATGGGTCATTCCATACCAAACCGATCAATCCGTGATCCCGACCATTTTTGATTTTGCTGAAAATTTTCTATTATTTTGTACCTACTGAAAGAAGGCGTTTCTAATTTTTTTAGATTTTTTCCCCAACTCATCTGTTCACAATATCTTTTTCAAAATTTCGTACAATTTTTTTGTGAACGCCCATAACTTCTTCAATAACAGAGATATCGAAATAGAATAGTAGGTTATTTTTTTCGTCTTGAGTTGTAGTTTTATGAAAAAAATACAAAAAAAATAACAAAATGAATTTTTATACTTTTTTTTTAGTTTGTAACCAAAAATATTTTTTTTTCTCAAACTTGGATCGTTTTGATTTTTTTCAAAAAATTTACCACGTTTTAATAGACCTCTTTACACATGCAGAAAAATTTTTAGCTTGTGATATTCATAACTTGGTACTTTTTTTTTCTATTTTCTACCACGTGTCAACCGGAAAAGTGATTTCCTCCTTAAATGGACATCGCAAGTAAAGTAATTTGATTCAAAATTATTCCAATTGTATATATTAATCGGTTTGAACACATTTTAACAGGGAAAAAAATAATCTTTTTTATTTTTAATTCATTAGAATTTCATCACATTATTGTCTAAAATTTTTTTAACCTGAAATATTTCCTCTCGGCGTTGATCCGGGTTTTTATGTGAACTATGGAGACATACTAGAATATCTAAAGTAAAAGAAGATTCATTTTTATATTTGAATTTTTCATTGACTGATAAACATCTTGAAAATCTTATTGATAAAACCTTAGAAAAAAGTCTGATAAAATTTTAATGAATTGGAAAAGGACAAAAAAAGAAATTCTTTTTCTGTCAAAATTTCATAAAAGGAACCCCATCGTTTTCGAGTTACGACATTCGATGTACTTGAGGTTCTACTTAAAAAATAATGAAGGAAGAAATTTCTGAAAAAAAATATTTAAAAAATTCCAATGCCTAAAACAATTACAAACGCAACGTTTTTTTATTTTTGCAATATCCTGTAAAACTTAATAGTTCTGGTGGTACACGACAGTTTTGAAAATTTGTCTTCTTTTTGTAAAAACGTGATAATTTTGCAAAAAATGATTGCAGTAAATTTTTCCAATTACAAAATTGAAGCTAAGAACCTTCGAGGACTCATTCGCAGAATTGAGGGCAAAAAATTGTATCTAGAAAGGAAATTAAAAGGGTAAAAAAACGGACGTTTTTGAAATGACGTAATAACCACAAAAAAGGTCGTAGACGTAGAGACAATAAAAAAAAAAACAAAAATGAAGCGGAATGTCTCTTCTCTATTACTTGTGTTGTCCATTCAAGGAGGAAAAACGCTTTTTTTGCTTGAAACGAGGTTAAAAATAGAAAAATAAGTAACAAGTTATGAATATCACAAGCTAAAAATTTTTCTGCATGTGTAAAATGATCTATTAAAACGTGGTGAATTTGTTGAAAAAAATCAAAACGGTCCAAGTTTGAGAAAAAAAAATATTTTTGGTTACAAACTAAAAAAAAAGTATAAAAATTCATTTTGTTATTTTTTTTGTATTTTTTTCATAAAACTAAAACTCAAGATGAAAAAAATGACCTACTATTCTATTTCCATATCTCTGTTATTGAAGAAGTTATGGGCGTTCACAAAAAAAATGTATGAAATTTTGAAAAATTTATTGTGATCAGATGAGTTGGGAAAAAAATCTAAAATTAGGAACGACTTCTTTCAATAGGTACAAAATAATAGAAAATTTTCAGCAAAATCAAAAATGGTCGGAGTCATGGATTGGTCGGTTTGGTATGGAATGACCCATATTATGCACAATTTTTTTCATTTATCGATGCACAATAATATCCCTTGCATATTGCGGAACAATTTGTTTCCGTTTTTTATTGAATTAGTGCAATGAAGTGAAAATTAATTGAAGATAATTCTCTGAATTCCCTCTGCGTGAAAACTTGTGATCCATCAGTTCTAGACAAGCTCTGATTTTTATTTGGATAAACAATTTAAACGGAAAGTGCTGGGCCGGACAAGTACTTTTAACACATATTTAAACATAATTTGTATGGATCCAATCGACGTCGAATTTTGTGAATAATACCAGAGGATCCTGAAAGTCTGAGAGAAGAATCGATTTTCTTATAAGTCTCTGCCACCATAGAGTAACAAATGACTAGCTTTCATGTGATTTTTTTGGATTTAAAAGGTTCTTAGCACAATTTAATAATATCAAAATTTGGAGTTACTAATAAAATACTTGTCCACCGATTGATATCATAAATTTTAGTACTGCACGTAATTCAAGTCGTAACTTTTTCCAATTCATTAGAAAATACTTGACCTCGAATTGATATAATAAATTTTAATGCGGCACGTAAATTAAATGAAATTTTTTTAAATTAATTTAGCTGTTCGAACAAAATAAGAAGAATGAGGCATCGGTTTCCAAAATGATTTCAAGCGCGATTTTTCGGTTTTTCATGTTTTACTTGTTATTTGATGTTTTTGACACTTTTAAAAATAGATGCAGATTAGTTTTTTTTTTTAATTTAATAGTTTTTCAAGATTTGTGAAATTTTTTTCGAATTGTTTTGTATTTTTTTTTATAATAGTACATTATAATACTAGGACGAAAAAGTTTTTCGTACGCGTGTTATACGAAATTTTATATTACGAGGTGCGGAAATGGGGCCTTGTGTACGCGAAGCGTACGCAAAAGCGTCCATTTACGTGCCGCGTGATAGAAAATAATTTTTTTTACAATTGAAAAAAAAATTTTTTCATATTTTTTTTTATGGATGGAATTATCAGCAAACAAGGGACCATCAATGTACTTGTCCCAACTTTTTTTTCCTAGGGGAATTTTGGAGGTTTTATATTTGATCGTATCCAAAAATGAGCAACTGTAGACTTATCGTAATGAATCTTTTCACTAATAATTCCACATTTGCAGTTTGCAAAGTGGCAATACTCATCATACATGTCATTTCATAAGTTCTATTGTCAAAATTTGTGTTTGCCCACTCCGAAGATACGACTTTTCATTTCATCAGAAAAAAAAAGCATCCAAAGGCTTTCTGGAACAAGTTTCCAAATTTATCACTTGACAGATCAAGTAGAAAAAGAATAACTATACTTATACCAAGACCAGAAATTTTTTTGAAAATCTGATTTAAAAAATGTACAATTGAAGATCATGGCTAGAAATCTCTCGAATCATGTTACCTCAATCAGCATGAAGAAGTAGTAGAAAATCAGAGGACACATCTCAGGCAACGAATTAATAATATGTATCGATCCACTGCAAACCGATGGGGTGAAAACAAGGATTGGAGAGGGCAGAGCCAAACTTAATATCAAGCAAAATATAGGAATGTAAAAGATCGCAACGGAACCTTGTACGACGTTCATTCCGGTTTTCAGAAAAACTGCCCTTGAATTTTCTGTGCGACCATTGGTTGCCGAGATATCGTCTCGGCATCTTTCAACATCTCAGCAAAAAATGGTCCTACCCAAGTTTAAAAAAAAGCAAATTGAAGCTGAATAAACCAGCTATCCGGTCCATATCATGGCTTAGTTGAAAAAAATAAATCTACCCTTGTGGAATTGAAAAAAAAGCATAAAAATTTGCAATTTTTTTCTCGCACTTTTTCTCGAAATTGCGCAGAACATGTAGCTCTGCATTTTTTTTCGTCATAAGATCTTGAATTTAGAAACTTGAAGCTTCAAAATGTGTTTTTTTAGACCTCGATACGACCATTTTTCACTGAAATACAACATTTTGAAAAATCACTAAAAATTCGAAAAAATCTTTTGACCCTTTAATTTTTTTTTGTTAGTGTAGTATGGAAGTCCTTATTATTTGATCTGTATATTGAATACTAATATTCAATAGCTTCAGAAAGTAGGAAAAAAATTGACATATAAACTAGATTTAAAAAATCGAAATTTCTCCAATCATGCAGAAAAGTTGATATTAAAATCCAAGTTCATGCTTACAGGCACGTCTTCTTCTTACCGGACATAGCTACGGCTTTGTATAGATTTTTTTTATCATTTGGAACCGTTTTGGGGGGTGGCGCGATCAATTTTATTTTTACCCATATTAAGGGCCACCCTAATATATATATGTCGAAGTAAAACAAAATAGTTTAATGGTGTTGCAAAGACGCCTGGGTGAAATTGAAGTGAGGCACATGTCAGGAGATGTATCGTTGCTAAGGGTTGTTTGAAAAAGAAAAGAGGAAAGAAAGAGGAGAAAAGGAATCCGACGTGTGCACTCGTGACAAGATCACCGAGTTTTTGTATTCTATCATTTTTTGAGTAAAAAGAAATGTTGCTTAACGTGATGAATATGAGTGAAAATCAAATTGAGACAAATGATAATTTAAATAATTCGACATATATATATATGGCGTATTCCATATCAAGTGGGCCACCCCCATTTTTTACAATCTCTAAATGAATTCATAAATTTTTGGTGTGTCGTTTGAAGTGTCAGAAATATCTACAAATAATTTCAAATGTTTAACTGTTCAATTTTACTCACAGTTTTTGCTTTTCCGTTTTTTTTTTAATTCTCTGTGTATTGAAAACTAATGGTCACACAAAAAAAATGTCAAAAGATAAAGTTTCGGTTTTTGCACATACTTTTTAATAAAACAACTTTCTTAATGCTCCACGTTAATTTTCGCGTAATTTTCAACAAAATTGAAAAAAAATTTTTTTTTTCATTGAGAAGGACACTTTTTAGAAAGCTGGAAATTTGAGAAGTATTTGTTTTCGTTGTCTACAAACCACGAATAAATTGGCACGATGGCAAATCAATATGTTCACATCGTTTTGTGTGTTTTGGCAGAAAAAAGTTTCTGATATAATTATGATTTTAACCCATTCCTTGATCTTATCAGGTTTTTATTTTTAAAATGATGTTCCGGTCATTTGTAATTTTTTTTTACTGTTTTTGAAAAATCCCCTACATACAGGATTGAATAAAAATTGTTGAGTTTTTAGAATTTTATGTCCAACACATTAGATCCACCATTTTGAATTTTGAAAATCCAATGCCGGTTACGTAATCCGTGATCGCAAAAACCTCTAGATACTGAGTTTCCTGAAAATGAATGTATTTTTAGCATTTGACAATCGCTTTATTGGATCCGCCATTTTGAAATTTGAAAATCCATTGCTGGATTCGTAATCGGCGATCTCAAAAGTCTCGGATACCAATTCTCACCAGAATCGGCGCAGAGAAAAAATAGATGACAATAGTACATTATAACACTAGGACGAAAAAGTTTTTCGTACGCGTGTTATACGAAATTTTATATTACGAGGTGCGGAAATGGGGGTTTTGTGTACGCGAAGCGTACGCAAAAGCGTCCATTTACGTACCGCGTGATATAAAATAATAAAAAGAAAATCCAAAAAGAAGAAACGCATAAGAGTCTTGCGGGTGTAGATGATATCTTTATGACAAACTCAACCGTGCAAAACAAAGAGCTATTTTTTTTTATCTATCGTGGCTGAATCGAAACAATTTTTTCATTCAACCCAATAAAACATGAAATATATGATGAAAAAAATTGTATAAAAGAGAAAAAATATAGAGAAGAATTTTGCCGCGATAAAACAAATCTCAAACATATTTTAATTAGTCAAAGATTCTGAGAGGATTTTTTTTTTAATTGAACATGTCCCTCCTATTGGAATTGACATTTTTTTGCTTCACGCTGACGAACAGTAAAGAAGGTAGATATCAGCTATTTTTTCATGCTGTTTTCGAAAAGTACAATAAAAATCCAAGATTTCAAAAAAATATATATATACTTCAGTCCAGTCAATTATTCCCAAAGTTACAAGGGTTTAAAACAAATCGGAAGCTTTTTTCCGCAAAAACACACAAAACAGTGTGAACATAATATTGATTTGCCATCGCGCCAATTTTTTCGTGGTTTATAGACAACGAAAACAAATATCTCTCAAATTTCTAGCTTTCTAAAAAGTGTCCTTCTCAATGAAAAAAAAAATATTTTTTTAATTTTGTTGAAAATTGCGCAAAAATTAACGTGGACCGTTAAGAAAGTTATTTTATTGGAAAGTATGTGCAAAAACCGAAACTTTATCTTTTGACAGTTTTTTTGTGTAACCATTAGTTTTCAATACACAGAGAATTGAAAATAAAACGGAAAATCAAAAACTGTGAGTAAAATTGAGCAGTTAAAAATTTGAAATTAATTGTAAATATTTCTGACATTTTAAACGATACACCAAAAATTTATGAAGTAATTTTGACATTGTGAAAAATTGGGGTGGCCCACTTGATATGGAATACCCCATATATTGTAACGGGACATTTCCCTTGAGAGGGTTGTCTCGTCCCTTCTCCGCTCACGGTGAGGAGAATCACGGGTCCCCACGGCCCCGGGTGGGCAGGGCGCCAAGTATGAGCGTACCGCTGATTAAAATCGACTTAATTTCGCCCACCTGAATTGGAAGATTACACACGACCCCGTGATTCCCCGCGTGACGGAGGACGGTCCGACTACTCAGCTCGAATCTGAGGTACCAAAGGTAGAGGGGTGGGTACTTGGGGAGAAAGCAACCACTCACGACACGAAGAATGTAGCCGACACAAGTCAAATGGTTCAGTGGAATATTAACAATTTTATTCACAGGTTAACGCCGACAAGAAATTTACAAGAAAACATGAGTAACGATTACAGTGAGTGACTCTGAACTACATGGTAACGCGTAGGTAACGATCGCAGGAGGCGAAGGCCGTAAATAAAGCGCAGGTAGGAGATAATCGGCAGCCAGTGCCGTAGGTAAAGCGCAGGTAGCCGGTAGCGAGTACCGGAGGTAAGGCGCAGGTAGCCGGTAGCAAGTACCGGAGGTAAAGCGCAGGAAAAATTAAACAACCGCGGAGGCTGTAGGTAAGTGCAGGGAAAATACTACGCGCCCGGCGAGGCAAATAGGCGGAGAGATAACAGAATTAGCTCTGTTCGACGCGAGAGAGCAATACCGAGGATAAACCAAGTTAGTTCGATTACGACGAGACAGTAACACGCGAGACGAAAAAGAGCGCACGTAAAACATGGTAAACATAGCCGGGACTAAACGCCGTAAGTCCCGAAGCGTGACAGCACGAGAGAGAGAGAGAGAGATAGGCAGGGCGCTAGCACGCGTGCGAGGCGCCAGGTAATACAACGAGACGAAATAACGCGACGGCGAGAGACTTGAGGTGAAAACTAGTAAGAATAATAGACGGAATCGGTATTCGGGCCAGACAATATTGCTCCCATCCTCGTCTTCCATCCCCGAAATATTAGCTAGACGACGGAGAAACGGTCGGGACGATTGCCGGCCGCGGGACCGGCAATTCCCTCCCACGATCTCTCGTCAGGCATAATCTACAAGTAAATATCGGGGACTCGATCCCCTAGAAGCTACACGATAAGAAAAGGAACTGGAGACACGAGAACAGGAATGAAGAGAAAAATGAGGACCGGGCTTACCGAGAGATCCTTGTAGGCCAGGTAGTAGGCACCGTCCGCCGCGCTGTTCAGATGAAGACTGGCTAGTGCCAGTGATGTTCCATAGGCTCGCAATAAAACCTTCTGCGCATGCTTGAAAAACCTTCCAGAGCGGGAAATATCCTTCAATTCAATAACTAAATATAAGTTTCAACACTTCATTTATTATCTACATATATATTGGTGTGGGAAGAATACATACATATATATTCAATATGTATTTTTGTTCTTAGTAATGCTTGTTGAGAAAGGGGAAGTGGTAATTTTAATGAAATAAAATTTTCTAGATTTTTTTTTAGTTAAAAAAATATCAGAATCAAAACTGTCACGTCGAATTTTATTATAACGTATAAAATAAATACAAAAGTTATCGTCACTAGAGGTCTGCGTTTTTTAAGCCACCATTATCTAGTATTTTTGTAATTGTGAAGATCCAAGTGTTCTTTTGTCACGGTGAAAGCTGTACAGCAAATTTTTTGTTGATGGAAAGAAGACTTGGTTATTAAAATGTTATTAATCGTATCAGCTCCAAGTAAATTACGTTTTTTCGTTATGAAATCGACCATCCACGAAAAAATTCTTTCCGCATCTGCGTTGGCGTGAGGAAGAGATAAAGCCAACTTCGCTAGGGCTCCGATATTGGCAAATCGATATTTATCCTCGAAGTCTTGAATTGTGGAGATAGTTTGCCACATTTCATCAAGAGCGAGTTTGGACAGCGAATCGATCTGTTCCTCTTCAAAAAACACCGATAATGCCATCCATTCTTCCTCAACGCGGATTTTATCAACAAAATTTTCGAATATTGCCAACAATTTTGGCATACTTTGTATTTGCTGGCGACACTCTGGTCTCAACGCAACAGTTGCTTTCAAAAATTTAAGTTCCGCGAATAGAGGGTCACTATGAGGAAGACGCTTTTTCAATTCCGATGTAGCTGCGACGTAGAATTGGCGGATATTTTGAAGAGTCTCCGTGACTTGGTGCTCATGTGGGATCAGCTTTAATTGTTCACGGCATTCCCTGCCAATAAACATTTTGTCCATAGACAAATAGTTTTTTGGATTGAATTCGTCGATTTCGTAAATCGTTCGATGAAGAATTTCCGGTTGGATGTAGTTCTGACATATACTCCGAATAATTTTGATGCTCTCCTCTTGGAACATAGGAATGAGCACTTTTGATGACTGGAACAATTCGTTGAACGCGTTGAACGTATTTAATACATATTTCAAGAAATAAATATATGCCTTCATGATCGGGCATTGTAATTTTCGTAAAATATCTTTTACCGAATCCAAATTATCTTCGGTGATGGCATCTATAAAGTACAGTGTCAACGAGTTCCAATGTTCCAAGATTCGAACGATGCAGCGCTGCAGTGAGAGCCATCTTGTGGTTGCAGGCTTCAACAAGCGATTTTTTTCTTCTCCACAAAACTCTTGGAATTCCTCTAAGATAGCTGATCGTTTCGGACTGCTTGTAACGTACGTTACCAAACTACGTAAGAGTGCTTCAACTTTCTTTGGGAGTGCTTTACCGGCGTTTCCGGCAGCAATATGAGCTGAATGGCATATACAACGCAATAGCACTAATTTTGGATTATGCACAACCAACTTTGTGTACAAAGAATTTCGCACCCCGACCATAACGCTTGCATTGTCTGTACCGAGACCAATTACCATCTTCAGTGACAAACCTTTACTGATTATAGATTGTTCAATCATCGTGAAAAGGGCTTCTGCCGAACAATCTTTTGAATCGAGTAAAATGAATTCGAGAAGCTTAACACACACTCTCTTATTTTCCGGACAGAAATACCTCGTCAATAAGCAAAGATATTTTCCGTTTTGAATCGATGTACTTTCGTCGACAAGAATCGAAAAAGGCGTTACTTTTAAAATTCCAACCAGTTTTTCTGTCTCTATCGGACAAATGATATTTTTTACTATATTGGTGCATTTTTTTCGGCCCAAAGTTATTTTATCCAAAACATCTTTATGTTGTTGAAAGACAGGTAGAATGTGGTCTATTAATTGGAATGCGAGGGGGTGAGCCGCGAATATAGAAGATATGTGGATCTCAGCCTCTTTAATCTTTTTTGTTTCGTCCATGTTGCATTTGTTCAAAGGTGATGCGGCAAACAATGCCTCTACACTTGGCGTTTGTTTAATTGTATTAACGGATTTTTCGTGTTTTTTCGTACGAGAATGACACTCCAAATCATGTTTGCCACTACTTAGACTGATGGTACTGGAGCACGCGCAACAATAGGCTTTAGATTTATCATCCTTGACTTCTCGTAACCATCCTTTAAATCTAGATTGTTCAAGCCAAGATTGCTGAAACTTTCTTGTGCGGTTAATAGTAGAGGTCGAAGTCGAAGCACTGAAAATCTTGCGTTTCTTTGGTGGCGTCTTTTGGACAGGTGGATCGTCTTCGTCACTCTGGTCCCTCATCGCGAAAGTCTAAAAAATCATATACCCACCGAAAATTTATTTTGAGTTTATTTACAAAAACTCGATAACCTCAAAAAAATTATCCAAAGCAGAATGTGGCTATGGTAAATTAAATTTAAGAAATTCGCTAATTTCATTCATTTACAGATATCCTTTACAACCTAAAAAAAATTGGTAAAATATATGGCACGTGGCACATGAAGAATAAATCATTATTAAGGAAAAATGAGATTAAGAATAAATTCCGATCGCGTTGATTACGCATCATTAAACAAATTTCGAACGATCGAATTTTCTTACGTTTCTTGGGACTTGGACCTTGGATCTTGGGATTATTCAGAAGGTAAATTAACTTTTCCTTCAATTAAAAGTAGTATCTACTTTAAATTGTGGAATTGTGAAGTGAATTTCGAAATCTTGTACGATGCCGACGTGTGTGTGTTTCAGTTAAAAATTTAACGGTAGAAACAACAGTATTACCAACGCAAGTGATCGAAACCAAACGTGATTTTTTTTTGTGCTCTCGAAGGGCCACCGTCGCTTTCTATTCATTCGTGACAGACCATAAACGCAACACGAGGCAGCACCGTCGCCTTCATTCGAAACTCACAAGAATCAAAACAAAAGCTAAAAATTATGCTGAAAGCGTAAAAAAAATGATTTTGCCGAAAACCTTCAATTTCGGCGTGTTTAAAAAAAACTTCCTTCCAACTTCCAACGGGTTAAAAAACCTTCCCAATGAAGGAATACCTTCCAATGGAACATCACTGGCTAGTGCGTCGGCCGGCGCGCAGTTTCGGCACTTCCCCCTCCCCGTCCGACCGCACGCCACGGGCCAAGCTCTCGCACCTCCCGAGCGGACTAGTGGTTGCTCGCGCACCGCGCTTCCCGCGGCAAATACGAAAATCGGGCACGTGGGAGAATTAAACTCTCACGCGCTCGGTTGTGGCTAACGCCAGACTCGAAATGAAGGGCCCCGCGGGCAAAGTTCCCGACCGCGTTCGGTGGTTTTCGTCGAGGCCCGGACACTTTTCCTCTGACTTTCCTTGTGAGATCACGTAATTCCTTCAATAAGTCTCAAAATACATAACTTTTTTCTTAAATTTTACATCTTACTTGATTGACTATCACTACAGACTTTTTCTTTTATTTCTTATTATTTTGGATACTATGCGTTTTTATTTCCGTTGATCTAGAAAGTCTTTTTAGATTAATTGTGTTAATCAGTATTCGGTTTTTTATATTTTCTCCATTAACCCTTCGAGTGCACACCTCCGCCGCCAGCCTAGAAGTGCACACTGGGTCAATCTGACCCATAACGATTTGCATATCGTTATATTTCAGTAAATATGCATTTTTTTTGTAGAGACCTTTTTTGTAGCTAAATATCCATATTTTATTACTGTTTTGGTTTTTTTCCCCTATAACAAAAATGTAATGCCAAAACATTCGTTTAAAGTGGAGCATGCATTGAAAAATACGTACTTTCACGGAAAAAATCGTATTTTTTTTTCTGTTCATTTAAAAAAAAAATCCCTTGAGGCTTTTTAAGAGGAAGATATGTATGTATGAAAAAAAATATAGTGTCGACCAATCTTCCAAAAAGTATATTTATCTCGAGGTTTCAAAATAGGCATTTTCGGTAGAGTAAAAAATGGGAAAAAACGATATCTATGAGCAATTATTTATTAAAAATGAAAAAAATTACATATTTTTTCCCCATCAAACACTAAAAACATCTTTTTTATTAATTTCTTCCACAATCAATACATAAATACATCCGATGTATGCCGCACATAGCCCTTTGGCATCCCGGACACTGGTGCTTCGTTTTATGATCATCTCCGTAATTGCATAGACCACATCGGACGCGTTTTTGGAATTCTGGTAATATCTTACGGGACTTGTTCAGTTTCGTTGAGGATTACTTTTAGACTCGACACTATTCCTGATCGCAAACAGGGTGTCTCCTGCAATCTCCGGCGAAGAAACGGCCGCAATAGATGGATAACAATTTTTTTTTGACATTCGCGACTCGACAGATTTTCTTTTTCCAAATTTGCATTTCTTTTTGAACAAATATATAAGATGCGGCTGTTAACTACTGCCTGGTCGAGAATGCCAAAAAAAAATCTCATTGGCCACCGTTTTGTTTCTCGCGCAACGGTGTACCGGTGACACAGTTGGTCAAACGTATCTGTTCCACCTTTCGTGGAATTATAATGCTCCAATATTAATGGTTTCCCAGAAGTTGCGTTCTTGGTGTCATGTTTATATGACGAAGCCAGGAGCATTATTTTGTTTTTTTTTAGAGTCCACGACAGAAGCGTTAGATTCCCATGGTAGCCGTTGTTGTTGCTGGCAGCTCGTTTCCGCACCGAGATCATCGTCTTCGTCCTCGCTATCGGTGTTTTCCTCATCCATTTTCGTCACGAAATCTTCATCTTCGTCAGAGGTTTTACCCCCGAAGTCTTCGGGCTCCGACTCGTCGAGCAAACGTTGCTCCAATGATTGTTCTGAACCCTCATCGGACATTCTGCATGCACAAATTGTTATTATAACGTAAAAAAAAATAATATCAGCATTTTATATCACAACATACTCACCTGTCGATATAAATCAATATAAAACAGAAAATTTCACTCGTGAAAAAAAAATGAGTTCACAACGCACTAGTGCACACCCGGGTCAAAACGACCCAACGTCATTTTCGATCGGTTGTCCGCAGGATACTGATAAGGACTGGAGGCCACTGCCAGGGCTTATCCATAAAGGAAGAATGGGGGAACATCGCCCAATAGAATATTCGGGAAAAAAACCGTTAGATTTCGAGGTACAAACAATGAAAGAAAAAGGTATGGGTCAAAACGACCCAATGTGCACTCGAAGATACTGAATTTTAGCCGGAAGTTTAACTTTAATATGCGGTGAAGGGTCTTGAGATGGTGTAGGTGGGATCGTGAAAAGAATGGCTGCTACAGCAAGTCTTCCAAATAATCCTTCAATTTTTAATATTTCTGTATGATTTTAATTCAGACGATAGCGACTGTTTTACAAATCAAAACGCTCCTTGGTTTTTTTGATCTCACTCAGATAAACCGATCCCCCGGAACCGTGGAGATCAGCATGGAGAAACATATGGGTTCCTGTGGAGTAGCTTAACCCTGAATCCACCCGAGATATCAGAATTCAAAAATTCTACCATAGAGTTGAAATACCATTACATAAACCCTTCAAATTTCAAAAGTCTATGTTTTTTACTCGCCGCAAAAAAAATCTAAAAAACTCGAAAAAATGCGGCTTTCACACGGGGTGACCCCCTTAGGTTTGATTTTATTATTCAAATCGATCAATATCGCGTTATCTCAAAAAAAGATTCGAGTGCTTTAATCTTTTAAATCTTGTCGTTATTTAACGATTTAATCTTTACATTGAAATTTATAATTCCTTGCAATTTCTTGAATTTTTGAATAAATTAGCCGTAATTTGATTAAATAATTTTTGTTCCCTTTTTTTCGATATCTCTTTCGACGAGGCCGGGAGTAATTTTGATTAAAAATTTTTTCAATAAATGTCTTTTCCCGAGGACACTCTGATAGGTGATAATCATTACACCTGAACGCCTCAGCGAAAAACCTTACATATGTAGGTGTATTTCTTGGAACGAACAAAAAAATAAATTAACAATAACAGAATATCATTTGTATTATGACATCACATGAAGAATTAGATTTTCCAATATCCTGCATAATTTTTTCAAGTCCATTCCTACGGGAAGCATCCGGAACTTGAGAAAGTTCTAGTAAATCAAAAAAATTACCATCAGAGTTATGTACAACACTAAAATTTATGACATCAATCGGAGGATAAGTATTTTATTAGTATATAATTCGCAATTTTTCTCAATACGAAATTATTCTGAGAAGCGTTCAAATAAAAAAAAAAATCTTATCAAAGGTAATAGTCAAGAGATGCGGCAGCGGCTCGACGCCAAGTATTGAAAGAAAAAACTGCAGCGCAAAAGAAAATCCAGCGCGAGCCCTGCCGTACTCTTACATACGCGAATATGCCGGTTTTATGACGTCACGCAATTGGGTGGGGTTAAATATGACGAATAACTGAATTGTAGAACGGTCGATATTTCGAAATTTTAAAAGTTGTGATATCAGTTTGGAGAAAAATAAGTAATTTGAAATTCTTATTCCCGATCGACTATTCAGCAGATTGCGTGTTTAATTAAAAATTCCTTCTTTGAATTCGTATTTATCCGAAAATATATATTTCAATAGTTTTCATTTCGAATGCAATTTTAACAGACCATTCGAATGTCAAAAGTTCATATTTTCGAATTCAAAATGGAGAGTAATTGTTTTACAGACAGACCTGAATATAGAGTAGCAAAAAATCGAAAGTGAATTTTTCGAGCCTATGAAACTTAGATATGCAGAATAGCGATAGCTCAAAAAGGCGAAAGTCAAAATGACGATGTTTAAAATTGGAGATCACCGGTCTGAGTAAGTGAGTGAGTGAGACGCGTGTATTTGGAGCTCCACTGCATTTCTTTATTTTGATCGATCGACTTTCTAACGTTTCGCTATTTTGACTGTTCGACTTTTTGGTGTTTCAGTATTTCAACCTCAGTAATATTTGGTCTTTCGTTATTATATTTTCAAAATGGTGAATTTTCACAGTATTGCTGACCGTAGTAATTTATGAATCGAAAGAGTGATAGTCGAATTTTCGAAAAATCGATATTTTAGTCATCGTCCTATGGGCGATTGTTACATTCTATTTTCGATGTAAACGTGCTTCGAACCTTGCAGTTTCTGCTTTATTTATTTTAGGCATTCAAAGCTCCAGTCAAATCTATTTGTCTCCATATTATCATTCGAATTTTATAAACTCGAGATTTTAGCTGTTCGAAATTTTAGTCATTCCAACATTTGATCCCCACCCCACGCAATTTTCAAAGGGCTCACAAACAAACCATTTGATGAAAGAATTTGAAAACGGGTGACGATTTTTTTTTCGATTTTTCCCTTTCCATTGGTCGTTGTTGCAAGTAAATCCGTCCAGAAGATCCCGAGATATTTAGTTTTTATGATTTAAAATCGATTGTTTCGGGAACTACGTCCTTTGCACGATTGGTTACGGCAATTGTAGCCGTGTTAAGGTGCTACGTCACGCATTACGCTGAACGCGGCTACCCCCTCTCTTTGCGCATCGTCGAGCGAGAGAGAGAGAGAGATATTGATTGATTGATTGATTGATATATATTTCCGCCCAAGCAAGCTAAAGGGCGCATAACGACAGAATACAGTAAATTATTGTGATTTATAAAGATAGAACTTAAGCAATGAGAGCTAGAGAAAATACAATAAAAAATTAAAGATAATATTAATTTTGAAAATAAAAAATATAAATAAAACTTAATACTAAGTGTACAGTTCGGTTTACAAAAGTATATCAAATGAAGATAGCGTAAGTTAAAGAGTATACAGATGAGCAGACACAAGAAGTAAATACAGGGAGAAAAATTACAGAGAAAAGCAATCAGCAATAAAGAGGAAAAGAGGAAAAACACAATAGATAGTACTAAGAATATAAAACGATGATGTGGAATGCAGAATGAGATAGTAGCTAGATAGTAGCACCGCACTGGATTTTCCGCTCGGCTGAGTTGTTGTATTTGAGGGGGAGGGGGGCTATATAAAATGACGTGCAAAATCAGCTGAAAAGCCTAGTCGCATAGTCTAGCGAGATCCTCGGCACAGTGAACCTCATGCTTCTCCTGTCCCGCCCCTTTACGCACAAAAATAGAAGAATTGCGGGTCCATACTCTTTCAAAGCCCAGCTCCTTTGCTTTTTTGCGGATTTCTTGCAGCAGAACATAGGTTTCGTGGGCAAGAAATTCGTTTACGAAGATTTTGTCAGCATGCGATCCACCCATCACTTCAGTAAGCATAAGATCACGTTTGCTGCGCTTTGCGTCAATGATTGCATCACAGATTGCAGACGAGGTGACCGTGACCAAGAGCGAGGTAAAATTCGGTGAATTCATGGTACCGGCCGCAGTGCTCAGATTAACGTTATCCAGACGTTTTCTCAGAAACGGACGGACGCTAACGATGTGCGAGGCCAGATGAGGAACTCCCAGAGCGTTGAGTACTTTTATCACAAGATCACGAGGAAGATCCGACACGTTCGAGGGAAATCCTTTGAAAATTATCTCATTGGAAAAATTGGAGCGTGAAACATGTTGAGATTTAAGATCACCAATTTGTCGGAGCAGCAACTCATTTTGCAATTCAAGAGCTGAGATACGGTTTGTGTTAGAAACCACGGCCTCAGCTAATTGAGGGAGGTCCTTGAGAGCGTCATGTATGTTTTTGATAGCCTGACGATGCTCTTCAGCGAAGAGAGAGAATTCAGTTAGAGCAGTGTTTGTGGTTGCATTAGCTTGACGTTGTTCAGCGACAAATGCTGTAAAATTTGACTCTGAAGTTCTTAGCAGAGCTAGAATAGAGTCCAGGGAACTTTCAATAGGTGGGGCCGCCATAATTGCCGGAGAAAATGAGCCAGCAGACGTACAATCGTAACTCGACGAATGGATAAAAGTTTCACGGCAACACGAACGAGCCGAAGAGATACGCGAATATGAAATAGCACGATCCGGATGGAAAGTATGTTTACACTCGCCACAAGACACTGTATGAGTAGCAATTGAGCGAGAACACTTAGCACACACGACCGGCATAGAGATAAGCTGACTTTTCAAATAATACAACGATAAGTAACAGTGAATTGCGCGAGGTAAGAATCACAACACAGCTAGGTGAGAGTGGTGGTATCGGTGAATCTCCAAGGGAGCATGTAGTCGATGATTTACGGCACACACGCGGAAATATCTAGTTGACAAGAAACCAATACATATGTCCAAAGCAGTATATATCAAGAACTTAAGGATGCGATGTAACACGCATGCGCAGTAAATCCAGAGATAATGGCTGCCGATGATATAATTTCACACGAAAATCAGGAAAACTGAACACGCAAATTTAGCCAAAGATGGACGAAATTTTGACAGTAGGCTTAATTCAATAAAGAGCAGACACCATACAAAAGCACCACAACGACGGTAGAAAGTAGCGGGAGTGCAGCACCGTGGTAAAAGGACGAATTTGAAGAGAGAGAGAGAGAGAGAGAGAGAGAGATGATATGATTTATTCATGCCCAAGTACAAACTAAAGGGCAATAGTGATCTAATACAAGCAGAAAAGGAATTAAACTTAAACTTAAAATATAAATTGAAATTCAGAGAACAGAAGTTATCATTGAATTAACCTTAAACTTAAACTTAAAATTAACATTTGAATTGAACTTCGGAGAATAGAATGGAGGTCGCTCGTTACTATCTCATTACTCGTAACTTACCAGCTATATCGTTAACAATTAAAGAGATTATGATTGTACATCTAACTAGTTAACTTACACTAGGTGCTCCATGATCACATGCGTGTCATACATGTCGTGCATGTCAGCGTCCACAACACTGCACAACCCAAATATTAGCGTAATAACGTATCAGGACTAAGCAAATCAACGGGATAATAGGAGCATACTCAAAAAAGACAACCACTGCTCAGCAGAACAGTTCAATTCTCTCCATGACAAAGAGACGAAGAGATTAACATAAAGAGAACATGGAAAAGAAACGAAAATATGTGAAAATATCAAGAGCGTTACCCGGAAAATCCACCAGTTCCAGCCGGAAGCAAGCACGATCAGTACCGCTTGACGTAATCATGAGTCTCGCGCCCGAGAAGGTACTCATGAAGTGGTACTTTAAACACGCTCAATGAAGGAGCTTTAGCAATGTCTTCAGGGAGAGAATTCCACAAGTAACTAGCACTAATCATGAAGGACTTACGATAAGTCTCCGTACGAAAAGGGGGGATAAGAAAAGTAGTATTACGTAACCTTAAAGTCCTCTGGTGATTAGAAACGTCATGTGCAATTCGATAGAAAGAGAACAAGTCACTAATATAGCCAGGCATCTCGGTCCCAAATAGCTCATACACACTAATACCCAGAAAATATGTCCGCCGATTCGGAACAGACAGCCATTTAAGCTGAAGCCTGTAGGGGGAGATGTGAACGTCTCTGCGTACTCTAAATATGAAACGAATGCAAACATTGATAAGCTTTTGTAATTTATAATCTAGTTCTTTTATAAGACCACAGTAGACTAGACAGCAGTAGTCGATATGACGAAGAACTAAAGCTGTGACCAATTTGATTCGAAAGTTTGCGAGAGGGCGTGCCTGTTGAATTTAAGTCTGTATAATGCAGCAAAACCTTTCCGAAATATATTCGATATTTGTCTGTTCTAAGAAAGATTAGACACTATCGTAACTCCCAAGTTCAATACCTCACTGACATACGGAATAGTAATGCCATTCACAGAAATATTCGGAAGCTCATTGTAATTAATCCTAACAATGCGATCCCGACTGCCCAGAATAATAATTTTGGATTTGGCAATGTTCAAAGTCAGGTCATTTAGAGACGCAAAGTTAAAAATAACATTTACATCGTGATAAACTTGATTTAAAGAAGTGACAAGATTATGAGGTTCACACTCGAGATAGATTTGCGTGTCATCGGCATAGATCATGTGTTTCGTGTACTTGAGCTTAAAAGCAATATCATTGATGAAAAT
This sequence comes from Venturia canescens, assembly GCF_019457755.1. Lineage (NCBI taxonomy): Eukaryota > Metazoa > Arthropoda > Insecta > Hymenoptera > Ichneumonidae > Venturia > Venturia canescens. The sequence goes on along the minus strand of NC_057431.1, from coordinate 14,433,982 downwards.
AATAAACAAAATAGGACCAAGGACCAACCCTTGAGAGACGCCCATATTCGTAGACAACCAGTCTGAGCATTTCCCATGTTCATCAATAACAGTTTGCGATCGATTTGTAAGGTAGGACAGGAAGAAACGAAGAACATCATCATCTAATCCAAGTGTTTTGAGTTTAGAGAGGAGAATCAAGTGCGACACCTTGTCAAAAGCTTTACTGAAGTCAAATAAGACTAAAATCGTTAGGTGTCCTTTATCTATTCCTTTACGCACATATTCCAGAATCTTAACAAGTGCAGTTTGAGTGCTATATCCCCGTCGATACGCAGATTCCATAGGATCAAGCAGCTTGTATAATTCAAGAAAAGCAACAAGTTGTTCTTTGATTAGGCGCTCAAATAGTTTAGATACTTCAGATAGGTTCGCAATGGGTCGAGTGTCCGAGAGGGGATGATGGTATATTGTTTTTCGACAGAGGCTTGATGTACGCACGCTTGTATGCATCCGGGAAACAGCCTTCTTCGATAACCAAATTGAACAGAGCAGCTAGAAAGTCAGCAATGACTGGAGATGCTTTTTTGAGCGCAAAACACGAAACACCATCCGGCCCAGACGAAAGAGAGCTGGATGGGATATCATCAATTAGATCTGAAACTCGAGCTGATGTGATTGGAACAAATGAGAAAACATGAGTACCGAGTTGAACATGATATAAGTTCTCAAACACATTATCTATCTTTAGGCGATAAAAATCAGCTTGTCTAGAAACATTGGCGAAAAGGGTGTTAAGCGTGTCACAAGAGAAATGATGCAACGGAGAATTTGGCACAATTTTTACTAACCCTAGTCTAGCTAGTTCTCGCCAAAGCGACGACGAATCATAGATCCCGTTCAGAAGTTTCAGATAATATCTATTCTTGGCATGTTTGATATCAGCAGACAGATTATTCCGAAATTCACGATAAATCTAATAGGCCAGCACACTCCCTGTGCGTCTGGCTATTCTATTTAGTTTGTCACGTTCAGCGATTTTACGTTTCAGTGGTACCGACAGCCACGGAACCGGTCGTCGACGAGCTTCAAAAACGCGAATGGGTGCAGCAATATCTAAGGAGACGCAAAAGGCCTGAGACAAGGCTTGGGTACAAGCATCTATATTGGCATTTTCAAATTCCGGGTGATAAATACTATATAAATACTAGGAGAGAGAGAGAAAGAGAGAGAGAGAGAGAGAGAGAGAGAGAATATGCGCACAGCGGGCAATACCAGCTCGTGGTTTACGCATAATATATATATATATATATATTATGTCTGTGCCTTTGGCTTGACCCTTCGGAGATTACGTTGTGTTCCCGCGACATGCATGTGTGCTCCTCAAATCCCTGCGTGAGACATCGATAGCGGGAAAAGAGTACTTCGAAAAGAAAGTCGAGTGATGGCTAGAGCAGTGATACGCGATATTTTGTTTAGTACGCTTTTGTTTTTCGAGGCGTGCATATGTGTTCTAGGAGAAAAAACGTTGGCGTAACATTCGTTATTATATTAAATTGGAAAACGTGAGATGGTAAGTATTTTCCCCTGTTCATCACTTTTCTTCTAGAATTACAGGGAAAATGAGGTATGCGGGCGATCTCAGTTAAATATCAGGTATTCGAGGTTAGAGAATCGCCGTATTTAAGAAGACTGAGGAGCCGTAGCCGAAGAAAAGGCTGAAGACCGCATCAATGACGTCATAACCTAACATGTTCGCAGACTTTGTCTTGGACGCATATAAAAAGATATTCGCAGACATTTTGTCGAACAGCCAGGCAATAGATGTTCGCAGACATTTACTTGAACGCACACATTCATTAGATGTTCGCAGACATTCTCTTGAATTAGCGATTTGAGTCCATCCTTTCAGTAGCTTTATTTTCTTTTCCCCCCTTTACAGATGAACGAGAAAGCCACTTACATTACGATTGAAGAATTGCTAGGGGATGCATCTGATACAGAGGTTCAAGACGCAGTCTTGGACAACATCAAGAAATTAGCCTCGGACACCCTTCCTGAGGGTTGGCGAGGGAGCAACCCTTTTTGAATTACTCAAGAGTTTCTTTTTGGGGCGGAGGATGATATCGATTCCCAGGTTTTAAACAGAATACGTTTTGCTTTACCCACTATGGGTAAAGCGTTTGATCCCGATGCTACGGGATTGAGTGAAAAGAATTTCAGAGATTATAGAGTCATCATGTTAAGCTGGTCGTTCAGCAGAGCATTGATAACAAGCCCACCAACAGTGGTCAGTAGTATTCGGGGTTCTACGGCTCAGACAGAGCTTTTTCTTCATTTTAGAAATCCTGTAAAACATCTATTCGTCTCAAGGGCTGAGGCTGATGTAGAGTTGAGACGAATAGCAGGAGAAAGGTTTCGAGGAAGGGAGGATTTGGAAGAAGAAGAAGAGCCGCAACCGAAGAGGTCTAGATTATCAGCTATAGAAAATCGAGTGGACACGATGTTTGAAATCTTATGTAATAAGGTGGATGCAATGATGGATCCACAACCTAGAAACCACTAGACGGGACCAGATTCCTCTTCAGGTAAAGAAAATAACAGCTCAGATGATTCGAAATCGATGTACTCAGAAGAAGATAGTCTGTCATGGGCAGCTCCAGAGTTGGAACCACTTAAGTCGGGATCACCGGACTTGGATCTGTCGCTGATTCCATTGGTGAAAGAGTGTGAGCCAGATATTCCAGAGCCGGAAGAGGAAATGAAAACTCAAGGGATCGCCTGCCAGAAGCTGGGCTTGGCATCGTGGAACAAGATAAAATACAAGGAAGTGCAAAAGAAACTACACGCTTCACCGGTGTTTGATGCGCTCAAACGAATAGTCAGTTGAGGGCCATTGTCCCGAAGTCGTTCGTCCAGACGGTCTTGACTACGTCAGATTCGTTGACAGGCACAATCACTCATGGTCTGTTGCGGCAAAGAGAGAAATTATCAAGAGCCATTAAATCGCTAGTGGACAAATACCCGCAGATAGATGAAGATGTCAAGGAGCTTTTCTTCGGGGAGTCATGGGTGAAATTCATTTCAGACGACTTGCTCCATTTTACTTGTGCTCGAAGGGCGGAGGTTATTGAATGAAGAAGAGGAATTTACAAGACTAAAAATCCTCATCTGATGGCGAAACTGGCGGAGATTCCCCTATCAGAAACTCATCTATTCGATGAGAAATTGCTCTCAGATTACCCAAGCCAACAGGGTGGAGTGCAGAAGGTTTTTTTTCCAGAGTAAAAGCCTTTTCAATCAAAGGAACAGAATTTTTTTTGAGCTAAACAACAGACGAATGCGAGCAAGTTAGCCCAGTTACAGACATCAAAGGGTAAAAGTTCGTTGTGACCATCCTCTGGGGGATACGAGTTAAATTCAGCGAAAAGCCACTCAAAAGAGGGTAATTCGAAGAAGAGAGACTTTCGCTCTCGAAGAGCATAAATATCCATTCAAAAGAGAACAACTGATTAGCTTCATTCCTCGATGGGTGGAACTGAGAGCGCCAAATCACATTCTAAGTATTCTGAAAGGTTATTCAATTCCATTCATAAAGAGACCGTCAACTATTCCCCTAAGCGAAGAGCACGTAAGGAAATACGCAACAAAAACGTCACGTCAAATGTGAATAGAATTGGAGTCAAGACGTGGTAGAGAAAGCAAAGTGGGAGACGGGATTCATTTCTCCCATGTTTTTAATTCCAAAACTAGGTGGAACATTTCGGTAGGTCTTCAACCTACGCCGTTTGAACGAGTATTTACAACCAGCAAAATTTCGTCTGTTACATCAGCGCAAGATTCCGTCATTTCTCCCGGCGGACGACTTTTTGGTGAAGATAGATCTGTGCCGAGCATATTTTCATATACCTGTAAAAAAGAGTCATCGCAGGTACCTGTGCTTATCTTACAACAACTGCCTGTTCAACATAGGTCATGTTCCTGTCTCCTCTTCGGTTTATCGACGGCACCGTTAGCATTTTCACGAGTGATCAATTGGATAGCAGAGGTTTTCCGGCACAGGGGGACTCGAGTAACCGTGTACTTGAACGATTTTCCATTGGCTCATCAGAACACCGCAGATCTTCAGAATTAAATCAACTTCACCTTCTTCGGTCTTTGGGCTGGGTAATAAACATGCAGAAGTCTATAATCTCGTCAACGCACGAAATCGAGTTTTTGGCAATATTATGGGACACCGAACGAAACGAAATGGTTCTTCCTACCGACAAAAAGCAGAGGATACGTGGTCACATAGAGGAGTTGACAAAATCAAAATGCTGGGACTGGACTCAGGGAACATCTTTCTTAGGGATGCTGAACTTTGCAGCGATGGTCACACTCAGGGGAAGGCTATTTACGCGTCAACTGCAGCGAGGAAATCGAAGAAGATTCCGCTCAACAGAGAGAGCTTCCTAGACTGCTTGTAGTGGAAATCGAACATTCATCGAACTCAACAAATTTTTCATCCAGACCCGGACGTTTTCTTAACAACGGATGCCTCCCAAGAGGGTTGGGGCTTCCAGATGAACGACGTTCACCAAGCAGAGAAATGGGCAGCGAACCAAGTGATCTGGCACATCAATCGCAAGGAGCTCTACACGATTTTGTTGGCCATCCAGACGTTCAAAGAGCATTTCCAGGACAGATCGGTGATATTACAAGCAGACAGCAAAACAGCTTTGGCTTACATCAAGAACCAAGGCGGGACACGATCCCAAATTCTCCTGATTCTAGTCGAGGAGCTTTTGCTGCTATTGGAAAGGTACAGAATTTGGCTAGTGCCATTCTATCTACCGGAGATCTACAACACTCTGGCAGACAGACTCTCCAGAAACCTCCCACTGCCGGACTGGCATCTCAGCGACGAGATTGTAGAGGGGGTTTTCCGGAAATGAGGAATCCCCGAAGTGGACTTGATGGCGACAACTCACTCCAAAGCGGTGTCAGCTTATGTATTGCTGGATGCGAAAGATCGAGAAGCGACATTCATCAATGTGTTCAGCCGAACATGGGAGGTGAAGTCGGCATAGTTATTCCCACCACCTTCACTAATTCCAAAAGTTCTTCAACACCTGAACTCAGCGCGGGGAATTTTTCTGATAATGGCACCGAGGTGGAAGAAAACATTTCGGAGGGGGACTTGAAGAACAGGAGTCTAGCTGTGCCATTCCAACTGTTGAATCTCGAGAAGCACCTGATCGATATGTCGATGGGATATCCTTCGGAGAATGCCAGGGATCTCGTTTTAGAGGTCTGGAATGTACGAGGTAGGGAAAACTGGTGAATAGATTAATGGAGTCTCAGGTTCGGCCTGGAGGGATTCGTCATGGAAAACGTACTCTTCGGTATGGAAACAATGGCTTGGTTGGTGTAAAACAAACAGAGTACCGTCGGATAGCCCCACTGCGTAGAATTTGGTAGCTTATTTGAGCTTCTTATTCAATAAAAACAAACTAGCCTACAGTTCAATCTTGACCCAAAAATCTGTAATATGCTCGGTTAATAGTTCAGAAGGAGAAAGTAGTTTGAGCTCACACCTATTGGTAAGATCTTTGCTAAAAGCAATTGGTATCCAGTGTAACAAGATTTTCCCGGGAACGTACGATCTGTCCCTTCTCGGCTCACTCACCTCGTCCCGCGCTACTCTCCGGCTACGAGAATAGACTGGGCGCCAGGTATAAAGTATCGTCGAATTAATCGATTTGATTTTGTCGATTCTCGTGATGGTAACACAACGCAAAATTAGGGTTTAGAGTGCACGAGGGAAACGAGTGACCGAGGACGGTCCGGCTAGTCAGCTCATCTGAGAAACAAAAGGTAGAGGGAGGGGGGGGGGGGGGTTCCTTGGGGCAAAGTAACAAATACGAAACACAAAAGAAATAGCCAACAACAAAATATGAAATTTAGAACAATATTCGCCATTTATTTTAGCCGAGGAAACAATTATACAATGAGAAAGATACGTGATCGCGCCAATTAAATTTAAACAGAATAATAATTCGGAAAACGATAGCTTTGATTCGCCATTACGCACTGGCCCTACTTACAGACAGGTAACTAAAAGGTCACAAGTGGCCTACCCGAGTTTGCAAGGTAACTACAGGTAATAGGTAAAATAGATAACTGCGATGAATGAAATTGTAACGCATTGGCCACTACGGTAATTGAAGGTAACAAGTGACCGCTGCGAAACAATTCCAGGTAACTAACCCGGGTAGGTAGGTAGCGTAAAGGCAAGAGGTAATCGACACCAGGTAATCTCTTATCCAATAATTCAATCGCAAGATACTCTAAAACACGGCGACAACATTACGAAAGATAACGACAACATGAACTTCGGCCACACAAAACGTAACGCCGGAGCTCCGCGATCCTGAACAATGTACGGAGGCAACGCGAAAAGCAAAAGACAGGCGAAAATACGATCGGCAAAATAAGCGAAAGAAAAATACTAGAAAATAAAGCCGTGGCTAACCGCCATACATTCCGAACGCGGCAACGAAAGCGAGAGAGATGCAACGAAAACATCGCGCGACGAGTGGGCTCGCTAGAGCCCTCGACACGTGCAGGGAGAGAGAGACAAAAGATAACTCGAACTTTACTGCGCGTAATACTCAGCGCTTTATCGAAACTCGAACGAATAATCGCCCATATAATTTTCTTGAAATAAAACAATAATCCTTTGAACCAAATTAAAACTGAATCCGTTGATAGAGTTGAGCTTCTGAATAAACTACAAAGAATGGAGACACGGGAAGTATCGGCCACAATCTCGCTCGATACTTTGACGCACATGTCTCCCCAAAAGAAAATGCCCAAGGCAACAAAATTCAAAAACCGGAACTAAATTCCGAAAAATGACATGCTCAACTCTAACAACAAATTTGAGGAGAAAAAGAAACGGACTTACTGAGGAACTCACTCGTCGCTCATGGAAAAAGGACAAAGGGACTCGATGTTGGAAGGCTTCAACTTGTGACTCGCCGGTGAGGTGATCGAAACAAGACTAATGTGCGAACGAGTGGTCCTTAGTATCCGCCTTCCACTTTGATAATTTTTTTCTATGTTATGGTCCATCCAAAAATAAGAGACACGTATTTTTTTTTTATCGGCCGAAAGTGATTTTTAAGAGGTGAAATCAACCCTCAAAGTTGGGCATGTTTTGCATCTGGTAGAGTGTTTCATATAGAAGCACTCAACCGATCGAAACGAAACCAATTGCAAAATGTTCGACATGTCAAATAACCCATATGACATGCCCAACTTCTTATACACCCTTACGGCAAAGAGGTGAACCACCCCCGAATATTCAGAATTTTTTCGTAAAACAAAAACTTGCAATCCGATTTTAATAAAACAAACGCCATTTTGCAGAGCAAAAAAATTAAATCGACGTATTTCCGGGTTTTCCTCAGATCAAAAAAATTAAGGGGGTAAAACACCCTTAAAATGTCAAATTTTGTTTTGAGCACTGGCCCCTTCCAATTTTAGTATTCTTTTCATAGAATGTAGCTTATCAAAAAATAAGAAAGACGTATTTTTTTTTTATCGGCCGAAAGTTATTTTTAAGGGGTGAAATCAACCCCCGAAGTTGGGCATGTTTTGCATCTGGTAGAGTGTTTCATATGGAAGCACTCAACCGATCGAAACAAAACCCATTGCAAAATGTTCTGCATGTCAAATAACTTATATGACATGTCCAACTTCTTATGCACCCTTACTGCAAAGGGGTGAACCACCCCCGAATATTTAGAATTTTTTCGTATAATAAAAACATACAATCCGATTTTAATAACAGAAACGCCATTTTGCAGAGCAAAAAAAAATAAAGTGGACGTGTTTTTTGGTTATCTTCGGATCAAAAAAATTAAGGGGGTAAACCAGTCCTAAAATCTTGAATTTCACTTTGCGCATCGAAATGTTTACATTCAATTCATATGGTTCCTTTATCATTGCGTATCGACTTATATGTTAAATCATATTTATTTCACATATTCATTGGCTGACATCATAATCGTATAGAAAATCGAATACTTTGACATGCTTTACGTCAGAAGTGTTAGTTTTCGTTCTATTTATATAAGTTTCTGTTTTGAACGATTTTCGAAAACAAAATAAAACTCAAATATCGAGAGTCGCATCGACAATTCCCCACTCAGAATGCAAACAAAGCTGGCTCAAGCCTTGCCATATTCTTATTCATATCAAGAATCGCTATAGCGGCTCGTAGCCAAGTATTCTTAAAAAAGCCAGCTCGCTCAGCCTAATGCTTGAGAGATATCCGAAAAACAAAAAAAATCTGTTTTTGTGATGATGTTAGATTAAGCCACCCATATCATTTTGCACAGACGATAGAATTTTCATATAGGAATAATAAGTTTCACTTCGTACTTCCATCTCAATTGTCATTCCTACATTCATTTATTGATCATAATTTGAATAGTAATGATATTCTTCGAAAAATGTTTGAAACACAAGGACTTTTTACACCATGAATATCTTATTACTTATTATTTTATTATTTGTTATTTGTTATTATTTTTATTTGTTATCTTATTATTTGTACACCCTTTCATTTCATATTAAGTTTGGGATGGCATACCGAAAGCAAATTCAATGGGGTTTTCGAAATGCTCAGATCGTTCTTCAATATACCCACTTTTGAACCAGGCATATCGAAATAAATTTTTGTACCTCGGAGATGATAATTGATTATGTACTTGAGACTGCAGTTTGATTATATTATTTCGTAAATGTAGATTCAAATCATAATCAAGTAACATGACACTGTCGGAAAAATGTCTGACATAATTTTTCCAAATTCTAAATCCGAAAACAACAAGGGGCTGAATATTTCCCGTCGTCCCTTTTGGTATAATCATTGTAACAATCTCTTTATTATGCGGTGTAGCTTCGTCGACAACTCTGAGACAATGTCCACTCCAAGAGTCAATCAAAAGGGCACTTTTCTCACCGACGTTTGGGAAAAACACTTCTTGAAGCCATGTTTTGAAATGTTCTGTAAACAAATGCATTTAATATAAGTAGCAGATCTATTTTTCACAATCAAAGTATCATATATGTACTATGACGAGGTTTTTCGTCACTGCTGGCTGGAATGGTTAGAAATAAAAGGGGGATAAAAATGAAATAAATAAGGAACCAATATTTAATAGAAAAAGATGATAACAAAAAAAAATAGGCTTTATTTCATCAATTTGGGCGCCACTTAGTTTTTACAAAACAGTAACAAAAATAAATCAGGTTGATCTCTTCGGATCTCGAATGTTAACAACAGAGGACTCACCTACTACGGCTAATGCGGGGGGAAATGTACAGAACGGGGCTAGCTCGGCGAGAGGAAAAGAAAACGGTGGGAAATGGCTCAATGCTTTTGAGACTCAATATCTTTGGGTCGATGGGCACCTGTCGCTCAGGCATCTTACATATACCCGTGAGGTTGCAAACGATAAAAAGAAACAATTACAATAATGATTCGACAAAGTACGATGCGCGACTCGACGATAAAACCGGTGGGCTAGGGGCGGAGGGGGGGGGGGGGGGGTAGACCACGCGAAAAAGGGGGCTTAATACTAGCACCACAGCACTCACTCGCATTTAACGCAAAAAGAACAATTTCAAAGAACGATTCGCACAGAGGGAGAATCAATTACGAGTCAGAAGGGCTCGGGGAAAATTCGACCATGAAAAAGGTGACCGGCGAAATCGAGATGCGATCTACGACGAAGATGGCGGACAACCACGTGTTTTCGTCGCAGAGTAAAGAGAGTGAAAACGACTTACTTGGCGCTGAGATTATGCGTCGTACGATTTTTTGGGCTCAAGATTGCATCTGTGGTCTCCAAAAATCAAGCCGGTGGTCGTTGGAACAGAATAACTGGGGTCGAACGAAAAACTACGACTAAGATTGAAAGTACGGGGAACTGGGCCGTGGCACGCACGCCGGAGTCGTGATGGAAGTGTTCGATCTCGGTGCTCGCTCGTCGTTCTTCCTCGTTGCGCATAAATTATCGATTATTGATCCTTGCGCGCGCCGATGATCAACCAATCAGACTCTTTTATCTCGCGCAGGAGTAGCGACTCGGTGACGAGGGAGGGTGAGGAAGGAAAAGGGCTAACGACAAGGGCTATCGATTGGCGATTGATTGCTTGACGGCGCGGCGCTGTTATCAGCCGACTTGATCGATGGCGCCGCCTGGACGTAGCTCGGCCTTGCGCGCGAATTTTCGGTTGTCTAATTCGTGATAACAGCGGGGCTGATGCGTACCAGCCGGAGTTAAGGTGGTTCCTCCACGAGACAGTTAAATTAAGAAATTATTTAAATTTGGCATAAGTATTGTTTAACATGTGAACAACACCTTTATAAAATTTTAACAAGATTCACCATCCCGAACCCGAGATATATGTAATTGAAGTTGACTCAATTAACACGTAACATATGGATCATGCATAGGCAAACAGCACATTATTAATTCTACCGTTAGTACTAAAATTAGGAAGTTTATAAAAAACGAGGAGAAGCTAGACCAGGATATCACAGATATTGTGAAAAAAATCAAGGCGATTGACCATCTAGTTTGACAGATATAGTCCCGAGAAGTATGAAGGTTTAGGCTGCATACGATATATTTTGCAAGCGAACAAGCGAATGTCGTCTGTATTGAAGCGAAACACCGACTCAAGAACTTTATTTTATTTTAAATCAACGACATGGCACGCACGAGTGTTTACATCGGCGGCCATGTTGGAAAACTGTCACTTCGCGAAGCGGCGCTAGGGAAGCGAGGCGCTCAGCGCTGCCAACTCAATTTCGCTTTCACAAAATTCCCTAGATTCTTAAAGTTCTTGATTTTATTCAATTTCAATTAAACAAACTCTTTCTTATTAAAAATAACGATGCGGATCATTAGAAAAACATATTTTGAACAAATGGGTGAAGATTTCAGAGTAAAATCATTTAAAAATTTAAGAAAACTTTTCTTTGAAAGATCGAGCGTGCACAGTGCGCATGCGCGATGACCTACTTTCAACAGGCACGTGCAAGAACGTGACTTTCGGCAAATTTGTGAATAAAACAAATAAAAATAATCTCATGGACAAAATTGATAGAAAATAAAACAAAATAATGGAGAAAGTCATAAAATGAATTAAAATTGATCAAAAAACTGTTTTATTAAATTTTATTGAATTCTTGCACATGCGCAGTGTGACTACAGCTCGACTCGGCCAATTGGGACCCACGCGGGGGAGTTAGCGCACCAATCAGAGAATTTAGAGTGGGAGTCCCTGGTTCGAGATTAAGTCGCGCAGCGAATTAGAACAAGGGACAAAGTGCAAGCGCATTATTATTATTATTTCCTTTGTTTGAGAGGGTATGAAAACACCGGCGCAGAGGCTCAGAGGGCAGTCTCGTCTCGAATCTCACCACGCTAGACTCGCTAACGCCAAAACGCTCTCTGAGCAAACAAAGAGCTAGTCTCGTCTTGAATCTCGCCACGCTAGACTCGCTAAAGCAACAACGCTCACTGAGCAGACAAAGAGCCAGTCACGTCTCGAATCCTTGAGAGCTCGACTCGCATGCCAATAACCAAAAGCCAGTCTTGCCTCCGGATTTCGCCGCGTGTACTCGCCATTAAAACGAGAATAAAGAAACATAAAAGTTTTCACTCATTATAAAAATAGCTCTAAAAACAAAGAGCAAAATAACATCGCTACTATCCCACTCAGAATTCAAAAATAACACCTTTCCTCTCTCACGCTAAGAGGGCCGGGTTCATTCGATTTCGTTTGAACTCAAGATTCTTAGGTGAGATTTTCCGATCTATCCAGGAGGGCCGGGACAGTTCGATTCCGTTCTGTCTCAAGATTCCTGGTAGATTTCCAATCCTTTTTCTTATCCAAGAGGGCCGTGACCGTTCGATTTCGTTCGGTCACAAGATTCTTGGGTAAGACTCCTACCTTTCCACGCCAGAGGGGCCGGGACAGTTCGGCTTCGTTCTGTCTCAAGATCTCTGGGTGGATTCCTTTCCATCAACGAATCATTGCTTTTTGAGTGGCGATTAAATTCATTAAAAGTTATTAAAACCAAGCAAGTTTCTTTATTCTCGAGCGGGACAGTTTGAAATCAGCTACTATTTTTCAAATTGAGCTAACAAAATTATTCAAAACAAAATTACTCACTAAAAAACAATTTATTTGAATTATATCGAGTCAAAAGAGTGAGATCAACAAGAAAAATCCACTCGAATAATTAATTTGTATTGTATAGAGAAGTGAGTTCGTAAAATTATAGCTCAATTATCAAATTATTAAACAAAATTAATTGAAAATTTATCAAGATAAGCGTTGGCGAGAGAATAGTTGTCACAATTGCGAAAAATATCGAAAAATTAGATTATTGCGAAATTTCAACAAAAATTAGGTATTGTCAAGAAAAATACCGGAAACAAAATTCTCATGCAAAACAAAATTCATTTATTTTTGTAATTTGATCCGTGAATATTCAAAATTCAATAAATAATTTGTTATTTTCAATTTAATTTCATCGCACTTTTGTTTTTCTTTCATGCCCGCTCTTCTTTATCATAGAATTGCTCGAATCCACGCGTGACGGTGTGCACGAGCACAAACGTACCGTTACAGTATAGGCAACCTTTTCTGTGTTGTTGAAGCGTAGCCCGGATAGTTTCGTCTAAAAATTTACTCGCGATGTCAGATCAAAAATACTGATATTTGTACTATATCTGCTGTCACCGAGTACGTATATAGGGTCTTTACAAAGTTGTTGATTACGATCCGAACGAATTATCAACCCTTTTAATATGCAGACGGTACATAACTTTTGATTGGGGCTGTCGTAGGGATCTGCTATAGCTCGGAACCTCGACGCCAGGGAACTCGTGCGATGATTTTCTCGAGTTGGAGACAATTACAACAATGCCAACCAATTTTTTTATATAACTAGGGTGCATCCCGCGCGCTGAAGCGCCCGAGCGGTTTTCTGGTAGCGCTGCACCGCTCCTTTTATTGCGACAGCGTCTTGAAGCCAATCTATTTCGGAGCAGTTCAATAAGAATAAACACGAGTACAGAGGGATGGCTCCATATTTTTCGATTTCTAGGTATATTCTTCTACTATTTTCGATGCTAGGTCGACAGCTCCACAATTGTCGATGTCTACACAAGTAAAAAATTACACCTTGGTGGCTCCCCTCTGACTCCTAATTGACTACTGTATGTCAAGTCTTTGAGTCTACGGTGTGGCTGATACTCGGCTACGGTTTGGCAAAAGTCTGGCGTATAATCGTTGACCGAGTCGATTTATCGAAAAGTGATATCGGTCGTCTTTTATAGAGCGTTGAATTCTCTACAAAAATATGCCCCGAACTTTTTGGTATCTTATGGGAAATCGACAAGAGCGATGCGCACTAACTTAATATTAATATTAAGGACTTATGTTTTAGCTGGTCTATTTTGATATTTAAACGAAACTTATGAGCTTGGTTTCGAACGAAAATAAAAATTATTTTTTTTTATCACCCCAATATATAATATTTTTCTATATGTAAGCTGTCTGTCACTTTTTGTGATTCAAAGAAGAGGAAATCTTTCTATTATAGAATTCTGCCTTTCATTCAATATTACGAATATGTTATTAAGCTAATTAATTACACAGGCACACAAAATAAAAAAGTTGGATGTGCGGCGGATACCGTAATACTTTTCCTACGTATTTTTAACTACCAAACCAATATTCGAGGTTAAAATTCAGATCCTGTGTACCATTTTTTCGATAACTTCAAAAAATGATGTTAATAGCCCATTATTCTCATTAAGCGTCATCTAGACAGCTATTTTAATCTATTTTAATCTTATTGTATTTATTTTTCATTTACATTAACACTTTGAGGGAAGGTACATATATGTACCACGTTCTTTCTCAAGTTTTTTCCTTTTTTTCGTTGTATTTTGCAATACATTTATACTTTTGAGTATTTTATAGATTCTTCAGGGCTCATATATTATGAGATACTTATGAGAAAAAATAATTTAAATATAAAATACATGTTTTTTTTTCAAAACAAATTGGGCTGTTCTTAAAAGGAGTCTCCAAGTGCTTAAAATTTGTTTTACCTGTACTTGATATTAGTACCATTATTTTGTTTTAGTTTTTTCCGCACGCTCGAATTTTCAAAAAAATTCTTCAAATTTTCCAAAATTCAAACTTGATCTAACAGTCTTCATATTACGTCCGCACTCTTAAATTTTACAATCCTGATACAAGAATCGTAATTAACGATCCCAAAAAGCGTTAGATTGCCTATCGGTTTTGAAAAAATTTCAATAGAAAAGTGTTCTCTTCAATGAGTTAATGATGTTTGCACTTTTTCAACTTTTATTTGTCATTGGCAGAAATTTCTAGAAATAACGTTCCACGTTCTTCTTTCCTACCGTATTGTCGAAAATTTTTTTATTTTTCTCTTCAAAGAACATCTTTCAATTGCCAGTATCATAAAATACGACGCCTGTCCTAATTTCAGCCCTTTAGAATATTTTTTAGAGGTCGCTCTTCGCGATTCTCTATTTCCCATTTAAATAACCCGGGGAGCACATCACTGGCGACTTTTAAATTTTGCAACTCGCGGACCGGTCAATGTAAGATAATTCCCACAACAGGTTTTTATAGGAAATCGAGTGCTCTATAAAAAAAGTCTCTTGCCACTTTTTCAGCGAAACTGTTAGATTTATCATGATACATTACAGGAACTTTTTTGAAGATCACGTCATTCTTACAAAAATTATCTCATAAAAAAATTCAGATTGTCATAAATTAATAATTTACTGTATTCCGAACTCATTGTTTGGAGGGGAATGACTTTTTTCATTGAGTGGGGTCATCTTGACAGCATGCATTATTGAAAATCTGCAAGCGTAAACATAGAAATAAATAAACATAATAAACGCCTATATGAAAAAAAGAATGTTCATTTCAGATTTTTTTTTAACAATCTGGGAAACGTTGGCGGTGTTCTTGAACAACCTTCATAAAATGCTGCAATTGTTCCTCATGATTCATTAAACAATGATTATATCGTTCTAGTGACGAAATACTACACTCTGCAACACCGTTCACCACCCTCAGATTTGTAAAAAAATTCCACATTCTCTTTATATCTCTGTGGTTAGACTACAGTGAAATATCGACTCCCAGGAAGTCGTGGGGTACATGAAAGTTTTGAAAAATGTCAGCGAATGTTTAGATACAAACTCACTTAAATCCTTCCTTAAACTTTTTTCTAATAAACCAGAACAAAGCAAAGTCAACCGAAGCGAACGCGTAAAGTGAAGTGGAGTGAAGTAAGCAATAAGTCTTTCCGTTCCGCCGATAACATAGGACCTACATTTACGGTGTAGCTCCAGGCGATTTTTTTAATAATAAAAAAAATTATTTGAAAGAGAATTAAAAAAATTCTAACGTTTTTTAGAATCTCCATCCATAGTAAACATTACAAAGTATTTCCAAATAATAAACTATTTACATAACGATAAATTCGATGCAAATAGCCATTCGCCTTCAAACAATGAGTTCAGAAAGTAGAAAATTATTAATTTCTGACAATCTGAATTTTTTTTGAGATAATTTCGATGAGAATGGCGTGATTTTTAAAAAAGTTCTTGCAATGTATTCTGATGAATCTAACAGCTTCGCTGGAAAAGTAGCAAAAGTTAAAAATCTACTATCGGTTCAACGTTGACAGTGAATAATTGTCGA
Source organism: Venturia canescens (assembly GCF_019457755.1). Taxonomy (NCBI): domain Eukaryota; kingdom Metazoa; phylum Arthropoda; class Insecta; order Hymenoptera; family Ichneumonidae; genus Venturia; species Venturia canescens. Next base: position 14,418,169 of record NC_057431.1, on the reverse strand, counting down.
AAGAGAATACTTATCACGAAATGATAGGAGATCTTTTTTATAGAGCGTTCGATTTCCTACAAAAACCTGTTTTGGGAATGATCCGACATGGACCAGTCTGCAGGTTGCAAAATTCTAAAGTCGCCAGTGATGTGCTCCTCGGGTTATTTACATGGGAAACAGAGAGAATCGCGATGAGCGACCTCTAAAAAATATTTTAAAGGGCTGAAATTTGGGCAGGCGTTATATTTTATGATACTGGAACAACTGAAAGATGTTCTTTGAAGACAAAAAACAATTTTTTTATTGACACACCCTAATGTCTGTAAATCAACAAATATGGGGCCGTCGATCTAGACATCGAAAACCGTACAGAAATATACCTGGACATCAAAAACTATGGGGCTGCCGACCTAGACATTGAAAACCGTAGAGTTTACCTGGACATCAAAAGCTCTGAAGCCGTTAACCTAGATAGCGAAAACTATGAAGAAATATACCTGGATATCGAAAACCATAGAAAAATATACGTACAGTGGAGTTGTTGGCTTAGACATCAAAAACCGTACAGAAATATAACTAGACATCAAACACTATGGAGCCGTCGACCTAGACATCAAAAACTTTGCAGCCGTCGACCTGGATAACGAAAACTATGGGGAAATATACCTGGTCATCGAAAACTATGAAACCGTCGTCCTGGATTGCAGAAACTATAAACAAATATACCTAGACATTGAAACCTACGGAGCCCTTAACCTAGATAGCAAAAGATATGAAAAAATATACCTAGGCATCGAAAACTATGAAGCTGTCGACCTAGACATCGAAAACCGTTGAGAAATATACCTAGACATCAAAAGTTATGGAGCCGTCAACCTAGATAGCGGAAACTATGAAAAAATATACCTAGACATAAAAAACCAAGGAGAAATATACCTAGACATCGAGAACTATGGAGAAATGTACCTAGACATCGAGAACTATCAAGCCGTCCACATAGGCATTAAAAACTATGGAGCTGTCGACTTAAACTTCCAGAACAATTGAGAAATGTATCTAGACTTTAATAACCATGAAGCGGTCGACCCATGAGCGAAGACTTCGAAAACCATGAAAAAATACATTTAGACTTCGACAGATATGAAGAAATATACCTAGACGTCGAAAACTATGGAGCCGTCGACCTAGACGTCGTAAATCACGTACAAATATACCTAGACATCGAAAACTATGGAGCCGTCGACCTAGACATCAAAAACCTTGGAGAAATATACCTAGACATCGAAAACTATGGAGCCGTCGACGTAGACGTCGTAAATCACGTACAAATATACCTAGACATAAAAAACTATGGAGTCGTCGACCTGGATGTTAAAAACTATGGAGAAATGTACCTAGACATCGAAAACCAAGGAAAAATATACCTAGACATTGAAAACTATGGAGCCGTCGACCGAGATAGTGGAATCTGGAGCCGTCGACGTAGAGAGGAAGTAGTAACGTCGTCCTGGGCATCGAAAAACATGAAGTCGTCAATCTAGACAACAGAAGCCATGTAGTTGTCGATCTAGGCATAAAAAATCACTATTAAGTCGACCTGGATTTTGAGTACCACAAACCGTCGACCTCGTCACTCAAATTTGAAAAGTTAACATGGACCACGAAATATCGAACCCTGAGAAACTTCGTATATTTTCACAATCATCCTACGATAAATCTATTACCATTCGAAGTACGAAATAAAAAGCAATTTGCATTTCAATTCAATGTAAATATTATTTCCTATTTTCGTGCTGAAAAAAACTGGAGCCTGAAAAACATGGGTTATGTTATTTTGCACTCGAATACGAATTGTTTTTTATTTGAATGTGCTGTTTCTCTGTGGGCCATGTAATTAAACGCTGTTGGTTGATATAACCAACTGCGCATACACGAACTGTCAATCTGACAGTTGAAACTATCAAACTAAAAGCAGGACTTCAAATTCGAGATTTCTATGTACAGGCACCCTTTCGGGCGCCTGTACATAGAAGCAAGGAGGAGTGACTAACCGGAGGAGACACGAATATCCAGTACAAAAATTCTGGAGCGTTAAAAATGAGGCCATCAGACTGTGCTCGACCTTTAATTTGAGAGAGTCGTGAATATAGCAGGCTACACCTCCACCCCTTCTGTTGAGCCGATCATTTCGAATCAAAGTATAATTTTCAAGTTTAAGGTAGGAGTCGCGCGACAATCGATATTAGACGAACTCGTGATTTTTAAATTATATCATTTTTACGTGATAAACTTTCATATGGCTAAAGGATTTGATAGGTTACCGAAAATTATATCAAGAAATTTACGATCAAAAATAGAAATATAACACGGCATCGTATGAGAAACCCATCCCGCCAACACTATGATTGCAGAATTCATTTCCTTATCGATTAGATATAGTTTATGATAAAATTGCTCCTCATAGATTATATTATAAAGATTATAATGTGACCATAAAAATATAGGGCCATCGACTAATTCGAAGAGAATTTTTAAAATAATCTCGATGAAAACTCAGAAAATGGAAGGAGATCGACTGCCATGAAGTGGCTCGATATACTTGGCAACGTTAAGAATGTATACATATATATATACTTTTCGTGATAGCCGGCGAGTTTGGAGGCTAGGATATCTTTTGACTGTCAGGTGAGAAGAGAGCCGATATATATATGTATATATTGAAAAACCGGGTCAAATAAGCAATCATAAGATATTTTTAATCATAAATTATTAAATATGATCTTGTATAAATTTAGACGAATCCAGTTTAAATTGCCCCAAGATTTATTCAATACAGAAAACCTTTCTTATAACCTATTTTATTTCGACGATTAATAAATAGTCATTTGACCATAGAGTCGCGCGACTCTTACCTTAACAAGGTCATTAGATACAAGGGGGTGTAGCCAAGTTTCGCAAATAGTAATAATATGATACGCATTAACAGCTACGGTAGATTTAACTAGATCAATGTGCGCAAGTAAAGAATTTGCATTAAAGCTAGCAATATTAATAAAAGAAGGAGTATTGTCAATACAAGTACGAGAAGAGAAAGCCAAATCGTTTTGCACTAAGCGTGATCCAGATGATAGTCAATCTAATTTGTTGAGATCAGCATCCGAATAGAGTTTGATAACTGGGGAGCCATTGGACTTACGCACGCTAACACTATCAGTGGTGGGCCACACCGCAACAAGACCAAGATCTTTACGTTTAGCTTTGATTTGACGTAGAAGTTTATAAATAGCAGGCGGCAGAACTTCGTTCACAAAAATGTGTCCTTTGAGATTTAGCCCAAATACCTCTTTTATAAAAAGATCTCGTTTTTCTCGCTTTTTTAAAATTATGTGTTCACGTATCCTAGGAGATTTCATGGTGAGAAAAAGAGCAAAACGCTTCGGAGCAATTTTATTTTGAGTGCTAGTTCGATCGCCAACACTCGAAGATTTTTTAGAAAGTTGACGAATGTTTAAAACGTCGCCTAAAAGCTCAGGAACATTTAGAGCATCAAAAATGTGTTTGACAATTTCACGCGGAGGTTTTGACAGTAAAGATGACGGTAGACCAGACAGAATGATTTCATCAAGAAATTTGTTGTGCGTAACGCCTGAGCTACTAGGACCATATTGCTGTTGAGCAATTTGTTCTTTAAGAGAGGCATTTTCGGCTTTAACTGCAGCTAGATCGGTTTTTAATACTGCAACATCATTAGGGAGACATTCATGGGACGCAGTCAAGGTGCCAACGTCAGAGCGAAGATCAGTTACATCGGTTTTTAACTCGGAGACACTGTCTACTATAGTCGCGATGGAGTTTTGGATGGAGTCAAAACGCGCATTGGCAGTAGCGTTAGTATTCTGAATCGAGGCGTTGGTAGATTCGTAAAGAATTTGCATTTGTCTCATAATATCGTCGAGAGTAGTGATAGAAATTTGTTGAGGCGGAGTAGCATTTGAAGTGTGTGAAGTATGCACAACAACATCCATCTGATTGTCAGAGGTTTGTTGAACGAGATTCGAAGGCTGAGTAGTGCACGAATCGCAAGAGAACATCTTTCCACTATTAAGACTAGAGATCTGTATTTTAAATCGCTTGGCAACACATTCAGCATGAAACGTACGAAGACAACCGCCAGAACATATGACCGTTTCGGATCTGCTGAGAAATTTATTACATAGCACGCATCGATTTGTCACATTGCAATTTGAAACAGTAAAGATTTCAATGAATGAACTAACGGTAAAAACAGTAATAAATACGACTATGACATAGAATAGATGTAGGTGATGGTCACGAAGCAGCAACGAGTATAATAACTGATCGTAACGATCGAGAGTAATGCAGTCGACGAAGATAAATTATATGTGAAAGCAACCGAGTGATAAGGAAAAAACTCTCTCAATTCTACTATGTATTGTGGAGACGTATGAGTAGAAACACCGTCCAATATGCGTGTAGTGCGGCTTCCAAAAAGCAGTAGATTTGTGTTTGTTACGTCACCACATCGATGAAACAGATGACACGTTGCTCATAACATCAATCAGAAGTCGTGAAGAGTGTCGTTTTATCGATCGAAGCTCGATCGATAAAATATTTCATATATGTATGCGTGCGACGGTAATAGTAGCAGAACCGGCCAGTAGAGCAGACATGATCAATCTGACAGGCGCCTGCGCATAGGTGTGGCTACCCGTGGATCCCAGGAGATGTAGCGGTAGTCGTAATGGATCAAATCGATTGCGAATCACACAGCGAGAAGATAAGTGTGAAACAAGCGCATGCGTGAGTATTCTCAGGCGGCCAAAGCACTTAACCCCTAGGAAAAAAAGGTTGGGACAAGTACATTGATGATCCCTCGTTTGTTGATAATTCCATCCATGAAAAAAACTTTAAAACAAAATTTTTATAAAAAATGGGCAAAAAAATTATTTTATAAAAAAAATACAGAACAATTCGAAAAAAATTTCACAAATCTTGAAAAAGCATTATCTTTAAAAAAAACTAAACTGTATCTATTTTTTAAAGTGTTAAAAGAATCAAATAACAAGTAAAAAATAAAAACCGAAAAATCGCGCTTGAAATCATTTTGGAAACCGATGCCTCATTCTTCTTATTTGATTCGAAGGGCTAAATCAACTAAAAAAATTCCATCTAATTTACGTACAGCATTAAAATTTATTATATCAATTCGAGGCCAAGTATTTTCTAATAAATTGAAAAAAGTTACCATTTGAGTTACGTGCAGCACTAAAATTTATGATATCAATCGAAGGACAAGTAATTTATGAGTAACTCCAAATTTCAACATTATGGAACTGTTTTAAGAAGCTTTTAAATCCAAAAAAATCACATGCAAGCTAGTCATTTCTTACTCTATGATGGCAGAGACAATCGATTTTTTTCAGACTTTCAGGAGCTACTGATATTATTCACAATATTCGACGTCGATTGGATCGATAGAAATTATGTTTAAATATGAGTTAAAAGTACTTGTCCGGCCCATCACTTTCCATTAAACTTATTATATTTAAATAAAAATCAGGGCTTTTTTAGAACTGTTGGAGCACAAATATTCATGCAGAGGGAATTTAGAGAGTTATCTTCAAGTAATTTTCTCTTAATTGCACTAATTTAATAAGAATGGAAACAAATTGTCCTGTAATATACAAAGGATGTTATTATGCATCGATAAATAAAAAACATTTTGCACATTAAATATGTTGAAGGTTCCAAAATAACTCCCCAGTTTGTATTGCTATGACGGCAGTGTTTCCTTCTCACTTCTTCCAGCGAACGAATTTCATTCGGCATAACTAACCTAAATCGCATTTCAATAAATTTTTAACCGGATTCTCCCGTACAGTTTCGTTTTTTTATGATTGATTTTTATTTGATTTAAATGAAAAGTGCTATTTCACAGAAATATCAAAGTTCATAGGTACTTGCTACGTACCAGTTATACAGACTTTGATGCTATAGGGAAAAACACTTCAAAATTACATGAACCACATTTTTGAAACTTATTATGACACATTCAAAAAATCAGTGACAGATACGATGCATGTTGAAGCAAGCAAAATGCTGTAATTTTGTATGTCTCCATGATTATCCGCAGACAAAATATTTGATCACGTCCAAAAATGATCAGGTGTAGACTTACAGACATGAATTTTTCAACCCACAATGCCAATCGCAAACATGGTCTGGAAATATTCAATATACATGTCGCTTCATCACTTTGTCGAACTTTAGAGGTGTTCATTGCATTTCGAAGATACAAATTTTAATATCATGAAAATTAAGCACCCAATGACTTATTGAAATAAATTTCCAAATTTATCATGTAACAACTCAAGTGAATATATCTATGCATTTACATGGCTCAAAGATTTTTCAAAACTTGGGTGTATGAACAAGCAATTATGAAAGCTTTTTGTTATAAATATTTCAAATTATCTTGTTGAAATTAATATAAAAAAAATAGAAATATGAATATCTCTCGTATTGTCTGGAGAACAAATAGAAATTGGTATGACAATACACTGTAAGCTAAGGAGGTGGAAAAAAGGGACTGGTGAACACAGCCAAACTAAATGAAAGAAATTATGACAACAATACATTGAATTACTTGACCAAAGTTTTTTAAAATTTATTTGAATTCGTTTACACACAACCATCCACCTCTTTCTTTAATGTAATTACACAACATAGAATTTCTGTTTGGAAAGAACGTTTTAGAGGTTATAATGAACGAACGTTTTTTTTCTCATTGTTATTATTATTATTATTCAACACTAATTAGTCACGTCATTAATAATATCGATTCCTTCCACTTTTCAATAACCACTTTTATTTTTCTACACTCTGCACGCAACAGCACTCCGGCGGTCATAACCTCAAACGTCAACATGACGCGAAATCTCGCAAATTTGCTATCTATGTATATATTACGATATCGAAGTAGAACAGATAATTCTTAATTTTCACGACACACTCAGTACACTGTATGAGATCAATTAATCCACTTTTGAGGTTTTATTTATTATAGATATTATTGTCGTGAATTGGGCTCGAAACTTATTGAAACTTCTTTTATGAAAAAAATAAAATTGATTATATCCACTGCTATTTCCAATAATGTTTTATTTATTTAAACGAAATTTGCAAATCTTGCACCGTTGATCCACGGGGCTACGATCGCAATCACTTTATAATAACATAACAGACGATAACAGACGGTATACAAGAAAACATTGAGGACTATCAGAAACTTTCTCATCGGCGATTGGTCGAGACGGATAGATTCTCACCGGTGATTGGTTATGATGGGCATCAAGAAGCCCTTGTATGTATCGGTCTGAACCCATATACGGATACGTCAGCTGCGTAAATGTGTTGGTACTTTTTGCATAATCTTGAGCCCGTGCAAAGTTTTTTCTCAGCAATTACGCCACCGATCATGCTGATTTTGGGCGCAATAGAAAGAGAATTTCTTAATTAGCTAAAAGTTCAATTTTCAAATTGCGACATAACTCCTGAGCTTCGCAATTCAAGAAAATGACATGTCGATTTTACCCCCACCACCGCGAATCGTTTTATTCAGAGATAATATAGTCTCGGCGAGAGCCTCGGGCTAGCAGACGACAGGGCTGTCAATATACTTGTCCCGAGACTCTACCGAGTCTCTTGATAGACTTGGTGTAATATCTTTGATAGGACGAAATGGCTGCGCAGATAGCTTGTTGATAAAAATAACCGCACACATGCGCAAAGCCGACTTCTCAATTTTGGAGGGAAAAAGAATCACTAGCGATGACAGTTTTAGGTTAGGAGACTATCGCCACTTATACTCCAATTTTCACTTTTTCCTGAAAAAATGATACAAAACACGATATTTCAGATTGAAGCGCGAAAAATAGCACACCATAATCTGCAACTAGAACGCCCGTAAGCTGACCACAAAAGAAACACGTCACGGAGCGATACAACACACGACTCTCAAGAGAGAGAGAGAGAGAGAGAGAGAGATTGATTGATTGATATGTTTATTAAGCCTTGGACATACGTCCTTGAGGCTAAAAAATACAAAAAAAAAAGTATAAAGTTATAAATAACGAGTAGTATAAAACATTTAAAAATAAACTATAAATAGTCGATTTAAATTACAAGTATACAAACAGTATTTTTTGGTGAAACGAAAAAATACATTTCAGGCATCATTATGCCGTAGTAATAAAGGGAAATAAACAGAAGTTTAAAGATATGAGTGAGGAACCAAATTAAATTTAAAAATAAATGTAGAATAGTGGTAACAGTACAGTTTTGTTTTAGGATAGGAATGATCAAAAAATGATAGCGCAGGTCTAAACTATGTACGGTAGCTTAGCAATAAAACCAACAAGTTCAAAAATAGATGATAAGTATACGAGTTATGTGGCTATTGCCGTTTTTGGTAATTACATATCCACGACTTCGAATAAATAGGAAAACAGGCGAGTCTTCAGAACATTCAAAGATGATGAGTTTCGAATCTGACTTGGCAAGGAGTGCCAAAAGTAGATGGCGGCTATGACAAACGAATTTTTATAAGTACTGGTGCGATGCGATGGAATGTGAAAAATATCAGCCTCTCTGCGACAGCTGGTCCTGAGAGATGCATTAACGCGCGGAAAAAGTTCAATGAGGTAGGACGGTGCCTGGTTGTTCAGAATTCGATAGATCAGTATACCAATAAAATAAAGTCTACGAGACCTTACAGTTAGCCAGCGTAACTGTCTTCGGTAAGGAGTAATGTGCTCATCGTATTTTAAATTAAAGATATAACGAATGCCTGAATTCAACAAAACCTCCAGCTTGGTATTTAGTTCTGCAGTGAGATCGTTATAAACAATACAACAATAGTCGAGAACTGGAAATACCAGTGTGACAACTACTATTTTTCGCACCTCGATTGAGAGTGCGTTTCTGTTGTGTCTAAGACGATACATTACTCCATTTAACCTACTAGAAATACTATTTACATGCTTTGCCCACAATAAATTTGATGACATGATAACGCCCAGATTTCGAACTTCATGAACATAGGGTAGAATTTCACCATCAATGCTTATGACAGGAAGAGTATTTACGTTTAATTTATTTATGTACTTGCCACTGCCTAGTATGATAGCCTTGGATTTGCTTAGATTAAGTTTTAGACCGTTTAGAGAGAGAAAGAGAGAGAGAGATGCGTTAGTGCGTGGAATATTCCAGCGCCTACCACGCAAATTTAACAAAAACTATAACTCACTAATTCTCAATACTTTAACAAAATAATGCATAACTACGGAGGTCAAATTAAGAGCGAGTTTAATAATCAAGCCGAGCCACGCAAAACTGCAATACAAAAGATTAGAGACCCGGGAAGTATCGGCCATAATCCTGCTCGATACTTCTCCCTCATGCCTCTCAGAATCGCTACATAAATTCTACAAAACCCGGAACTGTATTCCGAAACTTAAAGACTCGACTTAATTACCAAACGCGGTGGAGAAAAAGACTGGACTTACCGAGGAAACACGTTCGCCGCACACAGACAAAGACTCGATCTTTGGAGTTTCGGACGCTGGCTCGCCGGTACGGTGTTCGGAACTCGACTGGCTGTGCGTGCGAGCGGTCCGCGAGATTCGGCGTTATTCCCATTACCAGGCCCCTGTACTGCAGCGCTCACACGCGAGGTGCGAACTAAAGCACGGGCTCGTGGCTCGCGCTTTCGCGGGATTTTTAAACGAGAAGCATGTAAGGAAAGTAATTTCCATTACGCCTTTTTACACGATCCTATAGACCATTACCTCCCGGCTGCTCTCACCTCCCTCGCTCACTCAAAGCACCCCTTTCGACTAAAGGACCGTGATACGGGTGTCTTTCCTCTTGGGGATCTGGCGGGCAGCTCTAAAAGGCCGAGGGGAGGCCTCCCTCACGACTCCTGATGTCTTGGGAACGTGGTGGGCCCACTCGAGAATTATCGGAATGACTAATGTCATTCCGTGTGTGAGAATGCCAAAAATATCCTGTGATCATAACTACTTAATAACATTTTTATCTAGCACAAATACCGGGGTCATATGTCTACACCTCTATTTTTCCGCCAAAGTTAAAAAAAGTGTTTTATAGAGACATTTTTATCCGTAGCATGGTATCTATTAATTTACGTGCAATTTACAAGCTTTTTATGATTACCGAAAAAGTAGATGTAGGAACTCCCCCCCCCCCCCCCCCCCCCCCCCCCCGCCAAACCACCGCGATCCAGGTCAATACGAGTTTTATACGTTCCTAAAATTATTAAATTTGTAATTTCGATGCAGAGCAACCAAATTGAACGAAATGCAGGGAGAAATTTTGAAATAGCGAATAAAGAGAAAAATTGAGTGGGGGAGGTTTACCCTTTCAGAGTCTTGTATTGACTTCAATACGTCAGAAAATCTTGAATTTTTAATCAGCAAAAACATGTAAAACAGAAATAAGCTACCTACAGTACGAGAATTCAAAAAAGGGGTAGTTCACCCCCCTAAGACTGCTATTTTGCAAAAATGCGAAAATACGTGAACTTTATTTTCATGTTTTTATCCGTTTCATTCCATCATATTCATTCCTTTTCATTGTGGCGTGAGAAATATAAGAATGTAAGGGTGGTTAAACCCCTGTTTTTTTTGTGCACATGGTGAACTTTTCATCACTTAAGTTAAGAAACATTTTGATTTTGGTTTTATCGAAATCAGTTGAGTGCTTATTGGAGAAACTGTAAAATCACCCCCTGACATGCCTTACTTTCAAGAGTGGTTTTACCCCTTAAAACCGTTTTTCCACCGATGAAAAAAAAAATACGTGTCTTTTACTTTCGAATGCTCTTTCACATACAGCAGTTTCAAGAAAATCGGAGGGGGACACCAAAGTGATGTTCCTTTTTAGAAGTCTCCACCGCCATAGATTAAGAAAAGAAAAGTAAATCATGACTTCACCGTTGCTTGGGCCGGAAGAGTATTCTTAACTCGCATTCAAACACAATTGTATGTTTTGATTTTTCACTCGTGGTGATTATATTTAAAAAATGGTTGGCATTGTTCTAATTGTTAGAAAGCAAGATTTTGAGATTTTTTATAGCTTCTGATTTTCTACTAATTTCCATAAATTACTAATAAAATACTTGGCCCCGAATTGATATCATAAATTTTCATACTGCACTTAACTTGAATAAAAAATTTTTTCATTTGATTTGATTGTTAGAATAAGATGAGAAGAACGGGGCATCGATTTCAAAAATACTAAATAATTACGGGTTTTTATTTTTCTTCAATATAATGTTCTTTCATGATTTGTATAATTTTTTCTGAATTGTTATGTAGAAATTATTTACGGTTGGTTTCGTAATTTTTTTTATAGAATTTTTCAAATTTATTTTTCTTTAATATAATGTTTTTTTTATGATTTGTAAATTTTTTTCTGAATTGTTATGTAGAAATTATTTACAGTCGGTTTCGTAACTTTTTTTTATAGAATTTTTTTTTACACTTTTTGTGATATGATCAGGAAACAAGGGACCATCAATATACTTGTCCCAACCTTTTTTCCCCTAGGGGAACTTTTACGGTTTTATATAAGTTGTGACTTAACTCTTGAAAAAAAGTTGTTTTATTAAATTTTTATGAATTCTCGCACATACGCAGTGTGAACTCAGCTCAACTCGGCCAATTGAGACTCGTGTGGAGAATCACGGGGCCAATAAAAGATCTTAGAAGGAAAACTCCTGCTTCGAGATTAAGTTAAGCAGCAAATCACGAGAAACCCCTTATTATTACTATTGTTATTATTATTATTTCTTTGTTTTGGCGGATATAAAATCCTGAGCGCAAAGGCTCCGGTAGCCAGTCTCGTCTTGTACCTCACTACGCTACATTTGCAATAACGCTCTCTGAGCAAACAAAGAGCCAGTCTCGTCTCGAATCTCGTTGAGCTTGACTTGCACACGCAATTGCCAAATGCCAGGCTTGCCTCGAGATCTCGCCATGTTAGACTCACCCATACACTCATGAAAATAAACAAACATAAAAGAGAATCTTACTCATTCAAATATCACTGATAAAATAAAGCGCACTTTAACGTCATATAAAATAGCACTCAGAATTCAACATACCAAAATAACACCATTTCTCTTCAAGTTAAGAGGGCCGGGCTCATTCGAGTTCGTTTGAGCTCAAGATTCTTAGGAGAGTGTCCGATCTGTTCAGAAGGACTGGGACAGTTCGATTTCATTCTGTGTCAAGTTTCCTGGTAGATTTCCAATCCTTTTCTTTTTTTTATTTTTTAAAGTAATAATGGTAAAAAATTTTAAAGTTCGAAATTTAAAAAGTTTCGAATAGTTTCACATTATACTTTGAAAGGTAGACTGTATTGCAGTGATGTTTCAAGCTTTCGTGTTGTATATCTAATCTCAATCTGTAATATGACCGAGAGATTAGAGATGAGGTTACAGATGAAGTGAAGTTTTCTATATCGCATGATGTGGCAATTTTGCTCAATACTTGAAAATGTATAATTCCACAGAGATGGTTCAGGGGAATACGTCTTTCGACGTTGTTGGAATTCCTCTCGAACGAATATTCCTCTTGAAAGTTCTCATGCGATACAGTAACATAGGATTTATTTTATTTTTATATTCTTTTCTTCCATATTTAAAAATTTTTATGAGCGAGCGACGAGCCTCTGAAAATCAATGAAGAATCGGTAGAATGAAAATTGGGTAGTTCGAACGAAAAAGGTCGTACGTCATTTCATCGTAGATCTCGTTGGTCATTGAGTACGAGTGTCAAAACATCGAGCGGTGGGACGCTAACGCGAAGCCCTCACTCTGAACCGTCGAACTCGTGATGCGTGTGCCAGCACCGAGATCCAACGTCGTTGTCAATAGCAAATATTCTTGAATATCGCCAATTCGAATTAATCGAAAGTTCTCGAAGAAATGTTGAAATCCAGATTGAACGAGGGTTAAGCATTGTTTTAAAAATCTGAAAAAATGACAGCATTACTTTTTATGTATGTCGAACCGATTTAGGGGGCGGAAAGAGTAAAATAAATTTGAACCCCAAATAACGACCCTCCTACAGGTGCACCGTAATTTTTTAAAACTTAGTATTCTTTTCACGATTCTAAAGTCAAGTTGTTAGTCTAAATGAAACCAAGTGATTCATGTAGGAATGAAAATAATTTTTGAAATATTCACAGGTAGTGAGGTACTACGACTTCAAAGAGGAACATCCGGATATACATCAAGGTGTGGATCCCCTGAAAATGCGGCATATTGGTGACGACGATGTCATGACAGTTCCAGGATACAGAACCCGTTGTGGACGTCGTATGATGATTTACAGAATTGGAAATTGGGATCCAAAAAAATATGGTATCGAGGAACTTTTTAAGGCCACTGTCATCATTTTAGAGCTTGGAATTCTTGAGCCAGTTGCACAAATACTCGGAGGTGTCGTCATTTTCGATCTCGAGGGCATTACAATGGCCCATGCTTGGACAATAACCCCCCAGGTAATTGAATATTCAATAGGAGAAACAAAGACTCGCCAGTTAAATAGAGAATAATTTAAACCTTAAAAATTCCCCTTAGGGGAGAAAGGTTGGGGCAAGTATATTGATGGTCCAGTGTGATCCGATCATATCACTAAAAATATAAGAAACTTCCATTAAAAAAATTGTGAAATCAACTATAAATAATTTCAACACAACAATTCCAAAAAACTTTCACAAATCATGAATAATCATTTTATTAAAAAAAAAGTAGGTACAAATCTGTAAATATTTTGTAAACTGAAAAGAAATTCAAATAAAATGTGAGAAATAAACAACCGGAAAATCGCGCATGAAAACATTTTGTAAACCGATGCCCCATTCTTCTCATATTCTTTGAACAATTATATACATTGAAAACAAATTCCATCTGAGTTGCGTGAAGCATCAAAATTTATATCAATTCGTGACCACGAACTTGAGAAAGTTTTAATAAATCAAAAAAGTTGCCATTCAAGTTACGTGCAGCAATAAAATTTATGATATCAATCGAAGGAGAACTTAGCAATTCCGAATTTTAACATTAAAATTGTTCTAAGAAGCGTTTAAATTCAAAAAAATCACATCGAAGGTAAAGTCATTTGTTACTCTATCGTGACAGAGATTTGGAAGGAAATCGATTATTCTCAGACTTTCAGGATTCTCTGGTATTATTCACAAAATTCGGGTGGGGGTTAAAAGTTAAAACGACAATATAGCGAACAAGGCATTCTGTATATCTAAATATGCATATCAAGAGACGCGGTAGCGGCTCGACGCCAAGTATTAAAAGGAAAAACTGCAGCGCAAAAGAAAAGCCAGCGCGAGCCCTGCCGCTACTCTTATATACGCCAATATGCCGGTTTTATGACGTCACAGAATTTTCAAATGGCTCTCACAAATAAACCATTTCATAAAACAGCTTGAAAATTTGTGACGATTTTTTTTCGATTTTTCTCTTTCCATTGGTCTTTGTTGCAAGTAAATCCGTCCAGTAGATCCTGAGATATGTAACGTTAGTGATTTAAAATCCATCATTTCGGGATTTTCATTTTCTTAGAGACAGAGGGGCGTAAGTTACGCTTGTTTACATTTGGACTTACGTCCGTTGCACGATTTCTTACTTTTGTCACACTCTACGTCACGCACTACGCTGAACGCGGCTACCCCCTCTCCTTCTGCGTCGTCGAGCGAGAGAGACAGAGAATGGGCGCACAGCGGGGCCAATACCAGCTCCTGGTTTGCGCATAAAATATGTATATAATTATATAATATATATTTTATTTATTAATATTAATTAATAATAAAATATTATTATAATAAATATTTTATTATAATTAATATATAATATAATATATATATTATATTATACAATATATAATATAACATGATAATAATATAATAAAATAAAAAAATTGAATAATACGAATAACATTAAATAATAAATAATAAAAATAAAAAAAATATAAAATTCTGGTCGACGCCGCTGGATTTTTCGAGGATGTCTAGGGCGATAGCTCATGGGTTTTGGAGGACTAGGTTTAAGTACATTCTATCGCGATTTTCGATTTCTAGGTGGACGACCCCATAGTTTTTTATGTCCAGATATATTCCTCCATGGCTTTCGTCGTCTAGGTATGTTTTTTCATGGTTTTCGAGGTTTGGGTCGACGGCTCCTTAGTTTTTGATGTCCAGGTATGTTTCTCCATGGTTTTCATGGTTTCGGATAATTTCTCCATGGATTTCGATGTGTAGGTATATTCCTCCATGGTTTCTGATGTGCGAGTATATTTCTCCATAGTATTTCTCTATAGTTCTTGATGTCTAGGTATATTCCTCCATGGTTTTCGCGATCGAGGTTGACGGCTCCACAGGTTTCGATATCCAGGTATGTTTCTCCATGGTTTTCGTGGTCTCGAATAATTCCTCTATGGGTTTCGATGTCTAGGTATATTCCTCTATGGTTTCTGATGTGCAGGTGTATTTCTCCATAGTTTTTAATGTCCAGGTGTATTTCTCCATAGTTCTTGATGTCTAAGGTATATTTCTCCATGGTTTTCGTGGTCTAAGTATGTCTCTTCATGGTTTTCGCGGTCGACGTCGACGGTTCCACAGTTTTCGATGTCTAGGTATGTTTCTCCACGATTTTCGTGGTCTAGGATAATTTCTCCATGGGTTTTGATGTCTAGGTATATTCCTTCATGGTTTTCAATGTCTAGACGTGTTCCTTCATGCTTTTCGTGGTCCAGGTATATTCCTCCATGGTTTCCGATGTATGGATATGTTTCTCCATGGTTTTCGTGGTCTAGGTATGTTTCTTCATGGTGTTCGTAGTCGAGGTCGACAGCTCCACAGTTTTTGATGTCCAGGTATGTTTCTCTCGGGTTTTCGTGGTCGAGGATAATTCCTCCATGGGTTTCGAAGTCTAGGTATATTCCTCTATGGTTTTCGTGGTCTGGATATGTTTCTTCATGGTTTTCGCAGTCGAGGTCGACGGCTCCACAGTTTTCGAAGTCCAGGTATGTTTCTCTCGGGTTTTCGTGGTCCAGGATAATTCCTCCATGGGTTTCGATGTCTAGGTATATTCCTCCATGGTTTTCAATGTCTAGGCATGTTTAATCATGGTTTTCGCGGTCAAGGTCGACGGCGCCACAGTTTCCGATGTCCAAGTATGCTTCTCCATGGTTTTCGTGGTCTAGGATAATTCCTCCATGGGTTTTGATGTCTAGGTATATTCCTTCATGGTTTTGAATGTCTGGACATGTTCATTCATGGTTTTCGTGGTCCAGATATATTCCTCCATGGTTTTCGACGTATGGATATGTTTCTCCATGGTTTTCGTGGTCTAGGTACATTCCTCCATAGTTTTCGTGGTCTAGATATATTCCTCCATGTTTTTCATCGTCCAGGTATATTCCTCCATGGTTTTCAATGTCTAGGCATGTTTCATCATGGTTTTCGTGGTTCAGGTATATTCCTCCATGGTTTTCGATGGCTGGATATGTTTCTCCATGGTTTTCGTGGTCTGGGTATGTTTCTTCATGGTTTTCGCAGTCGAGGTCGACGGCTCCACAGTTTTCGAAGTCCAGGTATGTTTCTCTCGGGTTTTCGTGGTCGAGGATAATTCCTCCATGGGTTTCGATGTCTAGGTATATTCCTCCATGGTTTTCAATGTCTAGGCATGTTTAATCATGGTTTTCGCGGTCAAGGTCGACGGCGCCACAGTTTCCGATGTCCAAGTATGCTTCTCCATGGTTTTCGTGGTCTAGGATAATTCCTCCATGGGTTTTGATGTCTAGGTATATTCCTTCATGGTTTTGAATGTCTGGACATGTTCCTTCATGGTTTTCGTGGTCCAGATATATTCCTCCATGGTTTTCGATGTATGGATATGTTTCTCCATGGTTTTCGTGGTCTAGGTACATTCCTCCATAGTTTTCGTGGTCTAGGTAGATTCCTCCATGGTTTTCGTGGTTCAGGTATATTCCTCCAGAGTTTTCGATGTCTGGATATGTTTCTCCATGGTTTTCGTGGACTAGGTAGATTACTCCATGGTTTTCGTGGTCTAGGTAGATTCCTCCATGGTTTTCGTGGTCTAGGTATGTTTCTTCATGGCTTTCGCAGTCGAGGTCGACGGCTCCACAGTTTTCGATGTCCAGGTATGTTTCTCTCGGGTTTTCGTGGTCTAGGATAATTCCTCCATAGGTTTCGATGTCTAGGTATATTCCTCCATGGTTTTCAATGTCTAGGCATGTTTCTTCATGGTTTTCCTGGTCTAGGATAATTCCTCCATGGGATTTGATGTCTAGGTATATTCCTTCATAGTTTTCGATGTCTGGATATGTTCCTACATGGTTTTCGTGGTCCAGGTATATTCCTCCATGGTTTTCGATGTATAGATATGTTTCTCTATGGTTTTCGTGGTCTACGTAGATTCTTCCATGGTTTTCGTGGTCTAAGTTGATGGTTCCACAGTTTTCGATTGCTAGGTCTGAGTTTCCATAGTTTTTGTTCTCTAGGTATATTTCTTCATCATTTCCGTGATCTAGGTCGATGACTCCATACTTTTCGATGTCTAGGTATGTGTCTACATATTTTTCAATGTCTAGGTATATTCCTCCATGGTTTTGGATGTCCAGGTATATTTCTTCATAGTTTTAAATGTCTACGTATGTTCCTTCATGGTTTTCGTGGTCCAGGTATATTCCGTCATGGCTTTTGATGCTAGGTCAACAATTCCATAGTTTTCGATGTTTGGTTATGGTTCTCCATTTTTTTCGATGTCTACGTCGACAGCTCCATGGTTTTCGATGGCTAGGTATATTTCTCCATGGCTTTCGTCGTCCTGGTATGTTTTTTCATGCTTTTCGAGGTCTAGATCAACGGCTCCGTAGTTTTCAATGTCCAGGTATGTTTTCCCATTGTTTTCGTGGACTAGGTTGACGACTTCATAGTTTTCACTATCCCGGTCGATAGCTCCATAGTTTCCGACGTTAAGGTGAATTTGTCCATGGTTCCCGATATGAAAGTCAACGGCTCCATAGTTTCCGATAGTGTGGTGAGTTTTTCTAAGGTTTTCGATATCTAGGTCGTCGGCTCTATAGTTTTCGATGTCTAGTTTGGCGACTATAGGGTTTTCGATGTCTAGGTGGATGCCTTCGTATTGTTCAATATATATTCGACAATTTTATATTTCCCGATATTTAGGTAAACGGTGCAATGGTTTACGATATATTTCCTCATAGTTATCGATATCTAGATCTGCGATTTAATAGTTTACATTGACGAGGCAGGTTCAGACGTTACAGAAGACCATGAAAAAATGTCACTGGACACCAATAACCATAAAGCTGTGGTCTTAGACATTGAATACCATGGAAACATCTCCTTGGACATTGCAAACCATTGACAGTATCCATGTCAACATGGAATCCATGAATGAGAAGAAGATAGTTTCAAAAATCATTTTTCGAGGTAAACAATTGGAGGTTTCAAAAAAAGGAATAGAAAATGAAAATATCATCCCATTGCATAGGTATTTCCCAATCTTTCATTGGAAAATTCGAGTTGCTGAATGGATAATCAAAATCGTCACCATTATTGCTTGTAAAAGGTTTCAACTCACATGAACATAACCGCACAGTTTTCGTCCGTCTACATAGAAAAATTGGCTGTGTCGATTGCTTTTGGCACATAGAGAAAAGCACTCAACTTGAAACAAATCGTTTTAAAAATTTTCGTCGAAGACGAGGAATGTATTTTTTTTCTTAAGTAAATATTGTCACGCCTCTAAAAAATAAGCTAAATCAGAAAAAAAAATAATTGACAAAGTAAGAAAAGAACGCCAATTATTAAAAGGTCGCGACCGTAGTTTCCAATAATTTACTAAATTTGCATTTTCAATAAAAAACTTCAAAATATAAAAAAAAAATGAGATCGTTTTCTGAAGTTGACAAATATAGTGAATGAAATACGATTCCTATATAGTTGTCACGTCTCGCAAAAAGAAGTGAAATCAGTAAATATTAAAACTTCAAAAAGTAAAAAAGGCACGCCAAGTATTAAAAGGTCGTGACCGTCGTTTTAAATGATTTTCTATATTCGCATTGTCAATAAATAAATTTTAAAAAATGTTTAACTGTGAAAAAATATGAGATCTATTGTAACATATACAGTGAATGAATTACGTTTCCTGTAGGAATTCTGAATTTTGGAAATAAAAAAAAATGAGATCATTTTCCAACGTAGCCAAGTACAGTGAATGAATTAAGGTTCTTGTGGAATTCATTCGTGTACACTTTTAGCCCTAATCCCTCACTTATTCAGAAAAATTTTCCAGCAAACGTCACAGAGCAACAAAGGTTTCTCGAATGATTCTGCAATTATTAAGAGATTATCATCTGTTTTTATGCTAGCTCGGGTTATAAACTTAAAACAGTTTACGCGTACAAGTGCATGCATTGTATCTATACGATGAACTGCACAAATTCATTTTCAACATTACACACAAGCTTGGCGTGCATGGTTTTCAATCGGAAGCTCGGCGAAGGAATGCCTCATCCGTCCATATATTTGAAGAAAACTTTATGATCCTCTCATGTAATTGTTTTTTAATTTGCCATCCCTTTTCCATCCAACTATTTTATTGAGTAGTTCGACGTGAGATCCCGCGCTGTGTACACAAAGAAAAATAGCTATTCTTGACTAGTTCGACTGATAAATTCATTACTCCAAATGTTTCGTATTCAACGCGTTTTCTTTTCTCAAATCAATGTTTACACAGCTTACTTCTTTGTTCATCCATTTCAGTACTTGTGTAATTCATCCAATCATCTGCCTATTTGGTAAAAAAATGAGTGTACGGACAAACGAGTGAAAGTGACGCGTGGATAAATTAAAATGCGTATGGGCATGAAAGAATGGCCGTATCTATCCGTACAAGATAAAGGCATATAAAGGGATTGATTGATTTCATTTCTTTATCCGTTCGTTTAATTATTCAATTTTATCCACAAATTTCACCCATCTGTATTGTTTACCAAATCATTATATAACAGGGCCCCTCTTATTTTATTGAGGGATCGTTTTTTTTCACACTCGTTCATACAATTCTAATTAATTATTGTTTTTATAGTAAATTTGAACAATTGTCTCTTCCCGAGCTTCCGATTGAAAACCATGCACGCCAAGCTTGTGTGTAATGTTGAAAATGAATTTGTGCGGTTCATCGTATAGATACAATGCATGCACTTGTACGCGTAAACTGTTTTAAGTTTATAACCCGAGCTAGCATAAAAACAGATGATAATCTCTTAATAATTGCAGAATCATTCGAGAAACCTTTGTTGCTCTGTGACGTTTGCTGGAAAATTTTTCTGAATAAGTTATATTATACAATATATAACATAAAATGATAATAATATAATAAAATAAAAAAATTAAATAATACGAATAACATTGAATAATAAATAATGAAAGAAAAAAATATAAAATTCTGGTCGACGCCGCTGGATTTTTCGAGGATGTCTAGAGCGATAGCTCATGGGTTTTGGAGGACTAGGTTTAGGTACATTCTATCGCGATTTTCAATTTCTAGGTGGACGACCCCATAGTTTTTTATGTCCAGATATATTCCTCCATGGCTTTCGTCGTCTAGGTATGTTTTTTCATGGTTTTCGAGGTCTGGGTCGACGGCTCCTTAGTTTGCGATGTCCAGGTATGTTTCTCCATGGTTTTCATGGTTTCGGATAATTCCTTCATGGATTTCGATGTCTAGGTATATTCCTCCATGGTTTCTGATGTGCGAGTGTATTTTTCCATAGTTTTTCATGTCCACGTATATTTCTCTATAGTTCTAGATGTCTAGGTATATTCCTCCATGGTTTTCGCGATCGAGGTTGACGTCTCCACAGGATTCGATGTCCAGGTATGTTTCTCCATGGTTTTCGTGGTCTCGGATAATTCCTCTATGGGTTTCGATGTCTAGGTATATTCCTCTATGGTTTCTGATGTGCAGGTGTATTTCTCCATAGTTCTTGATGTCTAAGGTATATTTCTCCATGGTTTTCGTGGTCTAAGTATGTCTCTTCATGGTTTTCGCGGTCGTGGTCGATGGTTCCACAGTTTTCGATGTCTAGGTATGTTTCTCCATGATTTTCGTGGTCTAGGATAATTTCTCCATGGGTTTTGATGTCTAGGTATATTCCTTCATGGTTTTCGATGTCTAGACGTGTTCTTTCATGGTTTTCGTGGTCCAGGTATGTTTCTCCATGGTTTTCGTGGTCTCGGATAATTCCTCTATGGGTTTCGATGTCTAGGTATATTCCTCTATGGTTTCTGATGTGCAGGTGTATTTCTCCATAGTTCTTGATGTCTAAGGTATATTTCTCCATGGTTTTCGTGGTCTAAGTATGTCTCTTCATGGTTTTCGCGGTCGTGGTCGATGGTTCCACAGTTTTCGATGTCTAGGTATGTTTCTCCATGATTTTCGTGGTCTAGGATAATTTCTCCATGGGTTTTGATGTCTAGGTATATTCCTTCATGGTTTTCGATGTCTAGACGTGTTCTTTCATGGTTTTCGTGGTCCAGGTATATTCCTCCATGGTTTTCGATGTATGGATATGTTTCTCCATGGTTTTCGTGGTCTAGGTACGTTTCTTCATGGTTTTCAATGTCTAGCCATGTTCCTTCATGGTTTTCGTCATCAAGGTATATTCCTCCATGGTTATCTCGGTGTAGGTAGATTCCTCCATGTTTTTCGTGGTCTGGGTATGTTTCTTCATGGTTTTCGCAGTCGAGGTCGACGGCTCCACAGTTTTCGATGCCCAGGTATGTTTCTCTCGGGTTTTCGTGGTCGAGGATAATTCCTCCATGGGTTTCGATGTCTAGGTATATTCCTCCATGGTTTTCAATGTCTAGGCATGTTTCTTCATGGTTTTCGTGGTCTAGGATAATTCCTCCATGGGTTTTGATGTCTAGGTATATTCCTTCATGGGTTTCGATATCTGGATATGTTCCTACATGGTTTTCGTGGTCCAGGTATATTCCTCCATGGTTTTCGATGTATGGATATGTTTCTCCATGGTTTTCGTGGTATAGGTATGTTTCTTCATGGTTTTCGCAGTCGAGGTCGACGGCTCCACAGTTTTCAATGACCAAGTATGAAGGACCACGAAGACCATGTTCCTTCATGGTTTTCGTGGTCCAGGTATATTCCTCCATGTTTTTCGTCGTCCAGGTATATTCCTCCATTGTTTTCAATGTCTAGGCATGTTTCATCATGGTTTTCGTGGTTCAGGTATATTCCTCCATGGTTTTCGATGGCTGGATATGTTTCTCCATGGTTTTCGTGGTGTAGGTAGATTCCTCCATGGTTTTCGATGTCTACATCGACAGCTCCATACTTTTCATTTGCTGGGTATACTTCTCCTTGGCTTTCGTCGTCTAAGTATGTTTCTACATAGTTTTCTATGTTCAGGTGTATTATTCCATGATTTTTAATGTCTAGATCTGTCCCTCCATGGTTTTCGTTTTTTTTCATGGTTTTCGTGGGCGAGGTCGACGGCTCCATAGTTATCGATGTCTGGGTATGTTTCTCCATGGTTTTCGTGGTCTAAGTTGATGGTTCCACAGTTTTCGATGGCTAGGTCTGAGCTTACATAGTTTTTGTTCTCTAGGTATATTTCTTCATCATTTCCGTGATCTAGGTCGATGTCTCCATACTTTTCGATGTCTAGGTATGTGTCTACATATTTTTCAATGTCTAGGTATATTCCTCCATGGTTTTGGATGTCCAGGTATATTTCTTCATAGTTTTCTTCTAGGTATGTTCCTTCATGGTTTTCGTGGTCCAGGTATATTCCGTCATGGCTTTTGATGCTAGGTCAACAATTCCATAGTTTTCGATGTTTGGTTATGGTTCTCCATGGTTTTCATGGTCTAGGTCGACGGCTCCATTGTTTTCGATGTCTACGTCGACAGCTCCATGGTTTTCAATGGCTAGGTATATTTCTCTATGGCTTTCGTCGTCCTGGTATGTTTTTTCATGCTTTTCGAGGTCTAGATCAACGGCTCCGTAGTTTTCAATGTCCAGGTATGTTTTCCCATTGTTTTCGTGGACTAGGTTGACGACTTCATAGTTTTCAATATCCCGGTCGATAGCTCCATAGTTTCCGATGTTGAGGTGAATTTGTCCATGGTTCCCGATATGAAAGTCAACGGCTCCATAGTTTCCGATAGTGTGGTGAGTTTTTCTAAGGTTTTCGATATCTAGGTCGTCGGCTCTATAGTTTTCGATGTCTAGTTTAGCGACTATAGGGTTTTCGATGTCTAGGTGGATGCCTTCGTATTTTTCAATATATATTCGACAATTTTATAGTTCCCGATATTTAGGTAAACGGTGCAATGGTTTACAATATATTTCCTCATAGTTATCGATATCTAGATCTGCGATTTAATAGTTTACATTGACGAGGCAGGTTCAGACGTTACAAAAGACCATGAAAAAATATTACTGGACACCAATAACCATAAAGCTGTGGTCTTAGACATTCAATTCCATGGAAACATCTCCTTGGACATTGCAAACCATTGACAGTATCCATGTCAACATGGAATCCATGAATGAGAAGAAGATAGTTTTAAAAATCATTATTCCAAGTAAGCAAGTGGAGCTTTTCAAAAAAAGGAATAGAAAATGAAAATATCATCCCATTGCATAGGAATTTCCCAATCTTTCAATGGAAAATTCGATTTGCTGAATGGATAATCAAAATCGACACCATTATTGCTTGTAAAAGGTTTCAACTCACATGAACATAACCGCACAGTTTTCGTCCGTCTACATAGAAAAATTGGCTGTGTCGATTGCTTTTGTCACATAGAGAAAAGCACTCAACTTGAAACAAATCGTTTTAAAAATTTTCGTCGAAGACGAGGAATGTATTTTTTTTCTTAAGTAAATATTGTCACGCCTCTAAAAAATAAGCTAAATCAGAAAAAAAATAATTGACAAAGTAAAAAAAGAACGCCAATTATTAAAAGGTCGCGACCGTAGTTTCCAATAATTTTCTATATTTGCATGATCAATAAAAAACTTCAAAATATAAAAAAAAAATGAAATTGTTTTCTGAAGTTGACAAATACAGTGAATGAAATACGGTTCCTATATAGTTGTCACGCCTCGCAAAAAGAAGTGAAATCAGTAAATATTAAAACTTCAAAAAGTAAAAAAGCACGCCAAGTATTAAAAGGTCGTGACCGTCGTTTTAAATGATTTTCTATATCCGCATTGTCAATAAATAAATTTAAAAAAATGTTTAACTGTGAAAAAATATGAGATCTATTGTAACATATACAGTGAATGGATTACGTTTCCTGTAGGAATTCTGAATTTTGAAAATAAAAAAAAATGAGATCATTTTCTAACGTAGCCAAGTACAGTGAATGAATTAAGGTTCTTGTGGAATTCATTCGTGTACACTTTTAGCCCAAATCCCTCACTTATTCAGAAAAATTTTCCAGCAAACGTCACAGAGCAACAAAGGTTTCTCGAATGATTCTGCAATTATTAAGAGATTATCATCTGTTTTTATGCTAGCTCGGGTTATAAACTTAAAACAGTTTACGTGTACAAGTGCATGCATTGTATGTATACGATGTACTGCACAAATTCATTTTCAACATTACACACAAGCTTGGCGTGCATGGTTTTCAATCGGAAGCTCGGGAAGAGACAATTGTTCAAATTTACTATGAAAACAATAATTAATTAGAATTGTAAGAACGATTGTGAAAAAAACCGATTCCTCAATAAAATAAGAGAGGCCCTGTTATATAATGATTTGGTAAACAATACAGATGGGTGAAATTTGTGGATAAAATTGAACAATTAAACGAACGGATAAAGAAATGAAATCAATCAATCCCTTTATATGCCTTTATCTTGTACGGATAGATACGGCCATTCTTTCATGCCCATACGCATTTTAATTTATCCACGCGTCACTTTCACTCGTTTGTCCGTACACTCATTTTTTTACCAAATAGGCAGATGATTGGATGAATTACACAAGTACTGAAATGGATGAACAAAGAAGTAAGCTGTGTAAACATTGATTTGAGAAAAGAAAACGCGTTGAATACGAAACATTTGGAGTAATGAATTTATCAGTCGAACTAGTCAAGAATAGCTATTTTTCTTTGTGTACACAGCGCGGGATCTCACGTCGAACTACTCAATAAAATACTTGGATGGAAAAGGGATGGCAAATTAAAAAACAATTACATGAGAGGATCATCAAGTTTTCTTCAAATATATGGACGGATGAGGCATTCCTTCGCCGAACTTCCGATTGAAAACCATGCACGCCAAGCTTGTGTGTAATGTTGAAAATGAATTTGTGCAGTTCATCGTATAGATACAATGCATGCACTTGTACGCGTAAACTGTTTTAAGTTTATAACCCGAGCTAGCATAAAAACAGATGATAATCTCTTAATAATTGCAGAATCATTCGAGAAACCTTTGTTGCTCTGTGACGTTTGCTGGAAAATTTTTCTGAATAAGTGAGGGATTTGGGCTAAAAGTGTACACGAATGAATTCCACAAGAACCTTAATTCATTCACTGTACTTGGCTACGTTAGAAAATGATCTCATTTTTTTTTATTTTCAAAATTCAGAATTCCTACAGGAAACGTAATCCATTCACTGTATATGTTACAATAGATCTCATATTTTTTCACAGTTAAACATTTTTTTTAAATTATAGATATACAGAATGCCTTCTATATATGCATATTAGGGTGATGCAAAAAAATCGATATTTTTTTTTCTCAGAGCTCCAACGAAAATCGTTAGTACATCAAAAAAAAGTAATTTTCCCAAAATTTCAGATTTTTAAAAAAATTTTTGTATAGTGCTCAAACCACTTTTCGATATTTTCCTGGTTTTTTCTCAAAAATCGCAAAGCAAAAATTTTTTTTTGCTTTCATAACAGAAAGTGTTAGTACTCCATGGAATTATAAATCTAATAAAATTTGTTCACTCTCAAAAAAAATTAAATAGCTACCTCGCATAATTTATTTCTTTTTTCTGTATATTTCGCTATAAATCATGAGACTAAAAAACGTGTGGCTACAGATAACTATTCTTGTCGTCCTTCCAAAAGAAAGGGTGAATGCACTTTGCAAAAAAATAGTTTTTCAAAATTACATGTTATAACAAATATTTTTGCGTTTTCTCAAACGATTGGTTTCAATTTTCTTGTATTTTTCATACAGATATATATTTTTATTGACGAAAACTTTTTTCTTGCTAGGGCATCGTACAAAAATGACAACATACCAAATAAAGCTGTGTTTTTCCGAATTTAAATTCTCTTTTTCAAAGTCATGTTTTTCACCGCAGAAGACGTTATAATTTGGAAATTTTCTAGTTTTCCCATTTGTTATAAAAATTAGTAAAATATTTTGACTGAATTTTAATGGAAAATAAATGTAGGCTTATGAATGCGAAATCGCAAAAATTTTTAGTTCCGAACTCTGTTTACAATCAATAACTGTTTGAGTTTGTACAGGGAGGCAACTTTGTACAATAGACCTATTTCGATCTTGTTAATTTAATTTTTTTTTATCAGTAAAGATTACGAACCTGATATTGGAAGCTTTATAATAAATATTTGCGATTTTGCAGCCTTCATTTTTTTCTAACAGAATTCGGTCAAAATATTTTACTAGTTTTTATAACGCACGAGAAATTAGAAAATTCCCAAATTTTAACGTTTTCTGCGGTGAAATATCAGACTTTGAAATAATGAATTTGGCAAAACACAGATTCGTTTGGCACGTTATCATTTTTGTACGATGCCCTAGCAAGTTTTCGTGCATAAGAGTGTTTATGTCTATGAAAAATACAGGAAAATTGAAATCAATCACTTGAGAAAATGCGAAAATCATTGTTATAACATGTAATTTTGAATAACTATGTTTTTGCAAAGTACATTCACCCTTTCTTTTGGAAAGATGACAAGAATAGTTATTTGTAGCGCCACGTTTTTTAATCTCATAATTTATAGCTAAATATACAGACAAGAAGAAATAAATTATGCGAGGTAGCCTTTAAATTTTGTTTGAGAGTTAAAAAATTGTATTAGATTTATAATTCCATGGAGTACTAACACTTCTGCTATGAAAGCAAAAAAAAATTTTTGCTTCGCGAATTTTGAGAAAAAAACAGGAAAATATGAAAAAGTGGCTTGAGCACTATCCAAACATTTTTTTAAAAATCTGAAATTTTGGGAAAATTACTTTTTTTTGACGTACTAACGATTTTCGTTGGAGCTCCGAGAAAAAAAAATATCGATTTTTTTTGCATCACCCTAATGCATATATAGATATACAGAATGCCTTGTTCGCTATATTGGTGGGGGTCAAAAATTAGAACGACAATGAGATATACAGAATGCCTTCTATATATGCATATATCAGAATGCCTTGTTCGCTATTTTGTCGTTCTAACTTTTGACCCCCACCCATTGGATCGGTATAAATATTGAAATATGTGTTAACCCATTAACGCCCAAGCATCTGGATTTTTTACCAAACGTTCAACGCAATTATTTTTTATGTTATCGGCGTTGAAAAAAATTTGTTTTGAGATATATCGACGTAGAATTTTGTGCTCTTTCAGAATATTGGCACAAAATTCCGATTACACATAAAGGAAACAAAACATGGTCGATTAAAACGTGAAAAACATGAACATTTTTGAAAAAAAACTTTTTTGTATTATTTTTTGCAATGTTACCGCAAAGAATTCTTACTGTAATTATGATCAGGGGTAATCGCGATAGTTGAAGTTTAACAGGGAATTTTCATGTAATCATTGAACCACTTCTTTTTATAATATGGCGGCAAGAACGTAAATATTCTACAAAAACATAAGCTAATTTTTTTCTCGGAAACTATTGAGCTTAGCTGAAATTATCTATGAACAAGAATATCTTAGAATTGGTCGAAGAATACCCTCTATTTTCAAAAAAAAATTTTCAAGATAATTTCTGGTTTTCCAAAATATCAAAAAAATTGAAATTGCCAAATTTTTTTATTTTCTTAAAAAATTTGAGGTTATTCTTTGACCAATTATAAGATATTCTTGTTCATCGATAAATTTCAGCTAAGCTCAATAGTTTCCGAGAAAAAGGATTAGGTCATGTTCTTGTACAATATTTACGTTCGTGCCGCCATATTGTAAAAAGGAGTGGTCCAATGCTTACATGAAAATTCCCTGTTAAACTTAATCTATCGTGATCACCCTTGATCATGATTACAGTATAAATTCTTTGCGGTAACATTGCAAAAAAAAAATACAAAAAAAGTTTTTTTCAAAAATGTTTACGTTTTTCATGTTTGTATCGGCCACACTTTTTTTTCTTTACGTCTAATCGGAATTTTGAGTCAATATTCTGAAAAAGCATAAAATTCTACGTCGATATATTTAAAAAACAAATTTTTTCAACGCCGATAACATAAAAAATAAAAGCGTTGAAAGTTTGGTAAATAATCGGGACGCTTGAGCGTTAATGGGAGGATTACTTGTTACACTAAGGGTTGCGATAATCTACTTGGTAAATTATACATTTTTTTTAAACACGATTTCCCGGAACGGGGCATTCCAGCAGTACGGATCTTCGCCAATTTCCTCCGCCTACTCACATTCAGCATTCTTAAAAAATTCGCGATACGATAATGTTGTCATGATGTATCGAGCGATCGAAGGAATTTTCTCGATGAATTAGTCAACGACGAGTCCTCTCCGAGATGCACGGAGCTCAATAAATTTTATCAACCTCCGAACGAACATTTTTACTGCGAACCGTCTTAAAACAGCTGCAGTTTTTCTGAATAATTTGTAAGACGTTGGTTTTTTCTAGATATATTATAATAGACGATAATTTTTTTCAACAACTTTTCGATTTATGTGGGCGTTACTAGCGAAAATATAATTCCGGAGTATTTTTTTGTTGGCTGAAATCTATCGAACGGTCTACGAATACAGCGTCTTCCGGCTGCACGATCTTTTTGAATTTTTTTCGCCCATTTCTTCTGATAGTTAACGAACGCAAACAATATTTCGCCAATTATTTTCCTACCGTCTTCCGATTTTTCTACGCGTTACATATATTAATAAATTGCTTAGATCGGCTTAGTAAACTATACACAGTTTTTGAACACGATATCCCGGAACGGTGCATTCCAGCTGCGCGGATCTTTGCCAATTTTCTCCGCAATTACTCACATTTAGCATTCTTAAATAATTCGCGATACGATGATGTTGTCATGATTGTATCGTCTTTTGACGATGTCCTAACCTTCCTTTTACAGAGAGTTAGGTGATTGGTATGAATGAATTGAAAAACAAACAGTGGAATTATTTTTGTAGAAAATAACAACAACTAGTTTATTCGGTGTATAGTACAAGCTGCTCCGATGTGGACAGCTTGGAGTTCCTTACGAATCTGCTTTTACAAAAATGCTTAAAAATAAGTGAAGAGGAACAGTACCCCTTCTTACCAGCTAACGAAAAATTTTGGATTGGCTACTGTAATAAGAAGAGAGGAGGGAGGAAAGTATATGTTCAAAAAATGTAGAAAGTACAGAATACTCGAATTCTTTGCACAGATTGCCAAAACGTGACGTACCGACTTTTTCGGAGCTTGACGATGCTAATGATAAAAAAAAGAAGGGAAATAACGTTTATGAGGTGGATGCGTAAAAATTCCCAGTTCAAAAAATCTTCTATTTCCAATTGCCCCAAGTGGACGCAACATGTCGGCCATAAACCCTCTGTGCGCCCAGCCCTTTACCTGCGCTGGGCCCGCGGTGCCATCCCTCGCTCCGGTCGATCTTTATAAAAAAGTGGCGCGTATTATTCGCGTTGCAACAATGATGTATCGAGCGATCGAAAGGAATTTTCTCGATGAATGGGTCAACGACGAGTCCTCTCCGAGATGCGCGAAGCTCAATAAATTTTATCAATCCCTGAACGATCATATTTACCGCGAAACATCTCAAAACAGCTGTAGTTTTACTGAATAATTTGTGAGACGTTGGTTTTTTCTATATACGTTATAAACGATTATTTTTCTCAATAGCTTTCTGATTTATGTGGGCGTTGCTAGCGGAAATATAATTTCGGAGTATTTTTTTGCTGGCTGAAATTGATCCGATTGCCTACGAATATAGGGTCTTCCGGATGCACGATCTTTTTGAATTGTATTCCACCAATTATTTTCCTACCGTCTTCCGATTTTTCTACGCGTTACATGTATGGATAAATTGCATAGATCGACGTGGTAAACCGTACATTTTTATTTTTAACATGATACCCCGGAACGGTGCATTCCAGCTGTATGGATCTTCGCCAATTTCCTCCGCCTTACGCATATTTAGCATTCTTAAATAATTCACGATACGATAATGTTTTCATGATGTATCGAGCGATCGAAGAAATTTCCCGATGAATCATTCAACGACGAGCTCAATAAATTTATCAACCCCCGAACGAACATTTTGAGTGCGAACCGTCTTAAAACAGCTGGAGTTTTTCTGAATAATTTGTAAGACGTTGGTTCTGACAGGTGATTCAGAATTAGTGGAAAACCCGTTACTGGCGCGTTCGGGACGCATTTTTTATCATAACTGCAAAGGCGTTTTTCTGTCGGTGCAATAATTTTCAAATGAGAAGCAATAGAATTTTGCATTCCTCAACGAATGAGAAGGCGACACTTCAGGGGCGTAGAAGTCGGGTGCGAACGTGGCTGAGACCAGCAACGATCAGCCGATAGCGATATCGTTTGTTTAAGAGTCAACTTCGTGCGGAGGCTATGTTCACGCGAAAGACTGTTTGGTTCTGAGTGACAGTTGACACTTGGCTGTCAGCTGTATTCTCGACAGGGTGAGGCTTCTGGCGTCATACTACCCGAACGGAAAAATGCTCCGTAATTTCAGGTGACAGTCTGCGAAAGTGTCGTCATACAAAATGATGATTAAAAATAATAATGAAATTCGTTTTCGTCCTCGTCTTCGTCTTCGTCCTCATCTTTGTCTTTGTTTTCGTCTTCGTTTTCGTTTTCGTCCTCGACAAATCTTTTGAAAAAAAGGTTATATGAATTTTTTATTCTGCTCGAAAGAATATCGGAGACAGAATTTTTTTAATGTACGAGGCGAAAGAGAAAAACCGTAAACTTCCCCTAGGGAAAAAAAGGTTGGGACAAGTACATTGATGGTCTCTTGTTTCTGGATGACATAGAAAAAAGACTCAGAACCAGGAAAAAAATTCTATAGAAATAATAAACGAAAAATTGAAAAGTTCAAAAAAATTCAACAAAAATAAAAAATAATCGAAAAAAATTCTGTAAAGAAAAATAAAAAATTTTCAAAAAATTCATAAATATTGGACAAATGGAAAAATGTACTATCCAAGTTACATGCAGTATAAAAATGTATGATATCAATTGGAGGCCAAGTTTTTATTGATAATTTGGAATATTTATCCAACAAATCGGAAACTTTAATTGAAATTTATGATAATTATTTTCAAGAAAAAAGTTAATGAAAAAAAGTCATAACGGAAGTTACGTGCAGTACTAAAATGTATTATATCAATTCGAGGTCAAGTATTTATCAGTTATTCGAAATATAATCTCCGGCAACAAATGAGCGTTGAGAATCCTTGTCGGGCTCACAACGTTTTATCAAAATTACTAAAAAATGAATGAAAATAAAATCATTAAAAATTCACATGAAAATCATTCGTTACTTCAATAAGGTACACACTTTAAAGAATCGATTCCCCTCCGACTTTCAGGATCTCCTGGTATTATTCACAACATTCAACTTCGATTGGATCGGTACAAATTATGTTCAAATACGTCTTAAACGTACTTGTCCGGCCCATCACTTTTTATTCAAATTGCTCATTCGAAAACAAATCAGGACTGTTCTATAATGACAAATATAATAAAATCGATAGAAATAAAAATAATATCTCCAAGTAATTTGAACTTGATTGTTCGCAAGTTCGTATAGCAATATCCACTTCTCATTTTCTTCAGTGAACACATACCATTCGGTAAGAACCAATGAAAATGAGAAATAATCAGGCACATTACTAGAAATTTTCGAACCTACTCAGCCATGAAATGTTTTTTTTTTCTATAGTCACGTACACATTTTGATAAATATCACTAGTCGAGTACGACACGTGGATTCCTGGAATTTGGAGAAAAATGATTTTGTTGTGAATTATGACTCCATACAATATAAATAGATTAATCAACTTCATCTTTCATTTTCGTTTCATTTTGACAAGAGTGATTCGAAGGAAAATTATTTTCTCGGGAATTACTGTTCCTTAATATTAACACATGCATTAACTTCGTTTTTGATTTGTTTTCGAATGAGCAATTTGAATAAAAAGTGATGGGCCGGACAAGTACGTTTAAGACGTATTTGAACATAATTTGTACCGATCCAATCGAAGTTGAATGTTGTGAATAATACCAGGAGATCCTGAAAGTCGGAGGGGAATCGATTCTTTAAAGTGTGTACCTTATTGAAGTAACGAATGATTTTCATGTGAATTTTTAATGATTTTATTTTCATTCATTTTTTAGTAATTTTGATAAAACGTTGTGAGCCCGACAAGGATTCTCAACGCTCATTTGTTGCCGGAGATTATATTTCGAATAACTGATAAATACTTGACCTCGAATTGATATAATACATTTTAGTACTGCACGTAACTTCCGTTATGACTTTTTTTCATTAACTTTTTTCTTGAAAATAATTATCATAAATTTCAATTAAAGTTTCCGATTTGTTGGATAAATATTCCAAATTATCAATAAAAACTTGGCCTCCAATTGATATCATACATTTTTATACTGCATGTAACTTGGATAGTACATTTTTCCATTTGTCCAATATTTATGAATTTTTTGAAAATTTTTTATTTTTCTTTACAGAATTTTTTTCGATTATTTTTTATTTTTGTTGAATTTTTTTGAACTTTTCAATTTTTCGTTTATTATTTCTATAGAATTTTTTTCCTGGTTCTGAGTCTTTTTTCTATGTCATCCAGAAACAAGAGACCATCAATGTACTTGTCCCAACCTTTTTTTCCCTAGGGGAAGTTTACGGTTTGATATCACGCCTTTTTTCTCAAAAGTTCCTCATTTATGTTATGACGGTTATAGGATTTTAGTATAAATTTCTATGAATTATTTGCTTAGTATATTTTTATAGATTCCATTCTCATACGAACAATTTTTATGGGATAATCTTTTTCATGAAATTATCAGCAAATAAGGGACCATAAATGTACTTTTCCCAATCTTATTTTCCCTCGGTATGATGTTTGGCTTATAAAGTTGGTTTCCACCATAAAAGACCAATTTTTCGTAAAAATTGTAGTGAAGATATTTCGTCACAAGACTGCCCTTGAACTTTGGCGATTTTTTTCCTTATACTCTAATATGTTATGCCTATTAGGAACTCAACAGCATAGAGGAATCCGGGATGATAGGCCCGAGAAATGAATTTCGGTTTATAATATTGGTTTCCACGTAAAAGACCAATTTTTCTTCAAAATTGTACTGAAAATATTTCGGCACTGGTTTGGTCTTGGACTTTGGTGATTTTTCTCCTTGTCTTCTAATATGTTTTGTCTATTGGGAACCCAAGAGCATGAAGAAATGCGTGTTGTGGGCCGTAATATGATTTTCGGCTTATAACGTTGGTTTCCACGAAATAAGATCTATTTTTCGTCAAAATTGTACTGGAAATATTTCGTCACCGGTCTGTCCTTGGCCTTTGCCGATTTTTTCCAAGTCTTCATACCAAGAAACAACTGACGTAAAGATTTCCTTAATAGAACAGACTTTATTTATAACTTTTCTTCAAAATTCAAATGAAAGATAGATCACATTCAAAACACGAAAAATCCAACAGATTTGCCCACTTTGAATGTCGCTTTTGCATTCTGAATCTAGAGATTTCATTTCATCCAAAACGTGCCCCCAATGAAATATATTTCCAAAGTTTGCAAGTGGCCGCTGAGATCCAATTATCCACAGTTTGATAGTTGCTGAAAAAAAGTACCTGAAAACTTCTAACATTTATTATGCCAGAACTCAAAGCAGCAAAAAAAACTAAGCGAACTTAATTCAACAGAGCAACAGAATTCAAAGACGTTTAAGGTACCTGCATTGGTTTTGGAGGAAAACCATTTCAGGACAATTCAGAAATGAATTTAGAAATTCGAAAACTCACAATGGAGTAGAAAAAGGAAAATTGAAGTATTTAGAAAAGCGGAAGACTTTTGTGATAAATTTTCTAGATTACATGATACGGTTGGAGTAAATGATTTGAATGATTGGCACACATGCTGCAACACAGAAATATCAAAGTTTGGAAGTATTCGCTGTGTATCAGTCATACAAACTTCAATACTATTTGAAAAGGAACACTTAAAACCTTGCCGAACCAAGTTCCATTACATATTACCATAATCAAAGATAAGGGGTGATCCGTCGCATATATATTTATCCACAGAAATTTCAGAGTCAATGTATCTGCGCGATGAGCTTCGAAGACAGCAATTTCAAATCTATCCATAAATGAGCAACTGAAGACTTTTATAATCAATTTTTTACTTCATATATATGTTACAGTTAGAGTCAAAATGTAAAATGAATGGCACAGTATTTAAATTGTATAGTTTGCAGATTTTTGCAGTATGTCAATGATCCGAATTTACAGCATTATAATGAAAAGTTGTCAAAAGTCATGATGTTACATTAAAATGACATAGCGCACATTGCATTCAGCAATTCTGTAAGTTTCTGGGGATGTTGGTTGGCATTATATTTGATCGCATCCAAAACTGAGCAACAGTAGACTTATTCGAATGAATTTTTTTTATAATAATTCCATATTTGTAGTTTGCAAAGTGGAAATACTCAACATACATGTCATTCCATAAGTTTTGTTATCAAAATTTGTGTTTGCATACAGCATTCCCAAGATACGACTTTTCATATCATCAGCAAAATAAGCATCCAAAGACTTTTTGGAAGAAGTTTCAAAATTTATTACTCGACAGACCAGGTGGAAAAAGTATAACAACACTTATATCAACACCAGAAACTGTTTTAAGAATCTGATATATAAAATGTGCGATTGATGATCATAGTCGGAAACCACTTGAATCATGTTACCACAATCAGCATGAAGAAATAGTAGAAAAGTATAGGACACATATTAGGCAACCATTTAATACTATGTATCGATCCGCTGCAAACCGATGGAGTCAAAACAAGGATCGGAAAGAGCAGAGCCAAACTCAATAGGAAGCAAAATGTGGGAATATTCAAAAATACCGATGACACAAGAAATAAATTAGAAAACATTTATTCGATTGGAGTTTCTTACATTATATATATACTAACAGTTCTGTGTGTTCTTGTTTTATTAATTATCAACCATAATATTTCAGATCGCAAAAAGAAAATTTGACGTTATAGGTTGACGAACATTTTTTCTTACAACTTCCAGACCTATTTTGATAAACTGATTTGCCTTATTTATATTATTCACTAACTATGCGAACGTTTGCTACATTTGTCCCACACTTCGTAACGTCAAACCCCGGCCGGTTCGTTACCACACAGCTATCAAAGGGAACTCGTATATATGACCTACATTATTACACATGATATGTAATCACGCAACTGATGATATATTTACACTGGACAATATTCCGCGAACTCTGGTTTAATTGAAAGATTATCTCAGTTGACACTTATTTCCAATCGAACGAAATAATGAAATCTTGAAAAGTTTCGTTGACATATATATGAATCGCGCATTTTTTTATATGTTTTATTTGCACACACAGATCACAGTCTACATTTACGCGGCCGCTTTTATACCGGTTTAGTATACCACAAGTTTTAACAAAATATACATTAACCAATTTTCACTAACCATTTTCATTTATTAATTAGAGTCCGCACACAACAGCACATTGGGGATCATAACCTCACCTGTCAAAATGACGTTCAGTATGAAAACAAGTCTCGGGTGGTTTCGGATGTGCGTATCGATGTATTGATATCTTATAACCTATATTCACAAATGATATAAATGATAAACTTATTTTCAGTCAAACGAATTAATGAAATCTTAAAAAGTTTCGTCGACATGCACCGCGTATTTTTTTATTTTATTCTTTTTCACACACCAGACTACATTTACGCGACTGCTTTTATACCGGTTTAGTTTAGCATTCCACAGGTTTTAGTACTATGCACTTGGTTAGATGACGAAAGTTTTTTTTATATATTCCACACGCATTCCATAATGACAAAACTCCGTTTGTTTATACGATGATCGAAAACTGACACATGGTTTATATATATATATAATATTTACGGAGTCTGAGCGCGGTCGGGGTAAGACTCAAAAGTTAGAAGGCCTAAAATGGCGAACAGGCATTCTGTATAACGCATATATAGATATACAGAATGCCTGTTCGCTATTTTAGGCCTTCTAACACTTGAGCCTCACCCGCGGTCGGCCTAGCAGCTGGAGGAGCCGACATCGTTGAGCCAATCAGAATGCGTAGAGGCAACAACTCTACTACCACTAACTACGTCAAAACGCGTATACGTATACGTCGAACTCGTGATGTGTCAGTAACTTTTGCATAATCTTGAGCCCGTGCAAAGTTTTTTCTCAGCAATTACGCCACCGATCGTGTTGATTTTGGGCGCAATCGAAAGAGAATTTCTTAATTAGCTGAAAGTTCAATTTTCAAAGCCTCAGATGACTCATAACTTCGGTAATTCAAAAAAATCACTTGCCAATTTTACCCCCACCACGGCGAATCGTTTTATTCAGAGAAAGTATACTCGGCAAGAGCCTCGGGCCAGCAGACGACAGGGCTGTCAATGTACTTGTCCCGAGACTCTACCGAGTCTCTTGATAAGCGCAATCATTGAAATTGAATTGAGAGAAAGAGTTGAGAGTAAAAAGTAAAGGTACAAATGTTATAATTTACTTAATTTTTATTGATTATATTAGACAAAATAATTTGTAAATGGGGCGAACAAGTCGTTATTCGTCTCGACAAAATCACAGTAGAACCAAAGGAATTATTGCACTTCAAATAAAATATTCATTTTGTGCGGCGATGTATTTCTTTGACAATACTTATTCATCGCAATGATACTGTTTAATCAATTCGAAACGGTATATGAATATTTCGCTGATGTAAATAAAAAGTATATTATACCAAATAAACGATATTAGGTATTTGAACTAAATGGTATGGTTACAGTATTTTCGTTGATTCAACTGCGACAAATTTTTATTATTTAGTTGAACCAACGATGCAATTTGCTATTCGACTGGTCGTCATCGGATCATCGCCGTACAAAATAAATATTTTATTTGACGAGCAATAATTCCTTTGGTTCTACTGTGATTTTGTAGAGACGAATAATGAATTATTCGCCCCGTCTACAAATTATTTTGTCTAAAATAATCAATAAAATGCAGTAAATTATAAAATTTGTACCTTTATTTTTTACACTCAATTCAATTTAGATGATTGCGCATATTTCTCTTTGGTCTCGTACATTAAAAAAATTCTGTCTCCAATATTCTTTCAAGCAAAATAAAAAAATTTTATAATCTTTTTTTAAAAAGATTTGTCGAAAATAAAGATGAGAGAGAACGAGAATGAAGACGAGGACGAGGACGAGAACGAGAACGAAAACGCAGACGAGGACGAGGACGAGGGCGAAGACGAGGACGAGGATGAAAACGAGAATAAGAACGAAGACGAGAACAAGTACGAAGACGAGAACAAGTACGAAGACGAGAATGACGACGAGGACGAGAAAGAATGATGAGAACGGGGATGTAGACCAAAACGAACGACGAGAACGCGGTACGAAGACGACAACGAGTACGAAAATGAAGAAGAGGACGAAGACGAAGACGAAGAAGAGGATGAAGGCGAATAAAAAGACGAAAACGAGAACGAAGACAAAGATGAAGAAGAGGACGAAGACGAAAATGAGGACGAACACGAGAACAAATACACGCAAGAACGGGAATGAAGACGAGAACAAGGACGTGCAACGTTGGAGTGGTTCATTTTTTTCATTATTATTTTTAATCATCATTTTGTATGACGTCACTTTGGCAGACTGTCACCTGAAATTACGGAGCATTTTTTCGTTCGGGTAGTATAACGCCAGAAGCATCACCCTATCGGGAACACAGCTGACAGCCAAGTGTCAACTGTTACTCAGAACTAAATAATCTTTCGCGTGAACATAGCCTCCGCGCGAAGAGTCAACTCTTAAACAAATGATATCGCTATCGGCTGATCGTTGCTGGTCTCAGCCACGTTCACACCCGACTTCTACGCCCCTGAAGTGTCGCCGATCATGGCAGTAGGCAACCTTCTCATTGGTTGAGGAATGCGAAATTCTATTGCTTATCATTTGGAAATTATTGCACCGACAGAAAAACGCCTTTGCAGTTATGATCAAAAATGCGTCCCGAACGCGCCAGTAACGGGTGTTCCACTAATTTTGAATCACCCGTGAATCACAGCGATTATTTTTCTCAATAACTTTCTGATTTATGAGGGCGTTGCTAACGGAAATATAATTCCGGAGTATTTTTTTGTTGGCTGAAATCTATCGAACGGTTTACGAACACAGCGTCTTCCGGTTGCACGATCTTTTTGAATTTTTTTCGCCCATTTTTTCTGATAGTTTAACGAACGCAAACAGTATTCCGCCAATTATTTTCCTACCGTCTTCCGATTTTTTTACGCATCACATATATCAATAGATTTTTTAGATCGTCTTAGTAAACTATACGCAGTTGTTGAACACGATTTCTCGGAACGGTGCATTTCAGTTTTACGCTTGAAACTATCTGTTCTGAAAAGTTTTAGTCAAGTTTTAACCCTTTTAAAATGATGGGTGAACCCAACAAGTCGACATGCAATGTATTCTTCTGAATCGTATGCAGTTTGGCTTCATCATCCTGTACCCTTCCGAGCTCGCTTCCGAGCGTTCTTTTTTTCGTCTTAGTGAATTATGATTCCGTGTTTTTATCGGCTGACATGTGATTTTTATATTTCGTTTAAGTATTGTACTCATCTAATTGATTGCGCTCTCCTACGGCCATGGCACTCTTTATCATGTGACTATTCAACTATATTTCATGTCTTCAAATGACTGTGGACTAAAAAATAGTTAATCCAAATGCATCCCGATTTTAAACATCGCCCATTCTACTCTACAGTTTTGTCCACTGTGCTTTTAAGATTGACGTACGAATGTCAGGAGTTCTCAAAAGATAAATGATACTATTGATTCCTGTGCGGAGTTTTTCGGATCTTCAAGCTTGTAAAATCGTTACGACATAC
Source organism: Venturia canescens (assembly GCF_019457755.1). NCBI lineage: Eukaryota > Metazoa > Arthropoda > Insecta > Hymenoptera > Ichneumonidae > Venturia > Venturia canescens. The sequence goes on along the minus strand of NC_057431.1, from coordinate 14,378,540 downwards.
CTAAAATAGGGCTGAATGATCAACTGCTGTTGTATTTTCACCTATTATTTCATTAAACTTTCCGAAAGTATTTTTTCCGGAAGGTTTACCCTACTATTACGTCATGAACAAAGAATAAACGTGACTCAGATTATCAACCTTATTTTCAATAATGTCGTCCGCATCCACACTCCAAAAAAGCATGGGCAAAAGCATACAATTCACTGGGCTTGAAAGCTTGGTGAACGCGTGCTCTCGGCTGCATAATGCATGCATACGACACACTGAAAATCCAGCTGGCTATTCGAGAGTCGTTGTAATTTGCATCCTCACAACTCGAATAAAAATTTAAATGCAGATTTAGAATATTTTATACAATTGAACTAAGTAACCCCGTATACTCAGTGTGATTCTGCGTGATCTTTATCTTTTAATTACAACAAAATATTTTTCCAAATTTAAATAGGACCTAAAATTTTTTCTGACGATTAAATTTCTTTTTTATTTTTTTACATCTCTGAAAATTTCTCTCAACAATAACCTATCTGCTCGGAAGAACAACATACATTTAAGTCGATTATTTTCATGTATCCTTACTCAAGAAAATCTTGTCTTCTACCTTGATTTCTCTATGTTTTGACAAGTGTCATCAACTGTTCCATGATATTTTGCCGTTACGATTTATTATGGCATATATGATCTGCGAAAATTTTGACTGCATTTCGATTTTTAATTTAATTTAATTTAATTTAATTTAATTTAATTAATTTGAAAACATTATTTTTATCAAGTGAGACTCGAAATTCAATTCCAGTCAACATTTTCCATTTATTTATAACATACGCTTGGGGTAACATTAAAAGAAGATGCAAAACAGATTGACGTTTATTATAGAATAAAGTTCGGGGGTTTGTGATTGCAGAAATTAAGAAAAAAATGCCATGCCATTTAATTAAGTGAATCAAAACGTGAATCGATTTTGCATCTTCGATGAGTATTTAATGTTACCTGGTGTACTCTTCTGACTGTTCCCTCGTCTTTTGTGTCCAAAAGACCGTTTTTTAACATCGCCATTCTGAGCCTTCATCTGCCGTCTTCTTTTTTTACGAAGGTTTTTTTTTCGACTTCTTGAGGCTGTGAAAATTGTATAAATTAGAATAGGTTTTCAATTTAAAAACAGAGAGTTAATATGGCGATTGTTACCGTTATTAGTTGCCGCCTGTGGCAGGAGAGGAGCTAGAGGTTCAGGTGGTATCGCGTCGAAAGAAACTTCCTCTACAGCTGGAGGCGAATTTTGTTGGAAATCAAATTCATGTTCTAGGAATCATTATCATTGTCATTAGGGATCGGTTGAAAAAAAATTCTACGATTGAGTAATCAAAATTCGAACATTCCAATTGTGAGCATTATTTTTCTCAACAAATAGTGTAAAATATTTAGCATCTGCAGAATTTGTCAAACGTTTTGTACTTAGTAAAATAAGTCAATAGGGTGACTATTACCATCATCATGTTCCTCTGGTGGTTCCGGCGAACCAAGGGGCGGTGAAGGTGGAGGTGAAATGGGGTTGTCTGGTAAAATATCCAACTGAGCACCGTAGAATAGTTGAATAAAAAGAAAGATCTCATCAAATCGAAACAATAAAATTGAATCATGTATGAGGCAAAATTCCTATTAAAAAATTTCAATCATACGCATCAACTTCTAAACAATAATACTTTTTACAATAATATTTTTCATGAGATCAGCCATTATCTCATTATCAACGAGAGCTACAGAAAAAAAGGTTAATGATGAACTTTAAGGAAATATAATTTCGTACAAAAAAGGTCCTATGAATGTGAGCAATATAATTGATAGTTTCAGAGATATACAACATCTACAAAAAAAATTTGCTGAAAATCGATGAAACTGCTAATTTCACGTCTTTTAAACCACAAAAACGGCAGTATTACGATATCTGTGGCCCCAAGTTTTGACTATGTAGTCTTTATATTTGGCCCAAAATAAGACTTTTTTCAAGAGTGACAAAAATCGAAATTCGGCCTTTAAGGAGGTGAAACAGGGGGTTGAAAGTTGAAGCATTATAATGTTTGTGGTCCCTAATTCTGACGATACAGCGTCCATATTCCATCAAAAATCAGACTTTTTTTAATATACTCAAGATCCAAGTTCGACCATTAAGGGAGTGATAGAGTGGTTTCAAAGTTGCAGCGTTTTTATAATGTATATTATTTGTGGTCGCTAATTATGACCATGCAAACTTTTTTAAACAAAAATAATCGGGACTCGACCTTTGAGGGGGGAAAATGAGAGACATGAAGTTTGCGTATTATATTATTTGGGGTACCGAAATTGTGTTAAAAAAAATTGGCAGACTTCCATCCCTACCAGAAACATCTCTACCAAAATTCAATACTACCAATTACATCTCCACCAAAATTAATGTCTATCCCAAAAAACAAGTCTCGTAACATTTCTACCACGATTAAAACACTACCCCGTAACAACTCTACCAAAATAGATATATAATTCATTTTATAAATGTCTACCACGTAACATCTCTACCAGAAAATATTTCCACCACATAAAATGTCTATCCGTATACATCGCAACCTCCACTTTTGTTGGTAAGGAAGGGTTAACTTTTATAAAAAGATAACCTATTTAACCGTGAAAATTTAGTCATTAAAGTCATTAAAATCTATTAATGACTCAATTTTCAAAAAGATAAACCTATTTAACCGTGAAAATTCAGTCATTAAAATATTTTAATGACTTAATTTTCACGGTTAAATAGGTTTATCTTTTTATAAAAGTTAACCCTTCCTTACCAACAAAAGTGGAGGTTGTGATGTATACGGATCATTTTATGTAGTGGAAATATTTTCTGGCAGAGATGTTACGTGGTAGACATTTATAAAATGAATTATATTTATTTTGATAGAGTTGTTACGGGGTTGTGTTTTAATCGTGGTAGAATTGTTACGGGACTTGTTTTTTTGGATAGACATTAAGTTTGGTGGAGATGTAATTGGTAGTATTGAATTTTGGTAGAGATGTTTCTGGTAGGGATGGAAGTCTGCCAAAAAATTTGGAAATTAAATGTGTTCTCTCGGGGGCTCTGCCCCGCGGGGGGCTTCGCCCTCTCGACCCCCCCCCCCCCCCCCCCGTTGATGGTTGCGATCGCGGATATAGTTCCGAAAGGGACACTTTGATTTGAACACCCAAGTTTTGCACACATAAGAAGGAGGTTAAAACAAGATCACACCTAAAATTGCAACCGCGGCAAATGTTTTTTAAAATTTTTATCACTATTTTTGTGTGGCGGTAGCCGACTCGAGAAGACGCGCACAGAGCACCTTCGATGTGTGTGCGGAATTATTGGGTGGGTTTGGAGCACCTTCGATGTGTGTGCGGAATTGTTGGGTGGGTCTGAAGCACCTTCGATGTGTGTGCGGAATCGTTGGGTGGGTCTGCAACACCTTCGATAAGTTCCAAATAACTGCCGAACACTTTTTAAATTACTCATATTCTAGAATATAAACGTTGAATTTCAAGGAAATCTGCCAAAAAATACTTTCTCTTAGAAAAAATTTAAAATCTCTGTTTCACCCCCTTAAAAGCCGAATTTCGATTTTTTTTACTCTTGAAAAAAGTCTTATTTCGGGCCAAATATGAAGACTACATGGCTAAAACTTGGGGCCACAGATATCGTAATATCCCCACAAAAACACTCAAGAAATTATTTTTCAAGCCAATTAATAATCGACGTTTTGTGTACTTTTGTTTCAGGTAATTGAAATAACCATTATGAATAGCGATGCATCGAAAGCGACTCTATTGTCGGTTTTTAGAAGCTGGATGACGATAATACAACTATACAATGACTAATTATAGCAGCTTAACTGGATTTAAAATTGAGAGCGAAGATGTATTGAAATGATTAAAATGAACTTTCCTATAAAAAGATTGATGATGAATAAATAATTATTAAATGAAAAAACTCCAACAATTATTAAAGCTTCCTCAAGATGGTCAAGATGCACGATGCTCAAAGCTTATACTCTATGAGGTGCTATATTCTTCATTTTGGCTTCCTCATGGAATGAGGCTTTGATCATCGTGCATCTTGACCATCTTGAGGAAGCAATTTGTAAATTTTAATTTGCAGCATTTTTTTTTGTATACAAGGAAATAATGTATTTTCTCTACCTTCTTTTACGAACTTTAATTTATCTCTTTGTTTAAATTCATAAAAAAAAAACTAAATGACGAGCCATCGTTTTCATCGTTTTTCTATTTACATTGAAATTAAATAATTCTGACAACTTTGCTGGAAAGTATAGAGGAAGTACAGACTTATACATAATATCTTACAAAACTTCCAAAAATTCAAGCGGTTAGACGATTTTTTGAAAAACTCATATTTTCGTAAAATTCAAAATATCATAAAATTTAAACCGCTCAACCGATATTCCCGAAATTCGATACCAACCTTCCTATTATGATTGTATATTTATAAAAAAAAAATATTAATAAATCTTAAAATTTCCGGAAGTTAGAGCGTCGACAGCCTTTTTTTGAAAATTTCAACTCGTCGCAGGATTCGTATTTTTTTACAAATTATGACAAAATTATCAGAGAATGAAAAGTTTGTATAGATTAACATCTGTGCAAAACGGTTGTACTGTATCTCAAACCGTTTCCGAGTTATAAACGTTTGAAATTGGCAGTGCCATAGCACACACACACGCACACACACACACACATACACACACACACACACACACACACACACACACACACACACACACACACACACACACATCCGGAAATTTTTCTAGATATGATTTTTCGATGTTTTGGAACATTTTGAGCACATTGACATTGAAAATTGGTCAAAAAAATTTTCATCGTCACAAAGCTTCCTCTATGGGGAAGCAAAATGATATTTATAAGAAAAAAAAAAAAATTTTGGAGTTTTTTGTGATTTAAAAGACATAAAAAAGGCAATTTGATCGATTTTCAGCGAATTATTTTTCTAAATATTGAATATCTCTTAACCCGTTAACGCCCATGCGTCCCAATTTTTTACCAAACTTTAAACGCGATTATTTTTCATGTTATCAGGGTTGAAAAAATGTTGTATACAGATATATCGACGTAGAATTTTATGCTCTTTCAGAATATTGGCTCAAAATTCTGATTAGACATAAAGAAAAAAAAGTGTGGCCGGTTCAAACATGAAAAATGTAAACATATTTGTCATGTAACAAATCGAAACGCTTGGGCGATAATGGGTTAAATTATCAATTGTATTGCTTATATTCATAGGACCTTTTTTATTATAAATAAAATTTCCTAAAAGTTCGTTATTTATATTTTTTCTGTAGCTCTCGCTGTTAACAAGATAATGGCAAATCTCATGAAAAAATTGGGTTTAGCGACCCACAATAGTTCACCAGTGTGAGTTACGGTTTGAGCGTTTAATTCAGAAGAAAACCTATTTGTGGGTGTGATGATACCATCAAATGCTCCATGGGAAATCTTCAAAATTGGAAAAAAGTACTTATTATTGAAATTAAGAGCTCCGCTTTGGATAGGTTCTTTTTTTCAGCGTAAAGAATGATAATCGGGAATGAAGAAAAAAAATGTTCGCTCAAAACGAACCTTGTAATTCTAAATATACATTTTAAAGACAATGATAATGTGAGTAGATGACCGAAACAGTTTTATTTTGAGCTATCTATCCAAATATGTCCTTTTTCCACGTAATATAACATTTTACCACTGGATACGTGCATAGAACAACAATTGTTTACGTTAACCTTTACGTTTAAATATTATTTAGCTCACCAGGATTTAATGCCGGCTCAGCTTCTCGATCAATTTCCATCGGTATGCCATCGTGATCAGGATCCGCAACTTCATTAAAGACAATGATAATGTGAGAGAATGACCGAAACAATTTAATTTTAAGTTATCTTCCCACATATGTCTTCTTTCCGCGCAATACAACATTTTACTGCTGGATACGCGCATAAAACAACAACTGTTTATAACCCTTATATTTAAATATTATTAAGCTCACCAGGATTTAACGTCGGCTCAGCTACTCGATCATTTTCGATCGGTATGACGTCATAATCAGGATTCGCAACTTGAAAATAAGAAAGTCAGATATATGATTTTAGCTTTGCTAAATGAGTTCATGAGCCTCATTAAACAAACACCTACTTTTTCGACTACTTTTATTTCCACAACTCCGCAAGCTTGGAAATTTTTTTTCAACTAGGCCATGGTATTGATCGGATAGCTGATTTATTGAGCTTCAACTTGCTTTTTTTTATACCTCGGTAGGACCATTTTTTGCTGGGATGTTGAACATTGAATCAAGAAGGACCCTTTTGTCTTTGATCGACGATATCTCGGCAACCAATAGTCGCGCAGGAAATTCAAGGGCAGTTCTGAAAACTGGATTAAACGCCCTGCAAGGTTCCACTGCGATCTTGAAGAAATTTTTTTTTTCCATCCTTGTCGTGCATATGAAAAAAAACAGGAAAAAAAGGTAATTTATGGTTTTTCAGAAAATCAACAGTCAAATTTCAAATAATGATGAAATGACTAATGTTGAGTATGCCTGTTACGGCTAAATATACCCCCAAAAACCCTGCGAAGTTACATTCCGATCTAAGGAATCGTTACCTTCATGCAACCCGTCAAACATTGAAAAAAATTTAAGGGTCACGTTTTTTTACGTTAAACACGTTATGATCATGACAAAAATAAAAAATAACAAATTCTTAAGTTTTTTCCAAATTTTTTCCATAAATAAGGTTGAAATTTACAAAAAAAAATTTCCGAAATTTTTTTGATTGACAATTGATTTTTTTTCTCAAGGCTTCCAACATTTGGAAAATTGTTGGAAGCCTTCAATGTTGGATGCCTCAAGAAGAAATCAATTTTCAATCAAAAAAATGTCCGAAATTTTTTTTGTAAATTTCAACCTTATTTACGAAAAAAAATGTGGAAAAGTCTTGAGAATTTTTTATTTTTCATTTTTGTCATGATCATAACGTGTTTAACGTAAAAAAACGTGACCCTTAAATTTTTTCAATGTTTGACCGGTTGCATGGAGGTAACGATTCGTTAGATCGGAATGAAACTTCGCAGGGTTTTTTTGGGGTATATTTAGCTGTAACAGGCATACTCAACATTAGTCATTTAATCATTATTTGAAATTTGGCTGTTGATTTTCTGTAAAACCATAAATTACTTTTTTTTCCTGTTTTTTTCAAATGCACGACAAGGATGGAAAAAAAAAATTTCTTCAAGATCGCAGTGGAACCTTGTAGGACGTTTAATTCAGTTTTCAGAACTGCCCTTGAATTTCCTGCGCGACTATTGGTTGCCGAGATATCGTCGATCAAAGACAAAAGGGTCCTTCTTGATTCAAAGTTCAACATCTCAGCAAAAAATGGTCCTACCGAGATTTAGAAAAAATCAAATTGAAGCTGAATAAACCAGCTATCCGGTCAATACCATGGCTTACAAGGAAAGTTACCTTAGTGTACCCCCACAACCTGGGTTGAAAAAATTACATTTTGTAGTTCACATCAAAGTATAAACCCTCACAAAAAATTAGCTGCCCACTCGCATATTTAAGGGGTGAAATTAATTCCTCAAAATCGGTCGTTTTTTCGTTTTTCGTTGATATCTCCGTAACTAAAATAGATACGGCAAAAGTTTAAATGGCAAATTTATTCATTTTTCAGTGCTTTGCAATAATATATAATCGTTAATTGTATAGCTTTTTATATTCATTTTATTTTTATAAAAAACGTGTTTTTTTGTACATTTTTCTCTACTTTTCCATGGTAAACCTAATTATTCTGATTTGAAATTCAATCATATCAATCTACATTGGTTTTTTCCGACACAAGAGCTCATTAAAAGGAGTCAATTTTTTGAAACGCAAATTATTTTATCAATTTCAACTGATAACATGTTTTCATCAAACTATAAGGTGGGTTTCTTAAAATACGTTTTATTTTTCTATGATATCCTATCTATTGTGTTAAACACTGATATATCAGTAAGGAATAAGGCTCTAAACTAAAATAGATACGGCAAAAGTTGAAATAGCAAATTTATTCATTTTTCAGTGCTTTGCAATAATATGTAATCGTTAATTGTATAGCTTTTCATAATTATTTTATTTTCATAAAAAAACGTGTTTGTTATACATTTTTCTTTATTTTATCGTCGAAAAAGTTTTTACTTTACCTGAAATTAAAACAAGATTAGAAAAATTGTCAAATAGAAAATTAGTGTATCCAGGTATGCGTTCTACCCTTGCCTTAAAATACTCATAAATCTTTAGTTAGTTTTGTGCATCCATTAATTGTAGTACAAGCGAACAACTATCAGATGATGCATTCCATTTTATATAAAACTTTATTCAATATATATTGTGACGTGACAATTCGACCCGCCACTCGTACGAATCGTGTCGACCAGTGGACCGGGTTTACGGCCCTGTGGACGCCGCTGCGACTCGTCGGGTGGTGCCAACGAACATGGATCCTCATAGAAGTGTACTTCTTACGGACCGCTTGGTCCCACTTTTTTAGTGACTAGCTCAGCCGAGTGATGTCGCTACTATCGACCGATCGATATTTCCCCTCCAACTCGTTCGGAGTGGGAGAAGCAATACATTGTACATTTTCTTACTCTCAGATTCACGGGTTCAAATCCCGGTGATGGCAATTAATTTTTTTTTGTTTTTCTGTTCAACGTGAGAGAGACCATGCTATTTACCACAGAATAAATGTGAAAGAGATACGCTATCCTGTTATCGCAACTAAGTCAAACTCTCTCTCTCTCTCTCTCTCTCTCTCTCTCTCTCTCTCTCTCTCTCTCTCTCTCTCTCTCTCTCTCTCTGTGCACATTTTCTCAATATTTCGGGCACTATTCCATAGAAAATCTGCAAAAAAAGTTGTTACTTTATAAATAATAAACCTCGAAAACTCTAAGCAATTGTATAATCATTGTACAAAATATTAAAAAAAAAAAAAAAATTAACCCGATCGGATATAAACTCTCGACCACTTCGTTGTCGGCCACAGACCGTAACCGTGAGACCGACAACCCCTGTGAAGCACCGTCAGCTAAAAGTGGTACTTAAGTTGTGAGCTTGTGTTTGGGGTTTATATTCTTGATGGGATTATAAAAGTGAAACAGTCATACATTTTCAATGCGAGGATTTCAGGATTACAGAATAAAGCTTCACAGATGCTGAAAGCATTAAGAAAACAGTGAAATCACACAAAAAGAAATAGGTATTCTCGCTATGCATTTTATGAGCTTCCCATCACGTGATCACTATCGGTCGGGCGAGCCGGAAAACTCCGAACATACCTAACGAGAGCGAGAAGGATAGGATGACTACCCCAGTCTCGGTGGGGACAGCTGATCACCCCAGTTCACAGACGCTCTCGCTTGCTTCTCAGTGTTCCGTGCGTGAGCGCACACAAACAAAGACGACGCTAGCGACATCCAACGGCCGGGGTGATAGCTCGTACTGCTACCCCAGTTTTTTGGGAACCATATAAACTACGGGCTTTACACTTCTATGAGGATCCATCTTCGTTGGTGGTGCTCGGAAGGAAAACTCCTCATTGCGTAGTTTTAAGTTTGTATTAAGAATTGTCTACCTTACCTGCCGAGCGCTAGTTACCGTGCGAGACTCATTACCGACTGCGTGCCTGGACAGAGAGAGAGGAAAATTTGAATTATCCCGAGTAGTTTTCGTAATGCCCTAATCTGATTAGTATTTCAGCTGCCCTTTTAGCGTGAAAGATCGGTGTTGCCTCCATCCCTTCGGACTCACACGTCGCTCGATACGTCGTGAGGTAGCTCTTCGTTCTACCCGATCTCGCTTAGGAGGATGGTCCCTCCCAAAACTTCGAGCATAAAACATCGCTCTCGGCCCGCGGACGGATGAAGGGACGCGCTGGCATAGGCCACTTGTGAACGCCGCCCGTGCCCTCCCCGCGGAAGCAACTGAGAGTTACACCGTCCACTAGACCATGAATTCGGGTATCGCAGTCCGTGAGACACGGCGCCTCGTCCAGTGGGGTCCGGGGGAGTTTCCTGGGGAAGAGGTGCTGTATTGCCTGGTGGTTGTGTCGTGGGCCCACCGTGATCCTGTGGGACGCCCAGGGTCGTGAGGGAGGCCTCCCCTTTGCCCTTTCAGAGATGCCCGCCGGATCTCCAAGAGGAAAGATGCCCGAACCACGGTCGTCAAATCGGGAGGCCCTATCCAAACGGGCGGGGGAAAGGAGAACGAAGATGTGGAGTATTAGATAATCATCCATTAAGAAGCGCGGCGAAGAATCATTTTTGCACGCGCTTCCACTTTCAAAATTGCCGCGAACGCGTGAGCCGGGGCCCACACTTCGGCCGCGCCTAGCACCCGAGCGCTGCGATGTGATACCCGAGTGGTGGGGATAGCGCCGGGCGCCGAGAGCAGCTCGCTCGTATAAATTAGTCTACTTCCGAGCACCCGATTGACGAGCCACGTCCAGATTGCTGCGCCACCCGTCTTTCTTCGTGCCTTTCCTTTTGTTGCGAGCTGTTCCTCGGTAAGTCCGTCTTTCTTTTCATGAGTTCTTTCACCTCGTTGAGCCTTCCGTTCTCGTTTAATATTTTCGGAATATCGTTCCGGATTAAAAGTTAGTTTTATTGCGATTTAGTGGGGACGCGTGGATTGTGGTACCGAGCGAGATTGTGGCCGGTACTTCCCGCTTCTCCAGCCCCTTTCGATTTTGTGGCTCAATTAGATGAACGAACTCGATATTAGTTTGGTCCCTAAATTTAGAATGATTGTGGAAAACAGGCGTTATGCTGTTCTTCCAATTTTGCCGATTGTGCGTTGGAAATTTCCACGCATTATTTTTCGAGTCGCTCTATCTCTTTCTCCCTGCACGTGCTAAGGTCGCTAGCGAGCGCGCTCGGTCGCGCAATGTTTTCGCGGCGTCTCTCTCGCTCCTACGTTCGCGCTACGGCTTGTACGGTGGCTCACACCTCGTATTCTATTAATTGTATTTCGTTCCTTTCTTCGTTCTTCGTCACTGCGTATCGACCCGAATAATATGTCGTGTTTCGCCTCGAGACTTTAGTCGTACGTAATTTCTCCGCATTATTTTATAATTTATTTCTCGCTTTTATTTACTGTATCGGTTCGAGCTGCGAGGAAATCTCGGTGTACCCTCCGCCTGGCCGAAGATTCCTTCTCTATTACTTGTGATACTCGCGAATTATTTTAGGGTTACCTAGCGTCAATTACCTTGCCTATGTTGCCTATGACGCTCTCGCGAATTATTTTAGGGTTACCTAGCGTCAGTTACCTTGCCTTTGTTGCCTATGACACTCTCGCGATTATCTCTCGTTACCTGCGGAACGAATTTGGAATGATAAGCCTAGGGAAAAAAACCAACCACACACTTTGAAAGTACAAACATCGAGGATACGATTTATGCACTTTATTATCGAAAAATAATATAATAAGGCTCCCGACTTATGAATTTGATAAAAAAACGTACCTCAAAAATTGCTATTTTTTTAATGTAATTTGCAAAAACTTCATTAAAAAAAAGGGTTTTAGCCAAATTTTAATGCTTTCATTGTAAAGAGCGTCCTCAAAATTCTTTCAGTAACTTTTTCATAGCCTCACTGACGTGTGCGAAAAAAATTATCAAGTTCGAAATTAGTCTTCCGGGTTATCCCGATCGGTCTAATAATTTTGAAAATAAACTTTCCAGTGTTTTTCGTTTTAACAAAAAATATTCGTTGATTTTCATGATGCTCTTATAGCTCAATTCTTTGCTATGCACTTATTGCAAAGTTTCGAAGATGAAAACACATTACTTGAACTGAGATCGTTGACCATTTTACATTTAACTTTATCTAAAACATTGATGGATAAACATCCAAAGGTTTTTTTCACTCACGTTCAGATTTCAAATTGAGATTTTATAGTTGAAAATGAGTTATTGAATTATTGAATGAGCAAAAAATCGCGTAAATATGATCAGTATATTCATAAATAAAAATGTACTTGAGAAAAAACTTTCGAAATAACTTTGCTATTCGACTGACGAGTTACTCTTTCTACAAGGATAAAATATTTCCTATGCGTAGAACTTTCTGTCCAGATTCTTTCGATTAGTAAGTGAACAGGTATAGGTAATAAAAAAAAAAATTAGCGTGGCACGTGTAAGGTCTGTGAGGATGAGTGGCGACAAACGAAGAGTGTTCTGCGACATCATTACAACCGTGCTGCTATTTCGTATTCTAAACTGTTTACTTGATTACACGGTACAAAAAGCTGTTGCGATTTTCTATCATGAGAAATGCAAAACGGTATAGACCATATTTTTGAGATTTTTCAGTTTGTTTGTTGATAAAAAATCTGATTTTTAGTTTAGAAATTTATAAATGAGTCAACATCGACGAATTTAGAATACTACACACTAGAAGAACCAAGCTATATAACTATATAGCTTGGTATATACAGGATGTCCCATTTTAATCTTACACCTGACTTTTCTCGGAAAATATTGCTCGGATCAAATATTGTGTGGAACAAAACTTTTAGGGGTTGAAGGGGGACGTATGATAAAAATTGGTTTGTGGATCCGAAATTCAAAATGGCGGCGTTAGAATGGCCGACATGTTTTTTTCGAATGGAAACATAACTTTTTTTCATCACCAAAAAATTAGTCAGCGCAAAACCAAAACCTTTTGTAGAAAAATTTTTTGATTAAGTTCATATTTTTCAAGTAAGAACATCATTTTCAACTATTTTAGAGGTATCCAGGATGTACCGCGAAGAGATCTTTAACGTACCAAGTGCAAGTGCGTTTGCATGTAAGGAGCATATCAACGATTTCGTTGGGACTGAAATCAGCCATTGTTGCTAATTTTCAGAATTTTCCTCTAATTAAAGAACTTTTAAAAATTTCGAGAATCAAGAATTTTTCTCTGATTTAAGAACCTTTACAAATTTTCGATTTCGTCTCTTGCTAATGGCTGCGGAGTCAGAAAATAAACGTTTCAAACAATTTTTCATCCGTGGGCGATCACAATGACTTCTAAAATAAAAAATTCTTCTCTGATTTAAAACTCTAAAGTAAGAGAACTACGCAAAGTCAGACTACGTTAGTACTACCAATGATGTTTTCTTTAATCTCTTACAAAGTGAACTTACCTTTAATCGTAAGCGAGGCTTACGCTTAAAGATAAGTACACGCAAGCGAGGCTTACGCTTAAAGATAAGTTCACGTAAGCGAGACTTACGCCTACTTTTGAGTTGTAAATCAGAGAAGAATTTTTTATTTTAGAAGTCATTGTGATTGCCCACGGATGAAAAATTAATTGAAACGTTTATCTTCTGACTCCGCAGCCATTAGCAAGAGACGAAATCGAAAATTTGTAAAGGTTCTGAAATCAGAGAAAAATTCTTGATTTTCGAAATTTTTAAAAGTTCTTAAATTAGAGGAAAATTCTGAAAATTAGCAACAATGGCTGATTTCAGTCCCAACGAAATCGTTGATATGCTCCTTATTTTAGTGAGGTGTCGGGGCAATTACTTCCGAGCTGAAAATTTGTATCGACGTGAATATCCTGATCGTCGTCACCCATCACGGCAGACAATCCGAACCCTTGAGCAGCGAGCGAGGGCAGGTCGGATGATCCGCCACCGTCGACATTTCCCAAACGTCAATAATTTTGGTGGATGCATGAAGCCCGAAACATGGCTATTTTAGCCATGATAGCAATTGATCCTCATTTGAGTGCCAAAGTGATCTCGAAACGACTGGGGTTTCCCAAATCGACAGTGCACCGTGTATTGAGAGGTGCGAAACTTCACCCGTACCGACTACAATTCCACCAAGACACTCCTAATCCAGATCCGTTGCGAAGGGTGGCGTTTTGTCGGTGGGCGTTGAGACAAATCGAGCGATCCAGGGACTTTTTTCGATACGTTATGTTCAGTGATGAATCCACTTTCAACAACCGTGGTCAAGTGAACCGATGGAAATTTCGGTATTGGTCTGATCAGAATCCACATTGGTTGAGACAGATCGATCACCAGCATCGATGGAGTTTGAACGTATGGTGTGGTATTGTGAACGGGCAATTAATAGGTCCCCATTTTTTCGAGGGAAATGTGAACTCTGTCCGTTACCTTGATTTTCTACAAAATGAACTGCCTCTTTTGCTAGAAGATCTGGATTTGGAAACACGTCAACAGATGTGGTTTCAGCAAGACGGTGCACCCGCTCACTGGGCTCATGTTGTTCAAAATCATCTGGATACAACATTTGGTCAACGGTGGATTGGTCGAGACAGTCCTGTAAATTGGCCTCCAAGGTCACCAGATCTTACGTCTCCTGATTTCTTTTTGTGGGGGTACTTAAAAGACGCTGTCTACCGTCAAGCTCCAAGAACACGAGAGAACATGAAGTAGCGGATAAGAGCTGCCTGCCGTGCGATCCCGAGAGATGTTCTCCTACGCACAGTTGATGGTTTTGAGAGAAGAGTTCAGGCATGTTCAAACATGAATGGAGGGATCTTTGAACATCTCTAGGGAGGGATCAGAGTACACTCACAAGGAGGGTTTGGAGTCCGAAAATACTGCGGTAGTGACGAACCGCAGAGACCTAATCCTTGTGAGCTCGTACCTATGGGCATAAAGGCATTACATGCCCCTCTTTTTAAAAAAAGTTGAAAAATAAAATGAAAATAAAAAACACACACACATGCACCTCCACGTATGCACGCATATGCAGACGCACACGCAAACGCACTTGCACTTGGTACGTTAAAGATCTCTTCGCGGTGCATCCTGGATACCTCTAAAATAGTTGAAAATGATGTTCTCACTTAAAAAATATCAACTTAATAACAAATTTTTCCAACAAAAGTTGTTGGTTTTACGCTGAAAAATTTTTTGGTGATTAAAAAAAGTTATCTTTCCATTCGAAAAAAACATGTCGGCCATTCTAACGCCGCCATTTTGAATTTTGGATCCACAAACCAATTTTTATCAAACGTCCCCCTTCAATCCCTAAAAGTTTTGTTCCACACAATATTTCATCAGAGCAATATTTTCCGAGAAAAGTCAGGTGTAAGATTAAAATGGGACACCCTGTATATGCTATATAACAGCGTTAAATAGCAGTGTTATGGCTGGCATAAACGACACAAAAACAAAATGCGCGCGTTGCCAAGCACCGTTATTACTTGTTATATTATCATTTATTTGAGTTTCATCACAGTCGTGTCAGCTTCGTCTTTCGTCTACTCTGATTATTGAAAGCGTGTGTTGATTGAAAACGTTTCCAGACTATTGTTCAGATTAATTATTTCATTATATTCCGTTGTTCGTTCATTTCTCGATTTATCATTACTTTTAGTGTATATAACTTCAGTGTAGATATACATTTCAAATATGTATATATAGTGTATTACATGTATATAAAGTGGGACTGGTGTTAATCAGACGTTGTAAAAACCATAGTTTTTCGCATTTTTTTTTATCACGTGTCGAACAAGTAAGTGTTTAATTATTTCGTTGTGTGGTGTGCTACGCAATGGCAGCGCCTGGTAATGCGAAAGTACATCTTCCACGCAATCAGCGTATCAAAGACGGAAGAGTTTACGAAGTTAGTAAAAGAAGTCAATCTGGAGAAATCTGAGTACTTTGTTCTTCCATATTTTCTAATTTCTTCCAAATTTTTATACTATATTTCATGAAAAGCATACATTTCTTGGCAGACCAGACTCTTTTATCGAAATGAAAGAAAATTTAATTCCCCCAAAGGGAAAAAGAATAAGGGTTGGGGGTGAAATTTTTAGATTTTCAACTAGCAAGTTTTTTTGCTATATGACATGAAAATTTCATGTTTTTCAGAATACAAGATTTTTTTAATCGAAAAAAAAAATTCACTATCCCCAAAGGGGTGAAAAATAACGGTTAAGAATAAAACGTACAGATTTTTCAGTTGTAAATTTTTATACTATATTTCATTACGTTTCTTGGGAGATCAGACTCTTTTATCGAAATGAAAGAAAATTTAATACCCGCAAAGGGGTGAAAAATAAGGGTTGGGGGTGAAATTTTTAGATTTTCAACTAGCAAGTTTTTTTGCTATATGACATGAAAATTTCAATAGAATAGAAAACCTTGCCATGCACTTATTAGTTCTTTTACCTTCGTATTATGGAATGTATTCATTACAATAATGATACTCCTCAAAGAAATGTTTGAGACACAAAGGTTTTTTACACCACGCACATGTTATAACAGCTAAATCACCACAAATGTGACAGCGTGGTTCCGAATTATCTCCAAAACCAAACATCACAGGATTAATAAATTCAGGGGGTACTTTTTCTATATAGCCACTTTGTACCATGCGTATTTAAACATATTAACATAACGTGGAGAAGACAGTTGATTGTGAACCTTTTTTCGGTTCAATTTTTTTTTTTTTATGGACTACAGTTTTTCCAAATATTTTTCAATAATGAGCGTGAAATCTTCAAGAATGAAATTCCCTCCATTCACATGCATCTGAAAGTTGATAAAAATAAATGACTACTTAATTTACCAAGCGCAATGATTTCGGGAGCTTCCTCCCATTCCTCATCTTCAGAATGGTTCACCGGGAGTTGCATTAAGACTTGACTCACGTTACCTTTCAGCCCTATAGTCACGTCGAGAAATTCCGACGCTGTCAATTCTCCAGCAGCAAGTTTGTCCCAGGCTAGTTAAAAAAAAACATTTATTCGTTTCGAGAATACCTATGCCGTCACTGCATTTGAATCATCATAAGTACAAGAGGTGTAAAAATTCACTTCCAGTACCTAATAGTTTTCAAGTCCTCGAGAATTCACTTCTAGTACCTAGTTTTTGAGTCCTCGAGAAAGTATAATGAACAAACCTTTCCGCAATTCTCTTCGCCTAAAAATCGTTGAGTATCTCGGATGTCGACTAATTCGCTTACCCCGTTTTAAGCTTGCAATGTCTTCTTTGGCATTGGATGTCAGCTTAATGAGTTTGCCTAATTACATATAAACTGTTATTAAGAGGTGCTCATTTAAGTAAATCTTAATTGATAAACAAAATTTTCCTCTGAGTAAACAGGTATAAAAAACTTTGTATTAATTAATCATAAAATTCACCTATAAACGTCCAAGCCGACGGATGCTGCCCCATTTTGGACTTCAGCACGCTATTGTACGATTCGATGACGTTATTAGTTCTGCGTGAGAGTCGGAACACGCTGAACCCTTGGGGTTTCACTCTCCCCAACCACTGGCGTTCATAGTATCGTAAGAACACTGCCAATTTTCGTTGCAACTGATCTGGCAGAGTGTTTTTGAGGGTGTTATATTCTCCTGGTATCTTCGATGCTGGCAAATATGCAAGGCACATTAATTTTTTTAAAAATACTTTTGCCACCTCATCCTGTCTGATTGCAGGTGTCAAATGCAACGTCCGCACTTTTTTAAGTATCGCCTGAGAAATTATGAGAATAAATTAATTTTATTATGATAATCCTTTCTAAAAAATGACATATTTCGATATATCGAAACGTGAGGCCTCTATTTTTTTATTCACATGGTGTCTTTCATTGCCAACTTATGTTTAATGTTAGAAAGTGACGGTTTGTTGCGGGCAGGAAAACGTCAATCTCACGAAAGGTAATCGTGAACGCGAAACGGGAATCATCAAATAAAGTTGTGGTGGAAAGTTCAATTATTGTGCCTTAAAAGTCAAGATGACAACACCGAATCGTTTTGAAAATGACGACGATGAGGAATATCTCGACGAAGGGGATAACGAAAATGATGATGACGCGTAATGCCCGCGTTGTTGCTAGTATACCTACTGTAAGAAATTAATGAAACATCTGAGGAGTTTATATTTGTTGTTGCGAAATTTCACCTACTCGATCGTAGTGAACGCTGCAACCGGCAATGATCGCGCGAGGAAAAGCACATCTGCAAGCGTTTCTCAGTGCCTGTTCGAAGTCGGTCATTACTACCACTATACCATGGTCACTGAGAACATTGCTTTTGACTTTTTCCAATACAGCGTTGTAGCTGGATTCAGTTTTCTTGGACATCAGAATATACGCTATTGGTAATGCCTGAAAAAATATGCAATGGTGAGATCGTTATGAAGAAATACATAATCATTGATACCACGAATACTTACGTGATCATATTTGATGCCAAGAATCGAGACAAGTTGGTAAACGCCCCTCACCCGCGGCGTCATTTGGAAAGTTCCATCGACGAAAAGGTGCGTAACGTCCGCAAATTCTTTAACGAAGTGCCGATCGTACATCAATAAGTGCACGTTTCCTTCCGCATCTATAATTTTTATCGTGCTAATTTTCCCGACGTCGTACTCCAGAAGTCGATCATTCTCTGGTTTCTCCAACTCATCAGCCATCGATTCCAAAGTTTCTGGTGATGGTGGACAGAAACTTTTTCTCCAGCGCTTTAACGAACTGAGGATTTCGTTGAATGCGGCACCTCAATTTTTACTTCTCTGGGAAACCTGTTGTAACGATAGTAGAAGCATACAAATAACTGAACCAACGGTTTCGACGGTCAATAATTACTATTGTTATTGTTTTTCAATATAAAATGGAATATATAGAAACTTTATAAATACTATTTCATAATACTTATTCAATTCGTAATCAGTAATTGATACATAATAATTTTTCAGCATTATGTTTGACAATTCTCATTTTTTATTCTCACTTTCAATAGAATCTCCTGATTTTTCCAAATTAATTAAAAGTTTAACAAGAGTAAATACGAAACATTTTACCATACTTACAGTACGGCTACCGTTTCGTATACATGTTTCAAGCGCCAAAAATTTCTTTCCAGAGCAGTTTTCAAAGCCTCTTTAAAGTCTGTTATCTGCTCAATTTTTGGATCAACGAAGCAATTTTCAGAGTGATTTTGAATCGATTTTATATCACCGTTAACCAGTCTCTTCGCCGTGCCGAAGCAGAACTTCGTACTACACCGTAGATAACTGTGAAAGATTATTTAAAATTGAAGCAGAACACGATTTTTGGATATATCTAACAAAGCATTTACAACAATAAAAGGTTATAAAGGAAATCCAATACTTAAAAGTTATTTTTCAAAGGCTATAAAGATAACTTTTCCGACCAAAATTCATACTCGATATCAATGACTAATAATGCTTCATATTATATCTTTAAATCGAATCGAATAGAATTGCTTGCTACGCTAATAAGCTTTCCTTTTCTGGATACTGCAAATTCGAGATAGCAATGAATTCGGAAACGTACTAGACAGTTAACAAACGGCGTGCACATTTCACGCTGTTTCAGATATCGTAAGACAATTTGATGTATGGCCGAGAGAAATTTCGTTTGAGAGACGAACGTCCGATCGAGAATATGATCGGGTTGCACATTTACAGTACTGTAAGCGCTCAGTGTACATTCGACTTACACTTAAGCGATCAGATCGCTCAAGAATAACGCTTTTTTCACGTGCTTTTTACGTATAAATTCGAATTTTTGTTACCTCATCATTCTTCCGGTACTGAAAATTTCACCCCCAACCCGTGTTTTCCACCTCTTTGCAGATATTAAATTTTCTTTCATTTCGCTAAAAGATTCTCGTCCCCCAAGAAATGTATAGTTCTCGTGTAATATAGTATAAAAATTTGCAAGTGAAAAATATGAAAATTTCACTTTTTATAACTGTTATTTTTCACCCCTTTGGGGATAGTGAATTTTTTTTTTCGATTAAAAAAATCTTGTATTCTGAAAAATATGAAATTTTCATGTCATATAGCAAAAAAACTTGCTAGTTGAAAATCTAAAAATTTCACCCCCAACCCTTATTTTTCACCCCTTTGCGGGTATTAAATTTTCTTTCATTTCGATAAAAGAGTCTGATCTCCCAAGAAACGTAATGAAATATAGTATAAAAATTTACAACTGAAAAATCTGTACGTTTTATTCTTAACCGTTATTTTTCACCCCTTTGGGGATAGTGAATTTTTTTTTTCGATTAAAAAAATCTTGTATTCTGAAAAACATGAAATTTTCATGTCATATAGCAAAAAAACTTGCTAGTTGAAAATCTAAAAATTTCACCCCCAACCCTTATTCTTTTTCCCTTTGGGGGAATTAAATTTTCTTTCATTTCGATAAAAGAGTCTGGTCTGCCAAGAAATGTATGCTTTTCATGAAATATAGTATAAAAATTTGGAAGAAATTAGAAAATATGGAAGAACAAAGTACTCAGATTTCTCCAGATTGACTTCTTTTACTAACTTCGTAAACTCTTCCGTCTTTGATACGCTGATTGCGTGGAAGATGTACTTTCGCATTACCAGGCGCTGCCATTGCGTAGCACACCACACAACGAAATAATTAAACACTTACTTGTTCGACACGTGATAAAAAAAAATGCGAAAAACTATGGTTTTTACAGCGTCTGATTAACACCAGTCCCACTTTATATACATGTAATACACTATATATACATATTTGAAATGTATATCTACACTGAAGTTATATACACTAAAAGTAATGATAAATCGAGAAATGAACGAACAACGGAATATAATGAAATAATTAATCTGAACAATAGTCTGGAAACGTTTTCAATCAACACACGCTTTCAATAATCAGAGTAGACGAAAGACGAAGCTGACACGACTGTGATGAAACTCAAATAAATGATAATATAACAAGTAATAACGGTGCTTGGCAACGCGCGCATTTTGTTTTTGTGTCGTTTATGCCAGCCATAACACTGCTATTTAACGCTGTTATATAGCATATACAGGGTGTCCCATTTTAATCTTACACCTGACTTTTCTCGGAAAATATTGCTCTGATGAAATATTGTGTGGAACAAAACTTTTAGGGATTGAAGGGGGACGTTTGATAAAAATTGGTTTGTGGATCCAAAATTCAAAATGGCGGCGTTAGAATGGCCGACATGTTTTTTTCGAATGGAAAGATAACTTTTTTTAATCACCAAAAAATTTTTCAGCGTAAAACCAACAACTTTTGTTGGAAAAATTTGTTATTAAGTTGATATTTTTTAAGTGAGAACATCATTTTCAACTATTTTAGAGGTATCCAGGATGCACCGCGAAGAGATCTTTAACGTACCAAGTGCAAGTGCGTTTGCGTGTGCGTCTGCATATGCGTGCATACGTGGAGGTGCATGTGTGTGTGTTTTTTATTTTCATTTTATTTTTCAACTTTTTTTAAAAAGAGGGGCATGTAATGCCTTTATGCCCATAGGTACGAGCTCACAAGGATTAGGTCTCTGCGGTTCGTCACTACCGCAGTATTTTCGGACTCCAAACCCTCCTTGTGAGTGTACTCTGATCCCTCCCTAGAGATGTTCAAAGATCCCTCCATTCATGTTTGAACATGCCTGAACTCTTCTCTCAAAACCATCAACTGTGCGTAGGAGAACATCTCTCGGGATCGCACGGCAGGCAGCTCTTATCCGCTACTTCATGTTCTCTCGTGTTCTTGGAGCTTGACGGTAGACAGCGTCTTTTAAGTACCCCCACAAAAAGAAATCAGGAGACGTAAGATCTGGTGACCTTGGAGGCCAATTTACAGGACTGTCTCGACCAATCCACCGTTGACCAAATGTTGTATCCAGATGATTTTGAACAACATGAGCCCAGTGAGCGGGTGCACCGTCTTGCTGAAACCACATCTGTTGACGTGTTTCCAAATCCAGATCTTCTAGCAAAAGAGGCAGTTCATTTTGTAGAAAATCAAGGTAACGGACAGAGTTCACATTTCCCTCGAAAAAATGGGGACCTATTAATTGCCCGTTCACAATACCACACCATACGTTCAAACTCCATCGATGCTGGTGATCGATCTGTCTCAACCAATGTGGATTCTGATCAGACCAATACCGAAATTTCCATCGGTTCACTTGACCACGGTTGTTGAAAGTGGATTCATCACTGAACATAACGTATCGAAAAAAGTCCCTGGATCGCTCGATTTGTCTCAACGCCCACCGACAAAACGCCACCCTTCGCAACGGATCTGGATTAGGAGTGTCTTGGTGGAATTGTAGTCGGTACGGGTGAAGTTTCGCACCTCTCAATACACGGTGCACTGTCGATTTGGGAAACCCCAGTCGTTTCGAGATCACTTTGGCACTCAAATGAGGATCAATTGCTATCATGGCTAAAATAGCCATGTTTCGGGCTTCATGCATCCACCAAAATTATTGACGTTTGGGAAATGTCGACGGTGGCGGATCATCCGACCTGCCCTCGCTCGCTGCTCAAGGGTTCGGATTGTCTGCCGTGATGGGTGACGACGATCAGGATATTCACGTCGATACAAATTTTCAGCTCGGAAGTAATTGCCCCGACACCTCACTAAAATAAGGAGCATATCAACGATTTCGTTGGGACTGAAATCAGCCATTGTTGCTAATTTTCAGAATTTTCCTCTAATTTAAGAACTTTTAAAAATTTCGAAAATCAAGAATTTTTCTCTGATTTCAGAACCTTTACAAATTTTCGATTTCGTCTCTTGCTAATGGCTGCGGAGTCAGAAGATAAACGTTTCAATTAATTTTTCATCCGTGGGCAATCACAATGACTTCTAAAATAAAAAATTCTTCTCTGATTTACAACTCAAAAGTAGGCGTAAGTCTCGCTTACGTGAACTTATCTTTAAGCGTAAGCCTCGCTTGCGTGTACTTATCTTTAAGCGTAAGCCTCGCTTACGATTAAAGGTAAGTTCACTTTGTAAGAGATTAAAGAAAACATCATTGGTAGTACTAACGTAGTCTGACTTTGCGTAGTTCTCTTACTTTAGAGTTTTAAATCAGAGAAGAATTTTTTATTTTAGAAGTCATTGTGATCGCCCACGGATGAAAAATTGTTTGAAACGTTTATTTTCTGACTCCGCAGCCATTAGCAAGAGACGAAATCGAAAATTTGTAAAGGTTCTTAAATCAGAGAAAAATTCTTGATTCTCGAAATTTTTAAAAGTTCTTTAATTAGAGGAAAATTCTGAAAATTAGCAACAATGGCTGATTTCAGTCCCAACGAAATCGTTGATATGCTCCTTACATGCAAACGCACTTGCACTTGGTACGTTAAAGATCTCTTCGCGGTACATCCTGGATACCTCTAAAATAGTTGAAAATGATGTTCTTACTTGAAAAATATGAACTTAATCAAAAAATTTTTCTACAAAAGGTTTTGGTTTTGCGCTGACAAATTTTTTGGTGATGAAAAAAAGTTATGTTTCCATTCGAAAAAAACATGTCGGCCATTCTAACGCCGCCATTTTGAATTTCGGATCCACAAACCAATTTTTATCATACGTCCCCCTTCAACCCCTAAAAGTTTTGTTCCACACAATATTTGATCCGAGCAATATTTTCCGAGAAAAGTCAGGTGTAAGATTAAAATGGGACATCCTGTATATCCCAAGCTATATAGTTATATAGCTTGGTTCTTCTAGTGTGTAGTATTCTAAATTCGTCGATGTTGACTCATTTATAAATTTCTAAACTAAAAATCAGATTTTTTATCAACAAACAAACTGAAAAATCTCAAAAATATGGTCTATACCGTTTTGCATTTCTCATGATAGAAAATCGCAACAGCTTTTTGTACCGTGTAATCAAGTAAACAGTTTAGAATACGAAATAGCAGCACGGTTGTAATGATGTCGCAGAACACTCTTCGTTTGTCGCCACTCATCCTCACAGACCTTACACGTGCCACGCTAATTTTTTTTTTTATTACCTATACCTGTTCACTTACTAATCGAAAGAATCTGGACAGAAAGTTCTACGCATAGGAAATATTTTATCCTTCTAGAAAGAGTAACTCGTCAGTCGAATAGCAAAGTTATTTCAAAAGTTTTTTCTCAAGTACATTTTTATTTATGAATATACTGATCATATTTACGCGATTTTTTGCTCATTCAATAATTCAATAACTCATTTTCAACTATAAAATCTCAATTTGAAATCTGAACGTGAGTGAAAAAAACCTTTGGATGTTTATCCATCAATGTTTTAGATAAAGTTAAATGTAAAATGGTCAACGATCTCAGTTCAAGTAATGTGTTTTCATCTTCGAAACTTTGCAATAAGTGCATAGCAAAGAATTGAGCTATAAGAGCATCATGAAAATCAACGAATATTTTTTGTTAAAACGAAAAACACTGGAAAGTTTATTTTCAAAATTATTAGACCGATCGGGATAACCCGGAAGACTAATTTCGAACTTGATAATTTTTTTCGCACACGTCAGTGAGGCTATGAAAAAGTTACTGAAAGAATTTTGAGGACGCTCTTTACAATGAAAGCATTAAAATTTGGCTAAAACCCTTTTTTTTAATGAAGTTTTTGCAAATTACATTAAAAAAATAGCAATTTTTGAGGTACGTTTTTTTATCAAATTCATAAGTCGGGAGCCTTATTATATTATTTTTCGATAATAAAGTGCATAAATCGTATCCTCGATGTTTGTACTTTCAAAGTGTGTGGTTGGTTTTTTTCCCTAGGCTTATCATTCCAAATAAACGATAAAATTCATGAAATAAAATGTTTAATTTTCGGGGTATTCAAATATTGTGATGATAATGAGAGTGTTTTAAACTTGATATATAAATTACACATGAGATTCAAGGTTTCTTGGGTCGCTGATCGCAAATTTGTAATTAGTTTTGCAGAATAAATTTGTTAAAACAATTTGTTTAAACTGTTTTTGATTGGGAATCAAAATTTCACAAAATTGTTTCCAGAATCGTGATCTACGCCGAAAAGTACGTCAGCAAAACATAGTAATAAATTGTTTAAACAAATTGTGAACAAATGACAACGAACGAAAATTTTTCAAAATGATTGATTATGAGAAATAACTTATTGGTAATATGTTGCCACGATTTGTTTGTTATTTGTTATTTGAATGTTGTTGTTAGTTGTTATTTGAATTGTTTAAACAATTTATTTAAAGACAGTATGATGATAAATTGAAATTTTTCAAAATTCATTCCAGACTTATGATCTACGCGGGAAAATATATCAGAAACATAGTGAAATAATTTTTTCACAAAATTCAATCAAACAAAATTTTAAATAAAAAAAATTCAACAACTTGATTTTTTTTTGGATTTGTTTGTAAGTTTTGAAACAATTTTGAAAAATTTCAATTCATCATCATACTTGCTTTAAACAAATTGTTTAAACAATTGAAATAATTTGTTTAATCAAATAATGACAACACATAACCAATAAGTTATTTCCCGAAATCAATAATTTTGAAAAATTTTGATTCCCAATCAAAAAATAGTTTAGACAAATTGTTTGAACACACTTATTTTGTTTGTTCTTACAAAATTCTTACAAAACCAACTGAGAATCGCAACTGGGACACTTTTAGTAATGAATGTCGTTAACGTAACGCAGTATACATTTCCGTTCATATTCCAATATCTGATCAACTACACCCTCACGGATCGAACGGATATTGTATAAATCCATTTGATTTATTTATTGGATTTATTTATTTTGTTCTTATTGGATTCAAAGAAATGTTGTAGTTGTAAGGATAAAAAACATTAACATGTAATTATAAAATAGTGGGGCACACTTTTATGAGGTTCGTAAACCTCGCCGTTTAGTATCATTTCCACGCTTCAACAAAAATTTTGTGTTTACCTTATATACTTAACCTCAAAAAAAGTTTCACTCGTAAAAAACCGATTCTGAAAACCGAATGGTAATCGCACCCGAGATTATTTTAGTATCCACTGCCACTGTCACTTCACATGGTTTCGAAGATTCTTCCAGTAATATTCTAATATTTGATCAACAATTATATTCTGTATACATCGAATACTCGATTATTTTATCTTCTTTTTTTACGTCCATTGGATTAAAAGTAATGAAGGAAATATAAATATGTAGGGTTTATTACCATTACACTCATGAGTGTGACATTTTAACAAACATTTTCGATTAAATCTATAATATTTCAAATGCGATAGATTTGTTTGTCAAGGTTCCGTTGTGTTTCTTTTTGTAAAATTAAAAAATTAATATTGCGGTTTTAGACATGAAAGACATATTGATAAGTGTTGTTTGTAATTAAAATTTTTGCGTTATTTGTTATCATTGTAAATCACAATGATGTCGTTATAAAATTGAGGTCAAGTCATAGACGGAGAAAAAACTTGTTGAAAATTTGAAAAAAAAGCTTTCGTTAATGTTTTTGAAGCTGCAAGAAAAACGTTTCCAAATTATTACGAGTCATTAGAAATTTATGCCAATGAATAACAGTCTAAAAGAATGTTTCTTTAATTTGTACTTCAAACAAGAAAAAAGGCCAAGCCATTAGAAGCTCTGTATAGTTCATAAAAATGTCGTGAGGCCTATAGATAAATACATTAACGATATAGTTTTGATGTGCATTTCCAAAAATGCCTACGAATACATATGTATATAAAGGTTTTTCGAAAAAAATCATTACTGTTTTTCCGGGCTCGCTAAGCATTTTTCTATATGTGCATATATAGATATACAGAATGCCTGTTCGCTATTTTGATCGTTCGCTGTTTCGACACCCACCCCATTTTTCTTCATATTATGCTAAAAAATGAAGCGAGCTAAAAGAACAGCTGGGAATAAAATTACTTGGCTCCATTAGATGCTCTGGCTTTCCATAAGAATAAGTGTAAAAAAAACTTCAGAGCATATTCTTGCATATTATGCGTAAATCACGGATATGCTACTATTGTATTTTCGTAGAGAATAAAATTTCCTACTACTCCTTAAACTTTTCGGAATCACTGAAACATATTGACCTCTATTCGCTCACACAAATTCGATCCAATTTTCTCTAAATTAATTTAATTTCATAATTTGTTTGAACAAATAGTGGAACTAAATAGTTTGTTCAATAAATTATGTCACGTCATTAATAGAAACATGGTTCAGTTATAATGCTGCCATTTAAACGTGTTAAGCTTACTAGGTTGTCGTCTTCATTTGTAAGTTTTCGGAATTTTGAGCCTTCTGGATATTCTTAATCGTAATCTTGTACTATCCAAACTTTAATTTTCGCAAACTGGATAATGAGAAAATATGATTTTAAGAGTTTTAATCTCACGTGAACTTGGAATACTTTCATTCTGATGTAGGGTCATCTTCTGTAAAAAAAAAAATTCGGAATTTCGGAGCATCGTTGTTATTACATATTCGAAGTTTTTATAAGCCGTAGAATTGGACATTCGTATAAAACGGTGATCTGCTTTATACTTATTTCTGGAAAATTAATGCGTGGTTTGTTACTTGGATTTTTTTTCTACGGCCTACTTGTACCGTTCTACATTATTGACAATCGACTCTGTGAACTTTTGCTCGCATGGTCTTTATTAAATTTATAGTTTCGGAATTTTTTGTATTCGGTAATTTGAGCCATCGAAGCATTAATAGTTCGGAATTTAAACCCCGCCCCTCCAGCCTCGGTCGTCAATATACATACAGACCATATCTCATACACGCAAAGCCACGCACGCACGCGCGCACACACACACACACACACACACACACACACGCGCGCGCACGCACGCACCACTCAGTCTCGCTCTGGTCGACTATATACACTGTGACGTGGCAATTCTGCTCGTCACTTAAAAATGTATAATTCCTCAAACATGGCTCAGGGGAAGGCGTTTTTCGACGTTGTCAGAATTCCTCTCGAACGAATACTCCTCAAAAGTCTCAAGCGATAAAGAAACCAAAAATTATGAATTTTATTTTTTATATATTTTTTTTTTGTTTCACATTTAAACATTTTATGGGCGAGCGACGAATTTCGTAAAATCAAGGAAGAAGCGAGAGCAGAGAAATTGGGCAGTTCAAATATAGAAGATCGTCCGTCATTTCATCGTAGATCTCGTTGGTCATCGAGTACGAGATTCAAAACATCGAGCGGTGGGACGCTAACTCAAAGCCCTCACCCCGAACCGTCGAACTCGCGGTGCGTCTACCAGCACCGAGATCCAACGTCGATATTGTCAACAACGAATTCTCGAACGTCGACAATTTGAAATAATGAGGGCGAAATTATTCGCGAAGATTCTCGAAGAACCCGTTAACAGCTCGATCAAACGAGGAGGCTAAGGGTGGGTGGTGAGGTCCCATACTACCGCGTTATAGAAATTTCGAACCGATCTTGGGACTCGAAATCCGGACCACAACGAGGAAGGATGCATTCTCTTGAGCCTCATCTTTTGCTTTCGAGAAGTCAACGCCCCGAAGTCGATTTGTAATCTCGAAGATAATTGCCGGAGTTACAATTTCTGAAACTATTGCGGTGAGCCGTTGTCTCGTTCATAATTTTGTCTCGTTTTGTATTATTTTGCGCGCAAATTAAAATCGGTGAAATATCGGAAAATTGAACGATATCGAATGGTTATTTTGTCGCACGAGTGAAGTGAATTCTAACGTCCTTTTTGATTTATTTAGTCATCAATAGTAAATTTCTTATCGTTGCGGAATTAATAGAATTGCCGAGAGGCATTCGTTAAATTAAAGATTTACATCCGGATCAGAGTCCTAGGTTAAGTATTATCGTAATTTCGTGTTCTGTCACCGAGAACCAGTGTATCGTAATCTCGTAGGCTACGCCTTACTTTCGTATCGTAACTTGTATCGTTTGCATTATATCCGAGAACAGATGTTCAACAGAAGTGACAGTTGTTAATCAAATATTATATTGACTAAATTACCAACTGAGATATTTGGGAAATTTTTAATATTATCTTTGTCTCTTATTTTGTTTTCTAATAAATTGTATTTGTAATCCCAGCTCTGCATTCCCGTAATTATTTTCCTCTAGAAGGCTCACGCCCCTCTACCGAGAATATCGAAAGCTAATCTGGTCAATTCTCGAGCCTATTTCTTTGGTTAAAATTAATAAAAATTTGTCGAGGAGAAAGCCTCGGCTGGCGCCCAATAACAAGGGAATTGGGATAATTTATCGCTTATCTGGGAAAAAGCGTTACAGCACTTACGCCAATAGATTGCTTTTCGTCGCGTATCTTCGAATTTTCTTGCGATCGAGAACTCATGTAGGGAATTACTTGATGTCAATTATTTTTTACCTGATACCGGTTACTGAACCTAAGATACCGGTTATTTTGGCGTTGATTACCTTTTACCTACAATGCCAGAGCATTGATCGTCGATTACCTACGACACCCGCGAAATTGCGACGCGATTACCTATTACCTTAATTACCTGACGAATTCGAATAAGCCGCATATGGAATACCGTATTACCGTTCGATGAATAGGGGCTATGCGATTTTAGCGAACTATAAATTTTCTCTCCTTTCAAACTCTTATTTTATATAAATTCACGTATCGCAATTATTTATCTTTTCCTGTAATTTTTATTTATTTGACGAACTTCTGAATAAATTGTTAATCTTTTCTGAATCTTCTGTCGGTGTCGATTATTTTCTTTGCGTTGCGAATTGCTACTTTTCCCCAAGGATCCCCCCCTCTACCTTTTAGTATCTCAGATGAGCTGAGTAGCCGGATCGTCCTCGGTCACTCGTTTCCCTCGTACACTTTCGTTTATAATTTTTCGCTGTGTTACCATCCTGAGAATAAACGAGAATCAAGTCGATTCGTTCAGCGGTACTTCGTATCTGATGCCCAGTCTGTTCTCGTCGCCGGAAAGTCGTCCGAAAGGAGGCGGCTGAGCCGAGAAGGGACAGATCGTACCTTCCCGGGAAAATCTTGTTACAATATATAATTAAACAGAACAAAAAAAAGAATCATATAAATTGTAAATAAAACTGTCGTCCACGACTTCGACCACCGCGATCACCTCGCTATTTACCCTGATGGCGACTAGCGATGATTTGCCCCATGTGTTCGTTCAAACGCGCAATGAAGTCGATTTTTTTAGCCACGTAATCCCGCCATCCCGCTCGTGTACCTCGTTCTGTAATGAAATATGCAAAACTTTATAATAAACTGGCACCTTAACGACTTGACGGTTTTTCAATTATTATTAATATTTCCACTTACTTTTTCTCTGGTCCTCGCCAGCTTATTGCAGCCGATGTTGCTGCTGGCGCCGCTCGCCATTATCTGACACTCGTGATCCACGTCCATTCCAGCCGTTCATTTTCTTTCCCTGTAATTAAACGAATTTCAAAATTAATATGATCACTAAAATAAATGAATCACTCATTTAAGGTAATTCTATCGCTTCAGTCTAGTCATACCACTGCTAATAGTTAAGACTTACAGTAATTAATATTATTGACTTATGGAAAAAAATTATTTCTTATAAGTTAAATTTTCCATATGTAATCCTTTAAATGAATGTTCGTATTGAATTATAAAAATTAAAAAAAAAGTTAGTCCAACGATTCGCGTAGTATCCCCAAGTTTACGTTTGGCAACACCGGTTCTCTCCATCTTTTTCTACTCGACCACTCGTGAGTGTTTAACCTCTTTTCTGCTGATCTGTCAAATTGAGGTTAGGACTACTCTCAGCTGATGCCTTACTGTCATGTCTCTTTATCATAGCGAGTCGTAGGAAATCCAATGCCGGAAGTTCAAATTAAACTTAATATTTCGTAAAAAATAGGCCGATAAGGGCAACTTTTTTTGGGAGTATTAGATTACTACAAGTGTTAAGTATATGAATTGCAGTTTTTTTCCGGAATTTTATGGATTTCTAGGCAAATATACCCTTTTGTAGCAACCGGAAGTTAGATTTTTGTATATGTTGTTTTGAAATTCCTTTACGAAAACCACCAATTTTAATAATTAATTTCTCTGAAATTAGGTCGATAACCGACCCTGAAATTTGACACAGCCCTTTATTAAAGGTTTAAGTACAGCATAAATTTTTTTTTTTTTAAATCTTATGAACTAAGCCTGGCGATAGAATTACCTTAACAGAAATTCAACAAACGCTACTTACTTCGATACGTCTGTTGATGGCGGAGAGTAGAATAAAAATGAAACGTAGGAGTATAACCCTTTAAGATGGGGGTGTGAGTTCGAAAATTCATTCTCATCGGGTGGCATTTTTAATATCGAGCGTTACCGTTACGTTTATCTAAACAATTGAGATAAACATTAAATGAAAGTCGTTTACATGAATTGTTTACATTAAAACAGTAATAGTTAGAGTCAAATAATAATCTAGATAAACGTTACGAATTAAGTAAAAGTCGTTTTAGATAAACAAAACTCATTTTGTGAGATGTTGCTTCTCTTACAAGGTTGTTCGAAAATCGAGATAAATATAACACATTAAGGTTGACCTTTCGCAAACTTCATTATTAGATACAAACGTGATATGTTTTTATTTCATAGTTAAAGTGCACAAGAAAATGCCTGCAAAATTGTTGAGCGCATCATCGACTAGTTATAACAATAAATAATCGATAAAATTTCGAAATTTAATGCACAGCTTATAAAGACCGCGCTCCAACAGTAGTCCAGTCACCTTAGGCCATATTTTACGAAGTTCTATTCAAGAGACCTAGAGGTTAGCCAATTTTTTTATAGGTTGTTTGGACCTACAGGAATATAGCCCTGAGTTTTCGAACAAATCCGACTTGCACTTTTGCAATAAAAAATTATTGAAAAAAAAAAATCGATTATTTTGAGTTGGTGCTCAGGGAACGCATCTGATCGAAAAACTTAACACATGAAAGTTGTTCGGCATAACGTCCTCTATAAAAAAGGTCTCATACAAAAATGCGCTATCATTGTTAATTAAGCAGTTAATTGCAAATAAAGACAAAAAATGACAACTTTGTTTTTGCTGCTACAATCGTTTGTTTGTAGAGTAATCGGTTTAAAATTCATACAAGATGTAGGGAATTCAATGCCCAAGAGAATGGTGGCAGATTTATTAACCTGTGAGATATAGTTTAGCAACAATTTGCGATCTTCGAAAAAACTTTGACATCTCATAGAATTTGGCGATGAAGGCCTACAGTGTAGAAAAAAATCGAGGAGCTTCGTGTCACCGTGCACAAACTTTTTGGAAAAAATAAATCGTTTTTGTTGATAATAAATAGTGTTTTTTGACGTTTTAAAAATTTTGCTTATAAACAAATAGCAATTCTGGACAAAGTTACAAAGATATTCGGAAAAATCTTGGACCATTCGATGCGTTTTTGGAAAACGAACAATTTAAAAAAAAAAGTCGCAATATCTCTATTACAGACCGAGATATGAATATTTTTATATTTTTGCAAATATCTGTTGTTGATATTGAGATTTTTGCAAAAATCAAATTCGATAGCCCTCCGTAGGGTTCCGGCTATGAGATTCGATAAAATACTGACCTCCAACAGGGATTTTGTCATCACGGTTATCCGTGTAATCTACTCGACGGCGCGCGGCCGAGAGCGCTGTGACGGCCGCTCGCCCGGGCGCGTCAGTGGGGGTACCCCCTCGCGCTCCGCAGCCCCGCTCGAGCGACTTAGTTAACAAATTTGATAATTCCCTTTAGAATGGTCGTAGAACGATGTATTTTTTTTTATTTTGCGTGATTTTTTCTCGCGAACACGATGGTACCATTAAAAATCATGTCCGTCCCATAGGAGAGCCGCCACGATCGATTTTAAAAATTCCACATATAACCATGCTTTAAATTCAATTTACCGTTAATGGGATAGGGTATCATGAATAAATATTTTCTTCAACATTGTTTCATTCATTACAATTCGTTTATTTATGTGAATGAAAAAAAATTAAGAAAGAATAGTTGTTCACATCGTTTTGATTTTTTTCTCGTCAGGTTCATACTCATCGTCGCTATTGGATACTTTTACATTTATTGGCACCGTTACAACGGGCAAGTCAATTTCTATTTGATCGTCGATCGCTTCTTCATAATAGAAATTTTCTTCTCCATCCTCATCATCGCTTAATATTATTTCGTGTTCGGCAGTATTCGCACAACTCATGCCGTTACATTTTTTACATAGTACCGTATATTTTAATCCTAATTTCCTGCACGTACAATAAGATGTACAGCCACTCTTATCGCACGAGCAAGAAATGATTTCCAACAAATTCGACGGCATGGGATCTTTCCTACATGTGATTGGTTCTAAAATATGTC
The DNA here is from genome assembly GCF_019457755.1 of Venturia canescens. NCBI lineage: Eukaryota > Metazoa > Arthropoda > Insecta > Hymenoptera > Ichneumonidae > Venturia > Venturia canescens. Next base: position 14,345,279 of record NC_057431.1, on the reverse strand, counting down.
TAGTTTTTTTCCACCCCCACTGCATCGGGTCCTTTGAACATTCGCCTTGCCATTGGCAAACTTGTAGAAATGTGCGAAGCGAATGTTCATTACAAGCCTGAGCAGTTGGGGGAAGAGAACTTAAATTGAATGTATTTTTAAGACTCGATTTTGTAAAACACATATATTGGAATTCCTGATAATTCGTAAGATCACCATTACGCGCTCCGTACATAGCCATCATTATACTCTGACCAGCTGCTTGAATAGTGCTGAATTGAATTTAAAGCATGGTTATATGTGGAATTTTTAAAATCGATCGTGGCGGCTCTCCTATGGGACGAACATGATTTTTAATGGTACTATCGTGTTCGCGAGAAAAAATCACGCAAAATAAAAAAAAATACATCGTTCTACGACCATTCTAAGGGGAATTATCAAATTTGTTAACTAAGTCGCTCGAGCGGGGCTGCGGAGCGCGAGGGGGTACCCCCACTGCCGCGCCCGGGCGAGCGGCCGTCACAGCGCTCTCGGCCGCGCGCCGTCGAGTAGATTACACGGATAACCGTGATGACAAAATCCCTGTTGGAGGTCAGTATTTTATCGAATCTCATAGCCGGAACCCTACGGAGGGCTATCGAATTTGATTTTTGCAAAAATCTCAATATCAACAACAGATATTTGCAAAAATATAAAAATATTCATATCTCGGTCTGTAATAGAGATATTGCGACTTTTTTTTTTAAATTGTTCGTTTTCCAAAAACGCATCGAATGGTCCAAGATTTTTCCGAATATCTTTGTAACTTTGTCCAGAATTGCTATTTGTTTATAAGCAAAATTTTTAAAACGTCAAAAAACACTATTTATTATCAACAAAAACGATTTATTTTTTCCAAAAAGTTTGTGCACGGTGACACGAAGCTCCTCGATTTTTTTCTACACTGTAGGCCTTCATCGCCAAATTCTATGAGATGTCAAAGTTTTTTCGAAGATCGCAAATTGTTGCTAAACTATATCTCACAGGTTAATAAATCTGCCACCATTCTCTTGGGCATTGAATTCCCTACATCTTGTATGAATTTCAAACCGATTACTCTACAAACAAACGATTGTAGCAGCAAAAACAAAGTTGTCATTTTTTGTCTTTATTTGCAATTAACTGCTTAATTAACAATGATAGCGCATTTTTGTATGAGACCTTTTTTATAGAGGACGTTATGCCGAACAACTTTCATGTGTTAAGTTTTTCGATCAGATGCGTTCCCTGAGCACCAACTCAAAATAATCGATTTTTTTTTTTTCAATAATTTTTTATTGCAAAAGTGCAAGTCGGATTTGTTCGAAAACTCAGGGCTATATTCCTGTAGGTCCAAACAACCTATAAAAAAATTGGCTAACCTCTAGGTCTCTTGAATAGAACTTATGCTAAGGTGACTGGACTACAGAGACTTGAGCCATGAATAACTAATTTTTCCGATTAGATATGTTTTAAAAAAGAATTCTTAAATGTTAAAAAAATGATCCGGATCATTTTTAAATTAAAAAAAAACGGAGTTTGCCGGACGAATAAAATAAAAATCTTCAATTTAGTCGAGTAATTACGTGGTGTGTCATCGTCTTCTACTACTACCGCTCTGGCTGCGTAAAGGTGGCAACACTGCATAACCTCGAATAACATGGTACGGATTCGAATATGTGAACTATCAAACTGTATTCATTGAATAGTCTAATTGAGGGTTCTTATCCGAGAAACAGAATGCTAGGAAAAATAAATTTGTTTGAAGGCAATCTTTCCGGTCAAGCCGAACATTGTGTCGATCCATGGTCAAACATGGACTTGATCTCCCGAGAAAGGTTATTGTTCGGGTTAATTGCGTGGCCGACTTGAAAATCTCAGATTTGGTTTAATAATTGTTCGTTTCGTGAAAAGTCGTAGAAAAGGTCGAGAATACTTGTGAGAGAGTGTGTGAGAGTACCTGAATCGGGATTGCGAACGCGACGGGAGATAGCCCGTCCGAGTAAGCGAATATTGGGGGCTAGGTGATTTATTCACTCCCGAATTTCATTATCAACAAAATTCCATCTTTAACGAATTTCTGACCACGAGTAGAATCGTGACAGAAAATACGGGCTCGTGATAGATTATAGTGAGTGTAGGCTCCCGATCGAATGTGTGTGAAGATTGTAGCGTGAGTTCGCGACTTTTTCTCCCGTCTTTATTTCGCGGTTCTCCCGGTAAATTCTCATCGCGATAAAATTTAATTACAAGCGTGATAAAATTCTGTTTCTTGTAAACAAAATTTATAAATAATAACCTTAGTTTCATCCATTTATTTGTGTAATTTTGCCAGTTATTCTCCAGCTCACCTCGTCCTTCCCGCTGAACAAAGCCGGTCACCTGTCTTGCTCTCTTTTTTCGAGTCGCTTCGCCACTGGCGCTCACGAGATCTTCTTCGATCAAATAAATCGATAAAAGAGAGAGAACGCCTTTTGTGACATGGAGTCGAGTTAACGAAGGAAAATTGAGTCACGAATTTCCTCGCACAAAGGGATGGCAAATGGTAAGCAAAGGAGATAGCGTTGCCATATGTATTAGGAGTATGGCTGATTGAACGATGTCAGTCAAATGAGAATGACATTAAAAAAACTTCATAATAAATGATGTTCCATAAATCATCACGACACAAACCTGAAAAATCATGGACTTTCGTAATACTAATAAAATAATATATAAATCCATGATCTATAATTAATTTAAAGTTTTCAAAACAATGTGTCTCTTGACTAGCTGTTACGATAGGTCAATTTTAACCCTTTGTGTCACGCATTTTTCTTTTAGCTCAATCGGCTTGAAATTTAGTACTTGTGGGTTTTCGGGGTCGCTGATTACGATTTTACCCTTAAAATTTCAAAATTCAAAATGGCGGATCCAATATGGGGGCCAAAAATGCGAAAATTCATTCACACCGCATAATATTTGGTACTCGGGGGTTCTTGGGGTCGCTGATTACGATCCACCCTCAAAATTTCAAAATTCGAAATGTCAGATCCAGTATAGCAGATAAAGGGCGCGTTCGGGGAGTCGCTATTTGCGCTACAAACGCTAACGTTATCATTGAATGATATTACTATATCTTGTATTTTTAGCGCAAATAGCGACTCCCTGAACGCGCCCAAACATTCACAAAACAGTGCCAATATGATGTAGAAAAACAAAAAAAAACGAAAACAAATATAAAAAGAATTTAAAAAAAAAAACAAAAAATGGAGTCAACAACTACCACGTCCTCGTTCGTGTCTCTGGTTTTAACTGAGTGTGGAACTTTGTGCAGAATATCGTCAATTCCATTGGACCCCCGAGTGGCGACTAATTCTTATTCTTGAATACATGACTGATGCTGAAACACCAACTCTGAGAATGCCACCATGGCACAAAGGGTTAAGGATATATGGCAGCTACGTCCAAGTCATTACACAACTGATAGTGCAATTTGTAAAAATAGCATTTAAAGGCTAAATAAAATAATTGTAGTATTCATTGAAACGAAAAAGGAGATGTAGAACAGATTAAAGTAAAATAAAGGGTATCGAAAAAAGAATTTACAAATATTAGCTGCAAATTTAGTTTCTAATTTGATGTACGTTTTCGCTGACACAAACTCTCAAAAATGAACATCGACATAATTAAAAAAATTTTTTTTTCAATTTTATGTAGGTATTTGATGCATCCGATCTATTTACAATAATTAATTTTGATATTTACATTTTTTTCTAATAATAAACGTAAATAAGCGTGATTCAAAATTTGTACGGTCAAGATGAATCAATTTGGCAACGTCGCAACTCTTGAATGTTGGTAGCATCGTGCTTTACAAGTTTTCCGGTATCTCCGGCATCTGTCGATAGTACAAAAAATGGCGACGCCGGCAAGCGGTAATACCGAGAGGTTACGTTGCGCAAATTTACTACCAAAAGAAAAGAAACGTGGAAAGAAAATGTGCGTACGGCTGTCAAGCAAAAAAAATTGAATTGTGCCAAAAAGGTCGAACAAGTGGTGGAAGGACGATGCATCGTAGAGTTGCAAAAATTAGCGGATGACTTGTGGTGTCACATGTGTTCGCAGCCTTTATCGCTGCGATTCATTGAAAACGAACACCAGATGGGCCTCGCGAGTGTTTTAAAAATTCGTTGAAGCATGTGTCTTGCCATGCACGAAGTTCATACGTGCAAAGAAACGTATCAAACTGAGTCTGGTCGCACCAGATACGACGTAAATTTGAAGGCTGCAATGGGTAAATAATTAGATAACCTCAATTTGATGCTTAGATTTATACTTGCACGATTTTTTAGTAAATTCCGATAGCTCAGGCTTATTTTGTATTAACTTTCCATCTTAATTTTTCTTGAGTTACGCTATCGTTAAATATAAAACTTGTTACGGCAAATAAACATGTGATATTGAGAATAGTTGTTGGTTGTCATTTTTTTTAATATTTATATGCCGTAGCGATTATTGATGTTGGCATTGGAGAAAGTCATCTCAACACCGCTTTGTCTGTACTGAATGTGCCAACTATAAATCCTCACACTCTAAAAGCACACGAGCGGATTGTTGGTTCTGCAATTGAAGATGTAGCGGGAGAAAATTGTAGGGAGGCTATCAGATTAGAGAAAACGCTCACGGTTGAAAAATATGGCTCGTGCGTATTTCAAGTTTTACAAAACAAAATTAATCAGTGAATTAATATCTTGTTGTACTAATATAAAATTATTGTTTTCAGTTGCACAGTGTATAAAAAGGTGACGCCAACTCGTTCAGTTGTATCTTACATTTTATGCCTGTTTTTTTTTTTTATATTATAAGATGGTTACGGCTTATAGAGTTTATGACCAATTTGAACGCTTTGAAAAGCATGTCGAATAATATGAATGCACTGTTCGAGCCTTTGCTTTGACACAATCGATAGTTTTTTAGTAAGAAAAACTTGAGGACAATTATTACAATTCATTGTTTGCAATTGAACTCAATTTATTCCAAAATACTATTACTGAACTGTTTGATAACCTAAAATGTCTATTGACTTGCTTGGCGTTATTTTCCATACTAATTGGAATGTTTTTTTGAAAATTATTTATCCAATATAATGTAAATATACTGATTTGTGCAAATGAATTGTAGGGCTGCATTCACGAACGAGGGAAAAGTAAAAATTAAAGCCAGCATCGATGCAGCGTGGCAGACCAGAGGGCCATTCCTATGATAATCAAACAGGTGAGACTACATAGATATAATTTTTTGTGCTGTAAAAAAATATTATCGATATTGTTTGTTTGTATTTTTATAAATATTTTTTCATTTTTGTTTGTAGGAAATTCTTCACTTATCGGTGTTCTAAGTGGAAGAATTCTGGGGAGAGCTTTTCGAATTAAGATATGCTCGTTGTGTTCTATTGGTCACGATCCAAATGATCACGATTGCCGTCTCAACTTTCGCGGTAGTGCCAAAGCCATGGAACCGGATATGGTGACATAACTAGCTGTTCACAATAAGGATTTGGAAGATGAGAACGTCATCATTGGAACCGTCGTAGGTGATGCTTCAACCATGTGTCGAATTCGTAGAGAATCTGCGCACGTCATTGCCAAAGAATCTGATATGAATCACAACACCAAGTCTCTAAGCAACAAACTGTGGAAGCTCCGTTTACTCAAACAAACGATTGATTACCTAAAAAAATGTTTTGGGTGCGCAATAAAAAAAAATAGCGGAGATCTGGAAGCTGTAAGGCAAGCTCTATCTAATGTCGTTGACCATGCCTTCGATAAATATGAGATGTGCGGAGAATGGTGCCGTTTCAAAGAAGATCCAGAAAATTATAAGCATCATGGCCTCCCGGATGGAAAAGGTCTGTATGATACACAGCTTTACACAGATTTGACTCAAATTTTTGAAACTTACGCTAATAACGCGGAAAAAATCGCCGCCTGCAGCTCCACACAACCAAACGAATCTTTCAACGCTATCGTGGCGTCCAAAGCTTCGAAAGGAAGATGTTATGGCAGATCGGAATCCCTAGTTTACAGACTAGATGCGGCAGTTTCTCAAAAAAATGCTGGTACGAAGTACGTTGTGAACGTTAGCAAAAAACTTGCTATCTCTCCTGGTAAACATACTTTACTATTTCGAGAAAAAAAAGATGTTCGGCATCAAGAACGAGCATAAAAGATAAAAACTGCAGAATTCAAGAGGCGTCGACTTTTTCGAAAAAAAAGTCGAAATCAAAGCCAGAACACCGTGGAAAGAAGAGAGGGTATTACTTACTCTTCAGGGTGCGCATTAACCAAAGAAATTGTGCCATATAAAGAAGCCTCCATCATTCCAGCTGAAGACATGGTTGCAATTGTGCTTGATCTGATGGATTCGGTCTTAAAGCAGAAGTTGTCCAAATCGCCGCTCAATATCAGAACCAGCAATTCAGTTGTTACATTCTTCCATCGAATGGTATACCGGACGTCGTCTCTGAAGTGACGGGTTTGTCGGTTTCTGAGGGACAACGGTTTTGAGAGACGGAGATAAACGTCATTCTGTTGCAACGAAACCGCCACTAATTGCCTGTACGGCATTCATCACAGTCTTGAAGAATGTATCGCAGAACGTTATCCTTGTAGCCCACAAGGACGTAACCTTTGACGGTCCTCAGATTGTCAAGGCCATGCAAGCAGTCGGATTACTTGAAAATTTTGGGTCGGTCGTCAAAGGATCTACCGATACTCTACCTGTATTCAAGAGCTCCAAAGAATTAATTTCCCGAATAACGGAAAAGAGAAGCTTCAAATTACCGGATCTGGCTCACGATTGTTTAGGACCTGGCAGTTCAAAAGGAGCACACAATGCGATTGTAGACGTCCAAATACTTGATGTATTACTCAAGAAATTTGTGATAATAGAGACAGAACTTATCAGCCGTGCCGTATCATTCTCTTCAGTTGCAAATGCTGATCGTGATAGAAAAGAAAGAAAGATCAGGATATATGATATGGCTGTATCTTAAAGGGACCTGTATCTGCCGCTATCATCACAAAAATCGCTGGAGCTGGTCTCACTTTAACTCAGCTTCAGAGGACGTTCAACATCAACGGCGAAAATGTAATAATTTTGCTTCTCGGTAGAGATATTGGTGGAAAATCTCGAATATCTGAAAATCGAATTGTCCTCCGTAAGCTTTGCAATGCTCTCCGAGCTATATCTCAACAACGTGATTTGACAACTGCATAAAATAAATGCTGTTATTTCTAAAATAGTTTTAATCCAAAAATGATGATCTCAATTCATATATCAATATAAAGAAAATATTGTGCTGTGAGTAAAAAACAAACTTTTATAGCTCAGTAGAGTGTGCAATATTTGCTGCTAACATGTTTCAATAAATTTAATATCACGCTTACTAGAAAATTTTTCCCTGATTTTTTTTGAAACTCCTACCCTATCCAAATTACATATAAACGTGTATTTATATACCGATTTCATACATCACATGCTAATGTAAAATTTCATATATTAATTTATACGGCATTTAATTCATATTGATTATATTATCAAATATTGTTCAATCGATACTGTGCCACACAATAGTTTGAAAAAAACAAAATTTTTCCGTTTAATAGAATTTGAATCAAGGGAGAGGCAGTGGCTCAGTGGTAACGGGCCCGGCTCCCACCCAGCGAGCCCGGGTTCGATTCCCGCCGCCGACACCAATGGATTTTTCTAAGTGTCCCAAGCTGTACTCTCTGTGGTTCGGAACCCACGTAAAAAAGTAGGTCCACATTGTGTGTAGCGGAAAAAACAAAAAAAAACAGTGGGAAAAGAAACGAAAGTGGAAATATATAAAAATAGAGGAAATACAGGAGAAGCACACCATGTAAAAACCCGACAAGGGTATGCATGTTAAACTCCACTACTACTACTACCACTAGAATTTGAATTGCGCGCTTCTTATAGGCCATGTGACGTCATCAGCAACGTTGTCATGTTCACATCATACGAGCTAAAAAAACCGAAAACGATTCCATTTAACTTGCGATACCTCGCAAAATATATGGATACTGCACCAAAGTTTTTTTTCCAAAAAAGTACTCTGGAAATACCTTTTTGCTAATGAAAAGGAAATTTTTAACGGAATGTCGTATGTTCCCCGTGCTAAATGGCTCAACTTTGAATTCGCTTATCTCAGTATCCACATGGGTCAATTTTGTTTTTTAAATCGCACAAAAATCTCGATATTTTCCTTTACAATATCAATAAGTTTCAAATCGAATAGTAGTAAATAACTTAGTTGCCATACATCCTTAAGGGAAAGTCGTTTTAGATAAAGAATAACACCGGCACACAAAAAAAAGTGATCTGCGCATAGAACCGGACCCATCAGTCTCTACGTATTATGGGCCGCTGAATCCGAATCCGGGGATAGATTGGCCAATACACCTCAAAAATTTTGAGTGAATTCCAAAAAACCGCAAAAATTGCGGAAAATCACTGTTAAAAGCGTGATAAAAGTTGTCTTCGACCTTACTGGGGGGTGTTTTTTATGTAATTTGACGCGCTGAGCCAGAATCTAGAGTCAGATTGGGATACCTGCAAAATTTTCAGTAAACTGCAAAAATCGCTAAAACTGGGTCAAAGTCGCTACCATGGGTATGGGAAGAGTTTTACTAATCGAGATCGAGTACGCTCTTTTTGTATTTTGATGCGCTGAAACCGAAACCGGGCGTCTATTTTAATTCGTAACTCTCCAAAATATTGCTTCCCTTGAAAAACCCGGCTAAAATTGTTCTTTACGAAAATCGAGCAGCAATCCGAATCTGGTAACTAGTAGTTCCGATCATACATATTTCCGTTGAAGATCGTGAAAAATAACAAAAAATACCAAAAAAACGCCAAAAAATATCGAAAAAGAATATAACGACAAATAATATCTAGAGTCGCGGCAGCGACTCTGAGACAAGTACATTTATGTTATGACGGGTCGCTGCCAGAGAGTCTTTACAGGAGCGACAGCGTTTCCCATTGTTTTCGAAAATTTTCAAAATTTCTTTCTATAATAATTAAATAATTACAGTACTTCAGAGAATACTACAAGTTAACGTATTTTTTATTTTTTTTTGTCTTTCGTTAATGACCTCTTCGAACTCTGTAGCTCAACGCATTGGAGAGATATTAATTACTTATTTGTTAATAGCATCAAAAAATGGGTCGGATTTTCGCACACATTTTTAATGTTTATTTGTTTTTTATTTAGTGACAAATCTGGTGCCATAATCAAGAGACGCGGTAGCGGCTCGACGCCAAGTATTAAAAGGAAAATCAGCAGCGCGTAAAGAAAAAGCCAGCGCGAGCCCTAACGCACTCTTATATACGCGAATATGCCGATTTTTGACGTCACAGAGTTTTCAAACGGCGCTTGCGGACAAACCATATTATTAAAAAATCTAAAAATTGGTGAGAATTTTTTTTCGATTTTTCCCTTTCCATTGGTCTTTGTTGGAAGTAAATCCATTCAGCCATTCCCGAGATATGTCTCTTTAAAGAATTGAGACCGAACGCTTTACGATAAATTTCATTTCGTAGAGACAGAGAGGCGTAAGTTGAGCATGTTTACGTTCGGACTTACGGCCTTTGCAGGCCTGGTATACATTTCTCGGCTCTCCTGTCACACAGTACGCTGAACGCGGCTACCCCCTCTCTTGCGCGTCGCTGAGCGAGAGAGACAGAGAATGTGCGGACAGCGGGGGCAATACCAGCTCCTGGCTTACGCATAACTCGTATTATTATATAATATATATTTTATTTATTAATAAATAATAAAATACATTATAATAAATATTTTATTATAATTAATGTATAATACAATATTTATATTGTATTATACAATATATAATATAATATAATAATAATATAATAAAATGAAAAAATATAATAATAAAAATAAAATTAAATAATAAATAATAAAAATAAAAAAATATAAAATCCTGGTCGACGCCGCTGGATTTTTCGAGTATGTCTAGGTCGACAACCCTATAGTATTTTATGTCCGGATATATTCCTCCATGGCTTTCGTCGTCTAGGTATGTTTTTTCATGGTTTTCGAGGTCTGGGTCGACGGCTCCTTAGTTTTCGATGTCCAGGTATGTTTCTCCATGGTTTTCGTGGTCTCGGATAATTCCTCCATGGATTTCGATGTCTAGGTATATTCCTCCATGGTTTCTGATGTGAGAGTGTATTTTTCCATAGTTTTTAATGTCCAAGTGTATTTCTCTATTATTCTTGATGTCTAGGTATATTCCTCCATGGCTTTCGCGTTCGAGGTCGACGGCTCCACAGTTTTCGATATCCAGGTATGTTTCTCCATGGTTTTCGTGGTCTAAGTATGTTTCTTCATGGTTTTCGCGGTTGAGGTCGACGGCTCCACAGTTTTCGATGTCTAAGGTATGTTTCTCCATGGTTTTCGTGGTCTAGGATAATTTCTCCATGGGTTTCGATGTCTAGGTATATTCCGCCATGGTTTCTGATGTCCAGGTGTATTTCTCCATAGTTTCGGATATCCAGGTATATTTCTCCATAGTCCACTAACGCCTAGGTATATTCCTGCATGGTTTTGAATGTCCACGTGAATTTCTCCATATTTCTTGATATCTAGATATATTCCTCCATGGTTTTCGTGGACTAGGCATGTTTCTTCATGGTTTTCGCGGTCGAGGGCGACGGCTCCACAGTTTTCGATGTCCGAGTATGTTTCTCCATGGTTTTCGTGGTCTAGGATAATTCCTCCATGGGTTTTGCTGTCTAGGTATATTCCTCCATGGTTTTCAATGTCTAGTCATGTTTCTTCATGGTTTTCGTGGTCCAGGTATATTCCTCCGTGGTTTTCGATGTATGGATATGTTTTTCCATGGTTTTCGTGGTCTAAGTAGATTCCTTCATGGTTTTCGCAGTCGAGGTCGACGGCTCTACAGTTTTCGATGTCCAGGTAGTTTCTCTCGGGTTTTCGTGGTCGAAGATAATTCCTCCATGGGTTTCGATGTCCAGGTATGTTCCTCCATGGTTTTCAATGTCTAGACACGTTCCTTCATGGTTTTCGATGTATGGATATGTTTCTCCATGGTTTTCGTGGTCTAGATAGATTCCTCCAAGGTTTTCGTGGTCTAGGTATGTTTCTTCATAGTTTTCGCAGTCGAGGTCAACGGCTCCACAGTTTTTGATGTCCAGGTATGTTTCTCTCGGGTTTTCGTGGTCTAGGATAATTCCTCCATGGATTTCGATGTCTAGGTATGTTCCTCCATGGTTTTCTATGTCTAGACATGTTTCTCCATGGTTTTCGTGGTCCAGGTATATTCCTCCATGATTTTCGATGTAAAGATATATTTCTCCATGGTTTTCGTGGTCTAAGTAGATTCCTTCATGGTTTTCGCAGTCGAGGTCGACGGCTCTACAGTTTTCGATGTCCAGGTATGTTTCTCTCGGGTTTTCGTGGTCTAGGTAGATTCCTCCATGGTTTTCGTGATCTAGGTAGATTCCTTCATGGTTTTCGTGGTCTAGGTATGTTTCTTCATGGTTTTCGCAGTCGAGGACGACGACTCCACAGTTTTTGATGTCCAGGTATGTTTCTCTCGAGTTTTCGTGGTCTAGGATAATTCCTCTATAGGTTTCGATGTCTAGGTATATTCCTCCATGGTTTTCAATATCTAGGCATGTTCCATCATGGTTTCCGTGGTTCAGGTATATTTCTCCATGGTTTTCTATGTCTACGTGGACAGCTCCATACTGTTCGTTTGCGGGGTATGCTTCTCCTTGGCTTTCGTCGGCTAAGTGTGTTTCTACATAGTTTTCGATGTCCAGGTGTATTATTCCATCATTTTTTTTATGTCTAGGTATGTCCCTCCATGGTTTTCGTTTTTTTTTCATGGTTTTAGTGCGCGAGGTTGCCGGCTTCATAGTTATCGATGTCTAGGTATGTTTCTCGATATTTTTCGTGGTCTAGGTTGACCGCTCAACAGTTTTCGATGGCTAGGTCTGTATTTACATAGTTTTTGTTCTCTAGGTATATTTTTCCATCATTTCCGTGATCTAGGTCGATGGCTCTATAACTTTCGATGTCTAGGTATGTGTTTACATAGTTTTCAATGTCTAGGTATATTCCTCCATGGTTTCGGATGTCCAGGTATATTTCTCCATAGTTTTCAATGTCTAGGTATGTTCCTTCATGATTTTCGTGGTCCAGGTATATTCCGCCATGGTTTTTGATGCTAAGTCAACAATTCCATACTTTTTGATGTCTGGATATGTTTCTCCATGGTTTTCATGGTCTAGGTCGTCGGCTCCATTGTTTTCGATGGCTACGTCGACAGCTTTATGGTTTTCGATGGATAGGTATATTTTTTCATGGCTTTCGCCGTCTCGGTATGTTTTTCCATGCTTTTCGAGGTCTAGATCAACGGCTCGGCAGTTTTCAATGTCCAGGTATGTTTTCCCATTGTTTTCGTGGACTAGATCGACGACTTCATAGTTTTCACTATCCCGGTCGATAACTTCATAGTTTCCGATGTTGAGGTGAATTTGTCTATGGTTTCCGGTATGAAGGTCAACGGCTCCATAGTTTCCGATGGTGCAGTCAGTTTTTCTAAGGATGACTACGTTGACGACCGCATGGTTTTCGATGTCTAGATTGACGACTGCATGGTTTTCGATATCTTGGTCGATGGCTCTATTGTTTTCCATGTCTAGGTTGGCGACTATAGGGTTTTCGACGTCTAGGTGGATGCCTTCATATTTTTCAATATATATTCGACAATTTTATATTTTCCGATATTTAGGTAAACGGTGCAATGGTTTGCAATATATTTCCTCATAGTTATCGATATCTAGATCGGCGATTTAACAGTCTGCATTGAGAAAGCATGTTCTGACGTTATAGAAGACCATGAAAAAATATCACTGGACACAAATAACTATAAAGCTGTCGTCTTAGATATTAAATAGCATGGAAACGTTTCTTTGGACATTGCAAACCATTGACAGTATCCATGTCAACATGGAATCCATTGAAAGAGAAGAAGAAGAAGAAGATAGTTTCATAAATCAATTTTCCAAATAAACAAATGGAACTTTCCAAAAAAAGGAATAGAAAATGAAAATATCATCCCATTGCATAGGAATTTCCCAATCTTTCATTAGAAAATTCTATATGCTGAATGGATAATCAAAATCGTCACCATTATTGCTTGTAAAAGGTTTCAACTCACATGAACATAACCGCACAGTTTTCGTCCATCTACATAGAAAAATTGGCTGTGTCGATTGCTTTTGCCACATAGAGAAAAGTACTCAACTTGAAACAAATCGTTTTAAAAATTTTCGTCGAAGACGAGGAATGTATTTTTTTTCTTAAGTAAATATTGTCACGCCTCTAAAAAATAAGTGAAATCAGAAAAAAAAATAATTGACAAAGTAAAAAAAGAACGCCAATTATTAAAAGGTCGCGACCGTAGTTTCCAATAATTTTCTATATTTGCATTATCAATAAAAAACTTCAAAATATAAAAAAAAATGAGATCGTTTTCTGAAGTTGACAAATACAGTGAATGAAATACGATTCCTATATAGTTGTCACGCTTCGCAAAAAGAAGTGAAATCAGTAAATATTGAAACTTCAAAAAGTAAAAAAGGCACGCCAAGTATTAAAAGGTCGTGACCGTTGTTTTAAATGATTTTCTATATTCGCATTTTCAATAAATAAATTTAAAAAAATGTTTAACTGTGAAAAAATATGAGATCTATTGTAACATATACAGTGTATGAATTACGTTTCCTGTAGGAATTTTGAATTTTGGAAATAAAAAAAAATGAGATCATTTTCTAACGTAGCCAAGTACAGTGAATGAATTAAGGTTCTTGTGGAATTCATTCGTGTACACTTTTAGCCCTAATCCCTCACTTATTCAGAAAAATTTTCCAGCAAACGTCACAGAGCAACAAAGGTTTCTCGAATGATTCTGCAATTATTAAGAGATTATCATCTGTTTTTATGCTAGCTCGGGTTATAAACTTAAAACAGTTTACGCGTACAAGTGCATGCATTGTATCTATACGATGTACTGCAGAAATTCATTTTCAACATTACACACAAGCTTGGCGTGCATGGTTTTCAATCGGAAGCTCGGCGAAGGAATGCCTCATCCATCCATATATTTGAAGAAATCTTGATGATCCTCTCATGTAATTGTTTTTTAATTTGCCATCCCTTTTCCATCCAACTATTTTATTGAGTAGTTCGACGTGAGATCCCGCGTTGTGTACACAAAGAAAAATATCCATTCTTGACTAGTTTGACTGATAAATTCATTACTCCAAATGTTTCGTATTCAACGCGTTTTCTTTTCTCAAATCAATGTTTACACAACTTACTTCTTTGTTCATCCATTTCAGTACTTGTGTAATTCATCCAATCATCTGCCCATTTGGTAAAAAAATGAGTTTACGGACAAACGAGTGAAAGTGACGCGTGGATAAATTAGAATGCGTATGGGCATGAAAGAATGGCCGTATGTATCCGTACAAGATAAAGGCATATAAAGGGATTGATTGATTTCATTTCTTTATCCGTTCGTTTAATTGTTCAATTTTATCCACAAATTTCACCCATCTGTATTGTTTACCAAATCATTATATAACAGGGCCTCTCATATTTTATTGGGGGATCGGTTTTTTTCACAATCGTTCATACAATACTAATTAATTATTGTTTTCATAGTAAATTTGAACAATTGTCTCTTCCCGAGCTTCCGATTGAAAACCATACACGCCAAGCTTGTGTGTAATGTTGAAAATGAATTTGTGCAGTACATCGTATAGATACAATGCATGCCCTTGTACGCGTAAACTGTTTTAAGTTTATAACCCGAGCTAGCATAAAAACAGATGATAATCTCTTAATAATTGCAGAATCATTCGAGAAACCTTTGGTGCTCTGTGACGTTTGCTGGAAAATTTTTCTGAATAAGTGAGGGATTAGGGCTAAAAGTGTACACGAATGAATTCCACAAGAACCTTAATTCATTCACTGTACTTGGCTACGTTAGAAAATGATCTCATTTTTTTTTATTTCCAAAATTCAAAATTCCTACAGGAAACGTAATTCATACACTGTATATGTTACAATAGATCTCATATTTTTTCACAGTTGAACATTTTTTTAAATTTATTTATTGAAAATGCGAATATAGAAAATCATTTAAAACAACGGTCACGACCTTTTAATACTTGGCGTGCCTTTTTTACTTTTTGAAGTTTCAATATACAAGTATATACTTATATATTTTCGTGACGTATGACGTATGGTGTGTTGTTTATGCTAATATATGATGAGGTTATAAAGATCGCGAATTTGACAGTTCACCGATATCCCGATCTGTAGTACAAGTATATACTTATATATTTTCGTTATGATATGACGTATGGCGTGTTGTTTAAATGCTAACTAGATGAGGTTATAAAAATGGCGAAAGTGACAATTTACCGACACTGTTCCAATTTTTTCCGGTTCTGTAGAAAATAGATAAAAACAGGACAATATTTTAGTGAAAGTGGTGAGAAAAAAGGGAAGAAGAATAAAAGAGAAATAAAGGCCGAGGAATCCAAGAGTGTTATGTGATGGAAAATATACCGAAAATTGTCAACAACGTTCAGATTGATAGTATAAAATATTTAGAAAGGTTAGAGATTTTTTCTATATATATCTTGAGATGTAATCCGGATTCTGAAACATTAAAAAAAAAATCCATGCATCCGCTTTTTCTCATCTCTCTGATTGTATCATCAAACTTATCGATGTTTGTTATTGAAGAATATATAATAAAATAACCCAAAACAGCAATGACGAAGGAGAGCGAGGGACTACAACAATATAGAAAAGAAGTATAATCGCATTGCCTGTAAACGCATGACAGACTATTCGAAAGTGCTTGATTATAAAATTTCTATTGGCAAATCGAAACTGAGGAAATTCGTATTTTTTTTCGTTTTTTGGTGGATTTTTTTTTTTTATTATTCATAAAAAAGATTAAATTGATAATCATGGAGAGTTTTCATTATAATTCCAACAAAATAAAATTTCAGTTCGAAATAAAATACATCCGCGTGTGTGTATGTGTGTGTATGTAAATTGCTGAAACAACTTGGATGTATAATGAAACGATTTTTTTTTTCAAAAAAACTGATTCGGCTTGAGATCGTCACCCCTTGTGGCACGCGCATTTTTTGGGGTTTTTTCGTGATTTTTTCGCGGCGAGAAAAAACATAGACTTGACATTTAAAGAAATTGTTCATTGGTATTTAAACTTTATGACAGAATTTTTTAACTTTGATGTCTCGGATTAATTCGGTGTAAAATTAGTCCACAGGATCCCATATGTTTCTCCATGATCTCCACGATTCCCGGGGGTTCCGTTTATCTGCGATCAAAAAACCAAGGAGCGTTTTGATTTGTAAAGCAGTGGCTATCGCCTGAACTAAAATCATACAGAAAAATTAAAAATTGAAGGATTATTGAGCTATGCAACATTTTGAAAAATTGAAATCAGGTGTTTCAAAACAGAAAAATCTTTCAATTTTTAATTTTTCTGTATGATTTTAATTCAGGTGATAACCACTGTTTTACTAATCAATACGCTCCTTGGTTTTTTGATCTCACTCAGATAAACCCATGTCCCAGAATCGTGGAGACTATGAATAAACATATGGGTTCCTGTGGAGTAGCTTTACACCAAATCTACCAGAGATATCAGAGTTAAAAAATCCTACCATAGAGTTAAAATACTATCGAATAAACCCTTCAAATTTCAAAAGGCTATATTTTTTTTTCCTCGCCGCTATAAAATCGCGAAAAAATCCCACAAAAACCGGCCACCACACGGGGTGACCACCTTACGTTGGATTTAATTATTCCAATCTATCAATATCGCGTTGTCTGAAAAAAAGATTCGAATGCCTTAGTCGTTGAAATCCTGTCGTTATTTAACGAATTGAAATTTATAATTCGTTACGATTTTTTAAGTTTTTAAATCAATTAGCCGTAATTTGATTAAAAAATTTTTGTCCCCTTTTTTCGATATCTCTTTCAACGAGACGGGGAATAATTTTAATTAAAAATTTATTCAATAAATGTCTTCTCGCAAGTATATTCTGATGGGTGATAATCATTACATTTGAACGGTAGTCTCAGTGAATAAACCCTACATATGTTACTTATGTAGTGTGCATTCCTTGGAATGAACAAAAAATGAATTAACAATAACAGAATATTAGCTATATTGTTCCCTAACATGAAGAATTTGATTTTCCAATATTCTGTAAATTTTTTTTAAGTTCACAGTGCACAAAAAGTAGTCAAATCAAATCATAAGTAACAGCACGAATGCTGTTAAAAAATTGGAGACAAGTACATTTATGTTTTATGCCACCTAGACAGTAGTATCAGTGAAATCCCATGTGACACTCGTGTAGTTCAAAACACAAATGCACCATGATTTATAAGAAGTTGTTCGATCTATTCTCTCGAAACTTGCTTCAAATGGCCAATTCATTACTGAAGGTTATAAAAAAAAAAAAACATTCCAAACGTAATGAATTAAAAAAATGAATCTTCTAAATCTTGGTAATGTATGAAAAACGTTTGATTCAAAGGAACAAAACGTTGTCAAATAAATGCAAAAGTGACGAGTACATCGGATGACGAATGAAAAAAATTCAAAACATAATGGTATAAAAAAAAAAAATTACGAAACCAACTGTAAATAATTTCAACAAAACAATTAAGAAAAGCTTTCACAAATCATGAAAAAACATTATATTAAAAAAAATACAAATCCGTAAATATATTGCAAAGGAAAAAAAAATTCAAATAGAACGTGAGAAATTCATTCCTACGGTACTTGTTCGGCCCATCACTTTTCATTCAAATTGCTCATTCAAATAAAAATCAGGACTCTTCTAGATCTGATGGATCACATGTATGCATACAGAGGGAATTGAGGAAATGACCTCTTAGGGATTTTAACTTAATTGCATTCATTATAGAAAAAATGCAAACAAATTTTTCTGTAATATACAAGAGATATTATTGTGAATTAATGAAAAAGTGTCTTGAAATTCGATGTAAAGTGATTCCCTAGTGAATTACTATTCCCCCTTTCTTAAAGAAAAAAATTTCGATATATCGAAATGTAAAGCTTCTATCCATTGCAATGGTTTTGTTTATTCGTTGTCCCGAATTGTTGCGAAGAGATAGTTGCCGTCAAGCATATGTGGAAATGTCCAAATTCAAGTGGGCGTGTAACGCCAGCGTTGAGGCTAGTTTCATAAAAATAACGCATGAATTAACGTCTAGTTTGATTTTTATATGAATGAGCAATTTGAATGAAAAGTGATGGGCCGGAAAAGTACCGTAGGAATGAATTTCTCACGTTCTATTGGAATTTTTTTTCCCTTTACAATATATTTACGGATTTGTACTTTTTTTAATATAATGTTTTTTCATGATTTGTGAAAGCTTTTCTTAATTGTTTTGTTGAAATTATTTACAGTTGGTGTCGTAATTTTTTTTACATACCATTATGTGTTGAATTTTTTTCATTCCTCATCCGATGTACTCGTCACTTTTGCATTGATCTGACAACGTTTTGTTCCTTTGAATCAAACGTTTTTCATACATTACCAAGATTTAGAAGATTCATTTTTTTTTTATTCATTACATTTGGAATGGTTTTTTTTTATAACCTTCAGTAATGAATTGCCCATTTGAAGCAAGTTTTGAGAGAATAGATCGAACAACTTCTTATAAATCATCGTGCATTTTTGTTTTAAGAGATAGTCATGGATGTTGACGAGATCTATCAAGCGTAAAGTTCCGAGGATGATGATTACCTCCCTGATGATGAAAGCAAAGCTCGCCATACCTTCAACCAAGAAGAATTTAATGATCTCATACGAGATGTAGGACTGCCGAAAAATGGAGCTGAATATTTGGCGGCAACATTGAAAAAGAAAAACTTGCTATCAAAAGAAACATCAGCTCACTTTTATCGTGACAGGAAGAAGGAGTTTCGGCAATTCTTCACAAATGACATTGATGTACTGTTCAGATGTGAAAGACTTTTCCTTGATTCGTCAAAAAGAAGTCTCAAAGCCGTTCTACTTTACAACGGAAACACATATGCTCCTATTCCAATAGCTCACTTGAGCAAGCTGAAAGAAAATTACGGAAATTGATAAGTGGTTTTGGAGGAAATAAAGTATTGGGAACATCCATGGCAAATTTGTGGTGTTCTCAAAATTGCAACATTGTTCTTAAGACAACAATCGGATTCCACAAAAAATCCCTGCTTTTTATGTTTATGGGACAGTAGAGACGGGAAAAACACTATGTTCAAAAAGGTGGCCAACAAAAACAAACTCCGATCTAGGCCGTAACAACATCATTGATCGAAGAATTCATAAGCGACATCATTGTGAAGAATTGTCGAAACTCCTTCTTCCTGTCCCGATAAAAGTGAGCTGATGTTTCTTTTGATAGGAAGTTTTTCTTTTTCAATGTTGCCGCCAAGTATTCAGCTCCATTTTTCGGCAGTCCTACATCTCGTATGAGATCATTAAATTCTTCTTGGTTGAAGGTATGGCGAGCTTTGCTTTCATCATCAGGGAGGTAATCGTCATCCTCGGAACTTTACGCTTGATGGATCTCGTCAACATCCATGACTATCTCTTATATTATTTGTCGTTGGAAAGTTTTCGGATGAGCAGCTCTCCGAAAACGATGTTGTTGTTTGCCTTCGTCAAGCGAAGTAAAGGATTCCGACTCGAGTGGACTTGATTTCATAAACAAAAAAATGAAAATAGCTGGATTTGCGAGGAAGTTAATTATTGAAACAGTGATTCTCTGAAAACCAGGATGTTAAAAAATAGCCTCAGAAATGTATTGGTCGCTTTCGTGTGCGACAGTACCGACCCTTCATTATCGGTATGACTAAAGAGATTGCTGCTGAAAAAAAAATTAATTAAAGAACTTATAACTTGAAATAAGCGATTTGATCGGAATTTTTATTAGTATTAATGTTAGTTTTTTAAAGAAATTATGGCGACAAAATGTTAATTGTTAGAAGCACTTTGTAGAATAGAAGGAATACGACAGTTAGTCGGATCGGGGGATTAGGGTGTCAGGATAATGAAGAGTATCGTTATCGGAGCGCCTTGTGCTCTCAGCTTGCACAGTGTATCGTATGCGTGTGTGAAGCGATTTATACGAAGAAACATATACGAGCACACGTTATCGATGGATATAAGTTTAGACGAGAGATGTGACTCAGACTGTTTTCCCAAGAGTATGGCTAATCCCGATTCGACTGTGATTTTCTTGGAACATCAAAAACTGCGCTGCAGCGACTGATGATTTCATGTTGAGTATCCGCACTTTCCTGTCATTCTGTAGACTACCTCGACGATTGACGGAATATAGGTTTTATAAAGCGTCCGAATTTTATAATTTCTTGATTTTTTATGCTCTTCCAGCGCTTGTAAATTATTTGCCGAAAAAATACTTGCAACATTGGATGCTCTTGGTTAAAGCGCTGTTCAATTTGCTGAAAGATCATATCTCGCAAGCTGATCTCAAACAATCAGAAATCTTACTCAGATTATTCGTAAAGCAAATTGAGAATTTGTACGGTGATAGAGCGTTGAGTTATAATATTCATCAACTTTTACATTTGCCGTTATGCGTTGAATGTTGGGGACCGTTGTGGGCCACCTCAGCATTTACATTCGAAAACTATAATGGTTTTATTTCAAAATGCGTACACGGTACCAAGAATTTTGGTCAAGAAATTATTAATCATTTAATGATCGCGCAAGGAGTGCAGATTTTGAAAAATAGGGTACTTGAAATTCAACGTAACGTTACAGTACTGAACAGTAAAAAAGAGTCACAAAATATTTAATTTCTGTGAGAGTTGGTTTTGTAACCTCACAATAATGTTTGAACTCCTTAATAAATTTGATCGGTCTCGTTTTGTTTGAGCCGTCAAATGTTGGTGGTTTCAATTTAATTTTGCTGTCCTTCGTTGTCTGGGTAGGCTGTTTGATGACTCTGTTTTTCTATTTTCTTCGTGATCGTTGAAAGGTGGCCTCCTTAATTTCTCGAACATGTTGACCCGTTATTTCGACTTCGTTTTGAAAATAACCGGCGATCTCGTAGATTTGATCCCCAATCGAAGCTCGAACGTCCCTTAACTCGTTGATGACTGATTCTTCCTGATGTTGGAATCGCTGATCAATTTTCTCTTCCAAATTTTTAATTTTTTCAAAATTTTCGGAGGTACGCTTCTCCATTCGTTTCATAAATAATTGAATTGATTCGACGGTGTCAAGAATTTTAGATAATTTGTCATCCTCGTTTTTTGATGAATGAAATTCCGCCATTTTGTTCTGATTAATTATTTTTACCGAATTTAACAATAATTATTCTCACGCTCTTTTGCAATACCTGCCTCACGTTGGGCGCCAGTTGTAACGTAACGCTCTTGCCGACCTGGCCTGAACGCCGCCACGCGTCGGTTCGAGCTACCTTAATTTAAAAAGGAGCAAGTATGAAAGAAACGTGAGAACGCGGAATTTAGATTTTGACCATTTTAACAATTCGGATTTATTCAACTTTTATCAAGAGACGCGGTAGCGGCTCGACGCCAAGTATTAAAAGGAAAATCAGCAGCGCGTAAAGAAAAAGCCAGCGCGAGCCCTGCCGCACTCTTATATACGCGAATATGCCGATTTTTGACGTCACAGAGTTTTCAAACGGCGCTTGCGGACAAACCATATTATTAAAAAATCTAAAAATTGGTGAGAATTTTTTTTCGATTTTTCCCTTTCCATTGGTCTTTGTTGGAAGTAAATCCATTCAGCCATTCCCGAGATATGTCTCTTTAAAGAATTGAGACCGAAAGCTTTACGATAAATTTCATTTCTTAGAGACAGAGAGGCGTAAGTTGAGCATGTTTACGTTCGGACTTACGGCCTTTGCAGGCCTGGTATACATTTCTCGGCTCTCCTGTCACACAGTACGCTGAACGCGGCTACCCCCTCTCTTGTGCGTCGCTGAGCGAGAGAGACAGAGAATGTGCGGACAGCGGGGGCAATACCAGCTCCTGGCTTACGCATAACTCGTATTATTATATAATATATATTTTATTTATTAATAAATAATAAAATACATTATAATAAATATTTTATTATAATTAATGTATAATACAATATATATATTATATTATACAATATATAATATAATATAATAATAATATAATAAAATGAAAAAATATAATAATAAAAATAAAATTAAATAATAAATAATAAAAATAAAAAAATATAAAATCCTGGTCGACGCCGCTGGATTTTTCGAGTATGTCTAGGTCGACAACCCTATAGTATTATATGTCCGGATATATTCCTCCATGGCTTTCGTCGTCTAGGTATGTTTTTTCATGGTTTTCGAGGTCTGGGTCGACGGCTCCTTAGTTTTCGATGTCCAGGTATGTTTCTCCATGGTTTTTGTGGTCTCGGATAATTCCTCCATGGATTTCGATGTCTAGGTATATTCCTCCATGGTTTCTGATGTGAGAGTGTATTTCTCCATAGTTTTTAATGTCCAAGTGTATTTCTCTATTATTCTTGATGTCTAGGTATATTCCTCCATGGCTTTCGCGTTCGAGGTCGACGGCTCCACAGTTTTCGATATCCAGGTATGTTTCTCCATGGTTTTCGTGGTCTAAGTATGTTTCTTCATGGTTTTCGCGGTTGAGGTCGACGGCTCCACAGTTTTCGATGTCTAAGGTATGTTTCTCCATGGTTTTCGTGGTCTAGGATAATTTCTCCATGGGTTTCGATGTCTAGGTATATTCCGCCATGGTTTCTAATGTCCAGGTGTATTTCTCCATAGTTTCGGATATCCAGGTATATTTCTCCATAGTCCACTAACGCCTAGGTATATTCCTGCATGGTTTTGAATGTCCACGTGAATTTCTCCATATTTCTTGATATCTAGATATATTCCTCCATGGTTTTCGTGGACTAGGCATGTTTCTTCATGGTTTTCGCGGTCGAGGGCGACGGCTCCACAGTTTTCGATGTCCGAGTATGTTTCTCCATGGTTTTCGTGGTCCAGGTATATTCCTCCGTGGTTTTCGATGTATGGATATGTTTTTCCATGGTTTTCGTGGTCTAAGTAGATTCCTTCATGGTTTTCGCAGTCGAGGTCGACGGCTCTACAGTTTTCGATGTCCAGGTAGTTTCTCTCGGGTTTTCGTGGTCTAAGATAATTCCTCCATGGGTTTCGATGTCCAGGTATGTTCCTCCATGGTTTTCAATGTCTAGACACGTTCCTTCATGGTTTTCGATGTATGGATATGTTTCTCCATGGTTTTCGTGGTCTAGATAGATTCCTTCGAGGTTTTCGTGGTCTAGGTATGTTTCTTCATAGTTTTCGCAGTCGAGGTCAACGGCTCCACAGTTTTTGATGTCCAGGTATGTTTCTCTCGGGTTTTCGTGGTCTAGGATAATTCCTCCATGGATTTCGATGTCTAGGTATGTTCCTCCATGGTTTTCTATGTCTAGACATGTTTCTCCATGGTTTTCGTGGTCCAGGTATATTCCTCCATGATTTTCGATGTAAAGATATATTTCTCCATGGTTTTCGTGGTCTAAGTAGATTCCTTCATGGTTTTCGCAGTCGAGGTCGACGGCTCTACAGTTTTCGATGTCCAGGTATGTTTCTCTCGGGTTTTCGTGGTCTAGGATAATTCCTCCATGGATTTCGATGTCTAGGTATGTTCCTCCATGGTTTTTAATGTCTAGACATGTTTCTTCATGGTTTTCGTGGTCCAGGTATAGTCCTCCGTGGTTTTCGATGTATGGATATGTTTCTCCATGGTTTTCGTGGTCTAGGTGGATTCCTCCATGGTTTTCGTGGTCGAGTTACATTCCTCTATGGTTTCGTGGTCTAGGTATGTTTCTTCATGGTTTTCGCAGTTGAGGTCGACGGCTCTACAGTTTTTGATGTCCAGGTATGTTTCTCTCGGGTTTTCGTGGTCTAGGATAATTCCTCCATGGGTTTCGATGTCTAGGTATGTTCCTTCATGGTTTTCGTGGTCCAGGTATATTCCTCCATGGTTTTCGTGATCTAGGTTTTTTCCATGTCCAGGTATGTTTCTCTCGGGTTTTCGTGATAATTCCTCCATGGTTTTCGATGCCTAGGTATGTTCCTCCATGGTTTTCAATGTATGCATATGTTTCTCCATGGTTTTGGTGATCTAGATAGATTCCTCCAAGGTTTTCATGGTCTAGGTATATTTCTTCATGGTTTTCGCAGTCGAGGTTGACGGCTCCACAGTTTTTGATGTCCAGGTATGTTTCTCTCGGGTTTTCGTGGTCTAGGATAATTCCTCCATGGGTTTCGATGTCTAGGTATGTTCCTTCATGGTTTTCGTGGTCCAGGTATATTCCTCCATGGTTTTCGTGATCTAGGTAGATTCCTTCATAGTTTTCGTGGTCTAGGTATGTTTCTTCATGGTTTTCGCAGTCGAGGACGACGACTCCACAGTTTTTGATGTCCAGGTATGTTTCTCTCGGGTTTTCGTGGTCTAGGATAATTCCTCTATAGGTTTCGATGTCTAGGTATATTCCTCCATGGTTTTCAATATCTAGGCATGTTCCATCATGGTTTCCGTGGTTCAGGTATATTTCTCCATGGTTTTCGATGTTTGGATATGTTTCTCTATGGTTTTCGTGGTCTAGGTAGATTCCTCCATGGTTTTCGATGTCTACGTGGACAGCTCCATACTGTTCGTTTGCGGGGTATGCTTCTCCTTGGCTTTCGTCGGCTAAGTGTGTTTCTACATAGTTTTCGATGTCCAGGTGTATTATTCCATCATTTTTTTTATGTCTAGGTATGTCCCTCCATGGTTTTCGTTTTTTTTTCATGGTTTTAGTGCGCGAGGTCGCCGGCTTCATAGTTATCAATGTCTAGGTATGTTCCTTCATGATTTTCGTGGTCCAGGTATATTCCGCCATGGTTTTTGATGCTAAGTCAACAATTCCATACTTTTTGATGTCTGGATATGTTTCTCCATGGTTTTCATGGTCTAGGTCGTCGGCTCCATTGTTTTCGATGGCTACGTCGACAGCTTTATGGTTTTCGATGGATAGGTATATTTTTTCATGGCTTTCGCCGTCTCTGTATGTTTTTCCATGCTTTTCGAGGTCTAGATCAACGGCTCGGCAGTTTTCAATGTCCAGGTATGTTTTCCCATTGTTTTCGTGGACTAGATCGACGACTTCATAGTTTTCACTATCCCGGTCGATAACTTCATAGTTTCCGATGTTGAGGTGAATTTGTCTATGGTTTCCGGTATGAAGGTCAACGGCTCCATAGTTTCCGATGGTGCGTCAGTTTTTCTAAGGATGACTACGTTGACGACCGCATGGTTTTCGATGTCTAGATTGACGACTGCATGGTTTTCGATATCTTGGTCGATGGCTCTGTTGTTTTCGATGTCTAGGTTGGCGACTATAGGGTTTTCGACGTCTAGGTGGATGCCTTCATATTTTTCAATATATATTCGACAATTTTATATTTTTCGATATTTAGATAAACGGTGCAATGGTTTGCAATATATTTCCTCATAGTTATCGATATCTAGATCGGCGATTTAACAGTCTGCATTGAGAAAGCATGTTCTGACGTTATAGAAGACCATGAAAAAATATCACTGGACACAAATAACTATAAAGCTGTCGTCTTAGATATTAAATAGCATGGAAACGTTTCTTTGGACATTGCAAACCATTGACAGTATCCATGTCAACATGGAATCCATTGAAAGAGAAGAAGAAGAAGAAGATAGTTTCATAAACCAATTTTCCAAATAAACAAATGAAGCTTTCCAAAAAAAGGAATAGAAAATGAAAATATCATCCCATTGCATAGGAATTTCCCAATCTTTCATTAGAAAATTTGATATGCTGAATGGATAATCAAAATCGTCACCATTATTGCTTGTAAAAGGTTTCAACTCACATGAACATAACCGCACAGTTTTCGTCCATCTACATAGAAAAATTGGCTGTGTCGATTGCTTTTGCCACATAGAGAAAAGTACTCAACTTGAAACAAATCGTTTTAAAAATTTTCGTCGAAGACGAGGAATGTATTTTTTTTTCTTAAATAAATATTGTCACGCCTCTAAAAAATAAGTGAAATCACAAAAAAAAAATAATTGGCAAAGTAAAAAAAGAACGCCAATTATTAAAAGGTCGCGACCGTAGTTTCCAATAATTTTCTATATTTGCATTATCAATAAAAAACTTCAAAATATAAAAAAAAATGAGATCGTTTTCTGAAGTTGACAAATACAGTGAATGAAATACGATTCCTATATAGTTGTCACGCTTCGCAAAAAGAAGTGAAATCAGTAAATATTAAAACTTCAAAAAGTAAAAAAGGCACGCCAAGTATTAAAAGGTCGTGACCGTTGTTTTAAATGATTTTCTATATTCGCATTTTCAATAAATAAATTTAAAAAAATGTTTAACTGTGAAAAAATATGAGATCTATTGTAACATATACAGTGTATGAATTACGTTTCCTGTAGGGATTTTGAATTTTGGAAATAAAAAAAAATGAGATCATTTTCTAACGTAGCCAAGTACAGTGAATGAATTAAGGTTCTTGTGGAATTCATTCGTGTACACTTTTAGCCCTAATCCCTCACTTATTCAGAAAAATTTTCCAGCAAACGTCACAGAGCACCAAAGGTTTCTCGAATGATTCTGCAATTATTAAGAGATTATCATCTGTTTTTATGCTGGCTCGGGTTATAAACTTAAAACAGTTTACGCGTACAAGTGCATGCATTGTATCTATACGATGTACTGCAGAAATTCATTTTCAACATTACACACAAGCTTGGCGTGCATGGTTTTCAATCGGAAGCTCGGCGAAGGAATGCCTCATCCATCCATATATTTGAAGAAATCTTGATGATCCTCTCATGTAATTGTTTTTTAATTTGCCATCCCTTTTCCATCCAACTATTTTATTGAGTAGTTCGACGTGAGATCCCGCGTTGTGTACACAAAGAAAAATATCCATTCTTGACTAGTTTGACTGATAAATTCATTACTCCAAATGTTTCGTATTCAACGCGTTTTCTTTTCTCAAATCAATGTTTACACAACTTACTTCTTTGTTCATCCATTTCAGTACTTGTGTAATTCATCCAATCATCTGCCCATTTGGTAAAAAAATGAGTTTACGGACAAACGAGTGAAAGTGACGCGTGGATAAATTAGAATGCGTATGGGCATGAAAGAATGGCCGTATGTATCCGTACAAGATAAAGGCATATAAAGGGATTGATTGATTTCATTTCTTTATCCGTTCGTTTAATTGTTCAATTTTATCTACAAATTTCACCCATCTGTATTGTTTATCAAATCATTATATAACAGGGCCTCTCATATTTTATTGGGGGATCGGTTTTTTTCACAATCGTTCATACAATACTAATTAATTATTGTTTTCATAGTAAATTTGAACAATTGTCTCTTCCCGAGCTTCCGATTGAAAACCATGCACGCCAAGCTTGTGTGTAATGTTGAAAATGAATTTGTGCAGTACATCGTATAGATACAATGCATGCCCTTGTACGCGTAAACTGTTTTAAGTTTATAACCCGAGCTAGCATAAAAACAGATGATAATCTCTTAATAATTGCAGAATCATTCGAGAAACCTTTGGTGCTCTGTGACGTTTGCTGGAAAATTTTTCTGAATAAGTGAGGGATTAGGGCTAAAAGTGTACACGAATGAATTCCACAAGAACCTTAATTCATTCACTGTACTTGGCTACGTTAGAAAATGATCTCATTTTTTTTATTTCCAAAATTCAAAATCCCTACAGGAAACGTAATTCATACACTGTATATGTTACAATAGATCTCATATTTTTTCACAGTTAAACATTTTTTAAAATTTCGATTTTACAGGATCATTGATTTTTTTATTTGTGGTCGTGAAATGTTCGCGATCGCGCTCGCCAATTGTGAAAAATTTTGTTTCACTCGCCGTTTCAAACAATTTTTAATTTACGCGTTTTTCGCCTATTTTCAAAATAATAGTTTCGATAATTCAATCGTGTTTCGATTTTATACAATAAAAGAAATTATTATAGGTTTGACGCGATATAACCTCAAATTCGTACCGCGGCTTTTTTAATTATTTGAAATTTACAAGATTTACAAACTTTACAGAAATCTCGGTTTTGTTTGACTCGGACTCGATTAGTTTCAACTTTGAATTTAAAAAGAGAATTTACAAATTTACAAATTAATTTACAAGAAAAATCATCCCTGATTATAGCAGGCAAAAGAATAATAAAAAAAAAAAAAAATAGGTTCAGTTAAGGAACAAACCCCAGGCTATGGGATAGAAACGTCGCCGAATCCCTCCGAGAGTCTGAGCATTTGGAAGGTTAAGGTAACTTGCCGTCCACGTGTTATGGGATCGAGACGTTGCCGAATCGCTCCGAGAACTCCGCGCAACGGAAAGCTTGGAAAATTTAGAGGTTAGGTGTGGACCCTGGATTATGGGATCGAGACGTCGCCGAATCGCTCCGAGAATCCAGGCATCCAGGAAAATTAGGATAGGTTAGATTGCTTGCTAAATCAGGAAGAATGTTTGAGGTCAGCCTTTTTGTTCCGAGTCAGAATTTTGAGGAAGGACTGCCTGCCGAATGAGTCGCGCAGCGCTTCTTATACCCGTGTCCCCACCATAAAATCATCAAACGCTGAATTTTCGGTTTTTGGATCGGTTCTGCGCATCTATTTCTAACGCCTTCTCTTATTGGCCCGTTGCCGTGATTCACGCTCGCCCGTTGGTTGCGCGGGCTAACATACGATGCGCGGACTACCGCTTTTCACGTTTTTCAGCTTTGTGTGATTATTAACAATAAAAACTTCAATTTGATCAATTAACTTTTAATTTCTTTTTTTATTTGGCATTGTTACTTTGTTTAATATGATTCGAATAATTTCAATCGCTAAAAGTCACGTACGCGTCCTATAGCCCATTAACGCTCTATCCGCGCATGCGTCATAAACACGCGTCTTGTTTTATTTGAATTTACACCAATTTTCTAAAAGAAATAATCTTTTCCTTATTTTTCTTCGATCCGTTATAATTTTCCGCTTCATTTGAGCCTAGTTACAATATTTTACGAAATTGCGTTGAATTTTAATTAACAAAACAAAAAAATATAATAATTCGAGTTTTTAATACACGGCGCCGCTAGTGTCGTGCTCCGCCGCTTGTATCGGGCCTTTGTATTGCCCTCCAGTACGGCCGCCGCCGGCCAGCAGTGATGCGTCTCACCAGTCGTTGTACGCGCTCGGTCAAAACATCGCGCCGCGTCGCGATGTATTTTTTGAGGTTATGTTCGGTTTCGAGTCGATTCGGTCGTTCAGGAGGAGGTTACGTTTTACAATACATACTTATATATGATTGAATATGGCTGAACATCAGATGTGTATGATCGAGTTGGGCCATGTATGATTTGATATATGGAATGATATTTGGTTATAAATGATTATATATAATTCTATGTAGAATTATATATTACTTCATATACAACCGTATATGGATATATGTGATTAGGCAAAAAAAATTTTCCTCGGGAAGTATATAGAATACAAGAGCGGGTGATGGGGGATCGGCGGGCGGAGTCTACGTCAGGGGTCGAGGGGGTGGAGCCCCCCGTGGGATTTGGGGGGCTTTTACAACCGGGGCCATACAACGATTGCGTGACTCTTAAAAATTTAATTGTTAACGTTAATACTATCAATAGTTGTTTTCTATTCTATACCAAATTTGATAGAAAATATTTTATTTTTTATATTTTTTTTCATATTTTTCTTCATTCTTTATTTAATCTCCATTTTATTCTTTATATTTCAGGTCGCCAGTATGGTAATGGCATTGATGGTGTCCGCATTTCCCATGAAAACTCACGCTATCCATATACTTCATCAGTCTTGGATTTTCGATGTTATTTTTGCAATGTTTCGGCCTCTTTTAGACGCAAACATGCAAAACCGTATTTTTTTTCATGGTGAAGATATGTCGAGTCTTCACAAGCACGTCGGAATAACCAATTTGCCAAAAAAATATGGCGGCACGCGAGAAGAGCTAAAATATTACAAATGGATAGATTCGTTAAGTAAAAAACCTAAGATCGTTAAAGAAATGTATCACCTTGGTTACGTTGTATCGGATGAGCTACTTAAAACAATTGAGCATCTTATTTGACACTTTAACGGAATATTCACCAATCTTATTTGGTTTACTCACATTTTCGGAATATTTTTTTTTTTTCAATTTTTTTTTGAAATTTCGAATTATTTTGATGAACTATCCAACTTTAAAAAGTAATTTTAAAAAAGCAACAAAAAGTTGTTATATTTTTATATTTAAAAAATAAACAAACATCGATTGTTCGGTAAATATTTCAAATTGCCGTTTCACCTTTAAAATGTTTCAAGTAAAAAAAATATGTTCCTATTGACTCAAAAATTCATATGCCTCCTTAATATTATCTGGGGAACTCATTATGAGTGATTAACCCCTTCGCTGTGAGGTGAAAATCACATTTTCGTACCATTTTTGTGTTGGAAAAAAATTTTCTTAGATTTGTCTCAAAGTCACAGTATGAACGTTTTTGGGGTCGCTGAATTTGAATTCGACATCAGATTTTCAAAATTAAAAATGGCGGATCCAATATGGCGGACGCAAATTTGAAAAATGGTTTGATTTCGACGAAACTAAATATCGTACAATTCCGGAGCGCTGAATCCGAAGAAGAAATCCGATTCTAATAATTTCATATAGTAGATCCACTACAACACAAGAGGCTTTGAGTTTTGATTTAATTGAGTTGATTTAAACTCGAGCGCCTAAATGTGAGAAATAACTCAACAGAATATAAAAGTATTCTAAACAATGTAAATATGTAGCGAGATTTTTTCTTCTCGTATAGGCTCCCAGGTCGCGGAAATAAAGACATAACACTCATACTCAATATAGATCATTTTGATTTGGCTTCATACGCGTATTTTCGTACTCGATCAGTTGTAGATTAATTTTATCGCTACTCTTCATCTCATGATCAAGGGTACTATTCTGGGATCATCCACTATACACCGAATCGCTCTCTTTTGACCCGAAGTTTCAACAACCATCACGTCCACGATTCGTGACTTTGGGTTCGGCTGAGAGCGGGATATGAGGCAAAAAAATATTCTTTTACATTCGTTCTTATAACTAGTTTGTCGTACATGATTTGTCAAATTTTTATTCATTATATTGTATCCGAGCTTAACATACTTGGAGTCAGAATTCAAATTCGATATTTGCGACCATAAATATCTGAAAGTCGAAATTAATCCATTTTTCGTATTTGCGTCCACCATATTGGATTCGCAATTTTTAATTTTGAAAATCTGATGTAGAATTCAAATTCAGCGGCCCTGAAAACCATACTCACTTTCGTCAAAATCAAAGCATTTTTCGAATTTGCGTCCGCCATTTTGAATTTTGAAAATCTGATGTCAAAATCGTAATCAGCGACCCCAAGAACCATGGTGTACTAAATTTCAATCGAATCGGTGCAGTAGAAATATGTTTTTTTTGAATGCCCCTATGTGTGTCATAACACAAAAATGGCACGACTTTTTTCTGCCCCTACGTGTGTCACTCACAGTGAAGGGGTTAAGAATAATATTATATAAAATTTGGAACTGTTTTGAGGTGGAGCCGTGATGCAAAATATTTACCACTGTATGTGTTGGAACCAAATTTTATGGTGATGTACTTTACCTACCCTTAGTCTTGTTCTTGGGTAATAAAATAAAATTGTACGTTAAGAAAAATTGCGTGTCAAAGATGATTATTCCAAATATTTCGATATCCAGTTACATCAGACAATTCATAAAAAATTCTTATAATTATACGTATATATTGTAACGAAACACTCCGCGAGACGGTCCAGCCCGTCGGAACGAACGAAAAACTCCGCGATCTTTAGATCGCGGACAAAACATCGCGGCGACCACGCTCGTCGTTGTTGACAGGTGGCGGCCATCTTAGGCCGGTATACATGGGCCCGAGTGGGGCAACTGGCACCGCTCTGAACTTCGCCGCGCTATATTTTTCTGGAATTAATTCTTTTTGCATTTTGTTATTTTAGGTCGCCCAAGCGCGTAATTACGATTAAAATCATCAGAAAAATAACACGAAGTTAAGAAAAATGATCACGAGTCAAATCGATAATATAAAATCTAATCACAAATGAAAAATGTAAAAATCGACTGCGACTCGACTGAAATTACTCGAATCATATTAAACGAAGTAACAATGCCAAATTAAAGAAGAAATTAAATAATGACTGATCAAATTGAAGTTTTTGTTGTTGAAAATCGCAATAAACTGAAAATCATAAAAAGCGGTAGTCCGCTCAACCAACGGGCGAGCGTGAATCATGGCAACGGGCCAATACGAGTAGGCGTTACAGAAAGGTGCGCAAAACCAATCGAAAAACGGAGATTCTCGGCGCTCGAGAATCTCGTGGTGGGGAAATGGTATAAGAAGCGCTGCGCAACTCATTCGTCAGTCAGTTCTCCCTGCCTACAAGACCAGCTCAGATCTCTTGAACAGTCTAGACTCTGAACTCTGCTCGAACAATCATAAACTCCTTTTCCCTAGATTTTCCTGGATGCCTGGAATTTCGGAGCGATTCGGTGACGTTTCAATCCCAGAGTCCAGGGTCCGCACCTAACCTTTAAATTTTCCTAAATTTTCCAGGATGCCTGGAATCTCGGAGCGATTCGGTGACGTTTTAATCCCAGAGCCCATGGACGGTGAATCACCTAACCTAGTGGATGCACAGGATCTCGGAGCGATTCGGTGACGTTCCAATCCCAGAGCCTGTGGTTTGCGCTATCCTTGCCTAATTCACGTAAATTGATTTTTTTCTCTCATTTTTATGATTGTAAAGAGCAGAGCTGGAATTCTTTTTGATTAATTAAAAAATTTTAATTCATATTTGGTGTAAAATTTATCTGAATTGATCTGGCAAGGAGATCTTACGAAAATTATAATCCAAGAGGTAATAGATAAAATTTGAGTTATATCGAATCACACGAAATTAAAAATTTGTAAAAGCGAATTGGATTTATTTCTTTTTAAAAAAGCGAGGGAAAGAGAACATCGAAAATTAGAATCAGCGAACTATAGCACGAAACATTGAATCTAGAGTTTTTCAGTTTGAGGCGTGTCACCAAATTAAAACAAAAGCGACAATTAGACTTTTAAGAAGATTTTCTTTAATCATTTTTTGTACAATTTAAAAATCCGAAAATTGAGAAATTAAAAATTATCTCAGACAGAGAATTTGCAACGTTTTCGGGTCTTTCGGGTCTTTTTCTCGCCAGATCCGATTAAACAAAGCAAGACAATTTAAAACAAAAGAAAAAAAACACAAAATTTGTTTTAGAAATCAGTGAGCCAAAGCGCAAAATTTCTTTTATTTTGTCAGAAATTCGGTAAATTATTTGAATAAAATTGATTATTTTATTTGTTATTAAATTCACAGTGTCCGTGTTTCCTTCATACCTGCTCCTTATTATTAAGGTTGCTCGAACCGACGCGTGGCGGCGTTCAGGTCAGGTCGGCAAGAGCGTTTCGTTACAATATAGTGTAACATAACGCTCCACGAGACGGCCCGAGCCCGTCGGAACAAGTAAAAACATCGAAACTTCGCACAACAACGACGACCGAGCGCATCGTTACCGACATGTGGCGGCTATCTTGGGTGTCCCACTAAGGCCCGAGGGAGATGCGGATACCGCTCTGAACGGTGGCGTGTGTCAATAAATCAAACTAAAACTTATTTCTGTTTTCATTGTTGCTAATTATTTTGTTTATCGATTCGAAATTAACTAGGCTTAAATTAAACGAAAAAATTCGCAGAATTAAATGAAAATAGTTTTGCTACAAGATTTCAAGAATAAATTGAGCAATCATATGAAACAAAAAAGCGTCTCACTGCGCATGTCCAAGAACAACGTTCTCGAACGCGAAAGTAGCTTTTTCGTATTTTCCGAAATCAAATAATAATAGCAAAGTTATCAAATCAAACGGATCCGATAATTAAATAATAAAAAATGCGTTTAGTTAATAATCTTTTCAACATCAAATAAAGTTGGAAACATTGAAAACGGTTTTCTGTGCATCTCGTAATCGAGACTACTAAAATGAAGACTACCAATCAAAATGATTGAATCATACCATCAGGCCAATCAGAGAGGTTGTTAGAAACAAGATGCACAAAATGGTTTTAGAGACTGTTTTTCAGCGCTCATAGACACGGTGGGAAAAGGGGCATATAAGCCGGAGCGCGACTCATTCGACATGCAGTTCTCCCTACCTGAAGGACTAGTTCGCACTCCTTGAGACTTGACTAGCCTAAACCATACGGTCTATTTTTACATAACCAAAAATTTCTTTTTCCTAAAAATTCCTTGCATGTCTGGGATATTGGTGAGACTCGGCGATGTATCGATCCCGTGGTCCGTAGACGAAAATTAACCTAATCTTGTGAATGCTCAGGACATTGGCGAGAATCGGTGACGTGTCGAGCTCGTGGTTTGGGGTTCACATCCTAACCTGTCTTGCGTCCTTGAACATTGGCGCCATTCGACGACGTTTGAGGCCCGTAGTCAAGCGCAAACTTTCAACATTTCATTATTTTGGGTTTGCTTAGAATAGAGGCGGTAAATAAAAGATTATATGATTTATTTTTGTTAAATTCAAGATTGTTTAAAATTTCATTCGAATTGGTCAGATAAAACGAACCAATTAATTTAATAATTTAATAATCCATTATTCGTTGTCCACTTGGCCATTGTACAACACAATAGTAGAAACAAGCCGTCTAGCAGAATTATAACAAAATAAAATCTAATAAAAAGCGAATTAAAGCTGAATCCAAGAGGCTGCAGTGAGATTAAAGTTTGTGTAGCTTCAAAGCGATCAAAGAAATAAAATTGTAAAAAGAGAGCGTCAGACACTCTTGGATTGTCAGGCGGAATAAAAATTCAGGTACAAGCGGTTAGGCATCCAGGACATCGCGATTGTCAATCAATTAAATTGCGAATATCATTTATTGTTATTTAAATCTCATGCAAGGCGTGCGGGAAAGGAAAGAAAAATAAGCGGAAACACGACAAATAAATAAAGCATTCTTTATTGTATGAATAAAAATTAAACGAATTGGAAATTCGATAAAAGAATTTCACACAGAAAAACGCTCCGTTTTTCGAGTTTTCTCTCGCCCGATTCGGTAAAACACCGCGGACAAACAAAATAAAAATCATAAACGCGATTGCGATCATTTATTATTTTTGTTAAACAGTCAAATTATTGTTTAATAAATTCATGTGGTTATTATTTGAACATAATCTGTGTTTCTCTCGTTTCGTTCATACCTGCTCCTTCTAAATTAAGGTAGCTCGAACCGACGCGTGGCGGTGTTCAGGCCGGGTCGGCAGAGCGTTACGTTATAATACCTACCATTGATAGGCTACTGTGGGTGTCGATACCCGCTACAACGGTTATCGATGTTGTTTCCTACTTCGGCTCCCGTAGGTGTCGGTACCCGGCAGAACGGGTAGCCATGCTGTCTGGTACTTTGGCTCCTATAGGCTTCTTTTATCGAGCTGCAGCAGCTCGAGGTGACAACACCCGCCTGTACGGGTATCGTTTCTTTATCGAGCTGCAGCGGCTCAGGGTTATCCGGAAAAATGGGTAACGAAACGTGAAGAGATGATTTCAGGATGGGTACGGCAATAGAAAAAAAATGGGAAGTTTAGGAGTGTTGAAATGTTCCAAGAGCTATTACATTCGATACTCTTTAGCTCTTGGAATCATGCTGGGGATGGAGGGTTAGGAGGGGGAGGGAGTAGTAAGGCTATACCAGTTCTGGCTCAAATGGTGGCGAGGGGGAGCGGTGTGCGGGGAAGCGCCAGAGCCAGAGAGGGAGGGGGGGGGGGAGCAGCGAAGGGAGAAGCCGCGCGCCGTAGGGCCGTGTGTCGCACACATTCTCGCGGCCCTTGAAAAAGAAGGAGAGATAGAGCCGATAGTGAGTGTGAGAGAGATGGAATGAGAAAAATCGTGTGTGACATTTAATTAATTTATGACCAGTGCGTTACGGATTTGTCTTCGCCTCGGATGCAGATAAGGGAGGGGGGGGGGGGGGCATAACGAAGGGTCTGCCGTTGGAGAGAGAGGTGTGAGAGGGATAGAATGACCGTAGAGAGCAAAAGCATGAGAGAGACGGAGTGAACGAGAAAAAAATATTCTCTAAGAGTTTTGAACTCTGGGTGTATGCCGAGATGAAAACATTCAGTTTGAAATGCCATTGGTTCGTCATCGTTCATGTGCGGGCCGGATATGGAAGAGTCTGCAGCTCAAGAGCAAAATTATTCTACAATAATTCTATAAGAGGTCTCAAGATTTTTTCGACATTTTGTTGTTTTTTTTTCAAGACTTCAGTATGAAAAGTATTCTCAAGATGGATAGATGTGCGAGTATGTATGCGATCCATCCGTTGAAAGAACATTGGATGCTGACTAAAAATGAACTCGAATCAATTCCTAAGATTCTGCTCATAAAATATTATGGTAAATTCATTCCATCGCTATGGGATCGATTACCTGAATATTTGAAGAGTGATAGTGAAGTTCAGTCTTATCAATATTGTCACGATCATTTTAATCCACCGTGGATGTCGACTCATATTGATGCTCTAAGACCAATACGTCGAGAGTGTGAAAAATGTTGGATCATGGAACAACTAGTGAATATTTATGCAATTTATTGTATACGGAGCCCTCGTGAAATGACGCCGGAAGAACTCCTCATTATATCACTATCAACATTCAAGAAATATTTCAGTGACTTTACGGATGTTTTGTGGGAGCGTTTTCCATATTACTACAAATCCGACGTTGAAATTCAATTGTTGCGTCGATGCCATGATCATTGGAATACGTCTTCGATGGAAGATCACATTGATGCTCCGGCCCCTCTACGGAAAAATTGTAGAAAATGTCGGGAGAGGGAGGACATGCATGAACTTGCAGAGGGAGAGGGGGAATAACCCTAAAAATTCAAGAGAAATCGAGAGCAACGTCGTCAGTCAGCTGCTGCATTAGTTCGAGAGCAGACGAGAAAAAAATCACTCTTCAAAAATGGAGTTTACATCTTTGAACAAAGTTGTCACGCTGGAAAACAACATACCAATGAAGAAGCTGATTGAACTTGAGGTCGGGACTGATCATCCCATTCATCATATTCGATTGGTGAAAACGAAATTTGGAAAACGATACATCGCCAACAGCGGAGGTCAATTCATGGTTTTTCTACCGGGGTGACTTTCCGAGACTTTCGACCAAGACGAGGATGAATTCAAAAAGCTGTTGGAGGCGGCTCAAGCGAGAGAACTCTACATGGAAACGTTTGCCGACAAGTGGAGTAAAATTTTGTTCAAACATATTCCAAAATCTTCGTGAAGAGAAAAAAATGTATAATTGTGATCATTATTGAAAAATCATACTAATAATAGTAATAATAATATGAAATATTGTAGACTGATTGGAGGAGGAGGAGGAGGAGGAGGAGAGTTTATAATAAAAATATGGAAAAAAGTATCATCGTAACAAAAATGTTTTGTTTATTTGAAAATTCCTCGTTCACACAATGCTAGATAAACATATAACCAACTTCTGAGCGATTTCACATTCGCATTCGCACAATTGTATTTCGGATTGTTATGGTGATGGTGAGGACAATCGAGGCGACTTTTCGGCAACTTCTGCAACGATGGGCAGTCCAGAGTCTCCATATCGAAAATTTCCGATGACAGATCCAAGAAATTCTTCAGCCACAAAAACATTTCACATTCTTTCACGTATATAGCACGAGCTCGTTGTAAGATTGTTTGAATGATTATTTTCGCTGTTGTGTATGGGGTGGGGATCAAATGTTGGAATAACTAAAATTTCGAACGGCTAAAATCTCGAGTTTATAAACTTCGAATGATAATATGGAGACAGATAGATTCGACTAGAGCTTTGAATGCCGAAAATAAATAAAGCAGAAACTGCAAGGTTCGAAGCACGTTTACATCGAAAACAGAATGTACCAATCGCCCATAGGATGATGACTAAAATATCGAGTTTTTGAAAATTCGACTATCACTCTTTCGATTCACAAACTACTACAGTCAGCAATACTGTGAAAATTCACCATTTTGAAAATATAATAACGAAAGACCAAATATTACTGACGTTGAAATACTGAAACACCAAAAAGTCGAACAGTAAAAATAGCGACACGTTAGAAAGTCGATCGATCAAAATAAATAAATGCAGTGGAGGTCCAAATACACGCGTCTCACTCACTCACTTAGGCAGACCGGTGATCTCCAATTTTAAACATCGTCATTTTGATTTTCGCCTTTTCGAGCTATCCCTATTCTGCATATCTAAATTTTATAGGCTCGAAAAATTCACATTCGATTTTTTGCTACTCAATATTCTGGTCGGTCTATAAAACAATGACTCTCCATTTTGAATTCGAAAATATGATTTTTTGATATTCAGATGGTTTGTTAAAATGGCATTCGAAATGAAAACGATTGAAATATATATTTTCGGGTAAATACGAATTCAAAGAAGGAATTGTTGATTAAACACGCAATCTGCTGAATAGTCGATCGGGAATAAGAATTTCGAATTACTTATTTTTCTCCGAACTGATATGACAACTTTAAAAATTTCGAAATATCAACCGTTCTACAATTCAGTTAATCGACATATTGAACCCCACCCGTTGTGTATGGTAGACCCTCATAGCCCCATGAAATCCCGTGAATATTTCGTTCCAACCATTTGTTTGTTATTTTATATCGAGCGGGTAGCGCGTCCCAAGTATATGGTGATTTGAAGAACAGCGTTAGAGATTTATAAATTTTGTCGTTGGCTCGAATAATTGATATTTCTTTCGGGATAAATTCATTGCATGAGCCCTTGAAACCCTGGAGATCAACGATAAAGTCCATCTCGACTGACGATTAGTAAAATCATCACCATGACTTTATACCAATTTTTTCACCCCACCACTCACAGGATTGTATTCAACGATGCGATCGTGTAGAATGAGACAGTATGCGCATGTTTGAGCAGGAATATTTGTGCTTGTTTCAAATTCAAGGCGTACATCAACAGGCCCAGACTTGAGAGAATCGTTCTGCTTCGAGCAGTCAACCACAATGAGAGGAGCATATTTGAGAAAATCCGTTTTTGTAAGCCATGGTTCGGCCTCCTTATTGTAGTACATCGGTTGAAAGTTTGTATACATATCGTATAGTACTGCATACTGATTTTGCTGTATATTCAAATTCATGTTACCATAGGGATAACATTGTGAATTTAAGTATAATTTTACATCGGTAACATTGCAATGATCAAAATTGCTCGCATTTTGCCTTTTAACACTCTTTCGTCCTGTTTGGAATGCCAGGATCACATATCGAGGTTTTTCCAGCTGTGTGGATGTCTTGACAGACCACACGTGTTTCAATGTCGCTGGTAACATTGGATATTCATATAATTCCCACGTACGGAAACTTATTGGAATTGGAGTATCTTTGGTGATAAATTTCAACAGTTGAATTTTCCGTTTATCTGCCACGGTGACGTATGGAACGAGCCATTCAATTTTTCGTAGCGTAATTTTATAATCTTCAGCGGCTGCTTGAACTATTGCATTATCATCGGAACGTGATCTAGTCAAGATCAATTCGTGTTTTGCATTCACCACCACTTTTCGATAATCTTCAGCAAATCCCAGCAGCATGCTCAGTGGTATGCATACGTCAAAGTTGCCTGCTACGTCTACAATTTGTTTAGTCTCCTCAACATCGAGCCAGCCGGTGTTCTCAAGCATTGCACTTCTCGCCGACGAATGAGATGTATATCCTTTGATGAGAGATGTGATTCCCACATTTTTATTACGATCGATTTCAACTGCGTTAAGTTCATAACGCACCTCCTCGAATAAATGACAAATGGCATTGTTGACGAGGCTCGTTGCAGCTAACGCTGCACCATCCGCCTTTGTCAGTTTACCGCAAATGTGAATTGAACGTTTGCTCGGTAAAATTGATAAATCTTGATGTTGGATTGAAATACGTATTTCATCACTATTGTTGTATGTTGACGATGCGTATGGTTGATGAGCATGAACCTCATAATGTATGATGGATTCGTCAAACATGACGGGTGTCTGGATGTTTATGATTTCTTCCTCCATCGCAAGCAGCAAATGCACAACATATAATTTCTCACACGGCAACTCCACGAATTTTGAGACCCAAACTCTTTAATAGTAGAAGGTTTTGAGGTGTTAACGCTTTCAGTGTCGTTCGACGACTGGTGGTTTCGTGATCCCATGTTGGCTTATTAATATTACCAATACGGTGATTGTAAATTATCCCCATCGAGATTTTATATGAAGTCTTATGGTGATTACTTCGCCGCAAAAATTTATCAAATCTCCGTCCTGATCAACAATACGAAGTTGTATATTGTCAATTCGCCGATTTGTGATTGGTAGATAAATGACACTAGATGGTACTTCGATGATTTTATAGCCAGCCGGTACAGATGGAAAAAATTCATGAATTGTGTGAACTTTTCGTCCGTTGATGTATGCATCAGTTGTTATGTTACACTCGACTCGGATGGCGTTCACTTTGATAATGGATACCGGCAAATCAGACACGTGTCTTTTATTAGGTTCCAATCAACGCGATGTAAAACCCAAAAGAGGTCCAATAGAATTGTTCAATGTAAAATCAATCGATTGATTACACTCAATTTCACTACGTAGCGTATAATTATTCGGCTTAAGCTGAATTTGTATGTTTGTCAACTGAGCTTTCAAATATTTTTCAATATCTTCAATTTCATAGCTGCCCGTTGGAATGGTCAACACTTGCGTTCCAACATGAAATTCATTGCAACCAATGTCAATATTTGGAATTGAATTGAACGTGAGCAGCTCGACGAGTCCAAGAGTATAATTTTTGTCGGGCGATAGTGCGATGGGTGGAAAAAATTGTGCTTCGAGTATGGAGGATGTGTCAGTGATGGTAATGGTTAAACTATCATCCAAGATGCTCGCAACTTTAGAACTAAACACATAGCTCCATAGTCTTTATTTATATAGTTTATAATTGTCTCGCCGATTCAGCTGATTACACAAAAATTTTAAACATAAATGTCCACATATTAACGTGTAATATTCTTGATATTTTTTATAATTATATTTCACGCTACCAACATTAAAGTATTTCATGAGTTCGGGTGGAGGTGGAAGATTGCCAAAGCTGTCAAAGTATGTGACTCCTCGGCCAGATTTTTTATAAGCAACCCAGTGTGTACCAGGTCCCACATTGTCATCCAAATTAACGATTGCTGATTCTTGCTCGAGTGGTCCGTCCGCAGGTAAAGTGTCACGCATGAAAACACCGCGAAAGTTACGAATTTTCATGGCTCCCGCATACTTTAGCAGATCGATGTCAGTGAGTGGTTGATGCGGTAGCGTGATTATACGTTTTTTTACCCGAGGTAAAGACCCTGTTTGTATGGTTTCAAGTGTAAACCTTTATCCAAAGCGATGGCCTCAAGTGTTCGATTGTGACGCTTACGTTCGTCCAATTCCTTTTTAGCCGCTTGAGCAGCATTTACAGCTTTGACTATTGCAGCACTGCCACCCGACAATGCTCCAACAGCGCTAAGACCGGCAAAGATGGGTACGAGGAAGGGTAATGAACCGCCGGTTTTTTTAGGAACAGGTAGAAACCTAGGCGTGCGTACTTTAACGCCCTTTACACCAGCTCGCGCACCTTTCAGTGCAGACATTACGACTTTACGAGAATCATCACTACGTATCAGTGCTTTCTTCGCAGCACCGATAATCTTTTTCAGGCAAACACTTTTCGGGCGTTTCATACCCAATCCAAATTTCCTCTTAGTCTTCATAATGTTCGTCACAGCCCAAGCACTTGCTCTTTCACCGAGACTCGCGTCTTTCGAGGTTACACGCTTCCAAGCTTGTTCAGCCAAAACTTTATCCGCCAAATGTCTTGCTTCCAAATTGTTGCGATTTTTCGAATATGCGATATCGTGCTGTTTGCAAGCTGCGTCCAGCGGATTTATACCTGGATCACCACGAGCAAGACGTTTGGCCAATTTTGTGCCAGGTCCACAATATTGATAGCCTGGTAGATGCAATTCCACCGGGAGATTGTTAATTAGACTGTTGACAAGACCTTTGCCATGCACAATCATTACCGCGCGGTGGTCGCAACACGACTGATCAGTATTATATTACAAAGTCGCATTAATATGATTTTTTCAATCAGTAGCATGCAAGATGAAGATGAAGAAACAGGGTGGTCAACTGCCCGTAATAAATTTCGATGAACTCGTAGGTGATGCAAAGAAAGTGAAGCATCATGGGAACATACTACCTAGTAGCATTCGTGCCGTGTTTTGTGGTCCATCGAATTGTGGAAAAACAAATGCTCTACTTACGCTCCTGATACATCCAAACGGTTTGAGATTCGAGAACATTTATCTCTACTCGAAATCGTTGAAACAGCCGAAATATCGACTTCTCGAGCAAGTGCTCAAACTCGTGAAAGGAGTGGAATTCTTCCGATTTAACGAGCATGAACAAGTTGTAGCCCCCAGTGAAGCTCGACCAAACTCAATATTTATCTTTGATGATATAGCATGCGAAAAGCAGGATAATGTGACAGCATTTTTTTCTATGGGGAGACATGAGATTGTGGACAGTTTTTATCTATGTCAAACGTATACCCATATCCCGAAACATCTCATGAGAGATAATGCAAATTTTGTTGTACTATTCAAGCAAGACGATATGAATCTAAAACATGTATATAATGACCATATGAATACAGATATGACTTATGCGTGCTTCAAAAACATGTGTATAAAGTGTTGGAAGTCGGACAAGTATGGATTCATCACGATTGACAAGGAGAGTGAATTAAATGCTGGAAGATATAGAAGAGGATTTGATTCCTTCCTCACCGTCGATGATAAATGATTGTTCTTTCAGTTTTAAAGACAGTCTAGAGTCTGACTTGCATACGTCAACATGAAGAGCAAAGAACTTTTAAGGAAGAAGGCTGTATTGAGTGAACTTGCCAAGGCAAGTGATGCAATCAGACGGAAACATCGAATGTTGAAAAGTGGACGTGATAGTGCTCAGCAGAGAATGCAAGATGTGTTTAAACCGATTGTCGAACCATTAGAGGAGCTAGTTTCGTATACGAAAAAACCGAAAATTAAGAGTGAACGTGTGAATGTTAAGAAGGAGGAAGAGGAGGAGGAGGAGGAGGAGGAGAAGGAGGAAGAGTCTCCAAATTTTGGAGAAAATAGCATGCTTTGAAAGAAAATATTTCTTTCAAAGACGATATTTGGCATGATGCAATTACTGATGAGAATTTCGATGTACCCGTAACTAAAAATAATGATAATCATGATGATGATGACCATAATTTGGAATCATCTGAAGATGTTGATAATTTGATACGTGAATATTTGGGTCTACTGCGTAGTAATAACAAAACAAGCTTAGATGACTTGTATGGAGTACGAAATCTCGTTCAAAACAGATTAATGATTGGTGATTCACTAATTCATTTTGAACTCGATCATATAGTGGTTCGAGATGAAAAGTATCCCAAAAGTATTGGCTTGGTGGAACTGTTGTTTAAAAAAGAGCCCGAACTCAAATATATAATTCCAAATGACTTGGAGAAATATCAGAAAATTGTCATTACAACGAATGCTCATGAAAAATTTTATAAACGCACGGGTGCAGTACGTCAGGATAAATGTAGTAAATTTAAAAATTATATATCCCAAATGCTCGGTAGCAACGATAAGAAGGGTGGTGCTCTGCCCCAGTACAAGGTAGCACAAAAGCATACTTCTATCGACTATGTTTATTGGGATGATCCGAATGAACTAGTGGATCGTCTTCGTTTATTGCTCGCATCGCAAGCTGCTGGAAACTCATCACATTCGAATGAAATCATATCGATTATCGAGGAATTGCGTGAAGCTGAAATCATTTATTAACATGTGAGGGCTTGCTTTCATCCACATTCCCAACATGAGCGTCGATGTGTTTGGACGAAAA
This sequence comes from Venturia canescens, assembly GCF_019457755.1. Classification (NCBI taxonomy): domain Eukaryota; kingdom Metazoa; phylum Arthropoda; class Insecta; order Hymenoptera; family Ichneumonidae; genus Venturia; species Venturia canescens. The sequence continues at coordinate 14,300,792 of NC_057431.1, read as the reverse complement.
TTGAGTAGACGTGGTGCAGGTCCTCCGGGTAAACCAGGTGCTGGGTTCAATAAAACCCCAGACGGTCATTTTAATTTGGAACGAAAACGATTGGAAAATGTTGGCGACCCAATAAATGCCAGAGATATTGTAACACTCGGTGTATTAAATAAACACATTCATTCTATAACTCATAGTGTGACTCATATAACGAATCAAAGGTGCGAATCGAATGTGGCTGCTCTAGGGAAGCGTGTAAAAGATGATCTCGCCACTCTACGCAAGGAGATGAAAAATTTGGAAAGTACAATCGCGGAGCAAATAAAAGATGATCTCACCGTCCTGTTGAAGGAGATGAAAGATTTGGAAAATGCAATCGCGGAGCTTAAAAAGTGAAAAGTTGCGAGAGAATGAGCGTGCCGCAGTGGTAGAGGAGCTACACAAGCCAGCTCGACGAAATTACCCACGTCGACGAGTGGATATACGCGGCCTGGATGAGATTTGGCAAGCTGATCTTGTCGATATGTCTGCATATGCACACCACAACTCCAAGTATAAATTTCTCCTCACCGTCATCGATATATTCTCCAAATTCGCCTGGGCCGCACCATTGAAGAGTAAGAGTGGAAAAGATGTCACCGCTGCAATGGAATCAATTCTCAGCAAAGGACGCATACCCAAAAATCTTCACATCGATCGAGGAAAAGAATTTTACAATACGGACTTTAAGGCCCTGATGAAAAAGTATAATATACATTTGTATTCAACATTTAGTAACTTGAAAGCATCAATTTGTGAGCGCTTCAATCGTACACTCAAGAATAAAATGTGGATTCAATTTAGTTTTCGCGGAAGCTGGAAATGGATTGATATTCTCGAAACCTTAATTGAGAAATATAATGCTACACAGCATCATACGATAAAGATGAAACCGAAAGATGTGAACGCTGCGAATGAGGCGCAACTATTGCATAACGTATATAATAGAACTGTGGATGGGGAGAAACCAGCAAAATTCAAAATTGGTGATAAAGTGCGCACAAGTCAATTTAAGAATGTATTTGAGAAAGGTTATACGCCAAACTGGACAACGGAAATTTTTACAATATATCGAGTGAGAAAAACTAATCCAGTTACTTATTAAGTTAAAAGATTATCAAGAGGAGCCCATCGCAGGTGGTTTCTACGAGCATGAGCTGCTTCGAACAAAAAATCCCGACACGTATCTCATTGAAAAAGTGTTGAAGAAGCGTGGCAGTCAGTTGTTTGTGAAATGGCTAGGTTTCGACAATACACCCAATAGTTGGATAAGTAAGGATGATTTGTACACAATAAAGATGAAAAATTCAAAGTCTGGTTTATTTTAACGACCTTTCCCCCACGAACAGCAGATTCGAAGGAAAAAGAATGACAGAGATTCACAAAAAATGTTATTTTACATCAATTACAAATGTACAAGTTTTTGAGGAAAATTCCTCTCTTACAGAATTTCCTTATTTCGTATAAATGTCCTCACTCTCACAATTTTTTTTTTCGCCTTCAATATACTCAATCTCCAACACTCGTAAGCACACATTCACAATGCCTCCATAGCTTCTGAAAATTCGGGAATACTGTAATGGCCCCATGGCAACGTGTCTACCGTTCCAGGTATAACATAGCGCTTGTCATCGTGTGGACTTAGAGCGATTTTCGTCTCCATGATCGTATAGACATTATGTAATGTTGAGCGAGTTGAAGATTGACAACGCTTCATTTCAATCTGCTCACCGAGGCATTTCACATAATCGTCGAATGTTATGGTTCTCGCAACAACATTACTCTTGACTCCTTTAGCTTTTTTAACATCGTTCTTGCCCTCAACTCGCGTCGCATACATCTTCGATCTCAGTCCAACGAATTCAGTCATTATGGCCCCATTGTTCCCATCTTTCATGAGACCCGGGACCTTTTTGTTGACAAGCGGTATGCCATAGACGTTGTCTGGGGGATAGTCACTGGTATCATATTTGTCGAGATTACATTTCATGTCCTCGTACACATCTTCACATTCAATATGGTAAATTAAACTATCAGTATCCGTATACATGACTTTACATTTATTTTCATACGACGGCATCATGAACTCGTGATGGAATTCATATAAACAAGTTTTTGAAATATCTAAAATGGATATGCCGACATATATCGGCTTGTTAAACATGACTTGGAGATTTCGCAACTCTACAGCGATTAAATTTTCCGCAAAAATACTTCGACTGTGAAAGTTAAGTTTAGCAATCATAGCTTCTGCTGCGTATCGACCTGCCCCTTTCGTCAAAAGTTTAACTTGAACGTGACTACGAACATCCTCCATGGTTTTTCCAAACACAGCATTATTCATTAATTTGAACAGATTTTTTTCAAAATCATTTTTCGCACGTGTACGAAACTGTGTATTCAAATCAATGTATGTTTTGAGCCAGGAAGATTGCTTAAACTTCAAGACTCTGTGTATTTTTGTGATTTTCAAACCATGTTTCAAACACTGCTGCAATGCACGATAGTGTATGACATATCGTTTTTTCGCATTCACCATTGCAAGAAGCTTCTCTTGCTTCGTACCCGGAGGTTTGTCATGCATTGGACAAAATGGCAAATCACTATGTGCATCGTGCAAGTGTTTTGGATATTCCAAATTAACCTCCAGTATATAACCAATTTCAGAGTCAAGTGGATGAGACTCGATGTTGAAGTATGCAATGTCTTCAATCCATTCGAAATCTGCATAAGGCAGTGGTTGACTCATTGCCCATCCATACAAATTGTTAACATCGAAGTACATCAAGTATGACGATGGAATAGATGGGTCATACGAGTTCATGTACTTGTTATTGGCACGGGCATGTCTTTTGGAGCATTGACTAAGACCACCTCGAATACCTCTCTCCACGAACAATACCATATCAATGTATGTGAGCAATTTAAACTTTACTTTGGTATATTTCATCATGGCATCCCAGGTATATCCGGGGAGAGTGTAGTAAAACGCAGGGTCAAGACTATAACTTTTTAGACAAGTATCGCGGAAATTCTCAAAGATATCGGCTAATAGTAATACGTCAGTCTTCAAGTATAAATCGCTGTATTCACCGAGCGTTCGCGTTAAAATCGTTCCCATACATTTTTCGCATGTGCATACTCCTTTTCGCAGACTGTTGAATCAGTTAAAGAGCTGTGAAATGCTTCCCGCGGTGGAAGCTCCGTTTCATTCAACTTTTCAAAACTATCAATATACTCGTACGGGAAGACACCTTTCCGCGTTAATAAATGAAAATGGTCTACATCTTGAAATTGTGATTTTAACGTTGCCAGTTTGTCGGCAGTTAAAAATGATGCTAATTTATCGAGACTCGTATTGAGAAATCTGAAAGAGTCGATGAAACGTAATTTTATATTTTTCCGCGTGTCTTTGCCTGTTTGAACCGTTTTCGAGAAGGAGATGTACTTTTCTTTTGTTATCGGAAGCAAATCGATTTTCCCCGCGAACGCAGTCGCAACTTCTTTTATGATGAAATGCGCGTCATAACCGGATGAATTATGAAAAATTATTGGCATGAAAAACGAATTTTGATAGTTTAAATTACAATTTGAATGAGCCGGACCTCTGAATTGGCCTGTCAGGTGGCAATGATCGCGAACACGCTCATCACCCTCGACAAAAGGCTTCTCACAAATATGACATTCTTTTTCTTCCCGAAATTTCCTTCACTCTTGCGGAGACAATAGTTTCATTGGAACGTTCGTTAGGAGAATTTTTTCAACGCGCAAAGCTAATTGTTTTAGTTCTTCGACGAACCATTCCACACAGTCCTCACCTCGGCGCTCGTGATATCCCGATAGTGAATCATCGTAAGAGCACTTTACATAATATCCAACGCTAAAGACGCGATGATGTTGGATCTTGTTTTTCTCTCTCTCTTCAGCGCTGGTCTTCTCCAAGATACACTCGAGATCGGCGTATACCACGAACGGGAGACGCTCCTTCCGATTGGCGTTCGTGAATTCCAGCCATTAGTCGTTTTCACCCGGTAGTCGAACAGCACAATCGTTGAGTACGCCACAATCCACCTCATGTGACTGCTGCTTTTCGATAGTTGCGAAGTAATGGAGCCATCTTTAAAATTTCAAATAATTTTTAATATTACATCATAATGGTGAAGAAGAAATGACTACAGTCGTATTAATTTACTTACCGATCACAGATGAATTTCTTGTGTCCATAAGCATTGAGTTGTGAGTTGACAAGCCGGGATAAATTCTTGATGCAAGCAAAGTGTCCAATTCCACATTCCGACACGTCTTTGACGTAAAGCAAGTTGACATGTCGTTCTTTTTTCTCCTTGCTCACCCGCACTGGCAGAATTAGATCCTTTTTCTCACTCTACATGTTGATTGAGAGATTATTCAATTTTTCAAATCTCCCAATTTGATCCAACGTCATAGGAAAGTTGATACTTTGGAGATTAAATATCGTTGAATAATGCGGATATGAAGATATGCGATCACTGTTTTTTTCTGCTGGATGAAGTGCAGCAGTCATTGCCCATCCGAAACACGCATTATCTCGTTATTTCACATTCACGACTGCTTTCTTCAAGAGTATGCGTTTCGCCAATGGAATGTGACATCCCGCACGCAAAGCATTGTACTTGTTAATGTTCACTGTTAGATTGGTTATTGATGTTAGGGTCCAGCCACTGTCACTCTCCTGGAACTCCTCGAGCGATTTCAGAGTTGGCTCCACGACTCGCTTCTGATACCACTCTCTCAGATCCGATGTTGTAAAAAGTTCAACATTTCTCGTGTTGATACTTTTATTCGCCCGCTTATCACCGACGCTGAACTCTCCATTGAACGAAGTGTTCACTTTGATGCTGTTATACTTGCGTATATGAGCACTCACTTGTTTTTCAACAAGTTCAAATGCATCCAGTAAGAACTTCCGTGGGTCGATGTGATCACGATTAATTACAGCCCCGGTTGACAAGCGATTTCCGAATCCGCTCTCGATTTCTCGCCATATTAATCCACAATCATTCGATACTCCGCCGCCCCAATGTATGAAGCGTTGACGTGTTACCTGCTTCAAACATTCGAGACGTAAGATTTGCAAAGTGACTGCGTGGTACCATCCCAGTCGTGATTGCTTCAATCGAACTTGCGCCTCCAACGATTCGATAAGTGTATCACACTGGTGTTCCCACACCAAATATTGCTCCAACGTCCGAAGAAGCGTTGCTTGCATACGCAGCAGCTGCTCCGTAGCAACGTCGGTGACCAGAGACATGATGCGTTGATGTCGAGTTTTACGATAGAGTCTCTCTCAAGTTATCTCGTGGTGTTGACTCTTTCGGGGTTCGATACTTACTAACTAGTCAAGCCAAAGATTCAGCCCTTTTCGGAAGCATGGACGGAAGTCGTTTTTGGTCATTTAGAATTAAATATGGAAGGGAGAGACTTTTTTTTCCTAGATGGAAGGAAAAAGGATTTCTCGAAGTTTTCGAGTTCAATCCAGCATCCCAGATCATAAATTGTTTCAACTCGGGGCCTTCGTCCGCAAAAAGCGTGAGAGTAGATTTTAACGTTGCACATGGCTTGTAGAGATAATTTTTTAATGCTCCGGCCATGCTGGGAATGAATATGCTGAGAAAAGTGCGTTTTTGGGAAAAACTTGGAGAGAGGGGACGGGTGTGAAAATGCAACACCTAGAGATATGATGGAAGGAAAAAGATTTCTCGAAGTTCTCATGCTCTCTCCTAGACTTATGATTTTTTCTTACGTCCATTCCATCTCTCTCACCTCTCTCTCGACGTATTGGTCCTAGAGCATCAATATGAGTCGACATCCACGGTGGATTAAAATGATCGTGACAATATTGATAAGACTGAACTTCACTATCACTCTTCAAATGTTCAGGTAATCGATCCCATAGCGATGGAATGAATTTGCCATAATATTTTATGAGCAGAACCTTAGGAATTGATTCGAGTTCATTTTTAGTCAGCATCCAATGTTCTTTCAACGGATGGATCGCATACATACTCGCACATCTATCCATCTTGAGATTACTTTTCAAACTGAAGTCAGGAAAAACAATTTCACCAATGTTGAAAAAGCGGACAGTCTTCTTATAGAATTATTGTAGAATATTTGGTAAAGTTTATTTTGCTCTCCAACTGCAGACCCTTCCCCCTTCCTTATCTACATCCGGCCGTGCATTCTTCAGGTGATAATGAACCAATGTTTTCATCTCGACACACACCCAGAGTTCAAAATCTAGAGCGGACAGACCACTTATATTTTTTCTTGTAGAATATATGGTAAAGTTCATCCCGTCTTTCTCATGCTCTCTCCTAGACTTATGATTTTTTCTTACGTTCATTCCATCTCTCTCACCTCTCTCTCGAGCTGCAGACCCTTCCCCCTTCTTTATCGACATCCGGCCGTGCACGATGACAAATCCGAGAATCACTGGTATTCTAAATAAACTAAATGTCACACACATTTTCTTACGTTCATTCCATCTCTCTCATACTCACCATCGGCTCTATCTCTCCTTCTTTTTTCAAAGGGCTGCGTGAAGGCGTTAGACACACACACAATGATTTTTTACAGAAGTAATTCCATCTCTTTCATACTCGTCAATTGCTGTTCATTCCGTCTCTCTCACCTCTCTCTCGACCCTTAGTTGTGCGCCTCTTCCTTATCTACATACGACATTCCTCAGTGCGTGGGACACACAAAATTTTGAAAGAAGTAATTCTCTCATACTCATCAACTCATTCCATCTCTCTCACCATCGGCTCTATCTCTCCTTCTTTTTTCAAAGGACACAATAATTCCATCACTCTCATCAATTGCTCTCTCTCCCTCTCCTGACCCTTCGCTGCCCCCCCCCCCTTCCGCACACCCAGCCATTCCCCGCTCCCCCCTCGCCACGGTAGTAGGCCCTAAAACATAGCTAGCGGCTCCCCCGCACACCGCTCCCCCGCACACCGCTCCCCCTGAGAGCCCGCGTGGTTTCCCCGCACACCGCTCCCCCCTGAGAGCCCCATGGGTTAGAACTGGTATAGTATTACTACTGTCACTCGCAAAAAGGTACCAGGAAATAGCAAAAGCGTCACAGGTAGTAGGTACCGCAAAGTGAAGGCTCAAACAAAAGAAAGAATCCAAAAATATTCCGGCCAAAAGATAACAGATACTGCCGTATAAATGACGTGCGTCTACGCGAGCAAGAGAGACGGAACGAAAACAGAGGCGCGAACGAACAGGCCTGCGAGAGCCTCGGCGCGTGCAGGGAGAGAGAGAGAGAGAGCTACGTTACTGCGTGGAAGGTTCCAGCGCTTAATATCTCATTACAACAGGATTTGACTCGAGATCTTCGAAATACTTAAGCGGAAAATATTTTAATCAATTAACGCGAAGACCAATGCCAGCGTATTCTTTCAACCGCCCGCAGGTCGAGATTGTTTTTCGTTGCTCGTAGACGATGTGGGAGGAATGGCTCTTGCGAGCGAGATCGGCTCGAACAGCCGGAGAGCGAGCCCACTAGTATTTGTCGCGAGGCCCCCGTGGCACCGACAACACCAACGCACTCCAATATCGTACGACACTGTCCAAACGCAACGTCATCAACGCTCAAAATATGCAAACTAAAATTCTCTCTCTGCCCTGCACTCGGAGGTAAAAGGTAGTCACAGAAGGTAAGTATCGCTCGGTCGGTAATATCGGCGCATTCTAAACGAGAACTTAAGAGTTACGTGGCGCTGAGTCTCACTCCGAACATCGCCCGACGAGTCGAGGGGCGTCCAAATGGGTCGCAAACCCGGTCCACTGGTCGACAACGTCCGTACGAGTGGCGGGGCAGAAATGTCACGTCACAATATACATGGTGTCCCATTTTAATCTTACACCTGACTTTTCTCGGAAAATATTGCTCGGATCAAATATTGTGTGGAACAAAACTTTTAGGGGTTGAAGGGGGACGTTTGATAAAAATTGGTTTGTGGATCCAAAATTCAAAATGGCGGCGTTAGAATGGCCGACAAGTTTTTTTCGAATGGAAACATAACTTTTTTTCATCACCAAAAAATTTTTCGGTGCAAAACCAACAACTTTTGTTGGAAACATTTTTTGATTAAGTTGATATTTTTTAAGTGAGAACATCATTTTCAACTATTTTAGAGGTATCCAGGATGCACCGCGAAGAGATCTTTAACGTACCAAGTGCAAGTGCGTTTGCGTGTGCGTCTGCATATGCGTGCATACGTGGAGGTGCATGGATGTGTGTTTTTTATTTTCATTTTATTTTTCAACTTTTTTTAAAAAGAGGGGCATGCAATGCCTTTATGCCCATAGGTACGAGCTCACAAGGATTAGGTCTCTGCGGTTCGTCACTACCGCAGTATTTTCGAACTCCAAACCCTCCTTGTGAGTGTGCTCTGATCCCTCCCTAGAGATGTTCAAAGATCCCTCCATTCATGTTTAAACATGCCTGAACTCTTCTCTCAAAACCATCAACTGTGCGTAGGAGAACATCTCTCGGGATCGCACGGCAGGCAGCTCTTATCCGCTCCTTCGTGTTCTCTCGTGTTGTTGGAGCTTGACGGTAGACAGCGTCTTTTAAGTACCCCCACAAAAAGAAATCAGGAGACGTAAGATCTGGTGACCTTGGAGGCCAATTTACAGGACCGTCTCGACCAATCCACCGTTGACCAAATGTTGTATCCAGTGTAACGTGTTAAAACTGAACGGGAGATTGATGCGCACGGTGAGAGAGGAAACGTCGGGTAACGACGGATAATTCCTCTCGAGATAAATGTTTCCGAGTCAAATGCGAGCGTTACTTTGTTTTATTAATTTATTTTGAATATTTTATTTCACATTCAGCGAGCGACAGCGAACGAGACGGAAAGGATAGCAGATGAGTCGAAACATCGTTGAAATTACCGAAAAGGAAGGCATAGGCTAGTCGTCAAGGTCGTCAATATTGTCATCGTCGTACGTTGAACTTTCGAAGCCCTCACCTGGAGCTGTCTCACCTCGCGACGCGTCAACAAGCGTCGGGAATCATCGGAACATCTCGGCTGTCAAAGGTCATCGTCCGTCGTCGACCGTTTAACCGAAATTCGAAATTAAGCGAATCGAAATAAAATCAAAGCCTTCGAGAATAATCTACATCCCGCGAGTAGGCGAAGGGTGGGGGGCTAGGACCCGAGAGTATAAGAACGCGGCCCCGTCGTTTAGGGGAGACTTCGTTTTCTGGAACACTACGTGACCTGACGTATTCTTTCGAGCCGTCGCCAACCCGTCAAGAATTCGACATCATCGGAATATTGGGGAGAACTCCGTGGTCTTTTCCGGAGTATTTCTTGTCTAAAACCGTAGCGGTGAGCTGTCGTTTCGCTTTCTGTTGTACTTCATTTTGTGATTTTTCGTACCGAAAAGAGCGCTCGGAAAATATTGTGAATTATTTAACGTTTCGATTTCGAGAGCGATATTGTTTCGGGGTAACGTTGGCTTTTGAGAAAAGTTGTTTAATCGTCTTGCGCGGTATAAGAGCTACCGTTTTCGCGTTGTTTATTTCGAGAATTGCCGAGAGGAATTCGTCTTTCTTGTTCCGCGAAGTCCGTAGGTTAAGAAGTCTGACAGAAATTATTTCATTAATTAAAATCTTTTGTTACCAATTATCGGCTTGCGACCATCAATTCAATTTATTGTAAATCGAACATTTTCCGGAAATTATTTATCTTGAAAATTACCAAACATTTGTTTTCCGTTGTTTTCTAATCAGTTGTTTTATATTTAATAAATTATCCTGTGATTCCGGAATATTGTATCTTACGTGTGAATTACTTTTGTCTGCGTTTTGACCTCGCCCCTCTACCACCTCGTTGTTCCTACAGCTACGACCGGGAAAACCCTAAAATCTCTTTCTCGAGGAGTTTCGTTTAAAAATTTGTTCGAATAATTATCGGACTGGCGCCCAGGGATTCTCGGGATTGAGGCGTTTGTGCGACTCACGGGAAAAGTCGTTACACCAGAAGATTTCGAACAACATGAGCCCAGTGAGCGGGTGCACCGTCTTGCTGAAACCACATCTGTTGACGTGTTTCCAAATACAGATCTTCTAGCAAAAGAGGCAGTTCATTTTGTAGAAAATCAAGGTAACGGACAGAGTTCACATTTCCCTCGAAAAAATGGGGACCTATTAATTGCCCGTTCACAATACCACAACATACGTTCAAACTCCATCGATGCTGGTGATCGATCTGTCTCAACCAATGTGGATTCTGATCAGACCAATACCGAAAGTTCCATCGGTTCACTTGACCACGGTTGTTGAAAGTGGATTCATCACTGAACATAACGTATCGAAAAAAGTCCCTGGATCGCTCGATTTGTCTCAACGCCCACCGACAAAACGCCACCCTTCGCAACGGATCTGGATTAGGAGTGTCTTGGTGGAATTGTAGTCGGTATGGGTGAAGTTTCGCACCTCTCAATACACGGTGCACTGTCGATTTGGGAAACCTCAGTCGTTCCGAGATCACTTTGGCACTCAAATGAGGATCAATTGCTATCATGGCTAAAATAGCCATGTTTCGGGCTTCATGCAATCCACCAAAATTATTGACGTTTGGGAAATGTCGACGGCGGCGGATCATCCGACCTGCCCTCGCTCGCTGCTCAAGGGTTCGGATTGTCTGCCGTGATGGGTGACGACGATCAGGATATTCACGTCGATACAAATTTTCAGCTCGGAAGTAATTGCCCCGACACCTCCCTAAAATAAGGAGCATATCAACGATTTCGTTGGGACTGAAATCAGCCATTGTTGCTAATTTCCAGAATTTTCCTCTAATTTAAGAACTTTTAAAAATTTCGAGAATCAAGAATTTTTCTCTGATTTCAGAAGCTTTACAAATTTTCGATTTCGTCTCTTGCTAATGGCTGCGAAGTCAGAAGATAAACGTTTCAATTAATTTTTCATCCGTGGGTGATCACAGTGACTTCTAAAATAAAAAATTCTTCTCTGATTTACAACTCAAAAGTAAGCGTAAGTCTCGCTTACGTGAACTTATCTTTAAGCGTAAGCCTCGCTTGCGTATACTTATCTTTAAGCGTAAGCCTCGCGTACGATTAAAGGTAAGTTCACTTTGTAAGAGATTAAAGAAAACATCATTAGTAGTACTGACGTAGTCTGACTTTGCGTAGTTCTCTTACTTTAGAGTTTTAAATCAGAGAAGAATTTTTTATTTTAGAAGTCATTGTGATCGCCCACGGATGAAAAATTGATTGAAACGTTTATCTTCTGATTCCGCAGCCATTAGCAAGAGACGAAATCGAAAATTTGTAAAGGTTCTGAAATCAGAGAAAAATTCTTGATTCTCGAAATTTTTAAAAGTTCTTTAATTAGAGGAAAATTCTGAAAATTAGCAACAATGGCTGATTTCAGTCCCAACGAAATCGTTGATATGCTCCTTACACGCAAACGCACTTGCATTTGGTACGTTAAAGATGTCTTCGCGGTACATCCTGGATACCTCTAAAATAGTTGAAAATGATGTTCTCACTTAAAAAATATGAACTTAATCAAAAAATGTTTCCAACAAAAGTTGTTGGTTTTGCGCTGACAAATTTTTTGGTGATGAAAAAAAGTTATCTTTCCATTCGAAAAAAAACATGTCGGCCATTCTAACGCCGCCATTTTGAATTTTGGATCCACAAACCAATTTTTATCAAACGTCCCCCTTCAACCCCTAAAAGTTTTGTTGCACACAATATTTGATCCGAGCAATATTTTCCGAGAAAAGTCAGGTGTAAGATTAAAATGGTGTAAGTCAGGTGTAAGATAATACCCTGTATATAAATAGCTTTTCACGAATTTCGGCTATTATTGTTGGTAAGTTTTTGCATGGCATGTCCTTAACAAACTCGCCCTTTTATTCTTAAAAAATAATAATGATAAGAAATGATTCTTATCATTATTACTTTTCAAGAGTAAAGGAGCGAACATATGAATATTCGTAGTCGCAATCATAGTAAGATAGTCTGTATACCTTATATCTTCAACCACAGGTTTTCTAGAGAAATGCAAATTCAGGTTCCATTCAATGAAATACTGAGTTCTTTGAAGCGCTGAAGGAGAGAAATGTACCCACCATCCCCACGGACGTTGCAGTCGATGGCTGAACAGTGTCAGCAGCCAGAGTGTCGACGCCTTTTAGAATACGATTTGGGAACAATCAACACAACAACGATAACGGATGATGAAGGAAATGTACACTTTCTGATGCATGATCCCCAATTTACATCCGAATTTGTGGATGTCACACATACTTTCATTGATGGGACATTCCAAACAACGCCTCGAGTAAGAGGAGTTTACCAGTTGGTGACAATTCTCGGCGTAAAATATGACCACGTAATAACTCATAGTAATAATAAATATTTATTTCCGTATATTTCTCTATAAATTTTTTATTTCTGTAAATGATTGCAGGCAATACCAATCGCTCATATTTTAATGGCGAGAAAAACTGAAAATAGCCTTATAGCTTGAACAGCTTCAGAGCCGCTGTGATTAACGGCGAGTCCATTGCAGTGATAATGACGGATTTTTAACAAGCGCTGCGCTACGCTTGTAGAAGCCCGTGTAGAAAATTGTTAGGGAAACCAAGATAAAAGTTAGGTCCTTCAAGGGCTGAACTGTGGAAACCCCACAATGGATGACCACACAAACACCTTGTTAGGCCCTTATAGGGATATTACGGGGATTCCACACAACAATTTAATAAGGGCTCAATGAGGAAAAAAGATCAGGGCCTCGTTGGGTTCAATACCGGAATCCCTACAATAAATGGCCACGCGAATGCCCTTTTGGGCCCTCGTTGAGCATACCTAGAGATCCCATTAAAAACTTTAACATGGACCCAACGAGGCATGGAGGTTGGGGCCTCTTTGGATTCAACTGTGGAAGCCCTGCAACTGATAACAACATGAATATCCCTGTTAGGCTTTCGTGGGGCAGTTGTGGGGATCCCATAAGAAAATTAATTTAAGCTTTCGATGAGGATAAAAGATAGGGGCCTCATTGGATTCAGTTGTGTAATCCCTAGAATGGATAGCCACACAAATGTCCGGATGGACTTTCGTAGGTTAACTATAGAGATTGCATATGGAAATTTTATAAAAGTTCAACGAGTAAAATAAGTGGAGGTCTTGTAGGAGTTGATTCAAAATCTATACTGAATGAAATAAGCATATAATTAAAGTTTAATAAAGTATTAAAAGAACAATAAAAATGTAGATTACGAACTTGACATACATTTCACAAAATAAAAAAAATGTTTTCAAGTGTGCAGCATTGCCACGACAAACGTGTGCTTTTGATCATTTGGCTTGAATGACAATTGCAACTTGATTAATTTCTTTTGAATATATGAAATTGGATACGTTACTACTGAATCCAAGCAAGGATCACTCATTAGTTTCCACATTCCAAAGGATGACGATTTTCGTGGATACTTATAGACTATACATTCGATAAATTTCCATAATATCACCGTTTCTGAGTAAAACAACGTTGTCCGATTGTTTCGTCGTAATGGTAAAAGAAAAATCGAATTTTAATTTTAAGATGATGGTTTGATCATTTTGCATAGTTTTTTTAACAATTTCAATTCGTGCCAAATGTTGCATCGGTGCATAGGAAACGTTATCACTTTCATTTCGGCGAAGACAAAATTGCCTAAGTGGTCTGTTCGGTGCTCTGATTTTATTTTTCATATTGCCGAGATGACTTTCAAAAGGAAAGCAGTTGATTTTACTTAAATCACAGCCCAAATACTCTACATCATCAATAAGATGCTCCAAATTGTGCATATTAATAACTGTTGCCTTTTCACCATATAAAAATGGTAACGACTGAAGAAATATCTCCAAGTATTTTTTTGCCTTGTCTTTGTAAAGTACAATCAAATCACTACTACATAAGATTCTCATCACAGCGTGAAGCAGTAAAAAATGTTTATAAAACTTTGCACTCAAGAGGCCTTTAAATATTATGGGTCCGCAATATAAAAGAAAGAACCGGAATTCCGTTGCCTTCCATTTGAGTAAACAGTCGATGGCCCGTGGTTTTCTCTGAAATTCTACGGGGATATCAGCGATCAGACTTAGCATTCTGCGAGATATTTCTCGTTTAATTATAGGGGACAACCTGATTTTGAGAGAACCAAACAACAGAGCTATGAAAATTCTTTTCATAACGCCGATAAAAACTAAGTGCATGAGATCTAATAGGAAGACTTTCGTCATGTCGATTTCCGGTACTATTTTTTCAAACGAAGAATTTCCAGTATGGTGCTCTAGATCATGACGTTCTCGAAAGCTTGTATTTGTTCTTTTTTGATGAAGAATTCCAGGGTAAACTGTACATGAACCTTTGCCTGTCTTAACGCGCTTCCCGTATACTACGCATCTTTCACACGCGCTATAACCACCATGATTTTTTACTTGTTTACAATATGCCCGAGCTGGTGTATCCGCAGTAGTAAGGCTATACCAGTTCTAACCCATGGGGCTCTCAGGGGGGAGCGGGGACAGGGGAGCGCGGGGACCGTTGCGGGGCTGCACGGCATGTGGAGGGGAAGGTTCTCGCACAGCGGGGGTGCGGCGGCACTTTGAAGAGACAAAAGATTTTTTTACACCCTCCAATGACTGATTTATGTTTCTGGTATATCAGATTGAACGGAATTTTCTTTTTAAAGTGCTCTTGCCGAAGATGATCTTAATTATCGGACTCCGTGACGAAAGATGTTTACATGTCACACTAATGACAAATTTATGTGCCCGGTGTTACGTATTTTGTATTGTGGCGCAAGTTCCGACAAGATTTCTTTTTCAAAATGCCCCTCCCCCAATTTTTGCTTAGAGGAATATATTGTTTTTTTTTCTGAGAAAAAATGAAAGTTTGCATCAGACTGGAAGTATTTGCTCGCAATGACAGATTTATGTGTCCTGTGTTACATTCCTGAGATGGCGATTTCTTTTTTCAAAATGCACCTGCCCCTCCCTCGACAAATTTATTCGTCCTGTGTTGCATCTTTTGTATTCCTGAGGTGGTACAAGTTTCGACGAGATTTCTTTTTTCAAAATTGGATCATTACTGAAGTCGAGGTCGAGATGGAAAGATGTGCAAGTATGTATGCTATCCACCCGGCGAAACATCCATTGGCATTAACAGCAAATGAACTTGAATCATTACCGAAGGCTTTGCTTTTGAAGTATTATAGTGCATTCATTCCTGTTTTATGGAATCATTTACCCAAGTATTTGCAGTGTGATAGTGAAGTGCAATCATATCAATTGTGCTACGATCATTTTAATCAACCCTGGCTACATACGCATATTGATTCTTGTAGACCTAAACGACGAGATTGTGAAAAGTGTCACATAATGGAACGACTTGTGAATATCTATACGACTCTACGCATAAAAAATCCCTGTGAAATGACATCGGAGGAGCTCCAAATTATATCTCCTACCGTCTTTAAACAATGTTTTAGTGAATATACAGATATTCTGTGGGATCGTTTACCCGAATATTACAAATCCGATAGTGAGATTGCATTATTACGTCGTTGCGTTGAACATTGGAATGTATCATCGATGGACGATCATATTGACGGTCCGGCTCCGCAACGTCGAAATTGTAGGAAATGCTGTGAACGTGTTTGAACAAGTTTAGAATGCACGTGTTCATAACGTCGGCGGAATCAAAGAGCCTGTACAGAAAAAAGGACCACCGGAGGAGATTGCATCGATTCCAATATAGATCACGTTTGAACCTGTTTGAAAGCGTGTGGAAGGGGATGATCCAGTTTTGGGGTAGGGATAGATGGAAAAACTACAAATAGCAGAGTCCAGAAGAAAAAAGCATCACTTCACGTCTTCGTAAAGTTGAGTCAAGACTTGCTCTTTAAAGAAAATCTCAAAAAACTATATCAAAACTGTCTCGGACGTGAGGACAGCAAATACCAAATGGGGAAAAAGATACGTCGCCGAAATCAGGAATGAATTCACCGTATTCCTGCCACCGCGAGTTGTCAAGGCATTCGATCAGAATCCAGCGGTATTCGAGAAACTTTTGGAAACGGCTCATTTTGGACAACTATACATGAAATATCTCGGTGGTGATTGGAACGCTATTGAATTTTCTCAAAGAGATTTCTAATATTCTCAACGCAAAAATGTATATATCTGAATCACCGATGAAATGTATGTTGCAGGAGGAGGAGGAGGAGGAATATTGTATAAATAAAATTACACATTTATGAAAAAATTGTTTTGTTTATTCCAAGATCCCTCTATTACATAATGCATGATATACGTATAACCAGCTTTGCAAAGATTTTACATTCTTCGTTGCACAATTAAATTTCGATTCGTTGGTGTGGTGGTGATGGTCGCATTTCGATGGACTTTTCGGCAGTTTTTTCAACGATGGGCAGGCCAAAGTCTCCAAATCGACAATCTCCGTTGACAGATCCAAAAAGTTCGTCAGCCATAAAGACTTTTCGCAGCCTTTTACGAAGATGGTATGAGCGCCGCGTAAGATAGTTTGAATTATTCCTCTTGCCGCATCGTATGGTATAACACCAAAATCCCATGACAATCCATGAAAATTACGTTCCAGCCATTTGTTTGTCGTTTTATACTTTGTCGGCAGAGAATCCCATGCATACGGTGGTGCGAAGAAAAGTGTGAGAGGTTCAGCATTCTTCACGTCCGCACGAATGATTGAAATTTCTTTGAGTATAAACTTATTGATGGGTCCTTTGAAGCCTTGTAGATCGATGACAAAATCCATGATGACTGTTGGCTGAAGAAGTTGATGGTACGGTTTTATACCAATTTTCTCACCCCACCACTCACAGGATTGTATTCAACGATGCGATCGTGTAGAATGAGACAGTATGCGCATGTTTGTGCTGGAATATTTGTGCTTGTTTCAAATTCGAGGCGCACATCAACAGGTCCAGACTTGAGAGAATCGTTCTGCTTCGAGCAGTCAATCACAATGAGAGGTGCAAATTTGAGAAAATCCGCTTTTGTAAGCCATGGTTCGGCCTCCTTATTGTAGTACATCGGTTGAAAGTTTGTATACATATCGTAGAGTACTGCATACTGATTTTGTTCTATATTCAAATTCATATTACCATAAGGATAGCATTGTGAATTCAAGTATAATTTTACATCAGTAACGTTGCAATGATCAAAATTACTCACATTTTGCCTCTTATTATTCTTTCGTCCTGTTTGGAATGCCAGGATCACATATCGAGGTTTTTCCAGCTGCGTTGATGTCTTGACTGACCACGCGTGTTTCGATGTCGCCGGTAACATTAGATATTCGTACAATTCCCACGTACGAAAACTCATTGGAATTGGGGTATCTTTGGCGATGAATTTCAACAGTTGAATTTTCCGTTTATCCGCCACGGTGACGTATGGAACGAGCCATTCAATTTTCCGTAGTGTAATTTTATAATCTTCAGCGGCTGGTTGAACTATGGCATTATCATCGGAACGTGATCTAGTCAAAATCAATTCGTGTTTTGCATTCACCACCATTTTTCGATAATCTTCAGCAAATCTCAGCAGCATGCTCAGTGGTATGCATACGTCAAAGTTGCCTGCTACGTCTACAATTTGTTTAGTCTCCTCAACATCGAGCCAACCGGTGTTCTCAAGCATTGCACTTCTCGCCGACGAATGAGATGTATATCCTTTGATGAGAGATGTGATTCCCACATTTTTATTACGATCGATTTCAACTGCGTTAAGTTCATAACGCACCTCCTCCAATAAATGACAAATGGCATTGTTGACGAGGCTCGTTGCAGCTAACGCTGCACCATCCGCCTTTGTCAGTTTGCCGCAAATGTGAATTGAACTTTTGCTCGGTAGAATTGATAAATCTTGATGCTGGATTGAAATACGTATTTCATCACTATTGTTGTATGTTGACGACGCGTATGGTTGATGAGCATGAACCTCATAATGTATGATGGATTCGTCAAACATGACGGGTGTCTGGATGTTTACGATTTCTTCCTCCATTGTAGGCAGCAGATGCACAACGAGCAAAGCAGATAATTTCTCACACGCGAACTCCACGAATTTTGAGACCCAAACTCTTCAATAGCAGAAGGTTTTGAGGTGTTAGCTCTTTGAGCGTTGATCGACGACTGCTTTCGCGATCCCATGTTGGCTTATTAATATTGCTAATACGATGATTGTAAATTATGCCCATTGAGATTTTGTATGAAGTCTTATGGTGATGACTTCACCGCGGAAATTGATCAAATCTCCGTCTTGATCGACAATACGAAGCTGTATATTGTCAATGCGACGAGTTGTGATTGGTAGATAAATGACGCTCGACGGTACTTCGATGATTTTATAGCCGGCCGGTACAGATGGGAAAAATTCGTGAATTGTATGAACTTTTCGCCCGTTGATGTATGCACCAGTGGTTATGTTACACTCGACTCGAATGGCGTTCACTTTGAGAATGGACACGGGTAGATCGGACACATGTCTTTTATTGGGCTCCAATCGACGCGACGTAAAACCCAGCAAAGGTCCAATCGAATTTTTGGATCTAAAATCAATCGATTGATTGCACTCAATTTCACTGCGTAGCGTATAATTATTCGGCTTAAGCTGAATTTGTATGTTTTTAGATGCCAACTCAGTTTTCAAATATTTTTCAATATCTTCAATTTCATAGCTGTCCGTTGGAATGGTCACCACATGATTTCCAACGTGAAATTCATTGCAACCAATGTCGATATTTGGAATCGAATTGAATGTGAGCAGCTCGACGAGTCCAAGAGTATAATTTTTGTCAGGCGATAGTTCGATGGGTGGAAAAAATTGTGCCTCGAGTATGGAGGATGATCCAGTAATGGTGATCGTCAAACTATCATCCATGATGCTCGCAGATTTAGAACTAAACACGCAGCTCCATAGTCCTCATTTATATAGTGCATAATTGTCTCGTCGATTTAGTTGTCCACACAAAAATTTCAAGCATAAATGCCCGCATATTATTGTATCGTATTCCTGATACTTTTTATAATTGTATTTCACGCTACCAACATTGAAGTATTTCATGAGTTCGGGTGGAGGTGGGAGATTACCGAAGCTGTCAAAGTATGTGACTCGTTGACCATTCTTTTTATATGCAACCCAGTGTGTCCCAGGGCCCACATTTTCATCCAAATTCACTATTGCTGATTCTTGTTTCAGTGGTCCATTTTCAGGCAAAGTGTCACGCATGAAAACCCCACGAAAGTTACGAATTTTCATGGCTCTGGCATACTTTAGCAGATCGATGTCGGTGAGTGGTTGATGTGGTAGCGTGATTATACGTTTTTTGTCCCGAGGTAAAGACCCAAACCCTATTTGTATGGTTTCAGATGTAAACCTCTACCCAAAGCGATGGCCTCGAGTGTTCGGTTGTGACGTTTACTTTCCTCCAATTCCTTTTTAGCCGCTTGAGCAGCATTTACAGCTTTGACTATTGCAGCACTTCCACCAGACAGTGCACCAACGGCGCTAAGGCCGGCAAAGATGGGTACGAGGAAGGGCAATAAACCGCCGATTTTGCGAGGTACAGGTAGAACCCGAGGCGTGCGTACTTTAACACCTTTAACACTGGCACGCGCACCTTTCAATGCTGACATGACGATTTCACGGGGGTCACCACTACGAATCATGGCTTTCTTTGCGGCACTAATGATATTTTTCAGGCAAACACTTTTTTTGGTCTTTTTCGGCACTCGTTTCATACCTAGACCAAATTTATTTTTCGCCTTCATAATGTTTGTCACGGCCCAAGCACTTGCTCTTTCACCAAGACTTGCGTCTTTCGAGGTTACACGTTGCCAGGCTTGTTCAGCCAAAATTTTATCCGCCAGATGTCGTGCTTCCAAGTTTTCACGATTTTTCGAATATGCGATATCGTGTTCTTTACACGCAGCGTCCAGCGCGTTTATACCAGGATCACCACGAGCAAGACGTCTGATCAATTTCGTACCAGGTCCACAATATTGACAGCCCGGTAGATGTAGTTCCACGGGGAGATTGTTGATTATACTGTTTACCAAACCTTTACCAGGTTTATCATGTACAATCATCACTCTGCAGTGGTTACAACTCGACTGACTATTCCAACATTATAAAGTTGCATTTATATGATTTTTTCCATCAGTCGCACGCGAGATGAAGTCGAAGAAACAAGTTTCGAGCGGTCAACTCCCCATAATAAATTTCGATGAATTTATTGTTGGAGCGGGTAGTGTGAAGAAGCGTCATGGAAACTTACTACCTAACAGCATTCGAGCCGTATTTTGTGGCCCCTCGAATTGTGGAAAAACGAATGCCTTACTCACGCTCCTAATACATCCAAATGGTTTGAGATTTGAGAATATATATCTATACTCAAAATCGTTGAAGCAGCCAAAATACCGATTGCTCAAGCAAATGCTTAAACCTGTGGAAGGAGTGGAATTTTTTCAATTTAACGAGCATGAACAAGTTGTGGCACCTAGTGAAGCTCGCCCAAACTCCATATTCATCTTTGACGATATAGCGTGTGAGAAACAGGACAACGTGAGAGCATTTTTTTCCATGGGAAGACACGAGATTGTGGATAGTTTTTATCTCTGTCAGACGTATACTCGTATTCCGAAACACTTCGTGAGAGACAATGCAAATTTCATAGTGCTATTCAAACAAGATGATATGAACCTCAAGCATGTATATAATGATCATGTCAATACGGATATGACTTATGCAAGTTTCAAAAAAATGTGTGTCAAGTGTTGGAAATCGGACAAGTATGGATTCATCACGATTGACAAGGACAGTGAATTGAATGCTGGAAGATATAGAAGGGGATTTGATTCTTTCGTCACTGTCGATGATGATGATGATGATAAATAATTTTTCCCCTGGATTTTACAAGACAGTCTAAAGTCTGACTTACACGTGTCAACATGAAGCGCAAAGAACTTTTAAAGGAGACGGCTGTATTGAGTGAACTTGCCAAGGCGAGTGATGCAATCAGACGAAAACATCGAATGTTGAAAAGTGGACGTGATAGTGCTCAGCAGAAAATGCAAGATGTGTTTAAACCGATTGTTGAACCATTAGAAGCACTAGTTTCATATACGAAAAAACCTAAAATTAAGAATGAACGTGTAAATGTTAAAAAGGAGGAAGAGGAGGAGGAGGAGGAGGAGGAGAAGGAGGAAGAGTCTCCAAATTTTGGAGAAAATAGCATGAAGCAAGATATTTCTTTCAAAGATGATATTTGGCATGATGCAATTACTGATGAGAATGTCGGTGTACCCTTAACTAAAAATAGTGATAATGATATTCATGAAGATAATAATGATGATGAGGACGATGATAATTTAGAATCATCTGGAGATGTTGATAATTTGATACGTGAATATCTGGGCCTACTGCGTAGTAATAACAAAACAAGATTAGATGGCGTGTATGGAGTACGAAATCTCGCTCAAAACAGATTAATGATTGGTGATTCACCAATTCATTTCGAACTCGATCATATAGTGGTTGGAGATGAAAAGTATCCCAAAAGTATTGGCTTGGTGGAACTGTTGTTTAAAAAAGAGCCCGAACTCAAATATGTAACACCAAATGACTTGGAGAAATATCAGAAAATTGTCATCACAACGAATGCTCATAAAAAATTTTATAAGCGCACGGGTGCGGTACGTCAGGATAAAAATAGTAAATTTAAAAATTATATATCCCAAATGCTCGGTAGCAACGATAAGAAAGGTGGTGCTCTGCCTCAGTATAAGGTAGCACGAAAGCATACCTCTGTCGACTATGTTCATTGGGATGATCCAAATGAGCTGGTAGATCGTCTTCGCTTATTGCTCGCATCACAAGCTGCTGGAAATTCATCACATTCGAATGAAATTATATCGATTATCGAGGAGTTGCGTGAAGCTGAAATCATTTATTAACATGTGATGGCTTGCTTTCATCCACATTTCCAACATGAGCGTCGATGTGTTTGGACGAAAGTTGAGTAGACGTGGTGCAGGTTCTCGGGGTAAACCAGGTGCTGGATTCAAAATTACATCGGACGGTCATTACGACTTGGAACAAAAACGACTGAGCAACGTTGGCGAGCCAGTAAATGCTCGAGATGTTGTAACACTCGGTGCATTCAGCAAACACATTCATTCTATAACTCATAGTGTGACTCATACAACGAATCAAAAGTGTGAATCGAATGTGGCGGCTGCAGAAAAGCGTGTGAGAACCGAGCTCGCCCATCTCCGTGAAAAAATTGATAATATAAAGAGAGAAATCTCAGAACTTCATGACGATATCTAGTTTTTACGAGATCATCTAATGATAAGTCAGTGAAAAATCCTCCAGACTCTTATCTTCTGCAATTGATGAGGACCGTGGGGGGGGGGGGGGGGGGGGAGAAGAAAAAATGAGTGAAAAGAAGCTTGCGGTGGTTGAAGAACTGCATAAGCCAGCTCGGCGGAATTATCCACGTCGACATGTGGATATACGTGGCCTGGATGAGACTTGGCAAGCTGATCTTGTAGATATGTCTGCATATGCACAACACAACTCCAACCATAAATTTCGCCTCACCGTCATCGATATATTCTCCAAATTCGCCTGGGCCGCACCGTTGAAGAGTAAAAGTGGAAAAGATGTGAGTGCTGCAATGGAGACGATTCTCAGCAAAGGACGCATACCGAAAAATCTTCACGTCGATCGAGGAAAAGAATTTTATAATATGAACTTTAAGGCTTTGATGAAAAAGTATAATATACACTTGTATTCTACATTTAGTAATTTGAAAGCATCAATTTGTGAGCGCTTCAATCGTACACTTAAGAATAAAATGTGGATTCAATTTAGTTTTCGCGGAAACTGGAAATGGATCGATATTCTCGATACATTAATTATAAAATATAATGATACATTACATCGTACGATAAAAATGAAACCGAAAGATGTGAACGCTGAGAATGAAAAACAATTATTGCACAATGTATACAATAGATCTGAAGTAGGAAACCAAGCAAAATTAAAAATCGGCGATAAAGTGCGCATAAGTAAATTTAAGAATGTATTCGAAAAAGGTTATACACCAAACTGGACAACTGAAATTTTCACAATATATCGAGTGAGAAAAACTAATCCATTTACAAATAATATAAAAGACCATCAAGATGAGCCCATCGCAGGTGGTTTTTACGAGCAAGAGCTGCTTCGAGCAAAATATCCCGACATATATCTCATTGAAAAAGTGTTGAAGAAACGTGGTAGTCAGTTGTTTGTAAAGTGGCTAGGTTTCGACAAAGCACACAATAGTTGGATAAATAAAAATGATTTGAAAACGATAAAGATGGAAAATTCAAAGTCTGATCTATTTTTACGACCCTTTCCCAATCAAGTTCTCCGCACGAAGAGCAGATTGAAGGAAAAAGAATGACAGTTTCACAAAAAAATTTATTTAACATCAATTACAAAATATATATATTCCAAATGTACAAATTTTTTTGAGGAGAAAAATCCTCCATTACAGAATTTTTATTACAATGTATAAATGTATAATTAATTAAAATGTATAAATGTTGAGAACAAGTTCCCACTCTCACAATTTTTCGCATTCAGTGTACAAATATATTCTCTCAATCTTTAACACTCATGAGCACACATTCGTATGATCTATGACTCCATAGCTTCTGGAAATTCAGGAATACTGTAATGGCCCCATAGCAACGTGTCTACCGTTCCAGGTATGACATACCGCTTGTCATCGTGTGGACTTAGAGCAATTTTTGTCTCTGTGATGGTATAGACATTGTGTAATGTCGAGCGAATTGAAGATTGAGAACGTTTCATCTCGATCTGCTGATTAAGGCATGTCACGTAATCCTCAAATCTTATGGTTCTCGCAACAACATTACTTTTTACTCCTTTTGCTTTTTTAACATCGTTCTTACCTTCAACTCGCGTCGCATACATCTTCGATCTAAGTCCAACGAATTCAGTCATTATGGTCCCATTGTTTTCATCTTTCATGAGACCCGGGACCTTTTTGTTGATTAGCGGTATACCATAGATGTTGTCATGGGGATAGTCACTAGTGTCATATTTGTCGAAATTACATTTCATGTCCTCGTACACATCTTCACATTCAATATGGTAAATTAAACTATCAGTATCCGTATACATGACTTTACATTTATTTTCATACGACGGCATCATGAACTCGTGATGGAATTCATATAAACAAGTTTTTGAAATATCTAAAATAGACATGCCAACATATATCGGTTTGTTAAACATGACTTGGAGATTTCGCAACTCTACAGCGATTAAATTTTCCGCAAAAATACTTCGACTGTGACAGTTAGGTTCAGCGATCATAGCCTCTGCTCCATATCGACCTGCCCATTGCGTTAACAGTTTAACTTGGACGTGACTACGAACATCCTCCATGGTTTTTCCAAACACAGCATTATTCATTAATTTGAATAGATTTTTTTCAAAATCATTTTTCGCACGTGTACGAAAATGTGTATTCAAATCAATGTATGTTTTGAGCCAGGAAGATTGCTTAAACTTCAAGACTCTGTGGATTTTAGTGATTTTCAAACCATGTTTTAAACACTGCTGCAATGCACGATAATGTATGACATATCGTTTTTTCGCATTCACCGTTGCAAGAAGCTTCTCGTTGAAGTTTGCAAGATCTTCAATCCATTCGAAATCTGCATAAGGCAATGGTTGACTCATTGCCCATCCATACAAATTGTTAACATCAAAATACATCAAGTATGATGATGGAATAGATGGGTCATATGAGTTCATGTACTTGTTATTGGCACGAGCATGTCTTTTGGAGCATTGACTAAGACCACCTCGAATACCTCTCTCCACGAACAATACCATGTCGATGTCAGTGAGCAATTCAAACTTTACCTTTGTATATTTCATCATGGCATCCCAGGTATATCCGGGGAGAGTATAGTAAAACGCAGGGTCAAGACTGTAACTTTTCAGGCAAGTATCGCGGAAATTCTCAAAGATATCGGCTAAAAGTAATACGTCAGTCTTTAAGTATAAATCGCTGTATTCACCGAGTGTTCGCGTTGAAAATCGTTCCCACACATTTTTCGCATGTGCATACTCCTTTTCGGAAACTGTTGAATCAGTTAAAGAGCTGTAAAATGCTTCTCGCGGTGGAAGCTCCGTTTCATCCAACTTTTCCAAACTATCAATGTACTCGTATGGAAAGACACCTTTTCGTGTTAATAAATGAAAATGGTCTAAATCTTGAAATTGTGATTTTAAAGTTAAGAGTTTGTCCGCAGTTAAAAATGAAGCTAGTTTATCGAGACTTGTATTGAGAAATCTGAAAGAGTCGATGAAACGTAATTTTATATTTTTCCGCGTGTCTTTAGATGTTTGAACCGTTTTCGAGAAAGAGATGTACTTTTCTTTTGTTATTGGGAGCAAATCGATTTTCCCCGCGAACGCAGTTGCTACTTCTTTAATTATAAAATGTGCATCAAGACCGGATAAATTGTGGAAAACTATTGGCATGAAAAACGAATTCTGATAGTTTAAATTACAATTTGAATGAGCCGGACCTCTGAATTGCCCTGTCAGGTGGCAATGATCGCGAACACGCTCATCACCCTCGACAAAAGGCTTCTCACAAATATGACATTCTTTTTCTTCCCGAAATTTCCTCCACTCTTGCGGAGACAATTCTTTCATTGGAACGTTCGTAAGAAGAATCTTTTCTACCCGCAAAGCTAATTGCTTAAGTTCTTCTACGAACCATTCCACACAATCCTCACCTCTTCGTTCGTGGTATCCCGACAGCGAATCATCGTAGGAGCACTTGACATAATATCCAACGCTGAAGACACGATGATGTTGGCTCTTATTTTTCTCCCTCTCATCAGCGTTGGTCTTCTCCAGGATACATTCGAGGTCGGCATATACCACGAACGGGAGACGCTCCTTACGATTGGCGTTCGTGAATTCCAGCCATTTGTCGTTTTCGCCCGGTAGTTGAACAGCACAATCGTTGAGTACGCCGCAATCAACCTCATGAGACTGTAGCTTTTCGATGGTTGAAAAGTAATGCAGGCATCTGTAACAATAAAATAAATTTCAAATTTTTAAAAACCTTTCATCATTATCGCAACGAATGAAATTTTTTACAGTTGTATATTAATTTACTTACCGATCACAGATATATTTCTTGTGCCCATCAGTATTAAGTTGAGAGTTGACTAGTCGGGATAAATTCTTGATCCACGCAAAGTGTCCAATTCCACATCCCGACACGTCTTCAATGTACAGCAAGTTGATGTGGCGCTCTTTTTTCTCCTTGCTCACGCGGACTGGTAAAATGACTTCCTTGTTCTCGCTATAGACGTTGATTGAGAGATTATTCATCTTTTCAAATCTCCCAATCTGGTCCAACGTCATAGGGAAGTTGATGCCTCGGAAGTCGAATATCGTCGAATAATGCAGGTAAGAAGATGTGCGATCGCTGTATCGGTCTACCGGATGAAGAGCAGCAGTCATTGCCCATCCAAAACACGCATTATCCGTCGATTTCACGTTCACCACCGCTCTTTTCAACTGTATCCATTTTACCAATGAAACGTGACATCCTGCACGTAAGGCATTATACTTGTTAATGTTCACTGTTTGATTGGTTATGGATGTCAAGGTCCAGCCGCTGTCACTCTCTTGGAACTCCTCGAGCGATTTTAGAGTCGGCTCCACGACTCGCTTCTGATACCACTCACTCAGGTCCGATGTTGTGAAAAGTTCAACATTTGCCGTGTTGACACTTTTATTCGCCCGCTTATCACCCACGGTAAACTCTCCGTTAAACGAAGTGTTCACTTTGATGCTATTGTGTTTACGAATATGAGCCTGCACTTGTTCTTCAACAAGCTCATACGCATCCAATAGAAACTTTCGTGGGTCGATATGATCACGATTAATCACAGCGCCAGTTGACAAGCGATTCTCAAATGCGCTGTCAATTTCGCGCCATGTTAATCCGTGATCATTTAATCCTCCTCCCCAATGTATGAAGCGTTGGCGTGTTGCCTGCTTCAAACATTCGAGACGCAAGATTTGCGAAGTGACCGAGTGGTGATATCCCAGTCGTGGTCGTTTCGATCGAACTTGCTCCTCCAACGATTCGATGAGGGTATCACATTGGTGTTCCCACACCAAAAATTGCTCCAACGTCCGCAGGAGAGTTGCTTGCATTCGCAGCAATTGCTTGGTAGCAATGTCGACGGTGAGAGACATGATGCGCTGAACGGAATTCGACTCGTAACTGTTACGTCGTCTCAACAGAGTCTGGACCTTCCTCAAAATTGTTTCATTTTACATACGCGTTTTTTTCGGTTCTGAGGTGGGGATGAGTAGGAGGGAGGAAAAATCTTGACTTTTCTGGAAACTCGAATGTGATCCCCAAGATCTAATCGAGAAAGTGGAGGAAGTGCGGTTGACTTCAAAAAATCCCTTCTTACACTTTTTGAGAAATCCCTCTGCAGGTTAAAAAATGTGCAACAGCGAACACATAAATCTGTCATTGTGCATCTCTGTAAAGATTTCTAGTCCAATGTGAAAATTTTTATAGTTTTTCTCGGAAAACATTCTTCTTGACAACTTTCAAGCTAAAAATGGGTGGGAAGGCAGGCGCATTTCCCAAAGAAATCTCATTGCCTTCTCAGGAATGTAGCACAGGACACATAAATCTCGCATTAGGGGTCTCCTTCGTCACGGATACCAATAATTGAGAACACTTTTCGTCTCAACTGACTTTTCTATGCAGGAAACATAAATCTGTTATTGGGCATCAGCGAATTCTTTTTTCCTCGAATATACTTTTGTCTATGCAATGCCGCAAGCAGGACCACTGCATCCCCCCTCCACTTCCTCACTACCCTGAGGACCTTCACACAGCCCCCGCAACGCACTCCCCCTGAAATCTCTGAGTTAAAACTAGTTTTTGAAAAAAGAAATCTCGTCGAAACTTGTACCACCTCAGGAATACAAAAGATGCAACACAGGACACATAAATTTGTCGAGGGAGGGGCAGGTGCATTTTGAAAAAAGAAATCGCCATCTCAGGAATGTAACACAGGACACATAAATCTGTCATTGAGAGCAAATACTTCCAGTCTGATGCAAACTTTCATTTTTTCTCAGAAAAAAACAATATATTCCTCTAAGCAAAAATTGGGGGAGGGGCATTTTGAAAAAGAAATCTTGTCGGAACTTGCGCCACAATACAAAATACGTAACACCGGACACATAAATTTGTCATTAGTGTGACATGTAAACATCTTTCGTCACGGAGTCCGATAATTAAGATCATCTTCGGCAAGAGCACTTTAAAAAGAAAATTCCGTTCAATCTGATATACCGGAAACATAAATCAGTCATTGGAGGGTGTAAAAAAATCTTTTGTCTCTTCAAAGTGCCGCCGCACCCCCGCTGTGCGAGAACCTTCCCCTCCACATGCCGTGCAGCCCCGCAACGGTCCCCGCGCTCCCCCATCCCCGCTCCCCCCTGAGAGCCCCATGGGTTAGAACTGGTATAGCCTTACTACTATCCGCAACTATGCATTTCAATTTAACGTCGAATTTTTTTCGTGAATGATGAGACCCTCTTTCTGAAGATAGTTAATTTCAGTAATAAAATCATTGAAATAATTATCCAAATTTTTCGGCTTACTACCACCGCAGTAAATAGCTACTTCGAAAGGTTTGTATATATCGGGATCGTAATGGATTTTACATAATATTGGCCAAAAACTCTTTTTTCCTGATCGTGACAAAGGTAAGCCATCAATATTAATAATGATATTAATCGATCCTTCGTGAAACACAGCAATACATTTTTTTAGCCCCGTCGCAATTCCAAAGTACACGAATTGACCCGGTTCGTCAGTACTATAATCTGCTATCTCGCGAATATCATAACGGAAGCAATTTGTACGTAAAAAAGTTTTTGAACTCTTCGGCAAATCTGGTAAAAGATTCTCTCTCAAAATTTCTAGTAATTGGTCCAAATGCTTATGACTAATGTTAGAGTCGATTGCCCATTTCCGCAATTTTTCAATTTCGTTACATTTTTTTTTCACTTTCAAGTTATTCACTTCGTCACAAACGGATTCAAAATCTGCTGCCTCTTCTGTAATGTTCTCGTTTAATCCATAAATTTCCACATCGTCTTTTTTTTCCACAACTTCATTCTCTAGCACATAATTTTCGTCAATGTTGTTTTGAACGATCTTGTCATCGTCTAAAATCAAAAACGAATATTGATATCTTTCATGTAGTTCCTCAAATTTATGCTTTTCACAATAAATGTGGCGGCACTACTTACTTGAAATATTTATTTGGTTTGGTTCATTGATATCATGAATCATCTGTTGTACATCAGTTTCAAAATCCGTAATAAAATTTCTGGTCGCTCGTTTACGATTCCGTGCAAGTTTTTTTCTATATAAATCCATTTTGTGCTGATGTATTTTTTTACTGCATCGAAAAAAAAGGTGAGATATTCGAAAAAAATACGAACAGTGTGAAGTAAACATTTTTTTTATAAATAATTATTAACCGTTAAAGCGATTTCAGCGCTCGAACCGCCGCGTCGAACTTATCCCGAGTAGTGAAGAGAGAACAAAGCATGCACTGTTGTCCCAGTAAATATTTTTGAGCACTTTTATAAAAAAGAATATTCCGCTTTAGATTTGTTTTATTTGAGAAATATTCTCCACTCTTACATTACAGTCAACAAAAAATTGAAATAACTGATTTAATATACGAAGCTTGAAGACGTTTTCCAAACTTTGTAAACAAAGCTCGAGGTTTCTCGGCGATACTTCCGTGACCGAGCAGCGGAAGGGGAGGGCGTGTCTTTCGACGGACCGAGGCAAACATTGTCGTGGTCATCGATCATATCTAATATTCTCTTCTATTGTGTATTTCGCTGCACTGAGTATTCGTACGGAAAAGAATATTCACGTACCAATCGACATAATTATTATAAAATTCGAAAGTTTTTATTAGTTTAGTAATCTCGAGCAGTCTAAGAGCGAGACAGAACATCAGTGTTTGTTTTGAGGTTATTAATGTCGTATTTGTTTCGAGGTTCGTGTCGGTCATATCGAAACACGCGGCGGACGGAGAAGCATCTTTCGTAGTGATCACCGACTAATATTCTCTTCGATCGTGTATTTCGCTGTGCTGAATATTCGTACGGAAAAGAATATTCACGTACGAATCGAAATAATAATAAAAAATTCCAACGTTTTCATTAGTTTTATAATCTCCAGCGGTCTAAGACCGAGACAGAGCATCGGTGTTCGTTTCAAGGTTATTCGTGTCGGGTTTGTTTCGAAGCTGGGATCGATCATATCGAAGCACGCAGCAGAGGGAGAATTATCATTCAACAAACAGAGTATTATTGCTTACGGTTCAGCTAAGATCCTCGTGTGACATAGACGTTGGATTCTGTTTACTGCCAACACTCTTAAGTGCTTCAAAAATGACCAAGAATCTAAAAAAAGGTAAGTTTTTTCAATAAACAGTTTAAAGAAAATTTATACCGCGTTGGCGATTATATTTACAATTTGGATCATTCTAAATCACAAGCTTTTCATACGTTGTAAAAAAAAGTGTAGCATTCGTCGGCAATTCGATCCTTCCGTATTGTATTTTCGCGAAGCTTCATTGTATTCCTCCAATAGAATAATTTCTGATATTTTGGCACACTCGCAGAGCTACGGACGTATCAACTCGTGCACTTCATAAAGGAAGACGCACCTAATAGTACAAGATACATAGATTGTATTCATAATCATTGGATCACCTACGACGTAAATATTGGTTCGTGCGTGGCAAAATTTTGTCCACCTCCCTACACTAAAGAAAAAATAGGTTTACTATACTGCCTTATCAGGAATAACGACCAACTGCCAACAAATTGGCCATCGTTTGAAGTATCCTTGATCGGCTAAGCAGGTGAGAAATTATGATAATATCATATCATGCTAACAAAAAATTTTCGTCTGTAATTAAAAATGAATCAATATTTAATCTTTACAGAAACATACAAAGAGGCACTTAGAAAATTGCGCAGTCTTGAAGATACACATTTTGCTTACACAACTGACAATGAAGAAAATGCGCAAAAAAATCAGAAGCGATCACGGAAATGTATAAAACTCAGAATATTGATGATCTTCTTGATGAGAAAAATGTATCGAATTCATCAGGATCGGAAAATAATCAAGATTGTAAGTAACGAAAATTTTACTGAAGAACGAAAATATGATACCGAATTATCAGCATGTATAAAACGTGATATATATTTTTTTCTTTTATATTCAAAGAATACGTTTAATATTATTTTTATATTTTGCTTTGATTTCATGGTTAAATTCTAGTTTAATTTTCAGGTGGATCAGATACCTCTGTTAGCGATGAAAAATGTAATAAGAAAAAAAATACTTTAAAAAGAAGATCAATATTCAAAAAGTGATAATTAAACCTGCTGCCAAAAATTTTGATGCTAACGTTGAAATATCTAAGGAACAGTTGAATGTGAGGAATAATAATTATGAAGAAAACCAAAACATGCCCAGCAAAACTGACCGGAATTTGAGTGCCACTCAAGGATACGCAAGCTCAAATAACAAACCTAAATCTGCTCCTAAACATTTTCCCACTACAGTTCCGACATATAAACATGATTTCAATGCTAATAATAGTAACACCAATGGATCACATGTTTCTATTGAAAATGGGCGTCAGCAAATCAGTCGCACGCATGCTCGAGATAATGCCGATGGTGACAGCAACTTATTTTTGTCTCCAGGTATTTGCAAAAAATTTACATATTCTTTATTTCACTTTTTAATTGTACTACTGATACCATAGTATCAGAAGAGACATTTTACATACGTTTTGAGGTTAGAACGTACATTCTAAAACTATAAATGACTGTAATCGGGTGTCAATTAAAAAAAAAAAATTATCGTTGCAGAGTCAAAATATTTCCTTCAAAAGTTTCACATCTTTAAATACTGCGTCATTAATTTATATGTAGATTTACATCGTTGTGGGGAGCATTTAGAAATTTTAGATTTCCGTTCGAATATCGTACTAAAACTAATACTATTTTATTATTGACATTGAATTGACTATTGAATATTACCAATATTGTCTTACAGATACGATGATGATTTACGGAGCTGTGAACAAATTATCAACTAAAATCGTTAATCTGGAAGAAGAGGTACAGGAACTCCGTCGATCTATTGAACGCTGTATGCAACCAAAACTGAATAAAATAACGACCCATACTTTTTGTGAAAAATTCAATTTCACAAAGATTCGATCTACTGACGAATTTCGAGCATTTGAACAACGACTAAAAAATGACAAGGAATTTCACCAGGATTTCGTACGTATTTTCAATATTCCTCTGATTTTATTTCCATTTCTAGTTAGTGTGACCGAAATTTTCATATTTTCAAACTTTGTCACAAAACTCTCCGTTTCTCTCTCTCGTCGATTTTTGTTTCGGGAAAAATCCCGTGGGTGCCAGTCGCTGAGCGACTCGACGAAAAAGAGAAAGAGAAAATGTTGACCGGCTTGGCTGGCAGCAGGATGGGGGTGGGCGAAAGGAAGAATAACTTGGAATCTCAACTCACAATTTGATGTTACAATTTAAAGATTAGTTGAACACTTCGTTTATTCGTATATTTGATTAACAAATTTTTATATCGTTGATGAGAATTTTAACGGGACTACCACGCAATTCGGGAGAAAACGTCGCGAACCACATTCACACACGATCGGGATCCTACACACTTTATAATTTAATATCGAGCTCGTTTCGTCCTGTCACAGAACTACTTGTGGTCAGGGAATTCTTAGATGGAAAATTACGATGCACTAATTATTTACGGGATCAAAAGAAATCACCGAGCCCCCGCTGATCGGTTACTCGGCCGAGCTGTTTTCCCATCGCACGCGTAAGCGAATCCGATCCACTCACTCTATCTCACTCAAACTTACTCAAATATTCCCGACTTTTTCCCCACGAGTCCTCGCACAATTATCACGACACGGAGATTTTCGAGCACGGCCACGCAAGCTACATTTACTTTACTTTTAATTTTGTCGAAAAACCCCGCTTCACTAGCTGGGAACGCGGGTACGAACAGAAAAAGAACAAACTCTAAGCTTGAACAAAAGTCGCGAGGCGAAACCGTCACCGTGACCGTATTTCTCGAGAGATTTTGGCTCTTTTGACGGGATTAATTGAATTTAACTTTCCGATACGACGAGTATACAATTCGCCGCGAAGACAATAATGTTCGGATAAATTCTTCGAGAGGTCATCGATTACAGATCAATGAAAGAAAGCGGGAACTTATAGTCACACTCAACTCTCGAGATCTCCACGTCTGGCTCGCTCGATACTTCACGAAAATCTGAGGATATCGATCCTCGTTACGCAGTACGTTACCGCTCTTCTCTCTCCCCTTTTCTCGATCTATGCTCGCCCTATGACAGGTGTGTGGCATGAATTATGCTCGTGGGGCGTTAGACGGGGTCCCGAATTTTCGCGAGAATAATTAATTGGTTCTTTATGATGTGAATTAACCCCTGGCCCGATTATAACGACGATGGATATTTTTATGACGGGAGGAGAAGAGATTTTTCATATTACGAATTACGATATTGCCGATGATTTTTATATTTTCTAAGGATCAGACGCCCCTATTGACGGGACTCCCCTGATGTCGCGATGTACGACGTCGCTGATTTCCCAAAATTCCAAGTTTCGAATATTCTCGAGCCTTCGAGAACATTCGACGACGGTTTTGTGCGAGTTGGTGTACGTGTGATGTATGTGTGAGTGTCCATGTGTTGTGTACGAGCCCTGCTCGAAGTACGCCGATGTTACAAATGTTCTGTCCTTCAAATCATGAGCTCCTGACTGAATTCCGATCCTTGTTTTCATTTATCGGGACAACTCGCATAAAAATAATAAAAATAAATCGCGTGACATAAATTCTTTATTCTATTTTCTGTATTATTTCTTTTCTACAAGAGATTTGCGTGTTTGTTGCGTGGCCGAAGTGAAGAGCGAGCGAGACGGGCATATATTTCTCACGTCTGATGTCTCAACTCTTGATCCTGCTTATTTGGGACAATCACAAAAATAAAAATTGTCACATTAGTTACCCTATAACTCATTCATATTTTCAGAGGGCTTGTATAGAAAGTCTCGTGGATTTTGAAATGAAAAAAACGATTAATGGTATACTCAAAAAAATGTTTACACGTGATTTTGCAATGAGCTGTACCGTGATGAGGGAATCGAGAAAGAAAAATGACGCGATAATGTTGAAAGGAAGCAAATTTTATGAAGAATTA
The DNA here is from genome assembly GCF_019457755.1 of Venturia canescens. Classification (NCBI taxonomy): domain Eukaryota; kingdom Metazoa; phylum Arthropoda; class Insecta; order Hymenoptera; family Ichneumonidae; genus Venturia; species Venturia canescens. The sequence goes on along the minus strand of NC_057431.1, from coordinate 14,266,173 downwards.
TTCGGTATGATTTCTTTACTTCTCTATTACTAGTTCTAGTTTATTTAAAGTTAATGGAAGTGTATTTTCAGAACTGGTGAGAAATTTTCATGGCGAAACCGAAAAAAAGTATCATCAAGCATTGTCAACTTGTTTGGCAAACTCAAAAGACTGGCATGGTCAGAGGAACTTGCGTCGTCCGGGCAGGAATATCGTTTAATAGAGCGTCTAAAAACATTCTATCTCATAAAACATCTCATTTTTCTAAAGGATACGCATAATTTGCGTAGATTGCGAGGTACCCATTTGATTAGATGTTCGCGTTAATCCTCTTTAAACATTGAAGTCATTATTCGGAAATATTAAGATCGGTAAGTTTTTTTTTGTTAATTTCATACACCGTATAAGATGTACACTGGGATTCGAGTTTTACGAAATAAATTTATTTTTCAAATAGAACCTCAACTTATTTCATGTACAACCTTGTTTGATTTTCTCATAAGTTTCTTTCAGAAAAGGACTGGAAAAGGAAGAGATATGAGAATCCTAGTATGGATTTATATTTGAGTCTGAACTCAAAATGAGGACAGGGGCATCCTCTGCAGGTCCCGAATAAATATTCTAAGTGGGCTTCTTTCATGGGTCCACATTTGGCCCTAACGATTTTGTTCGGGTACAACCGGGGCATTCTATGTTGGTCCCGATTATTTTTCCCTTACGGGGCCCGCTTACGAGAGCGTGACCGTCCTCTACAGGAACCAATTATGTTTCCTCATTAGGACCCTGACTAGATTATGGAAATTTAACCAGGCCCCTATGAAAACCCCGGTAAATTTTCTACACGGGAGAGCATTTCTTCGTGCACTCATCACTGGTTGCAGTATTCATTATGACCGGGTAAGTGAAAATTCGCAACAAAAAATATAATTCGTTAGATTTTTGACAGAGTTCTTATTGCACATATATATGCTTTTTCAGGCTATACTTAAAAAAGTGAAGGCACTGCACCTGACGCCTATAATTAGACAAAATAACGATGCAAAACTATTTCTTAAGAAAATTATGGCGCTCGCTTACTTGCCGGCAACGAAAATTCCAAACGAGTATGCTACTCTGAAAAATGTCATTGAAACCTACAATAGCATACTGAAGGACCAAATGGGGCAACATCCGTCAGCCTGGGACTTTATAGGTGAATTTCATGATTAATCTGTACCAAAAATATTTAAGTTAAAAAAATATCGGTGTCGATCAGGAAGAGAAAATATTTCTCACGTTCGACCTATGATTGTCGATTAATAACAATTTATATGTAACTAGGCAAAATCATCAAGTTAACATCGAAAGCCAGAAACGACGTGGAGAGTTTAAAATCGAACAAGAGAATTCGGCGACAACCGCGGTATTCAACAATCTTCAGGCGGAGAGAATTAACGAATGGTATGTTCTTAACATTTGTTTGATATAATGCACTGAAGTATACTGAAACGATATTTTTGATACCCAGTTATTGTAAAAATGAAATGTAGTTGTGCCGAAGATACTCCCCATTCTAAATAAATTTTTCAATTAGCGTGGAACAAGCTTATATCGAGGTAAATAACCACTGCTGAATTCCTCAACCTGACAGCAAACCTGAAAGGTCACATAGACCAGGTACTGATGCGGCTTCCAGAAGAGAATTCCGAAGATGAAGTACCATTAGAAGAAAGACCCGAAGTCATGGTGACAGGTAAGTCAAGCAATAATGTAATTTCATGTTTTGGTCGGAATTATTTCCTATATAAATAATATACAGGGTGAGGCACTAACTATTGCCACCTTAAATATCTCGGTAATTACCGACGTTACAAAAAAATATTTCAGACAAAAGTTTGATGGTGCGAAAGGGGTCATCAAATGCGACCATTTTTTTTCATTTCAGTGGGGGGCGCTGACGCACGGTGAAGTTCATCTCCACTTTTTTAAAGGGTACGATACATTTTTTTTCAACCTTCTTGTAGAGCATGACGAACTGCATAAAAAACATCCGGGGGTCAAAGTTGTTCAAGGTCATTCAAGATCAAAAAGTGACATGAACTTTATTTTTATGTGAAATGAACTTACTTTACATAAGGTGTTCAAAGTGATTGCCATTGGAATCAATGCAGTACTGCAATCTCCTTATCACAAATTGCGTAGAATTTCTTATCACTTCGGCAATGATCGAATCACATGCCCGAACAATTCTCTCTCGCATATCATCAGGCGTAGTTGGACGTTCTTTGTAAACAAGATCTTTCAAGTATCCCCACAAGAAAAAATCCAGAGGCGTCAAGTCTGGCGAACGAGCCGGCCACGATACACCTCCTCCGCGTCCAATCCATCGATTTGGAAATCTCCGTTGCAACTCATTTCTAGCTATCAGCGAAAAATGTGCCGGACACCCATCGTGTTGATACCACATTCTGTTCCTAGTTTCTAAAGGTACTTCTTCCAATAATGGACCTAATGATTCTTGAAGGAATGTGGTGTACTTCCTACCATTAAGATTCCCTTCGATGAAATAAGGGCTTACAATTCTGTTCTCAATAATCCCACACCATACATTCACCGCCCACGGTCTCTGGTGTGCAACTTGCCGGAGCCAATATGGGTTTCAGTTGCCCAAAAATGCATGTTATGCAAATTAATATTTCCATGATTCGTAAATGTCGCCTCATCAGTAAATAAAATCCGATTAATAAATGAGTCATGTCTCTGAATCTGGTGTTGAGCCCATCGGCAGAATTCAATGCGATTCACGAAATCCATACCAGTTAATTCTTGGTGGAGACTAATGTGGTAAGGATGATATTTATGGCGATGCAGAACACGTAGAACACTTCTCTGGCTTACACCAGATTCCCTCGAAATTTGACGCGAACTAACACAAGGATCTCGAATCACAGTAGCAAGAACACCAATTTTCGTTTCTTCGTTAATAACTCACTTTTGTCGGTTAGTTTTCCGATGGGCTAAGGATCCAGTTGTTCTCAATTTATTGCACAAAATTTGAAATGTACGGCGTGGAGGATGAAGACGTTCGGGATATCTTTCAGCGTATAAGTCTCTAGCTCTCACTGCATTTTTCTGACATTCTCCGTAAATTAGAAGCATATCAGTTTGTTCTTCAAAGGAATATATCATTCACATTCGCTTGATGTACTGATACTAGTCTTACCATTCTTACTATCGTTGTCTTGAATGTAATGTGATGCGAATGTGTGTTAATTGAAACACTTGTACGCCGTATTTAGTAAATACAGCGTATTTATCAAACAAAGGTACCGTTGTTTACATACAAGACAACGCTAATAGGAATGGTAAGATTACGGCCAAATTACTGTCAAATTTTGCACGATATGCGAGAGAGAATTGTTCGAGCATGTGATTCGATCAGTGCCGAAGTAATAAGAAATTCTACGCAATCTGTATTCTACGCACCTTATGTAAAGTAAGTTCATTTCACATAAAAATAAAGTTCATGTCACTTTTTGATCTTGAATGACCTTGAACAACTTTGACCCCCGGATGTTTTTTATGTAGTTCGCCATGCTCTACAAGAAGGTTGAAAAAAAATGTATCGTACCCTTTAAAAAAGTGGAGGTGAACTTCACCGTGCGTCAGCGCCTCCACTGAAATGAAAAAAAATGGTCGCATTTGATGACCCCTTTCGCACCATCAAACTTTTGTCTGAAATATTTTTTTGTAACGTCGGTAATTACCGAGATATTTAAGATGGCAATAGTTAGTGCCTCACCCTGTATATTGCGACTACAGATTAGGCTATAGGTGCAACATATATATACTGAAACGGCACTCCCTTCTTTACTACACACAAAATGATATTTGAATCACGCGCCACGCGAGCTTGTACTCAGCCGCTCGACGCGACTCTCCGTGGCTCGGCGTAAAGGCTATTGCTTTAATAAGAAAAACTCTTTTCTCTCGTAATTACTTTCATTTTATGTTTTAAATGACACAATTAATTTCATTTTGATACGAGGCAAGATTTAATTAAACAAAACAAGTTAAAAAGTCGGTGTCAAAAGCAATTAAGAGCGTCCAGAGAAAACTTGTCCAGAAAACTCCAATTACGTGCTGGCTCCAACAGAAATGACCAGTCACGAGTGAGCATTTGGTTCCAGGGGAAATAATGATCAGAAGTGATCATAATTTATTCATTTAACGTCGATTAAAGGAAAACTTGCTTTATTTAAGCTTTAAAATGCAAAATATAATTTTTGTTCGCTAAAAGCAGTTAATTTTACACAAAATCATTTATTTTACAAAAGCGAGGGAAAACAGCCTCTAGTTTGTCCAATCACAGTTCGAGCGGGAATTGGAGAACCAATCCTAGAATTTAGGAATCGAAACTCTGGTTCGAGATTATTTTCTAAGCGAATCAAAGTCTAAGTTATTTTTAGAGTGAATTATCATCATTATTCCTTTGTCTAAATCAGTATAAAAGGCCGTGCAGAGCAGCAACGGAAGCTCATTCTTAAATCAGCTCTCGCTTCAAGTACAGAGGTAGTGACTCTGGAAAACAAGCTCCAGCAAACCAACCCACCCATAATATTCCAAATCTCACGCCGAGAGGGAGGGGACTGAGCGATTCCGTTCAGGCCAAAGATTCAAGGGTGAGATTCCTTTCCGATAACGCCGAGAGGGAGGGGACTGAGCGATTCCGTTCAGGCCAAAGATTCAAGGGTGATTTCCTATTCATTCAGTTTGAGAGGGAGGGGACCTTGCGATTCCGTGGGGTCTGAAGATTCTCAAACTTGATCCATCCTTCCTATGCTGAAGAGGGAGGGGACCCTGCGATTCCGTGGGGTCTGAAGATTCTTGGCATAGAACCATTTTCAAATTTTCCCTTTTTATTTGTCGGAAGCATTAATCATTTATTTTGAGAGCATAAGCCTCCACTATTCTCTTTGAAGCGGGAACTGATTCCATTCTCCAAATTATTTCAATTATTTAACAGAGACAAAACTTTGATATAAAAAGAAAATTTATTTTTGTTTGTCCAAAAATTAATCAATCTCAGTTGATTTGTATCGAGTCAATCCACAAACATCAGTCAAAATTGTATAGAAGCAGAAAATTAATCGGATTGATTAAATTTGAGAGTTGAGACAAACAGGAATTAATTTCTGAGCTCACAGATTAGAATTTATCAGAATTGGCAAAAGAGAGAAGAAATAATTAAATTGGACAAGTTTCTTGAAATTAGAGAAAGAAAACCTAAAATTGGACAAGTTATTGATATTAGAAAGATATTTTCATTCGTACCACGAAACACCAACGATTTGCACCACATTCACATTTGTTCAACGAAATTATTTTGAATAAACACTGTTATTATAATTTTACACACAAATCCTTAATCTCTCGTTCATTTCATGCCTGCTCCTAAATTTTTAGTAGCTCGAAAACACGCGTAGCGGGTGACGTCATAAAAGCGTACCGTTACAATACATATGACATGCAATATATACATTTAGGGTGATATTTTTCTAAAAACAAAAAGTATTTATAGTTTACTATGAATATAAATGAAATATTTTCTTTATACTAAAAAAATATAATTAGTTTACGTCAGATACATTGGTTGTAGTTTGAAAATTTTTCATATGTAGTACGAAAGATTCTCATTCAGCGATATCCTCTGCATAGAAATATTTTCAGTGGGCACTACCGGTTAAAAATATAAAATTACCATGAAAGGGAATATACCAAAAATATTGTTACTGTTAAATGAGAATGAATTTTTCTCTTTAACAAATATCCTTAGAATGTAAAGAAATTGTATTCCTTTTCCATGGTGATCCTATATTCTTGATCAGTGGTACACACTAAAAACATTTCTACGTACAGGACATCACTGGATAAGAATCTTTCTCTTTACATTGAAAATATATTCAAACTACAAACAGAGTGTATCTCACTTGTATTAATTATATATTTTTAGTATAAAGAAAATGAATTTCATTTATATTCATATTAAACTATTGTGACGTGGCAATTCTGCTCGTCACTTAAAAATGTATAATTCCTCAAAAATGGCTCAGGGGAAGGCGTCTTTCGACGTTGTCAGAATTCCTCTCGAACGAATACTCCTCAAAAGTCTCAAGCGATAACCAAAATTATGAATTCTAAATTTTTATTCCTTTTTTTGTTTCACATTTAAACATTTTATGGGCGAGCGACGAGTTTCGTAAAATCAAGGAAGAAGCGAGAGCAGAGAATTGGGCAGTTCAAATATAGAAGATCGTCCGTCATTTCATCGTAGATCTCGTTGGTCATCGAGTACGAGATTCAAAACATCGAGCGGTGGGAGGCTAACTCAAAGCCCTCACCCCGAACCGTCGAACTCGCGGTGCGTCTATCAGCACCGAGATCCAACATCGATATTGTCAACAACGAATTCTTGAACGTCGACAATTTGAAATAATGAGGGCGAAATTATTCGCGAAGATTCTCGAAGAATCCGTTAACAGCGATCAAACGAGGAGGCTAAGGGTGGGGGTTAGGTCCCATACTACCGCGTTATAGAAATTTCGAATCGATCTCGTTACTCGAAATCCGGACCACAACGAGGGAGGACGCATTCTCTTGAGCTTCATCTTTTACCTTCGAGAAGCCAACGTCCCGAAATCGAATCGTAATTCCGAAGATAATTGCCGGAGTTACAATTTCTGAAACCATTGCGGTGAGCCGTTGTCTCGTTCATAATTTTATCTCGTTTTGTATTATTTTGCGCGCAAATTGAAGTCGGTGAAATATCGGAAAACTGAACGATATCGAATGGTTACTTTGTCGCACGAGTGAATTGAATTCTAACGTCCTTTTTGATTTATTTGGTCATCAATAGTAAATTTCTTATCGTTGCGGAATTAATAGAATTGCCGAGAGGAATTCGTTAAATTAAAGATTTACATCCAGATCAGAGTCCTAGGTTAAGAATTATCGTAATTTCGTGTTCTATCACCGAGAACCAGTGTATCGTCATTTCGTAGGCTACGCCTTAATTTCGTATTGTAAATTGTGAGATATTATCGTTTGAATTATATTCGAGAACAGATATTCACCAGAAGTGACAGTTGTTAATCAAATATTATATGACGGAATTATCAACCGAAAAATTTGGGAAATTTATAATATTATCTTTGTTTCTTATTTTGTTTTCTAATAAATTGTATTTGTAATCCCAGCTCTGCATTCCCGTAATTATTTTCCTCTAGAAGGCTCACGCCCCTCTACCGAGAATATCTAAAGCTAGTCCGGTCCATGCTCGAGCCTATATCTTTTGTTTAAGATCTATAAAAATTTGTCGAGGAGAATACCTCGGCTGGCGCCCAATAGCAAAGGAATTGGGATAATTTGTCGCTTACCTGGGAAAAAGCGTTACACTATAAATTCTTTTTGTTCAGGAAAAATATAGCGAAATTATGAGGGAAATACATTATTCATATGTACTGACAAGGAAAGTCACCTTAGTGTACCCCCACAACCTGGGTTGAAAAAATTACATTCTGTAGTTTACATCAAAGTATAAACCATCACAAAAAATTAGCTGCCCACTCGCTTATTTAAGGGGTGAAATTAATTCCTCAAAATCGGTCATTTTTTCATTTTTCGTTGATATCTCCGTAACTAAAATAGATTCGGTAAAAGTTTAAATGGCAAATTTATTCATTTTTCAGTGCTTTGCAATAATATATAATCGTCAATTGTATAGTTTTTTATATTCATTTTATTTTTATAAAAAACGTGTTTTTTTGTACATTTTTCTCTACTTTTCCATGGTAAACCTAATTATTCCGATTCGAAATTCAATCATATCAATCTACATTGGTTTTTTTTCCGACACAAGCGCTCATTAAAAGGAGTCAATTTTTTCAAACGCAAAATTTTTTATCAATTTCAACTGATAACATGTTTTTATCAAACTGTGAGGTGGGTTTCTTAAAATACGTTTTATTTTTCTATGATATCCTATCTATTGTGTTAAACAGTAATATATCGGTAAAAGATAAGGCTCTATATAATCTCATTGTTGTCACATTTAAATTAGTTTTAAAGCGGTTCCCGTTCACTAAAGTTGTCTGATCATAGGTGTGCATTGTTGAGTACGTATTGAATACTATGAACGTTTTAAAAAATGCATATCAGTCTAATGAATGTCATACATATTTTGTCGACTTATTTTATGACGATGAATTAGCCCGAAACACCGATGAATGAAAGTGAAATGAAATTAGCCAATACCATTAAAGAGTTTTTAATTGAAAGCATAAACGAATACACGGGAATCGAAATTGAAGAAGACGAAACTCTACACTTTCAAGAACAATTCAAACACCATAGCCTGAAAGTGCAGAAGATAGTGAATTGGAATGGGATTCAATTTCATCCGATGAAGCAGGTGGATCTCATTGTACAAAAAATGAAGATGAACTCTCATTTGATTACAAGAAGAAAGCTGTGGAGTATTGGAGAAGTGGAAAAACAAAAAATTTAAATATTCGTACGGTGGCATATCGTTTTAGAAAAGTAATTTCTAAAACACAACTAAAGCGTTGGGCTCATCAAATATATAAAGGTGGGACTTATAAAGAAAAATTGAATGAAATATCTCAATATACTTTAAATCGCTTCATTGAAGCAACTGAATGTGGCAAGATCATACATAATATTGATTTACAACGATGGGCTTTGACCGCACATAAAGATTTCATGAATTCCGATGCACGATTCAAAGCATCAAAAAATTGGGTTAATAAGTTCAAAAGAGCACATCGCATAACGTCTCGAAAAATTACAAAAAATTGGTCTGGAAAACGTTTACAATTGGACCAAAGTGGATTCCAATTTGAAATGCATTCCGGTCGCACTCTTGCAAACCAAGGATCAAAAGAGATTGAATGCGTTGTTCAATCCATATCTTCGACAACCCATTCGTATACGATTCAACCAATGATATCGGCCGATGGAAAATTACTTTCAACGTTATATCTTGTATTAAAAGAAATCGGTGGTGACTTTGGCCCACGTGTAGAAAAAACGTTGTTTAAACCCAGAAACGTTTTTGTTTCGGCATCAAAATCGGGAAAGTTAACCTTAGATACGAACTAACCGTGAAAACAGCATGAGTGCTGTAAAAAAATTGGAGACAAGTACATTTATGTTTTATGTAACCTCGACTGATGAATGAAACCCGACGTGTTACTCGTGTAGTCCAAAAAATAAATGCTCGATGATTTATAAGAAGTTGTTCGATCTATTCTCTGGAAACTTGCTTCAATAATGAGCAATTCATTACTAAAGGTTATAAAAAAAACTATTTCAAACGTAATGAATAAAAAAAATGAATCTGTTAAATCTTGGTAATGTATGAAAAACATTTGGTTCAAAGGAACAAAAGGTTGTCAAATAAATGCAAAAGGGACGAGTACATCGGATGACGAATAGACAAAATTTTTAACATAATGGTATGTAAAAAAAATTACGAAACCAACTGTGTTTGAATAAAACAATTAAGAAAAGCTTTCTCAAATCATGAAAAAACATTATATTAAAAAAAATAAAATACTGGAATTATTTTGTAAAGGAAAGAAAAATTCAAATAGAACGTGAAAAATTCATTCTTGCGGGAAGTATCCGGAACTTGAGAAAGTTCTAAACCTTGCTTCAAATGAGCAATTCATTACTAAAGGTTATAAAAAAACCATTTCAAACGTAATGAATAAAAAAAATGAATCTGCTAAATCCTGGTAATGTATGAAAAACGTTTGGTGTTCAAATGAACAAAACGTTGTCAAATAAATGCAAGTGACGAGTACATCGGATGACGAATGAAAAAAATTAAAAACATAATGGTATGTAAAAAAAATTATGAAACCAACTGTAAATAATTTCAACAACACAATTAAGAAAAGCTTTCACAAATCGTGAAAAAAACATTATATTTAGAAGAAATACAAATCCGTAATTATATTGTAAAGGAAAAAAAAATTCAAATAGAACGTGAGAAATTCATTCCTACGGGAAGCATCCGGAACTTGAAAAAGTTCTAGTGAATCAAAAAGTTACCAAAAAATCGCATCAAAGGTAAAAGTCATTTGTTACTCTATGGTGACAGATACTTAGAAGAAAATCGATTCTTCTCAGACTTTCAGGATCCCTTGGTATTCACAATATTCGATGTCGATTTCGTGTCGGTACAAATTATGTTTAAATATGTGCTAAAAGTACTTGTCCGGCCCATCACTTTTCATTCAAATTGCTCATTCAAATAAAAATCAGGACTCTTTTAGATCTGATGGATCATATGTATGCCTACAGAAGGAATTGAGAAAATTATCTCCAAGAGATTTTAACTTAATTGCATTCAATTTTTCTGTAATATACAAGAGATATTATTGTGTATTGATGAAAAAATACCCTTCGGACGATAAAAATTGTCAAGCTTCCAAATTAACTCTCCAGTTTATATTGAAATGACGGCAATTTTTACTTCACATTTCCTTCTTCAACCGAATTTTATTTGTTATAGCAACTAACCTATTCAATTACTGAAAATATTCAACTGATAATAAATCACATTTTAATAAATTTTCGAGAGGATTCGTCTGTATAATCTCGTTTTTTTTTATTATCACATACCCAATTGCACTTTGTTAAAATCAACATAAAAACATGAGTGAATTGTTTCGAAGAAATAGTTGCCGCCGAGCATATATGAGATGATGTTCGAATTCAGGTGGGCGTGTAACGGCAGCGTTAATACCAGTTCCATAAAAATAATACATTAATTAAGGTCTAGTTTGATTTTTATTTGAATGAGCAATTTGAATGAAAAGTGATGGGCCGGACAAGTACTTTTAGCACATATTTAAACATAATTTGTACCGACACGAAATCGACATCGAATATTGTGAATACCAAGGGATCCTGAAAGTCTGAGAAGAATCGATTTTCTTCTAAGTATCTGTCACCATAGAGTAACAAATGACTTTTACCTTTGATGCGATTTTTTGGTAACTTTTTGATTCACTAGAACTTTTTCAAGTTCCGGATGCTTCCCGTAGGAATGAATTTCTCACGTTCTATTTGAATTTTTTTTTCCTTTACAATATAATTACGGATTTGTATTTCTTCTAAATATAATGTTTTTTTCACGATTTGTGAAAGCTTTTCTTAATTGTGTTGTTGAAATTATTTACAGTTGGTTTCATAATTTTTTTTACATACCATTATGTTTTTAATTTTTTTCATTCGTCATCCGATGTACTCGTCACTTGCATTTATTTGACAACGTTTTGTTCATTTGAACACCAAACGTTTTTCATACATTACCAGGATTTAGCAGATTCATTTTTTTTATTCATTACGTTTGAAATGGTTTTTTTATAACCTTTAGTAATGAATTGCTCATTTGAAGCAAGTTTTAGAACTTTCTCAAGTTCCGGATACTTCCCGCAAGAATGAATTTTTCACGTTCTATTTGAATTTTTTTTTCCTTTACAAAATAATTCCAGTATTTTATTTTTTTTAATATAATGTTTTTTCATGATTTGAGAAAGCTTTTCTTAATTGTTTTATTCAAACACAGTTGGTTTCGTAATTTTTTTTACATACCATTATGTTAAAAATTTTGTCTATTCGTCATCCGATGTACTCGTCCCTTTTGCATTTATTTGACAACCTTTTGTTCCTTTGAACCAAATGTTTTTCATACATTACCAAGATTTAACAGATTCATTTTTTTTATTCATTACGTTTGAAATAGTTTTTTTTATAACCTTTAGTAATGAATTGCTCATTATTGAAGCAAGTTTCCAGAGAATAGATCGAACAACTTCTTATAAATCATCGAGCATTTATTTTTTGGACTACACGAGTAACACGTCGGGTTTCATTCATCAGTCGAGGTTACATAAAACATAAATGTACTTGTCTCCAATTTTTTTACAGCACTCATGCTGTTTTCACGGTTAGTTCGTATCTAAGGTTAACTTTCCCGATTTTGATGCCGAAACAAAAACGTTTCTGGGTTTAAACAACGTTTTTTCTACACGTGGGCCAAAGTCACCACCGATTTCTTTTAATACAAGATATAACGTTGAAAGTAATTTTCCATCGGCCGATATCATTGGTTGAATCGTATACGAATGGGTTGTCGAAGATATGGATTGAACAACGCATTCAATCTCTTTTGATCCTTGGTTTGCAAGAGTGCGACCGGAATGCATTTCAAATTGGAATCCACTTTGGTCCTAATTGTAAACGTTTTCCAGACCAATTTTTTGTAATTTTTCGAGACGTTATGCGATGTGCTCTTTTGAACTTATTAACCCAATTTTTTGATGCTTTGAATCGTGCATCGGAATTCATGAAATCTTTATGTGCGGTCAAAGCCCATCGTTGTAAATCAATATTATGTATGATCTTGCCACATTCAGTTGCTTCAATGAAGCGATTTAAAGTATATTGAGATATTTCATTCAATTTTTCTTTATAAGTCCCACCTTTATATATTTGATGAGCCCAACGCTTTAGTTGTGTTTTAGAAATTACTTTTCTAAAACGATATGCCACCGTACGAATATTTAAATTTTTTGTTTTTCCACTTCTCCTATACTCCACAGCTTTCTTCTTGTAATCAAATGAGAGTTCATCTTCATTTTTTGTACAATGAGATCCACCTGCTTCATCGGATGAAATTGAATCCCATTCCAATTCACTTATAGGTATATAAAATGTATTATGGCACCAGATTTGTCACTAAAAAAAAACAAATAAACATCAAAAATGTGTGCGAAAATCCGACCCATTTTTTGATGCTATTAAAAAATAAATAATTAATATCTCTTCAACGCGTTAAGCTACAGAGTTCGAAGAGGTCGCGATCGAAAGAAAAAAAAATAAAAAATACGTTAACTTATAATATTCTCTGGAATACTATAGTTAATTAATTATTAAAGAAACAAATTTTGAAAATTTTCGAAAACAATTGGAAACGCTATCGCTCCGGTAAAGAGTCTCTGGCAGCAACTCGTCATGTCATGTTGTTGTTATAAATGTACTTGTCTCAGAGTCGCTGCCGCGACTCTAGATTCAAGTTATATATTCGGGCGGCAAATTAAATATAGCAAACCAAATCATACTAAATATTTCGTTTTTTCGACAGATCATTTCAAAGAGTGGCTAACAGAAATCTATTTTCCGAATGTTGGTGACAGCAGTGCGCTCTTGATCGACTCTTGAAGTAGACACTGTCCAGGGATAGTTAATGAAGTAACTCCTCTTCATAAAAAAATTGTATTAGAAATTATTCCAATAGAAACAACAGGACAAATACAACCATTAGATGTGTTTGATTTTCGAATTTGGAAAAATTTTGTAAGGCACTTTTCAGACATAGCTATTCTTTCCGGTAGCGATATAAATCTACATTTAAGGAATAACATTATTAAACTGCAGTCACTTGTTCACAATCAACTGTCTTCTTCACGTTATGTTAATATGTTTAAATACGCATGGTACAAAGTGGCTATATAGAAAAAGTACCCCCTGAATTTACTAATCCTGTGATGTTTGGTTTTGGAGATAATTCGGAACCACGATGTCACATTTGTGGTGATTTAGCTGTTATAACATGTGCGTGGTGCAAAAAACCTTTGTGTCTCAAACATTTCTTTGAGGAGTATCATTATTGTAATGAATACATTCCATAATACGAAAGTAAAAGAACTAATAAGTGCATGGCAAGGTTTTCTATTCTACTTGTCCCAGACATCGTAATAACGAGAATACATGAATTGAAGGTTTCTAGGAAATAATATGGAAATATATATATTGAATAAAGTTTTATATAAAATGGAAAACATCATCTGATAGTTATTCACTTGTACTACAATTAATGGATGCACAAAACTAAACTGAAGGTAAATGATTTATGAGTATTTTAAGGCAAGGGTAGAACGCATACCTGGATACACTCATTTTCTATTTGACAATTTTTCTAATCTTGTTTTAATTTCAGGTAAAGTAAAAACTTTTTCGACGATAAAATAAAGAAAAATGTATAACAAACACGTTTTTTATGAAAATAAAATAATTATGAAAAGCTATACAATTAACGATTACATATTATTACAAAGCACTGAAAAATGAATAAATTTGCTATTTCAACTTTTGCCGTATCTATTTTAGTTTAGAGCCTTATTCCTTACTGATATATCAGTGTTTAACACAATAGATAGGATATCATAGAAAAATAAAACATATTTTAAGAAACCCACCTTATTCGTTTATGCTTTCAATAAAAAACTCTTTAATGGTATTGGCTAATTTCATTTCACTTTCATTCATCGGTATTTCGGGCTAATTCATCGTCATAAAATAAGTCGACCAAATATGTATGACATTCATTGGACTGATATGCATTTTTTAAAACGTTCATAGTATTCAATACGTACTCAACAATGCACACCTATGATCAGACAACTTTAGTGAACGGGAACCGCTTTAAAACTAATTTAAATGTGACAACAATGAGATTATATAGAGCCTTATCTTTTACCGATATATTTCTGTTTAACACAATAGCTAGGATATCATAGAAAAATAAAACGTATTTTAAGAAACCCACCTCACAGTTTGATGAAAACATGTTATCAGTTGAAATTGATAAAAAATCTTGCGTTTGAAAAAATTGACTCCTTTTAATGAGCGCTTGTGTCGGAAAAAAAAACCAATGTAGATTGATATGATTGAATTTCGAATCGGAATAATTAGGTTTACCATGGAAAAGTAGAGAAAAATGTACAAAAAAACACGTTTTTTATAAAAATAAAATGAAAACCATAAACTTCCCCTAGGGAAAAAAAGGTTGGGACAAGTACATTGATGGTATCGTGTTTGCTGATAATTCCATCCATAAAAAAAACTTAGAAACCGATGCCTCTTTCTTCTTATTTGATTCGAACAGCTAAATCAATTGAAAAAAATTCCATCTAATTTACGTGCAGCATTAAAATTTATCATATCAATTCGAGGGCAAGTATTTTCTAATGAATTGAAAAAAGTTACCACTTGAATTACGTGCAGCACTAAAATTTGTGATATCAATCGGTGGACAAGTATTTTATTAGTAACTCCAAAGTTCAACATTATGGAATTGTTCTAAGAAGCTTTTAAATCCAAAAATATCACATGCAAGCTAATCATTTCTTGCTCTATGGTGGCAGAGACTTACAAGAAAATCGATTCTTTTCAGACTTTCAGGAGCTTCTGATATTATTCACAATATTCGACGTCGATTGGATCGTTACAAATTATGTTTAAATATGAGTTAAAAGTACTTGTCCGGCCCAACACTATTTATTGAAATAAAAATCAATCATAAAAAAACGAAATTGTACGGCAGAATCGACGTCGAATATTGTGAATAATATCAGAAGCTCCTGAAAGTCTGAAAAGAATCGATTTTCTTATAAGTCTCTGCCACCATAGAGCAAGAAATGATTAGCTTGCATGTGATATTTTTGGATTTAAAAGCTTCTTAGAACAATTCCATAATGTTGAACTTTGGAGTTACTAATAAAATACTTGTCCACCGATTGATATCACAAATTTTAGTGCTGCACGTAATTCAAGTGGTAACTTTTTTCAATTCATTAGAAAATACTTGCCCTCGAATTGATATGATAAATTTTAATGCTGCACGTAAATTAGATGGAATTTTTTTCAATTGATTTAGCTGTTCGAATCAAATAAGAAGAAAGAGGCATCGGTTTCTAAGTTTTTTTATATGGATGGAATTATCAGCAAACACGACACCATCAATGTACTTGTCCCAACCTTTTTTTCCCTAGGGGAAGTTTATGGTTTGATATCACGTCTTTTTTCTCGAAAGTTCCTTATTTATGTTTTGACGACTATATAATTTTAATTTTAATTTCTATGAATTATTTACGATTTAATGCTTATAACATTGGTTTCCACGAAAAAAGACCTATTTTTTGTCAAAATTGTACTGGACATATTTCGTCACAGGTCTGTCCTCGGACTTCGGCGATTTTTTCCCTTGTACTCTAATATGTTTTGTCAATTAGGAACCCAAGAGCACGGCCGCAAGCGGGTTGGAGGCCGGGATATGAATTTCGGCTTATAGCGTAGGTTTCCACGAAAAAGACCTATTTTTCGTAAAAATTGAACTGGAAATATTTCGTCACAGGTCTGTTCTTGGACTTTGGCGATTTTTTTCCTTGTACTCTAACATGTTTTGTCAATCAGGAACACAAGAGCACGGTCGAAAGCGGGTTGGAGGCCGGGATATGATTTTCGGCTTATAACGTTTGGGTTCCACTAAAAAAGACTTTTTTTTCGTAAAAATTGAACTGGAAATATTTCGTCACAGGTTTGTTCTTGGACTTTGGCGATTTTTTTCCTTGTATCTTAATATGTTTTGTCAATTAGGAACCAAAGAGCACGATGGAAAGCGGGTTGGAGGCCGAGATATGATTTTCGGCTTATAACGTTGGTTTCTACGAAAAAAGACCTATTTTTCATCCAAATTGTACTGAAAATATTTCGTCACAGGTCTCTCCTTGGACTTTGGCGATTTTTTTCCTTGTACTCTAATATGTTTTGTCAATTAGGAACCAAAGAGCACGGTGAAAAGCAGGTTGTAGGTCGTGATATGATTTTCGGCTTATAACGTTGGTTTCCACGAAAAAAGACCTAAATTTCATCAAAATTGTACTGGAAATATTTCGATAGAGGTTTGTTCTTGGACTTTGGTGATTTTTCTCCTTGTCTTCTAATATGTTTTGTCCATTGGAAACTCAAGAGCATGTAGCAATGCGTGTTGCGGGCTGAGATATGATTTCCGGCTTATAACGTTAGTGAAAAGAAAGGAAAAGAGAAAAGATAGATCAAATTCAAGACACAACGAATACAACAGAATTGGCCATTTTTAAATGTCGTTTTTGCATTCTGAATCTAGACATTTTCGTGTCATCCAAAATATGCCCCCGATGAAATATATTTCCAAAGTTTGCAAGTGGCCGCGGAGATCCAATTATATCTACAGTTTGATAGTTGCAGAAAAAAGGCACCCGGAAACATTTATTATGTCAGAATTCAAAGAAGTAAAAAAAACTGAGCGTACTTGATTCAACAGAGCAACGGAATTCAAAGACGTTTAAGGTACCTGCATTGCTTGTGGAGAAAAACAATTTCATTTCAGGATAATTTAGAAATAAATTAGGAAATTCAGAAATTTAGCATAGAATTTAGAAAAAGGAAAATTAAGAAACCTGCAACACAGCACGAATGCTGTAAAAAAACTAGAGACAAGTACATTTATGCCCTCTGGGAAGTCATCTGTAAAATCATGGAAATCAATGGTCGTAAGACTTTAAATCCAAGAAACAAAACGTTGTTAAATAAATGCAGAAGTTGCCGAGTACATCGCACTACGAACAAAAGAATTACAAAAGAAGAAAAATAGGACACAACAAATTACAACCACAAAGAATACAAAGACAAAACATTACAAAAACAAATTGCGACTAAAATAAATTAAGATCATAAAAATTTTAAATAAATTACCCACGGAAAAAAATTATATACCAAAAAATTGAAACAAAAAAAATTTGGCCGTTGTACTTGGCGTTTTTTTTCTAGCTAATATTATCTAATTTACCTGTATCTTATACTCACAAATTCGAAAGTCGAGTAAAACGCCAAGTACAACGGCCAAATTTTTTTTGTTTCAATTTTTTGGTATATAATTTTTTTCCGTGGGTAATTTATTTAAAATTTTTATGATCTTAATTTATTTTAGTCGCAATTTGTTTTTGTAATGTTTTGTCTTTGTATTCTTTGTGGTTGTAATTTGTTGTGTCCTATTTTTCTTCTTTTGTAATTCTTTTGTTCGTAGTGCGATGTACTCGGCAACTTCTGCATTTATTTAACAACGTTTTGTTTCTTGGATTTAAAGTCTTACGACCATTGATTTCCATGATTTTACAGATGACTTCCCAGAGGGCATAAATGTACTTGTCTCTAGTTTTTTTACAGCATTCGTGCTGTGTTGCAGGTTTATTTGACGACTTTTTGTGTACTCGAAATCTGAAATTTTATGGGATACATTGAAAAATTGAAATAATGATCATAAAATTGAAACATCTGATCACCCAATAAAGCAGTTTATATATTCACCTACACCCATCTCTCTCTATATATTTATTTTGACATGCTGAAGCCGAATTCCAAAATACCGTGAAAATAGGTGAAAATTGCGAAAAATGGTCGTTGAGCAAAATTTTGTTGACCTAAATCTAGAATGTTTCTCGTGTTTTTCGAAAGTTCTGATAAACAAGGTTTCAGACAATATTTCGGATTTTTCGATTCTCACAAGTGACCCATGAATCTCATTGTCAGTATCCACTTATATATTTGAAGCCCCTGGCTCAAGGAATGTCTTGGTATGAATCAGTTGAGATTTCACACAATCTGGACAAGCGATGAGAATTTTTATTATGAGGTCCAAAAGCTTGGAATATTTCCATGAGGCACCCGAGACTTTGTAAAACCATGTTGACCAATTGATTTTGTTCTTCCGAACAGATGTACCAATATTGCGATCGTAGAAAATCACTCCGTATCGGTTTGAAGTTAAAAGTATTATTAGGAAATTGTGCACCCTTTCCACTGCAAAATCTATCGACATCAAAAAATCGAATTGAAACTTGAATATTACTTCAGAAATCAATTGACTGTAGAATTTTAATTAAAATTGAACATGACGCTAAACGAGTTTATCAGTTGTGCAGTTTATATTCTGTTTTAGGATGTTTTATCAAAAGGTAATGATTAAAAATGATGAATACAACGTTTTTATCACTCCTTCTTTCGGATTAACAAAATGTTTGCCGGTTCGTTTGCCTGTTTTGCTTTTGAACCAGGCAAATTTCCGGGTCCCTTCCTATTATTGTACCGCGAAACAAGACTCTGCAAGACCGGAAACGAAAAAAAAAACACGCATTAGTTTTGCTATGGCTGAATTTTCAAAAACCCAAGATTTCGCGGTGTCGAGGACGAAATGAACGGTGGTGTGAAAATAATATGTCAACTCGAGGAAAATACAAGAAATAATTCCCTGTCCGTCGAGTAAAGCTCGAATGACCGAGGAATGACCTTCCACAAGAAAAGCGAGTATAAAGTGTACGTAACAAGTTCTAATACTTTGGGAATCCATGAGCTTGGTTCGTTACGACAAAGTCTCCAAAACTTCTGTGTGAAATGAAAAATACCACCAAGCGGAACCATCTGACATTGCTCTGACTCGATAGCATACCATGAATAAATGACGAATGAGAAATAGTGAAGCTGCGACAAGCCTCTTCCACATTTATCAGCACTGGGGATCAAGGGACGCGGTAGCGGCTCGTATTGTTACAAGATTCTGCAATCGAAAACATGCAATTACTGTTTTACTTTGGAAAAACGTTTATCAGAAAATCTTTTAATCATAAATGACATTTCAAATGATTTGATTCCATCCAATAGTCGTAAGACTTTTAAAAGTTCTCTTTAAATTCAAGTCAATAATGAACATTTTTCTGCTTACTTGACAACCATAAACTACACGGCAGAACACACAGCACAGGCATTATTAACATTTTTTTATAGAAGTATCCAAAAGTCTGAGAATTTCAAAACCATTGTCACCAGCTTGTACGTATGCAATTACAATCGCAAGATCTCTATCATCATTTTTTTTTCAGACCACCAGAAATTTTCTCAATGCGTCGAGCCCTTGACTAGAATTAAACTTTCTTAGTGTTTTTCCATACAATGGGTTTGCTTCTTCGGTAGATATTTTTGTAGTCCTTGATCTTATTCGTCACTCCTATCTTGGGTTATTTTATTTATATTTTTCAATGGAATCTATCCAATTTTTGATAAAATAGCATAATGAAAATGATAATGATCATCTACAAATCTGATAATATTCAATTTTGGAGAGCTGATGAAAATTGTCGCCATGACAAAGATGCAGAGGCATGGATTTATTTATTTATTTAAATCTCCTTTAAAATGTAAAAGGATATTTAAAAACCAATTTCTCGTGAATTATTGAATAAAATGTTTTCCATATGATATAACAAATGAAACGAAAATGGAATGTGTAGGGAATTGAAATCTGAGTATATAATCAAACAAATATCGTAGACGAATATAAATTCTTCATTTGTTATTAAATAAAATGTTTTCCATGAGAATTGAATAAAGAATCAAAAATGTAATGTGTTAAATTGAATTATTGTAAAAATATATATATTCAACAAATATACCCATCTATAATATTCAATTCAATTTTACACATTTCCGTTTGGATTCAATATTTATATCATACACAATACATTTTATTTGAAAATTTATTCCGAACTAGGGTGCATTCCGTGCGATTAAGCGTGTGAATAGTTTTCTTGTAGCGCTGCAGCGCTACTTTTATTGCAACAGCGTCTTCAAGCCCACCAATCTTGAAGCAGTTCAATAAGAATAAACAGGAGTACAGGGGGATGGCTCCATAGTTTTCGATGTCCAGGTATATTTCTCAAGAGTTTTTGATGTCTAGGTATATTTCTCTACGGCTTTCGATGGCGAGGTCAACGGCTCCATAGTTTTCGATATTTAGGTCGCTGTAGTTTATGGGGTCGAGAACAATCTCTCAATGATTACCATGTTAACACTGTTATTGTCATTGTTTTTCGATGTTTGAGAGGACGTTTCCATGTTTCATTATCTTTTTCATCTCGTATCATGTTTCATTAGGTTCCAGTATCTAGATTGACAGTTTCATGTTTATCAGTGTCCGGTGATATTTATTCACGATATTCTGGGTTCTTGAAATCTCCCCTGTTATTGAAGACCATGGAGTCTTCGATCAGGATATCGATAACCATGATGAAATATATCCAGACATCGCAAACCATTGAGTCATCGACCTCGACATCGAAAGCTACGGGGAAAATACCTAGACATCAAAAACTGTGGAGCCGTCGACCTGGACATCGAAAACTATAGAGCTATCGACCCAAACTTTGAAAACCATGGATCCATCAACCTAGACATCGCAAACCGTAGAGAAACATAGCTAGACATGGAAAATTATGGAACTGTCGACCGGGATAGCGAAAACTATGGAGAACTATACCTGGACATGAAAAACCATGGAGAAATATGCCTAGGCATCGAAAAACATGGAGAAGTATACCTAGACATTAAAAACTATAGCGCCGACGACCTGGATAACGGAAACAGTGGAAAAAAATATACCTAGACATTGAAAACCATGAAGAAATATATCTGGACATCGAAAACTATGGAGGCGCCGACTTAAATCTCGAAAACCTTGCAGTCGTCGACCTAGATATCGAAAACTATGGAGCCGTCGATCTGGACATCAAAAACCATGGAACCGTCGACCTAGACATAAAAAACCATGGAGCCTTCGACCTAGACATCGAAAACCATAGAGCTGTCGACCTAGACATCAAAAGCCGTTAAGAAATATACCTAGGGTCGAAATCTATGAAGCCGTCGATGTGAATGGCAACGACTATCATGAATCATACCTAGACATCGAAAACCATGAAGAAATATACCTAGACATCGAAAACTATGGAGAAATATACGTAGACATCGAAGACTATGGACAAATATACCTGGACATCGAAAACCATGAGGAAATATACCTAGACATCGGAAACTACGGACCCATCGACCTAGACATCGAAATTCTTGGAGCCGTCGACCTAGACATTGAGAATCGTGGAGAAATATACTTAGACATCGAAAACCATGGAGAAATATACCTAGACTTCGAAAATCTGGGAGAAATCTATCTAGACATCGAAAACCATGGAGCTGTCGACCTAGACTTCGAAAACCTGGGAGAAATCTATCTAGACATCGAAAACCATGGAGCCGTCGACCTAGAAATCGAAAACTATCAAGCCACCTACGAGAGATGGATTTTGCTTGTGCCCTTGGTGAAAAGGGGTCGAGATCGTTTCTCTACTGCGTATGCACCGACACATCATTCTAACCTCGTACGATGACGCGCGTAATTATTTTTTTCCTGCAAGTTTTGCTCATACAAAAAATAAAGAATGTACGAATGTACATTTGGCGCATTCTTCACTTAAATTCACTCCAATGCTTATCATCAACGATAAACACGAGTAAAAAAAAGCCCAATCCAACGATTTACTCGATAGCATCATACCTACTAAAAGAACATTAAACGATAGCATCACACCGACTAAAAGAACATTAAAAAAAAGATTCGGCCACAATACGTGACTCAGATTTCTTGGTAAAACGAACATGTGGTATCCTTTAATCTCTGAATGATTCGATAACATTTCGTGAAATTGACAGCTTAAATTTTGAATACAACGGGGAACTGTCACTTTCCAAATTTTTGAAGCATGAACAGATTCATGGAAATATATAGGTATACAATTTGTATTATGACACCAGAAAAAAATATATAGATATATAAAATGTATTATGGCACCAGATTTGTCACTAAAGAAAAAACAAATAAACATCAAAAATGTGTGCGAAAAAATGCAACATTTTTTGATGAAATTAAAAAATAAATAATTAATATCTTTTCAATGCGTTAAGCTACAGAGTTCGTAGAGGTCGCGATCGAAAGATAAAAAAAAATAAAAAATACGTCATCTTGCAGGATTCTTTGGAATACTGTAATTATTCAGTTATTAAAGAAATAAATTTTGAGTGTTATCGAAAACAGCTGAAAAACACTCTCGCTCCGGTAAAGACTCTCTGGAAGCGACTCGTCATACATAAATGTACTTGTCTCAGAGTCGCTACCGCGACTCTAGATAATTAGTAAAGCTGAAAACTTTTGTGATGAATTTTTGAAATTACATGTTACGTTTGGAGTAAAAAATTTAAATAATTGGCACACATGCTGCGACACAAAAATATCAAAGTTTGAAGGTATTCGCTCCATACCGCAGTAATACAAACTTTAATACTATTTGAAAAGAAATACTTTAAAACTTGCTGAACAAAGTTCCATTACGTATTACCATAAAAATAGGGGGTGATACTTAGCACATATACTTATCCACAGAAATTTCCAAATTCGCAGGTATCTGCTGCAATTCAATGTATCTGTGCAATGAGTTTGGAAGACAGTAATTTCAAATCCATCCATAAATGAGCAACTGAAGACTTTTGTAATGAATTTTTCACTTCATATTTATGTTACGGTGCGAATCAAAAAATAAAATGAATGGCACAGTATATAAATTTTATAGTTTGCAGATTTTTGCTGTATTTCAATGATCCAAATCTATAGTATTAGAGTGGAAAGTTGTTAGAAGTCATGATGTTACATTGAAATGACATAGCGCACATAACATTCAGAAATTCTGTAGGTTTCCATGATGTTGGCAGGTATTATACTTAATTGCATCGAAAACTGAGCAACTGTACACTTATCGTAATCAATGTTTTCACCAATAATTCCGAAGATTCAACTTTTCATATTATCAGCAAAAAAAGCATCCAAAGACTTTTTGGAACAAGTTTCAAAATTCATTACTCGACAGACCAGGTGGAAAAAGAATAACTACACTTATATCAAGACCAGAAACTGTTTTGAGAATCTGTTGTACAAAATGTGCGATTGATGATCATAATTGGAAACCTCTTGAATCACGTTACCACAATCAGCATGAAGAAATAGTAGAAAATCCTAGGACACACATATTAGGCAACCAATTAATAATATGCATCGATCCGTTGCAAACCGATGGAGTCAAAACAAGGATCGGAAAGAGCAGAGCCATCGTTAAAAAGAAAAAAGACAGCGCAATTGAAAGAGAACAGAAATCAAAATTGTTTCATGTATCTGTGCATTAGTTTCTGAAGACAGTAATTTCAGATCTATTCAGAAATAAGTAGGTGAAGACTTTAGTAATGAATATCTTCGTTAATATATTCCAGTCGGAACCAAAAAGTTAAAAGATTGGCATACCTGCTATTTCACAGAAATATCAAAGTTCATAGGTACTTGCTACGTACCAGTTATACAGACTTTGGTGCTATAGGGAAAAACACTTCAAAATTACATGAACCACATTTTTGAAACTTATTATGACACATTCAAAAAAAAAGTGACAGATACGATGCATGTTGAAGCAAGCAAAATGCTGTAACTTTGTATGTCTCCATGGTTATCCGCAGACAAAATATTTGATCACATCCAAAAATGATCAGGTGTAGACTTACAGACATGAATTTTTCAACCCACAATGCCAATCGCAAACATGGTCTGGAAATATTCAATATACATGTCGCTTCATCACTTTGTCGAACTTTAGAGGTGTTCATTGCATTTCGAAGATACAAATTTTGATATCATGAAAATTAAGCACCCAATGACTTATTGAAATGAATTTCCAAATTTATCATGTAACAACTCAAGTGAATATATCTATGCATTTACATGGCCCAAAGATTTTTCAAAACTTGGGTGTATGAACAAGCAATCATGAAGGCTTTTTGTTATAAATATTTCAAATTATCTTGTTGAAATTAATATAAAAAAATAGAAATACGAATATCTCTCGTATTGTCTGGAGAACAAATAGAAATTGGTATGACAATACACTGTAAGCTAAGGAGGTGGAAAAAAGAGACCGGTGAACACAGCCAAACTAAATGAAAGAAATTATGACAACAATACATTGAATTACTTGACCAAAGTTTTTTAAAATTTATTTGAATTCGTTTACACACAACCATCCACCTCTTTCTTTAATGTAATTACACAACATAGAATTTCTGTTTGGAAAGAACATTTTAGAGGTTATAATGAACGAACGTTTTTTTTTCTCATTATTATTATTATTATTATTCAACACTAATTAGTCACGTCATTAATAATATCGATTCCTTCCACTTTTCAATAACCACTTTTATTTTTCTACACTCTGCACGCAACAGCACTCCGGCGGTCATAACCTCAAACGTCAACATGACGCGAAATCTCGCAAATTTGCTATCTATGTATATATTACGATATCGAAGTAGAACAGATAATTCTTAATTTTCACGACACACATTATTCACGTTTTCACTTCTCAACATTTTACTCACTCTCAGTACACTGTATGAGATCAATTAATCCACTTTTGAGGTTTTATTTATTATAGATATTATTGTCGTGAATTGGACTCGAAACTTATTGAAACTTCTTTTATGAAAAAAATAAAATTGATTATATCCACTGCTATTTCCAATAATGTTTTATTTATTTAAACGAAATTTGCAAATCTTGCACCGTTGATTCACGGGGCTACGATCGCAATCACTTTATAATAACATAACAGACGATAACAGACGGTATACAAGAAAACATTGAGGACTATCAGAAACTTTCTCATCGGCGATTGGTCGAGACGAATAGATTCTCACCGGTGATTGGTTATGATGGGCATCAAGAAGCCCTTGTATGCATCGGTCTGACAATGAACCCATATACGGATACGTCAGCTGCGTAAATGTGTTGGTACTTTTTGCATAATCTTGAGCCCGTGCAAAGTTTTTTCTCAGCAATTACGCCACCGATCATGCTGATTTTGGGCGCAATCGAAAGAGAATTTCTTAATTAGCTGAAAGTTCAATTTTCAAATTGCGACATAACTCCTGAGCTTCGCAATTCAAGAAAATGACATGTCGATTTTACCCCCACCACCGCGAATCGTTTTATTCAGAGATAATAATATCTCGGCGAGAGCCTCGGGCCAGCAGACGACAGGGCTGTCAATGTACTTGTCCCGAGACTCTGCCGAGTCTCTTGATACAATTGACGATTATATATTATTGCAAAGCACTGAAAAATGAATAAATTTGCCATTTAAACTTTTGCCGTATCTATTTTAGTTACGGAGATATCAACGAAAAACGAAAAAACGACCGATTTTGAGGAATTAATTTCACCCCTTAAATATGCGAGTGGGCAGCTAATTTTTTGTGAGGGTTTATACTTTGATGTGAACTACAAAATGTAATTTTTTCAACCCAGGTTGTGGGGGTACACTAAGGTGACTTTCCTTGTCAGTTACTAACTGTACTTTTTTTTACAATCACAACCAGTTATATACACTGACACTCGTCTTTCGATCGAAATTATGCCTACTGTTACCGTGCTACATCTTTTTTAAATGTCTGCTGTGCTGCTGTGCTACGTTGTCGTCAGATTTTCAATCATCAACAAACAATCATAACATCTAAAAATGGATGTCGTCAGATCCAACCAATCAGAAACTCAAGAGCATCAAAGTGCCTTTGATGGTGTTATAATATACAGACACATAAATTCTTGAATGTATTGGTAACTTTTGCATAATCTTGAGCCCGTGCAAAGTTTTTTCTAAGCAATTACGCCACCGATCATGCTGATTTTGGGTGGAATCGAAAGAGCAATTATTAATTAATCTTCTCAATTTTCAAAGCCTCAGATGACTCAGAAGTAATTCAAAAAAATCACTTGCCAATTTTAATCACTTGCCAATTTTACTCCCACCACCGTGAATCGTTTTATTCAGAGAAAGTATACTCGGCGAGAGCCTCGGGCCAGTAGCAGACGACAGGGCTGTCAATGTACTTGTCCCGAGACTCTACCGAGTCTCTTGATGAACTAAGAAATTCTTTACTGAAGTCTTCAGCTGTCCATTTCTGAATATGTCTGACAATTGTTGCGTTGAAACCGAATGTACAAATACATCAAACAATTTTGAATTCCATTGTCTTTTAAGTGCACTGTCTTTTTTTAATTTTGGCTTCATTCATTTGAAAAGTCTGTGATGCTTTATCTGTTAGTATCAAAATATGAATGATTAAACCGCGGTAGACACGTGCAAACTTTAAAAATTCTGTGCGTTGATATGTGCACTAAGCATAATCACTTCCTATTTTTGATCATAGTAATATGGATTTTAAAAAATACTACAAAAAGTCGTCGATGGCTTATTTTTGGATGACATCAGAATTTATGGTTTCTGGATGCAATATATGCATTGAAAGGTAAGCAAGTCTGTTGGTTTTGACATGCTTTATACTTTTTTTTTCTCCGGTTGGACCTTGTCGTCTATGTGCAAACTTTGAAAATTTTGTGCATTGACACCTGTGCTGAGTATTTCCACTCTGCATCTCTGGATATGGTAACATGAATTGAAAAGAATGCTGCAAAAAGTCATCGGAGGCACATTTTTGAATGACATGAAAATTTCGAGCTTCATCGATTAGTAAAATGTTTTCAAACGAGGCCTTTAAGTGCTATAGGATTGTAATGTTTTTGAGTGGTGAATATGATTTTTTTCACGGTTTGAAGAAACTTTTTATATGGTGCGAAATTTTTCTTTCCCTTTTTTGTGGTATTCCTTCTTTCTTGGTATGAAGACTTGGGAAAAATCGCCAAAGTCTAAGCGATCTGTGGCGATAATTTTTTATATCAAATTTCACAAGTCAAAAATCAAATTCAAACAAATGTTATAAGCCGAAATTATTCTCGGCCTACAACACGAATTTCTCCATGCTCTTGGGTTCCTAATGGACAAAACATATTAGAGTTCAAGGGGGAAAATCGCCAAAGTCCAAGGACAGACCTGTGCCGACATACTTTCAGTACAATTTCGACGTCTTTTTTCATGGAAACCAAAATTACAAACCAAAAATCATATCTCGGCCTGCACTCGCATTCCACCGTGCTTTTGGGTTCCTAATGGGCATAACATATTAGAGTAAAAGGGGAAAATCGCCAAAAAAGGCGCCTGGAACTCTACCCCTGTGGTTGTGCGGAAATAAAGTGTTCACAGTATCATATTGTTGTGCCCGTACATCGCACTCCTAAAATAAAGAGTATATAAATTAAGCGTTCTCAGCATAAATGCATCGACGGCGAAATACCGACGTTCTCGAACGAGCGCATCGACCCTCGATGTCATCATCGAAACTTCGAGAAAGAATATCACGCCATATTGTCGCGAGAGGGGGAAAAACCCCCAAGTCTATAAATTTACCAACTAACCAAAATTCGACAGTCTTTGACGAGAATTGTAACGATCGGTCTCGAGGCAATAAAACCTCGAATTTGTAACTTCTTAAATAAACTTATTGTTAACTTGTTGTAAAAGTATCGAGTTGGAGTTCAGCTCTTTTGGCCTAAATCCCTTAAATACTCGTCCTTGATAACTCGTCCCTTCGCGACGGTCTTCGCGGACACAACATTGGTGGCAGCGGTGGGATTGCCACTACTCGAGAAACCCGACACGTCTACGATAGTCAAACGGAAGGAATTCAAATTGCTGAGGAGGACCGATAATTCTAGAAAAGTCGATGTATCGAACG
Source organism: Venturia canescens (assembly GCF_019457755.1). Lineage (NCBI taxonomy): Eukaryota > Metazoa > Arthropoda > Insecta > Hymenoptera > Ichneumonidae > Venturia > Venturia canescens. The sequence goes on along the minus strand of NC_057431.1, from coordinate 14,237,694 downwards.
GACGTTCGATCACCGATCATCGCATCCAAGGCAGACCGATCTACGTCAAGATTCAACCCAAAATACGACTGGAGCTGGAGCGGAAGAAATTCAACACGACAACAAATCCGAACATCATGTTAGCGATCATCTTACTGTAAGTGACGGAACATTATTAAAAAACATTGTAATCCGCCAAAGCCAGATCGTATATAAAAATTTATATGTCAGACGACGAGTACGCTGAACGTCTCAAATTACCGGGCGTAAGCACTATTTCGCGTTCGCTCAATTCATTTTTCGACGATAAACTCGACTACAATCGCGAAAGAAAAAACGAAATCACCTCGCAAAGTAGAAGGCGACGAAGTAGCGCCCAATCTTTAAATCGATCTCCGACATCGGAAGACGATTATTTAGACGCGGAAAATACGCCGGAAAATTCGGTAGTAGAAACAACAGATCCTTTAGTATCAACAATGGTCGAAACAGTAAATTTAGACACAACGGGAGATAATCAGAATTCCGGAAATCCCGGAAATAGTCGAAATAATAATCCCGGAAACCCTGGAAATAATGGCGAAAATAATAGAGGAAATAGTTCTCAAAATTCCTCTCCAAATCACTCGCGAACTAACAGGCTTCGAGGCTCAATGTCTCTTAAAGAAGCGCGTAGTTTAATTCCTCGATTCGACGGTTCAAAACCGGAAGAAGCGCGAGAACTTGTAGACTCTTTCGCTCATGTCAATAAACATATTTTAGAAGAGGACCAAGAGATTCTCCTAGAATCAGTGTTAACTACTAAATTAACTGGTAAAGCTCGAGCAGAAGTACGATATAAAAATATTCCAGATTTTGAAACGTTTAAATCCGTTATGTTAGAAATATTCTGCGGTACGAGAACCGTAGGAGCCCTTCAAACAGAGCTGTATTCTTGTCGACAGAAATTTAACGAATCAGTAAAAGAATTCGGAAGAAGAGTAGAAGACACAATGATGGAATTAATTGATGCAAGTATAAAAAAGCACTCGACAATGATCGAACAAATGGCGGTAGAAAAACACATACGCGAAGTAGCCCTTTCGAGTTTCACTCAAGGTCTCAAACGCGAATATCAAACAATCATTAAAGCTAGGGCATACCCAACCCTTAACGAAGCAATTACAGCCGCGATAGACGAAGAAAAAATACAGCAGGGAACTCGTAGAGAACCCGGAAATACTATTATTTGCAGTAAGTGTAATAAAAGGGGCCACATTGCACGCGACTGTAGAAGCTCAGGGAATAAAAACGGTAATAATGGGAATAATGGTAACTACAATCAGCATAACCAAAACAAAAGCATAAATTCCGTTTTCTGCAATTATTGCAAAAAACCAGGTCACGTCTATGATGACTGCTGGAATAGAAAAAATAACAATGGTAATCAAGGAAATCAACAAGGAAATAATAATAGGGGAAATCAAGGAAACCGTGGAAATCAAAACAACAGAAATAACGGGAATTATAATCGCGGAAATCAAGGCAATAGAGGCCAAAATAAAGGTCATCAGAATAATAAACAAAACAACAACAGTTCAAATAATCAAGGTAATATTCAAAGTCAAAATCAACCAAACAACGGGAATGCGGGAGAAAAGAAAACGATAGGGTCGCTGAACCTCAGTCTCCTTGCACGTACGGCCGAGCGAAAGAACGCGCGCGTCAGCTGTTTGGAGGCCGAGCGAGCTACAGGCTCACCCACACCTCAGGCAAACCAAACGCGAATAAAACTAGAAATAAATTCTTTCGGTTCCTGGGGAATGGCTAGCGATTTTTATATCCCGTCACCGCACGCAATAAATTCAGCTCTCCTTTTGAAAGCTGATACGGGAGCCCAATGCAGCATAATTAAAAGGGGCGCTCTAAAAGAAGATACCGAAATAATCGACGAAACCGTCGAACTGACTGGCGTCGGAGGACAAGCCTTCAACGCCCTGTGTAAAGTCATACTCGAGATCGAAACGCCCGCCGTCAACATTCTTCACGGATTTTTCGTCGTCGACAACGACGTTCCAATCAAAACAGACGGAATCCTGGGACTCGATTTCATGAAAAAACACAAGGTCGACATATTGGGTGGCCGTATAATCAAAATATATGGTCACGTCGAGCCTTTAGTGAACGGTTCGGAGAAATTAAAATTACCCCCTCGTTCCGAGAGTATTCACTACGTGAAAGCAAAAAAACTGGCAATCGGATGCGTAGCAGCCAGAGAAATCGAAAAAGGAATAAAAATAGGACAAGGGACGGTTCACGAAAAAAGTATGATTTTCCCCATCTCTTTTCTAAACACGTTAGACCAGGAAGTCTCGATCGAAAGACCGACGGTCGAAATCGAAGAAATAGGAAGCGTCCAAGAACAAAATCAAACGAAAACAGGCGAAACGGCGAGCGGTCCAGCCAAGGAAGAAATCTACGTCACCAACGCCGAAGAAAAAGGTAACAGAGTAAGTCGAATAATGATGCAAATTGGTGAACATTCGCACCTCAACAAAGAGGAAGAAAAATTTCTACAAGAATTTTGCCAGGAATTCGGAGATGTATTCCACCTGGAAGGAGAATCTTTAGGAAATACGAGCTTAGTAGAACATCGCATCTACACGAAAAAGGACACCGTACCAGTCAATATTCGACCGTACCGACTGCCCGAGAATCACAAACTAGAAGTGATGACTCAGACGCAGGAAATGCTTAAAGCCGGAATAATTAGGCCAAGCAGAAGTCCGTGGAACGCGCCATTACTGGTCGTTCCTAAAAAAGCAGACGCTCAAGGTAACGTCAAGAAGAGAGTCGTAGTTGACTTCAGAAAATTGAACGAGGTCACCGAGGGAGATTCTTACCCTCTGCCCAATATCACAGAGATCTTGGATCAATTGGGAAAAGCAAAGTACTTCACCACACTTGATCTTGCCTCTGGATTTCATCAAATTCCGATGGCGGAAGAAGACAAACAAAAAACTGCCTTTTCAACTCCGTTGGGCCACTACGAATACAATCGAATGCCTTTCGGATTAAAAAACGCACCACCGACTTTCCAAAGATTGATGGATGCTGTTTTAGCAGGTCTTCAAGGTCTCAAATGTTACGTTTACCTGGACGATATCGTAATACACGGATCAAGTTTCAAGGAACACAACGAACGACTACGAGATGTCTTCAAACGTTTGAGAGAAGCTCAATTAAAAGTGCAACCGAAGAAATGCCAATTTCTGAGAAAAGAAACGCAATATTTGGGTCACATCATCACAGAAGTGGGAGTGAAACCCGATCCGGAGAAAATCAAGGCTGTAAAAAATTTTCCTTCACCAAAAAATGTTAAAGAAGTCCAATCATTCCTGGGACTCGCAGGATACTACAGAAAATTCATTCAAGATTTTTCAAAACTCGCAAAACCATTAACAGAGCTGATAAAAAAGGACAGAAAATTCGAGTGGAACGAGCATACGCAGGCAGCGTTCGAGACGTTAAAAGAAACACTCAGCACCGCACCAATACTTCAATATCCCGACTTCACGAAGCCGTTCGTCGTCACCACCGACGCATCGGACAAGGCAATCGGAGCTATCTTATCACAGGGAAAAGTAGGGGAAGATCTACCAATTTGTTATGCGAGCAGAACGCTAAACAAAGCGGAAAGAAACTACTCAGCAACGGAAAAGGAAATGCTGGCAATAGTTTGGGCTGTACATCAGTTTCGCCCGTACATTTATGGAACGAAATTCACTATCGTTACCGATCATCAACCCCTCACCTGGTTATTCAACGTAAAAGATCCAGGCTCCAGACTAATGCGGTGGAGAATAAAATTAGAAGAATACACATACAAAATTGAATATAAAGAAGGCAAAAAGAACACTAATGCTGACGCACTGAGCCGCATATACGCAATCACGCGCAGTCAAAACAAAAACACAGATCAGCTGCAAAAAGAAGGAAGAGGAAGGCCGCGAAAAATCAGAGCCGACGCGACTCCATCTTCTTCAACAACACCAGCCTCCTCGGACAATCGGTCCAGCCCTAATCATAATGGCCGACTTGATAATCAGCCGAGTGTGGCTGAAGATAAAAATGAGACGCATATAGTGGACAGCGACGAAGGAGATAGCGAGAGTGAAACCGAACACCTCGACTCCGACGCGACGGACCTGTCAGAGAAAGACAGAAAAACAATACTACGAGAGTATCACGACACGCCTCTCGGAGGACACCCCGGAGTAAAAAGAATGACTCAACGAATTCAAGAAAAGTATCGTTGGCCGGGAATGAAAAAGGAAATAAAAGAATACGTAGCGAAATGCGACAAATGTCAAAAGAATAAAGTAACGAAGCTAAATCGAGCACCGATGATTATCACCGACACTCCAGAAAGAGCATTTGAAAAATGCGCGGTCGATATAGTAGGACCTCTACCCGAAACCGACCGGAGAAATAAATATATTCTAACAGCACAATGTTTATTAACAAAATTTTCCGAAGCAATTCCATTGGAAAATCAGGAGGCACAAGAAGTAGCAAGGGCATTGACCACTCGGATCATTTGCCAGCATGGACCTCCTCAAACCATTCTCTCTGATCAGGGAACGAATTTTCTGAGCGACGTTTTTAAGGAAACGTGCAAATTATTACGCATCAAGAAAATTCAAACAACCGCATATCATCCACAATCAAACGGAGCATTGGAAAGATCCCATCGCACTCTGGCAGAATATTTAAAACATTTCGTCCAGGAGGATCAAAGGGATTGGGATTTATGGCTACCATACGCCATGTATACATACAATACTACACCTCACTCATCTACAGGATTCACCCCGTATGAATTGAGGTATGGTCAAAAACCTGTTTTACCGACTGCACTCAAAGAGCCGCCGAGAACCACATACTCGTACGACGACTATGCAGCCGAACTCCGAGAACGACTGCGAGCGACCTGGCAAGCCGCGAGAGAAAAATTAATGGAAAAAAAGGAGAAAATAGCGGAAAAACAATGGGAAACTGCAAAAAACATCGAGTATCGCGTTGGCGATAAAGTACTGTTGCTCGACTCAACAGTTCGTCGAGGCAGATCAGCAAAATTAACACCAAAATGGACAGGACCATTTGAAATAAAAAGTAAGGATTCACCAGTAAACTACAGTATCGGCAAGGGACGCAGAACTGTACGAGTCCACGTAGAACGGATCAAGCCCTACGTTACCCACTAGCCGACTGCAGTGAGTCTCGCTACAGCTCACGGCACTACAGACAGAAAACCACTGCTCGATGACCATTAACTTCACGCTGGACACGACGCAGACGGTAGCGGACAGGCACACGTCCGCGACAACTTCATAGAACAAGCAACAATCAGAACACATGGACATCTTAACGAAATCAAACACCAAGAGAATTACTAAAACGAATAACAGAAAATAAACAAAAATAATCTAAAATAAATATAATTCAATGGAAACAAGAATAAAATTACAATAAGAAATCAAAACGAAACATAATGGGGAAAAAGTATACACAAATAAATACCGCTAATACACAAATTACACGATAAAACCCGAATTTATTAACATCAATATCGAAAAATACAAAATTGCAAAATGAACCACAACATTGGTTATTAACTCAATTAATTTATTCCATTATATGGTCAACATAGACTTAATATACTAATCGACGTCATACGCCGAAAGGACGCCGAGGGGGTGATCCCAGGCCGGATGGTCCCAGTCGGACTCGGGATGAACCTGCCCCCACCTCCCCTCAAACATCCACCGGATGAAACCGGCATCGAAGTCCCAGGTTCCCCAGGGACAGCCGAGATCATCCAAAGACGAGCATTTGGAATACCGGCGGTATTCGGCCTCATCCTCGATGTATGCCTGTAACATCATAGAAAAACTTAAATATTAATGAAAATAATTATAAAAAAGGGAACAGGAACCGTAGAAACAAAGGAATAGAATAAAGAAACAGAATAAGAGAATAGAATAAATAAACAAAAAAAAAAAAAAATTTTCAATAAATCTTTATGAACGACGCTAAATATAAAAAATAATAAAAAAAAAAAAAAAAGGAAAAATAATAAAAATAAATAATAAATTAAATAAAACTTACAATAAATTCGTAGCGTAAAGATAACACCACGAACTCCAACATTTTCGACGATGTAGTGCCACGTCGTCGCTCGGGCATAGGCGGCCCAAACACAATCCGCTGAAAAGCAGAAAAAACATATTAAAGCCCACCAAGTGGATTAAAATAAAAAATATCAATAATAGATAAATAGACAAACTTACCGAAACCTCCCTTCGCCGAGTCTCAACCAACTCGGCAACCAAAGAATGATAATAGCTGTTTATAACTCCGGCCATGATACCGGACTTCGAAATCTGCTTTTATAAAAACTTCTACTGAAAATGCACAAATGACGTTCGAAGAACAAGTGAACGCGACAAAATTCGCGACCAACCCAACAGTAACCAGGGAATGCCAAAACGCTAACTCAACAAATTAACCGGAAGCTGGGAAAGAGACAGAATATATGGGTCACATTTTTCAAACGGGCCGGGAAAGAAATAGCCTACAATACCCACCCAACCCACTTACCGACATCCTGATAAGTTAAATTCTACCCTACCGACCGACTAGCAACTAACTCAAACAACCCATTACAGGTGTGCGAGCGCAATAACAGCCGTAGGAGGGATTGAATCCTCGGTAAACAACGAATACCGAATTGACAATTTCCAAACCTCACCAGGGATATACTTCGAGGAAATAGGATCGTTATATTTGGTAAAAGGAACATGGAAATTAGTAATCCACTTGGATCTACACTATATGGAAAGAAAAGCAGACGTTTTATTCAAAACACTAAAAACTTTGGAAAAATTATGCAACAAAACGACTGACGATTCACTATGTTCCACCGTAGACAGCACATTAAAACCTTTATTGAAGAAAATCAGTTCCTCAATAACAGCGATATACAACTTCGTAGGCACAGGAGAAAATAGAAACAAAAGAGGATTAATTAACGGTCTAGGAACAGTAATCAAAGCAATAACTGGGAATCTCGACCAAGATGACGCAGAAAAAATAGACAAAAACATTGACGACATAATAACAAGACAAAAAACTGACGAAGATATGTTAAAAGAAAATGTACAAATTCTAGAATCTACACTAAAACTCTATAACGAATCCGCTTCCGGAATATTAGACAGAATGGACAATTTAATGCACATGATAGAAAGAGTCAAAAACACGGTAGAAAGTCAGTTTTCAACAATAAAAAAGAAACAAATGATAGACGAAAATATAAACGTATTTGCAACGACAGTCGAAGCGTTTACAAGCGACGTAAATCAACTAGCAAACTTTTTAACAGAAATTTACAAGGGAACAATAAACCCTACGGTAATTTCACCTAAACAATTAGCCGACTATTTAATAGAAGCAACTCCTTACATTCCTAAAGGATTAAACTTTCCAACAAACATTAAGAGTAGCGAAATGACTAACTTACTGAAAACAGCAGAAATCACTAGCTATACAGCAAAACTACGATTTGTTCTAATTATCAAATTCCCTTTAGTCGAAAGTCCAATTTTGAAAGTCAACAAAGTCTACCCACTACCTACGAAAATCAATGAAAATCAATTCCAATTCATAGAAACTACATCTAAAATAATTATCGTTGACAACTACAAAAGAATGTATATAACAATGACTGAAGAAGATTTAAACAAGGCCAGAAAAGTCGACAATATTTATTACTACAAACCTAAACAGTCATTACAAACAATAAACGGCAATACGCCATGCGAAATAGCGATTTATTTAGGAAATAATCCCGAAAAACCACGATGTAATCAACGAATTGTAAAACTCGAGAAAACATTAATAATCGCACTAGAAAAAGAAGGTAGATGGCTATTCGTAGCCCCAAAACCCGAAAGCGTAAGAATAGATTGTAAAAATAAGTCTACGACACACGAAATAATCCACAACACAGGATTACTGGCTTTGGACGGAAAATGTTCCGCCACATCAATTAATTTTCAATTGTTTTCTCTAAATGAACAGCGACAAAATGAATTTATAACATATGTACCATTATACAACTTAACAAACGCAATTGGAATGGTAAACGCTAATCACCCTATTTTCAATTACAGCGTACCATCAAAAATAATTACCAATCCACTAGAAACGAACGCATTAGGAGAAAGAATCGAAATTCTTAAGAAAAAACTAAATGAAGAACCAAATATTTGGGCACATCCCTATCATATAATCGGAAATTATTCTATAAGTGCCATTAGCATGACTATGATCATTATAATAATCATCATATTAACAATTTTCAAAGCTAAACATTGTCAACGAATTCGATTAATACATCAAACTAATGATATCGAACTAGCCCCGACTTTCGTGGCAAGACCAAAAATTATAGAAGAACTCGCATCTGAATCTACTAACGACAAAATTGTTATCAGAAAAGCAAAATCAAAAAACGCAAATAAAAATGGATCATTGTAACTAGAAAAAAAAAAAAAAAAAAACTTACATTAAACAGGAAAGGTACTAGAAAACGAAATCGTTCAAATTTAATTATTTTATTCCGTGCGAAAAAGTAGCCGAAATGAATTTCGTCTCCCGAAGGGGGGAGGGATGTTGTGCCCGTACATCGCACTCCTAAAATAAAGAGTATATAAATTAAGCGTTCTCAGCATAAATGCATCGACGGCGAAATACCGACGTTCTCGAACGAGCGCATCGACCCTCGATGTCATCATCGAAACTTCGAGAAAGAATATCACGCCATATTGTCGCGAGAGGGGGAAAAACCCCCAAGTCTATAAATTTACCAACTAACCAAAATTCGACAGTCTTTGACGAGAATTGTAACGATCGGTCTCGAGGCAATAAAACCTCGAATTTGTAACTTCTTAAATAAACTTATTGTTAACTTGTTGTAAAAGTATCGAGTTGGAGTTCAGCTCTTTTGGCCTAAATCCCTTAAATACTCGTCCTTGATAACTCGTCCCTTCGCGACGGTCTTCGCGGACACAACAATATCATTATCGTAAATATTTTTGATTTTTGAAAATGTAGTAACAAAATAATAATCTTAAAAAACGTACTAGCAATATAACACATGAAAATCGAAACTAAAATCCTATAGCCATCAAAACGAAATCAAGGAAGTTGAGAAAAAAAACGTGATATCAAACCCCAAAATTCCCCTAGGGAAAAAAAAGGTTGGGACAAGTACATTGATGGTTCCTTGTTTGTGAATGGAATAGAAGAAAAATTCAAAATCAGGAAAAAAAATTATATAAATAAAAAATAAAAAATAAAAAACAATCGAAATACATTCTATTAAAATATTTAAAAAAAGTATAAATCAGGAAAAAAATTCTATTAACACAACAATAAGAAAAATAATTTTTTTTTTTTTAATTCATAAATATTGAACAAATTAAAAAATTCACTATCCAAGTTACGTGCAGTATAAAAATGTATGATATCAATTGGAGGCCAAGTATTTATTGATAATTTGGAATATTTACCGAAAAAATTGGAAACTTTAATTGAAAAATTAACGTTTTATCCATAGGAGCGTCTAATCATTCATCAAGAGACTCGGTAGAGTCTCGGGACAAGTACATTGACAGCCCTGTCGTCTGCTGGCCCGAGCTCGCCGAGACTATCTTTTCTCTGAATAAAACGATTCGCGGTGGTGGGGGTAAAATTGGCATGTCATTTTGTTCAATTACGAAACTCTTGAGTCATCTGAGGCTTTGAAAATTGAACTGGAGATTAATTAATAAATTCTCTTTCGATTCCACCCACAATCAGCATGATCGGTGGCGTAATTGCTGAGAAAAAACTTTGCACAGGCTCAAGATTATGCAAAAGTTACCAACACATTCTAGAGTTTATGCGTCTGTATTTACAACACAATCAAAGGCACTTTGATGCTCTCGAGTTTCTGATTGGTTGGATCTGACGACATCCATTTTTCAACGTTGTGATTGGTTGTTGAAATTAGTTGTTGATGATTGGAAATCTGACGTCAACTTCAGAACGTAGCACACGGCGCAGCACAGCTGGTAACAGCAGTCATAAATTCGATCGATATTACATATAATATGTACAAACCATGTGTCAGTTTTTGATCGTATGAACAGAGTTTCGACATTACGAAGTGCGTGCGGGATCAATAAAAAAATAATTTTCGTCATCTAAAGAAGTGCATAATACTATTTATTTTGTTATTTGTGATATATTAAACCGGTATCAAAGCGGCCGCGTAAATGTAGTCTGTGATGTGTGTGTGAAAAAGAATATAAAAAATGCGCGATGCATATGTCAACGAAACTTTTCAAGATTTCATCATTTCGTTCGATTGGAAATAAGTGTTAACTGAAATAATCCTTCAATTAAACCAGAATACGAGAAATATTGTCCAGTGCGAATATATTGTCAGTGGCGTGATTATATATCATGTGTACATAGGTTATATATACGAATAAATAGAACAAAAATACACGCAACTGTTAGAATGATATTAGAAACTTTAATTGAATAAATATTTTCTAATTTATTTCTTGTGTCGTCATTATTTTTAAACATCCCCATATTTTGCTTGATATTCAGTTTGGCTCTGCCCTCTCCGATCCTTGTTTTCACCCCATCAGTTTGCAGCGGATCGATTCATATTATTAATTCGTTCCCTAATATGTGTCCTATGATTTTCTACTCCTTCATGATGATTGTGGTAACATGATTCGAGAGGTTTCTAACCACGATCTTGAATTACACATTTTGTAAATCAGATTTTCAAAAAAACATCTGGTCTTGGTATAGTGTGTAGTTATTCTTTTCCCATTAGGTCTGACGAGTGATAAATTTGGAAACTTTTACAGAAAGCCTATGGATGCTTTTTTTGCTGATGATATGAAAAGTCGTATCTTAGGAATGCGGTATGCAAACACAAATTTTGATAACAAAACTTATAGAATGACATGTATGTTGAGTATTTCCACTTTGCAAACTACAAATATGGAATTATTATAGAAAAAATTCATTCCGATAAGTCTACTGTTGCTCAGTTTTGGATGCTATCAAATATGATGCCTACCAACATCCCCAGAAACTTACAGAATTGCTGAATGCAATGTGCGCTATGTCATTTTAATGTAACATCATGACTTTTGACAACTTTTCATTACAATGCTGTAGATTCGGATCATTAAAATACTGCGAAAATCTGCAAACTATACAATTTAAATACTGTGCCATTCATTTTACATTTTGACTCTAACTGTAACATCTATATGAAGTAAAAAATTGATTATAAAAGTCTTCAGTTGCTCATTTATGGATAGATTTGAAATTGCTGTCTTCGAAGCTCATTGCGCAGATACATTGAACCGCAGCAGATACCTGCGAACTCTGAAATTTCTGTGGATAAATATATATGCGACGGATCACCCCTTATCTTTGATTATGGTAATATGTAAGGTAAATGCAAGTTTTTAAGTGTTCCTTTTCAAATAGTATTGAAGTTTGTATGACTGATATACAGCGAGTACTTCCAAACTTTGATATTTCTGTGTTGCAGCATGTGTGCCAATCATTCAAATCATTTACTCCAACCGTATCATGTAATCTAGAAAATTCATCACAAAAGTCTTCCGCTTTTCTAAATACTTCAATTTTCCTTTTTCTACTCCATTGTGAGTTTTCGAATTTCTAAATTCATTTCTGAATTGTCCTGAAATGGTTTTCCTCCAAAACCAATGCAGGTACCTTAAACGTCTTTGAATTCTGTTGCTCTGTTGAATTAAGTTCGTTTAGTTTTTTTTGCTGCTTTGAGTTCTGGCATAATAAATGTCAGAAGTTTTCGGGTACTTTTTTTCAGCAACTATCAAACTGTGGATAATTGGACCTCAGCGGCCACTTGCAAACTTTGGAAATATATTTCATTGAGGGCACGTTTTGGATGAAATGAAATCTCTAGATTCAGAATGCAAAAGCGACATTTAAAGTGGGCAAATCTGTTGGATTTTTCGTGTTATGAATTTGATCTATCTTTCATTTGAATTTTGAAGAACAGGGATAAATAAAATCTGTTCTATTAAGGAAATCTTTACATCAGTTCTTTCTTGGTATGAAGACTTGGAAAAAATCGCCAAAGGCCAAGGACAGACAGGTGACGAAATATTTCTAGTACAATTTTGACGAAAAATAGATCTTTTGTCGCGGAAACCAACGTTATAAGCCGAAAATCATATTACAGCCCACGAGACGCATTTCTTCACTCTCTTGGGTTCCTATTATACAAAACATATTAGAAGATAAGGGGGAAAATCACCAACGTGGAAAAACAAAGCAGTGCCGAAATATTTCCAGTACAATTTTGACGAAAAATAGGTCCTTTTTCGTGGAAACCAACGTTATAAGCTGAAAATCATATCTCGGCCCCCAACCCGCTTTCTACCATTCTCTTGGGTTCCCAATAAGCATAGCATATTAGAGTAGAAGAAAAAAAATAGCCCAACTCCATGGACAGACCTGTGACAGAATATTTTCTGTACAATATTGACGAGAAATTTGTTGTTTTTCGTGGAAACCAACGTTATAAGCCGAAAATCATATCTCGGCCCACAACACACTTTTCTCCATGCTCTTGGGTTCCGAATAGACGAAACATATTAGAGTACAAGGAAAAAAATCGCCAAAGTCCAAAGACAGACCTGTGACGAAATATTTCCAGTACAATTTTGACGAAAAATTGATCTTATTTCGTGGAAACCAACGTTATAAGCCGAAAATCATATTATGGCCCACAACACGTATTTCTTCATGCTCTTGGATTCCCAATAGACAAAACATATTAGAAGACAAGGAGAAAAATCACCAAAGTCCAAGACCAAACCAGTGCCGAAATATTTTCAGTACAATTTTGAAGAAAAATTGGTCTTTTACGTGGAAACCAACATTATAAACCGAAATTCATTTCTCGGGCCTCATCCCGGATTCCTCCATGCTGTTGAGTTCCTAATAGGCATAACATATTAGAGTATAAGGAAAAAAATCGCCAAAGTTCAAGGGCAGACTTGTGACGAAATATTTTCACTACAATTTTTACGAAAAATTGGTTTTTTATGGTGGAAACCAACTTTATAAGCCGAACATCATACACAGGGAAAATAAGATTAGGAAAAGTACATTGATGGTCCCTTATTTGCTGATAATTTCATGAAAAAGATTATCCCATAAAAAATGTTCGTATGAGAATGGAATCTATAAAAATGTACTAAGCAATTAATTCATAGAAATTTATACTAAAATCCTATAACCGTCATAACATAAATGAGGAACTTTTGAGAAAAAAGGCGTGATATCAAACCATAAACTTCCCCTTGGGAAAAAAAGGTTGGGACAAGTACATTGATGGTCTCTTGTTTCTGGATGACATAGAAAAAAGATTCAGAACCAGGAAAAAAATTCTATACAAATAATAAACGAAAAATTGAAAACTTCAAAAAAATTCAACAAAAATAAAAAACAATCGAAAAAATTCTGTAAAGAAAAATAAAAAATTTTCAAAAAAATTCATAAATATTGGACAAATTGAAAAATAAACTATCCAAGTTACATGCAGTATAAAAATGTATGATATCAATTGTTGGCCAAGTTTTTATTGATAATTTGAAATATTTATCGAACAAATCGGAAACTTTAATTGAAATTCATGATAATTATTTTCAAGAAAAAAGTTAATAAAAAAAGTCATAACGGAAGTTACGTGCAGTACTAAAATGAATTATATCAATTCGAGGTCAAGTATTTATCAGTTATTCGAAATATAATCTCCGGCGACAAATGAGCGTTGAGAATCCTTGTCGGGCTCACAACGTTTTATCAAAATTACTAAAAAATTAATGGAAATAAAATCATTCAAAATTCACATGAAAGTCATTCGTTACTTCAACAAGGTACACACTTTAAAGAATCGATTCCCCTCCGACTTTCAGGATCCCCTGGTATTATTCACAACATTCAACTTCGATTGGATCGGTACAAATTATGTTCAAATACGTCTTAAACGTACTTGTCCGGCCCATCACTTTTTATTCAAATTGCTCATTCGAAAACAAATCAGGGCTGTTCTTTAATGACAAATATAATAAAATGGATAGAAATAAAAATAATATCTCCAAGTAATTTGAACTTGATTGTTCGCAAGTTCGTATAGCAATATCCACTTCTCATTTTCTTCAGTGAACACATACCATTCGGTAAGAACCAATGAAAATGAGAAATAATCAGGCGCATTACTAGAAATTTTTTAACCTACTCAGCCATGCAATGTTTTTTTTTCTATAGTCACGTACACATTTTGATAAATATCACTAGTCGAGTACGACACGTGGATTCCTGGAATTTGAAGAAAAATGATTTTGTTGTGAATTATGACTCCATATAATATAAATAGATTAATCAACTTCATCTTTCATTTTCGTTTCATTTTGACAAGAGCGATTCGAAGGAAAATTATTTTCTCGGGAATTACTGTTCCTTAATATTAACACATGCATTAACTTCGTTTTTGATTTGTATTCGAATGAGCAATTTGAATAAAAAGTGATGGGCCGGACAAGTACGTTTAAGACGTATTTGAACATAATTTGTACCGATCCAATCGAAGTTGAATGTTGTGAATAATACCAGGGGATCCTGAAAGTCGGAGGGGAATCGATTCTTTAAAGTGTGTACCTTGTTGAAGTAACGAATGACTTTCATGTGAATTTTGAATGATTTTATTTCCATTAATTTTTTAGTAATTTTGATAAAACGTTGTGAGCCCGACAAGGATTCTCAACGCTCATTTGTCGCCGGAGATTATATTTCGAATAACTGATAAATACTTGACCTCGAATTGATATAATTCATTTTAGTACTGCACGTAACTTCCGTTATGACTTTTTTTATTAACTTTTTTCTTGAAAATAATTATCATGAATTTCAATTAAAGTTTCCGATTTGTCGATAAATATTTCAAATTATCAATAAAAACTTGGCCAACAATTGATATCATACATTTTTATACTGCATGTAACTTGGATAGTTTATTTTTCAATTTGTCCAATATTTATGAATTTTTTTGAAAATTTTTTATTTTTCTTTACAGAATTTTTTCGATTGTTTTTTATTTTTGTTGAATTTTTTTGAAGTTTTCAATTTTTCGTTTATTATTTGTATAGAATTTTTTTCCTGGTTCTGAATCTTTTTTCTATGTTAATAATTATTTTCGAAGAAAATCAAGTTCATGAAAAAATTCATAACGGAAGTTACGTGTAGTACTAAAATTTATTATATCAATTCGAATTTATATCAATCCCAATAATAAGAACGATGTCAACCCATTTCTTTTTAACCAGAACATATAAAAATCATTAAAAATTCACATCAGAGTCATTTCTTACTTTAAGAAGGTACAGACTTTAAAAAATCGATTCCCCTCTGACTTTCAGGATCCCCTGGTATTATTCACAACATTTAACTTCGATTGGATCGGTACAAATTATGTTCAAATACGTTTTAAGGAATTTCGGTACAGCTTATCTTTGAGGGGGATCAGGGTGGCAAATCCATTGTATTCTAGCAGGGCGCCAATTTCTACACTCTCACTCTTCATTATTAAGCGTAGGCTTTATTACGAATAATATGTGTATAATTATGTATGCATCCATATTTTCTGTAATGATGAATGTTATAGTTTACTTTAAATATTATGGATATTTTTCATGTTATTTCTAAAAATTATCGAAAATGTGACGCAAACGTGACAACCGCGGCATTGCTCCGTCGTGTTTCGTTTCGCGTGTATTGGCCGGCCTGCTCTGTCTACTGGTCCTCTTGAACAGCTATATGTGGGCAATCTAACCTCGGTCTCGAAGTTTCAACCTCGCGATCATTTTGTCAGTAGTGTTGAATTGTTTTTTTATTATTATCGTAATGGTGCCAAGAAAACGGTGGAAAGGCAAATGGGTGACCGAAGCTGTTCATGATAAAAGAGTGAAACAGACAGAGGTTGGACAAAATATGAATATTGCTCGGTTTCATACAATACACAAAACCTCATCCATCCACTCCACTAGACTGTTTGAAATTTCGCGCCAATCCTGGCATAATGCAACGTTGCCGTTACTTTCTTCGACCGTGACGAGTCGATGGAAAATGAGCAGTTCCGTAATTTGTTTTTATGAAAATCTGACAAACTATGCAGAGAAACTTCTTGAAAATTTGACACAATTATCAGTTTAATACAACGTGGAAGTTGGTGTTTTTCTTTTTAATATGTAAGCAATTTTTAAATTATGACAAAAAAAATATGGTTTGTGCCATCTAATCCCGTGTTAAAACGCTTCATAAAAAAAATGTATTTCTCAAAAACTGTATGGTGAATCAATCTCAATTTTTGCAGGTGGACCTTGTCATTATCGACGAACATATGGAAACAATTTCAAAATAACCTAAGCATTTTGGTTTACTGTACCGAAACTCCTTAAACGTACTTGTCTGGCCCATCACTTTGTATTCAAATTGCTCATTCGAAAAGAAAATCAGGGCTCTTCTATGATCACAAATATGATGAAGTGAATAAAAATAAAAATAATATCTCCTAGTAATTTGAACTTGATTGTTCTCAAGTTTATATTGCAATAATAGCAATTTTTACTTCTCATTTCCTTCAGCGAACACATACCATTCGGTACGAACCAATGAAGATGATAAATAATAAATCGCATTACTAGAAATTTTCGAATCTATTCAGCCATCCAATGTTCTTTTTTTCTATAGTCACGTACACAATTTAATAAATATCATGAGTCGAGTACGACACGCGCAATTCCTGGAATTCGAAGAAAAATTATTTTGTTGTTAATTATTATTCCATATAATATGAATAGATTAATCAACTTCGCCTTTGATTTTCCTTTCATTTCGACAAGAGCGATTCCTGTAATTCGAAGGAAAATTATTTTCTTGTGAATTACTGTTCCTTAATATTAACACATGGATTAACTTCGTTTTTGATTTTTTTCGAATGAGCAATTTGAATAAAAAGTAATGGGCCGGACAAGTACGTTTAAGACGTATTTGAACATAATTTGTACCGATCCAATCGAAGTTGAATATTGTGAATAATACCAGGGGATCCTGAAAGTCAGAGCGGAATCGATTTTTTAAAGTCTGTATCTTCTTAAAGTAACAAATGACTTTGATGTGAATTTTTAACGATTTTTATATTTTCTGGTTAAAAAGAAATGGGTTGACATCGTTCTTATTATTGGGATTGATATAAATTCGAATTGATATAATAAATTTTAGTACTACACGTAACTTCCGTTATGAATTTTTTCATGAACTTGATTTTCCTCGAAAATAATTATTATGAATGATTAGACGCTCCTATGGATAACACGTTAATTTTTCAATTAAAGTTTCCAATTTTTTCGGTAAATATTCCAAATTATAAATAAAAACTTGGCCTCCAATTGATATCATGCATTTTTATACTGCATGTAACTTGAATAGTAAATTTTTCAATTTGTTCAATATTTATGAATTAAAAAAAAAAAAATTTATTTTTCTTAATAGAATTTTTTTCCTGATTTTGAATTTTTCTTCTATTCCATTCAGAAACAAGGAACCATCAATGTACTTGTCCCAACCTGTTTTTTCCCTAGGTTGATTTATTTGTTAGAATAAGATAAGAAGAATGGAGCATCGTTTTTCAAAATGTTTTCAAGCGCGATATATCGGTTTTTTATTTCTCATGATTCATTTGATTTTTTTCCACTTTACAAAATAATTACAGATTTGTATTTTTTTTAATGTAATGTTTTTTCAAGGTTAGTGAATTTTTTTTCGAATTTTTCTGTTAAAATTATTCACAGTTGGTTTCATAATTTTTTTTATGGATTTTTCATTACATTTTTCATGATATGGTCAGGAAACAAGGGACCATCAATGTACTTGTCCCAACCTTTTTTCCCGTAAGGGTAGCTTAATATACAGAAAAAATAATTATTATGCGGGGCAGCCATTAAACTTTTTTGAGAGTAACAAAATTTTATACGATTCATAATTCCATCGAACACTAACGCTTTCTGCTAAGAGAGCAAAAGAAGAATGTTCGATTTGCGATTTTTGAGAACAATCAGAAAAATATCGAAATGTGGCTTGAGCACTATCTAAAATATTTTTTTTTTAACTCTAAAATTCTGGGAAAATTACTTTTTTTCTATGTACTAACGATTTCTGTTGGAGTTACGCGAAAAAAAATGTCCCATTGGATTCGAACTTAGAAATATCTGCCAAAAATTCATGAAGAAAACCCACTTCAATCATTCTATGAACCTGATTTACGATGATTACGCATTTGGAAAAGGTTAAAATTTTCGATTCTTCATTTCAAGGCTGTTATGTGTAGTTCATTGATATACGTTAATCTTTTCCTATTAAAAAGTAAAACCAGAAAGGCCTGTTTTTCATCCCCGTGTCCTTCGGGTGCCGACGTTTCCGAAGAGAGTAATAAGCTATGGTTAAATCACGAGAGAGCTAGATATTATAAAAAAAGAGAGAAAGAGAAATAGGAGGATGCCGGAGTAGGGTCAGGGGGGGGGGATACGGAAAAGGGAGGGAAAAGTGAAAAATGATTGAGAGTATGGGGTTGAACACACCAGGGTTGAATCAGCGGTTGTTCTCTATCGACCCATCCGCGGGGTGGGTCACCATGGTTCTCACTGCGCACGTTCCGAGGAGCTGAACGAAGATAAACCAGGAACTGCGCAGAGAGGAACTGAGAGGATAAGAGCAATGAAGAGGACGGTTTGGTGAGGCAGTCGATGGAAGTGAAAACTTGTAGAGGATGTGAACGAGGTAGAGGGGGAGTTGGAAAAAAACGGCGACAATGCTCGGGCAATGCGCTTGGTGAGAACGCAACGAAGCTACGAAGAAGGCCAGAAGTGCTGGTAGTAACCCGGCCAGTCCCCCGCACGCGGGCGGTGCACATCCAACATCATCCACGGCCCGTTCCCTCTCGCAACTTCAAGTGACACCGACACACCTGTACTGGACGTGATTCACACACCAGAACAAACAGCAAACAACGAAATAAAAATTTGACTAATTAACGGAATATTCGTGCCCAGTCTGAAAATTACCACATCCATTGTCGCTGATCGATTAACAGCAGCTACCCCCGAGCAAAATTATTTCGGAAACACAACAACGCATTCGGGAGTTTAGAGTAACTTGAAGATTCTTATTGTTGAAAGTGAACACCCGGACTTATTTTGCAAGAAGAATCAAGCAAAATCAAACAACTCCAAAGTCGAGTCAGTTTCATGAGTGAATTAGAATGTGCCGGGTACCCATTTACAGGCTTTCTGGTACGCTGAATAGTGTAATCCCCCTCTGATTCTGTTTGAATCTTCCTCATTAGTTTTCAATTGCAATTCTTCAAAGTCAGACTGATGCTGTCAACAATGAGAGAACGAGTTTTCTCAATAATTCAAGGACCAACAGTCCTGTACAAGAAATTGAAAGGTGCGTCTTTTGAGACTAAAATGGAACACACCACATAAATCCCGAGAATTTATTACTACAACTTAATTGGTAATAGTGAACCTTGGGATCCGAAATTATCGATCTTTTGATAAACACCGATCGAAGTTCTAGCCGAATAATAGTGTAAACCAGGGAACAAGTGCCTGGAGATTTTCCTTTCGGGAGTGCGACGCCGAGTGTGTTGACACAAAAGTCAAGAGATCCATGGTGTGACGCCAAATGTCAACTGCCTTTTTAAAAGAATGAAGTGTCAAGGGAAAAAGTGGTGGAAAAAAATTGGCCCTGGTATAGGGACAATCTAGTGCTATTATATAATTTCAGAAAAACAACTCGGAGTATCGAATGGTGGAAAGAACGTACAATTAAATTTGCGAGTACATAAATCACGTGCAATAGTGACGAAAGTATAGTAGGGAAGTGATCATGTCTCAACGTCCGATACCACCTAACGAGGAGTCCTACCTCAAATCCGGGCGCCCCTCTAATCTCTTGAAGACCAGTTTTTCCAGCTCCAAGCTAGAAAAGCTCTACAGGGCAAGCTCGTTACAACAGAGACGTGGTGGACTCCACTGTTTTCTTTTGTCAGCAATATTGTTTGACATTTACACGTTGGCATCACCGGAACCTGAGTTACCGGCTCGTGGCATAACAGCTGTATTTTTGGGTTTGAATTTGGCCCTTCTAGCGCTTGCTGAGAGCGGGACCCGAGCAAGGGACGCTCTATGGTCGGCAATTCCACATTTAGCCTGGCACATATCTACTGGACAACTTCTTGTTCAGTTATTCTTCAAATCAACTGAAGTTGTGCCTAGAGATGGTCTTGGATGGCTGCTTCTGTTGCTGTATTTGCTCTTTGCAACCCTACCTCTGAGACTACTCCACTGCGCCTTTTTAGCATTTGGCACAGCGACAACTTACATCGTTGCAGTTGTCGGCCTCGCTAAAATTCCGACACAAACGCCCATCGAAGTTCTGGTGAGTTCGAAGTCTTTCACGTAAAATTCAACAGAGTGTTTGAATTTTCAAATTAATTAATGGATTAATCAATCGAATGAGGGTTCAGTGATTGAAATGAAAATTAGAAATCATCTGAGACCGTTATTGGTACCCCCTGAGTCCAATAAACTTCACAGTCATTACATTTTTTTCTTTCTTTATACTCATAAAGTTATGATTTTTTGTTGAATTATAGAAAGGAAAATAGCACAGAGCGTAACTGAAATCGAAAATCAGTTGAGGGGATTAAGAGAACACAACGAAAGTCACGAAGTGGTGACGGAGGCGAATTACGTCCAGCCAACTCTCATCCCCGACACGTGTACACGGTCATTAGTTACGCTCGAGTGAATTCCGGTGAATGGTAGTTTAAAATAGAGAATCTAGCTGAAAAAAGCTTGGAAATAATCTGGCAGAACATTGTGTAACGAGAAGAAAATAATGAAGCATTGGAAAAGAAGAACTTAAAACTCATATTTATATTATTTCATAGAAAACGCCCAGCTATATGACAGAAAGCTTTTTGTAGTATTATTTCATGCCACCAGTACACGATTGACGATTTATTTTCGTGTTTTTTTTTTTTTAATTTTAATTAATTAAATTAATAATTAATTATTATAATTATTATATTATATTATATTGTTTATATGTATTATATTATATATAATAATAATAAATTTAATTAATTTAATTAAAGTTTTATTCAGATCACTTGATCGTTATACATCTTTGATACAGTACGTTTTCCTGAAAAAAAATTCTGTTTTCATCGACGTGTTGTACTTGTGCTTGAATAATCATTTTTGTCGGAATATGTGTGCTGCTCTGTTGTGAGAAAACAAATGTTAGCTGTCAGTGATTGATTTCATGGAAGGGAAAACATTCTTTACACTTTGATTTATAGTTTTTTTTTGCTTATAGTTGAATTCTATTCATAACACAAATTTGATAGATCCAAAAATATTAATTAAATCAAACAGCACATTTGAACCGATGAATTTCGGATTAATCAAACGGCAATGAGTCGGTATCTATTTTAATGAATTTCGAAATCATGAGTACAGTTGAATTATAATTGATTGGCAGATAATAACGGTTTCGCTATCAGCATGTGCAGCTGCCCTCGGAGCCTCAAGTTATTCCCTCGCTGAGTTCCAGCAGCGTCGAGCTTTTCTCGAAACACGTCAGAGCCTCGAAGTTCAGCTCATTATTGAGGAACAAAGTGCCGAACAGGAGCGTTTGCTGCTCAGCGTTTTACCTCAACATGTGGCAGTCAAAATGAGAGAGGATCTTGGCGCTTCGCTCGATACTCAATTCAAAAAAATTTACATGTCAAGACATGAGAATGTATCCATACTTTACGCAGATATTGTTGGATTTACGGCAATCTCATCAACTTACAGCGCCAGTGAACTTGTCAAAATACTCAACGAACTTTTCGCTCGTTTTGATCAGCTCAGCGAAAGGTAAATTAAAAGAGATTTCATTCGTTTCAAAATTATAATGAAATTAATTGGGTGATCGGGGGAAGAATCAGATGAAATATTGATAAGACCAAGTTTTAGCTTCATATAGAAGTTGGGTTATAGAATTTTTTTTTTTAATTGAGTACGTCGATCATTCGAAAAAGCTAATCAAAATTGAAAAGAATTTCAAAGGCTTTCCTTTATCAGTATTTTTACGAGAAATATCTGCCATTTCTCAATTTCACGTCGTTTTGAATCTCATCGAATTTATTGATAGATGAGAATACCTTTAGGGAGAAAAAGGTTGGGACAAGTACATTGATGGTCCCTTGTTTCTTGTTTATATTACGAAAAGTGTAAAAAAAATTCCACAAAAAAATTTATAAAACCAAGTGTAAATAATTTCAATAAAACAATTAAAAAAAAACATTTACACCGATACCTCATTCTTTTTATCTTATTCTAAAAGCTTAATCAATTGACAATAAATTCAATCTCAGTTATGTGTAGCATTAAAATTTATGATATCGATTCGAGGCCAAGTATTTAAGGGTAATTTGGAATATGTATTCTTATGGGGGAACCATCAGGAACTTGAGAGAGTTCTAATGAATCAAAAAAGTTACTATTTGAGTTTCGTATAGCCCTAAAATTTATGATATCAATCGGAGGACAAGCGTTTTATTAGCAATTCCGAGTTTGAATGAAATTGTTCTACGGAGCGTTTAAATAAAAAAAAAATCACATCAAAGGTATTGCTACTCTATGGTGGCAGAGATTTAGAAGATAATCGATTCCCCTCAGACTTTTAGGATCCCCCGGTGTTATTGACAATATTCGACGTCGATATTGGATCGGTACAAATTATGTTTAAATATGTGTTAAAAGTACTTGTCCGGCCCATCACTTTTCATTTAAATTTTTCATTCAAATAAAAATCTATAATAAAATAACGAAATTGTACTGCAGAATCCGGTTGAAAAGTTACTGAAATGCGATTTACTATCTGTTTAATGTTTTCAATAGAAGTATAGGTTAGTTCTTATACCGAATAGAATTATTTCGTTGGAAGAAATGAGAAGTAAACATTACCGTCACTGTAATATAAACTGGGGGGTCATTCTAGAAGTTTAAACATATTTATTGTGCAAAATGTTTTTCATTTATCGAAGCACAGTAATATCCCTTATGTATTACAGGAGAATTCATTTGTATTTGTTATTAATTGACCGCAATTAAGTATAAATTACTTGAAAATAACTTTCTCAATACCCTCTGTATGCATACTTATGATCCGTCAGTCTTAGAAGGGCCCTGATTTTTATTTGAATGAAAAATAAATGAAAAGTGATGGGCCAGACAAGTACTTTTAACACATATTTAAACATAATTTGTACCGATCCAATATCGACGTCGAATATTGTCAATAACACCAGGGGATCCTAAAAGTCTGAGGGGAATCGATTATCTTCTAAATCTCTGCCACCATAGAGTAGCAATACCTTTGATGTGATTTTTTTTTTTTATTTAAACGCTCCGTAGAACAATTTCATTCAAACTCGGAATTGCTAATAAAACGCTTGTCCTCCGATTGATATCATAAATTTTAGGGCTATACGTAACTCAAATAGTAACTTTTTTGATTCATTAGAACTCTCTCAAATTCCTGATGGTTCCCCCATAAGAATAAATATTCCAAATTACCCTTAAATACTTGGCCTCGAATCGATATCATAAATTTTAATGCTACACATAACTGAGATGGGATTTTTTGTCAATTGATTAAGCTTTTAGAATAGGATAAAAAGAATGAGGTATCGGTGTGAATTTTTTTTTTAATTGCTCTGTTGAAATTATTTACATTTGGTTTTATAATTTTTTTTATGGAATTTTTTTAAAACTTTTCGTGATATAATTAGAAAACAAGGGACCATCAATGTACTTGTCCCAACCTTTTTTTCCCTAGGGGAACTTTTGGGATTTTATATCATGTGTTTTTTCTCAAAAGTTCAGCAATCTTGTTTTTCGGGTTAAATTAAGCTGAGTTAACTACAATCACGCTATAAGTTCAAAGAATAAAAATGACAACTCTATACTCTGCGATCAGAAAATTGAAAATTCGATTGAAGCAATCTTTGAAAAAATGTTTACATACGAGATAAAAGTGCTCGTCACATCGATATATTCTTGTAGTTTCTTCCCTATTTTTTTTTTTTTGCAAAATTAAGAAAAAATATTAGCTATTATAGTAGGCAAGAGTTTCAACATTTTCAATAAAATCGTAATAGTAAAAAAGTCTTTTTTATTTCGTGTAATTAGATATTGATGAGCTCAAGAACCAAAATCAACAAAGTGTGGAATGTAGAATTTGGTTGATTTATGAAGGAATCTTCTGTCATACATGCTGGAATGAATGAAATTTTCGTAAATAATGTTTTTTTCATTCCTTATTAAATATTAAATGAGAAGCCGCATGGAGACAAATAATTATAGTCTACAATCTAAACCATGGATGTTTGTTTTGTGTGTCGAATGTTTGAAGTTCTCTGCAATACTCTTATTAGCGATAAAAATACCGCATAATCTGTATATTAGCGGATAATATTATCCACTATTTAACAGCATTCGTGGATAATATTATCCACTAATGACGAGTCCTCCTACATGACCGACCTTTCCTTACTTAACCAATAAACAGCTGGACGACACAAAGAGCCGAAGCGGAACAGAAATGCCTAACGGAAGCGAAGATAGCATCAAGCAACATGCTCTCTATAATCGGTGGATAATAGTATTCACTAATGCTGTGGGACTGTAATATATTTGATATTCTTCTACGGTTTGAAATCATTTTCATTGCGAGGTTTGAAAATTTTTGGTTATATTTTTTGAGGTTTAATGCGAAAACGGGCGATCACCAATTTACTTGTCGGAATTTTTTCCCGAGAGGGAATTTTTATGGTTTGGTATTAAATCTTTTTTCTGTGGTAGTTCTAAACGATACAAAATATTTCCCAATAACGTTTTTAAAAGTTTTTGAATGTTTTTATGTAATGTTGAAAAAAAAATTCTTGAATGATTTTCGTCAAGTTTTGTGCAATTTATAACGGTTTATTATTTTCTGAACGTTTGAAATGATTCCCTTAATTTTTCAACTATTTCGAATGTTTTTACAACTTTGTGAGATCAAAATCATTTTCCATAAGGTTTATGAATATTTCGTATCATGGGAGAATTTTTCCGCCATATTTTTAAATAACTTTGTTTTGAATTTTTTGGATGAAATCATTGCGAATAAAAAAGATATGAAAGCTTTTTAATAAAACGAATGTTTTCGTTGATTTTCCTCAAAATTTGAAAGAAAAAGAGACATAGAAAAAAAAACATAAAAATCACCAAGTCCAACGGAATTGGCCATTTTCAGATATTATATACGAGGGATTCTCTGTCGAACCGGCCAATTGTTTTTCAACCATCTCAGATCTACCTCATAACGGGTTATATCAAAGTACTATTAAAAGGCACTCCATGTGAATTTTTTCAGATTTTTAAATTCATAATTCCAGAAAATACCGTTTTTTTTTCAAATAAATATATCTCGGAAACTCGCAGTGACTGAAAAAAAAATGTTTGCACATAAAAGTTGTAGTTTCGTATTAGCTTTCGAGCGGACCACTCGAAATAATTTCTACGTTCTGGTAACGATGATTTTTTATCGAAAGAGGAGGGAATTATTTTTTTATTCAGAAACAGCCATTTATTTCTGGCTGAAAAAATTGGAGAGTTTTCCAATTTGTTTGTTTCCAAAACTAAATTACAACTTTTATGTGAAAACATTTTTTTTCAGTCACTTCAAGTTTTTGAGATATATCTATTTGAAAAAAAAGTATTTTCTAAAATTATGAAGTTAAAAACTGAAAAAAATTCACATAGAGTACCTTTTAATAGTATTTTGATATAATCCGTTATGAGGTAGATCTGAATCCCTCATAAATTGGATTTAGAAGCTAGAAATTTTTATTTTATTGAATAATGGGCTTCCAATGACTTTTTGAAGCATTCTTTTTACTATATCCAGTGATAGAAAGTTGCTGCACACATGTTGATGTACAAAATTTTTTAACTCTGCATGTACCCACCGTAAGGTCCAACCGAAGAAAAGAAAAGTATGAAGTGCGTCAAGACCAACAGATTTGTTCATTTTTTAACACATGCATTTTCGAAACATAAATTCTTATGCCATTCACAAATGGGCCACTGTTGACTTTTTATAGAATTTTTCATTATTTTTTATTATTTATCATTTATAATCCATATCCATATTCTATAATTCTTCTATAATTTTTATTATTTATATATACCCATATTCTATAATCAAAAATAGAAAGTTATAATACTTGGCGCACATGTGAATACACAGGAGTTTTAAAGTTTGCAAGTACCTGCTGTGGTTCATTCAACTACATTTTGATACAAACAGAAAAAAGTACCACAGATTTATTAAATTAATTATGTCAATGCTAAAAGTAATAAATACCGCGCACTATTAAAAGCAAACAGAACTCAAAATTGTTTGATGTATCTGTGCATTGGTTTTCAAAGACAGTAATTGTAGACCTATTCAGAAATTTATTAAGAAGCTGAAGACTCTAGTAATAAATTTCTTCATTCATATATTACAGTTGAAACCAAAAAGTGAAAAGATTGGCACACCTGCCGCTTCACAGAAATATCAAAGTTTATAGGTACTCGCTGCATACCATTAATACAAACATTGATACTACGTTACATTCAATAAAACAGTAAGAGATATGCTATATGTTGAAGCAAGAAAAATGGTGTAATTTCGTATGTCTCCATGGTTATACGCAGACCTAACATTTGATCGCATTCAAAAATGATCAGACGTAGACTTACAGACACGAATTTTTCAACCCATAATGCCAATCAGCAACATGGCATGGAAATACTCAATATTCATGTCGGTTCATCACATTGTCAAACTTTAGAGGTGTCCATTACATTTTGAAGATACAAATTTTGATATCACAAATATTAGGCACCCAATGACTTATTGAGATAAATTCACAAATTCTCCATGTAACAATTCAAGTGAATATCTATGCATTTACTTGGCCCAAATACGTTTTTAAAACTCGTGTGTATAAACAAAAGAATCGCATAACGACTTTTCGTTATAAATTTATAAATAATTTAGATGAAATCAATGTAAGAAAATAAAAATACCCAACATACATATTTTCTAGAGAATGAATAGAAGGATGCACTATAATCTAAGGAGGTGGAAAAAAGGAACCAAATGGCACAGTCAAATTAAATGAAAAAAAATATGACAACAATACATTGAATTAAACACCTTTACTTGAGGAAAATTTTAAAAAGGGTGGGGATCACATGTTGGAATGACTAAAATTTCGAGCAGCTAAAATCTCGAGTTTATAAACTTTGAATAATAATATGGAGACAGATAGATTCAACTAGAGCTTTGAATGCCGAAAATAAATAAAGCAGAAACTGCAAGGTTCGAAGCACGTTTACATCGAAAATAGAATGTACCAATCGCCCATAGGATGATGAATAAAATATCGATTTTTCGAAAATTCGACTATCACTCTTTCGATTCATAAATTACTACAGTCAACGATACTGTGAAAATTAACAATTTTGAAAATACAATAACGAAAGACCAAATATTACTGAGATTGAAATACTGAAACACCAAAAAGTCGAACAGTCAAAATAGCGAAACGTTAGAAAGTCGACCGATCAAAATAAAGAAATGCAGTGGAGCTCCAAATACACGCGTCTCACTCACTCATTTACTCAGACCGGTGATCTCCAATTTTAAACATCGCCATTTTGACTTTCGCCTTTTCGAGCCATCGCTATTCTGCATATCCAAGTTTTATAGGCTCGAAAAATTCACTTTCGATTTTTTGCTACTCTATATTCTGGTCTGTCTGTAAAACAATTACTGTCCATTTTGAATTCGAAAATATGAACTTTTTACATTCGGATGGTCTGTTAAAATTGCATTCGAAATGAAAACTATCGAAATATATATTTTCGGGTAAATATGAATTCAAAGAAGGAATTTTTGATTGAACGCGCAATCTGCTGAATAGTTGATCGGAAATAAGAATTTCGAATAACTTATTTTTCTTCAAACTGATATCACAATTTTTAAAATTTCGAAATATCGACCGTTCTACAATTCAGTTATTCGACATATGGAACCCCACCCTTTTAAAAAATTTATTTGAATTCATTTACACATAACCAATTACGCGTATATTTTCTTTGATATAATTGCACTACAATTTTCTGGTTGGAAAAAAGTTTGAGGTTATAATATGAACGAACGTTTTTTTCTCGCAATAACTTCGGTTGAAAGTTCAAAGGAAACAGAACAATAAGAATTGCGAAAAAATTATGTCACAAATGTCCGTAGAGTCAAGAGTTTATACGAGGAAAAATTTTCCAACACCCGATATCTTATATATCAACAAACACTCGCGAGCGATTGACATGGGAGTAAAATAATCCGCACTGTTTTCACAAAACTCACGTAGTTCATTTTATAATCATATTAGAACATCTAATCGAATTCTCACATCATGCACTATTTCCCCAAAATGTTATTATTTAAATCGCTGTCGCTACTCGTTCGCTCACACTATCGAAAACGTTCAGATTGTTGTACACTGTACATATAGATAAACCATAAACTTCCCCTAGGAAAAAAAAGGTTGAGACAAGTACATTGTTGATCCCTCGTATGCTGATAAATCCATCCATAAAAAAAAACTGAAAATTTTTTTTTTTTAATATGTCAATAAAATTATTTTATAAAAAAAAAATACAGAACATTTCGAAAAAAATTTCACAAATCTAAAAAAAACATTATCTTTAAAAAAAACTAATCTGTATCTATTTTTTAAAGTGTCAAAAGAATCAAATAACAAGTAAAAAATAAAAAACCGAAAAATCGCGCTTGAAATAATTTTGGAAACCGATGCCTCATTCTTCTTATTTTATTCGAACAGCTAATTCAAAAAAAACTTCCATCTAATTTACGTGCAGCATTAAAATTTATTATATCAATTGAAAAAAGTTACCATTTGAGTTACGTGCAGCATTAAAATTTATGATATCAATCGAAGGACAAGTAATTTATGAGTAACTCTAAATTTCAACATTATGGAATTGTTCTTAGAAGCTTTTAAATCCAAAAAAATCACATGCAAGCAAGCTAGCCATTTCTTACTCTATGGTGGCAGAGACTTATAAGAAAATCGATTCTCTTCAGACTTTCAGGAGCTTCTGATATTATTCACAATATTCGACGTTGATGGATCGATAGAAATTATGTTTAAATATGAGTTAAAAGTACTTGTCCGGCCCATCACTTTCCATTAAAATTGTTTATTCAAATAAAAATCAGGGCTTTTCTAGAACTGATGGAGCACAAATATTCATGCAGAGGGAATTTAGACA
Organism: Venturia canescens; assembly: GCF_019457755.1. Taxonomy (NCBI): domain Eukaryota; kingdom Metazoa; phylum Arthropoda; class Insecta; order Hymenoptera; family Ichneumonidae; genus Venturia; species Venturia canescens. Next base: position 14,208,034 of record NC_057431.1, on the reverse strand, counting down.
GTTATCTTCAAGTAATTTTCCCTTAATTGCACTAATTTAATAAGAATGGAAACGAACTGTCCTGTAATATACAAGGAATGTTATTGTGCATCGATAAATAAAAAACATTTTGCACATTAAATATGTTCAAGCTTCCAAAACAATTCCCCAGTTTGTATTGCAATGACAGCAATTTTTACTTCTCACTTCTTCCAGCGAACGAATTTTATTCGGCATAACTAACCTATACTATTATTAAGAACATTTAACTAGTAATAAATCGCATTTCAATAAATTTTGAACCGGATTCTGCCATACAATTTCGTTTTTTATGATTGATTTTTATTTGAATGAATAGTGATGGGCCGGACAAGTACTTTTAACTCATATTTAAACATAATTTGTATCGATCCATCGACGTCGAATATCGTGAATAATATCAGAAGCTCCTGAAAGTCTGAAGAGAATCGATTTTCTTATAAGTCTCTGCCACCATAGAGTAAGAAATGGCTAGCTTGCATGTGATTTTTTTGGATTTAAAAGCTTCTCAGAACAATTCCATAATATTGAAATTTGGAGTTACTCATAAATTACTTGTCCTTCGATTGATATCATAAACAAAACATTTTAATAATGTCAAAATTTGGAGTTACTAATAAAATACTTGTCCACTGATTGATATCATAAATTTTAGTGCTGTACGTAACTCAAGTGGTAACTTTTTTCAATTCATTAGAAAATACTTGGCCTCGAATTGATATAATAAATTTTAATGCTGCACGTAAATTAGATGGAATTTTTTTCAATTGATTTAGCTGTTCGAATCAAATAAGAAGGATGAGGCATCGGTTTGCATAATGATTTCAAACGCGATTTTTCGGTTTTTTATTTTTTACTTATTATTTGATTTTTTTGAACTTTAAAAAATAGATACAGAATATTTTTTTTTTAAACATAATGTTTTTTCTAGATTTGTGAATTTTTTTTCGAATTGTACTGTATTTTTTTTTTATAAAATAATTGTTTTGACAATTTTTAAAGAAAATTTTTTTTAAAGTTTTTTTATGGATGGATTTATTAGCAAACGAGGGACCATCAATGTACTTGTCCCAACCTTTTTTTTTCCTAGGGTCATAAATTTTAATGCTGCACTTAACTCAAATGGTAACTTTTTTCAATTGATATAATAAATTTTAATGCTGCACGTAAATTAGATGGAAGTTTTTTTTGAATTAGCTGTTCGAATAAAATAAGAAGAATGAGGCATCGGTTTCCAAAATTATTTCAAGCGCGATTTTTCGGTTTTTTATTTTTTACTTGTTATTTGATTCTTTTGACACTTTAAAAAATAGATACAGATTATTTTTTTTAAAGATGATGTTTTTTCAAGATTTGTGAAATTTTTTTCGAAATGTTCTGTATTTTTTTTTATAAAATAATTTTTTTGACATATTAAAAAAAAAAAATTTTCAGTTTTTTTTTATGGATGGATTTATCAGCATACGAGGGACCAACAATGTATTTGTGCCAACTGTTTTTTTCCTAGGGGAAGTTTATGGTTTGATATCACGTATTTTTTCTCAAAAGTTCCTTATTTATGTTCAGTTGACTATAGGATTTTAGTTTAAACTTCTATGAATTATTTATGATTTACGGCTTATAACGTTGGTTTTCACGAAAAAAGACCTATTTTTCGTCAAAATTATACTGGATATATTTTGTCACAGGTCTGTCCTTGGACTTTGGCAATTTTTTTCTATGTATTCTAATATGTTTGGTCAATTAGAAACCCAAGAGCACGGTGGCAAGCGGGTTGGAGGCCGAGATATGATTTTCGGCTTATAACATTGGTTTCCACGAAAAAACATCTATTTTTCGTCAAAATTGTACTGGAAATATTTCGTCACAAGTCTGTTCGTGGACTTTGGCGATTTTTTTCCTTGTACTCTAATATGTTATGCTTATTGGGAACCCATATCAGCACAGTGCAAAGCGGGTTGCGGTCCGAGATATGATTTTCGGCTTATAACGTTGGTTTCCACGAAAAAAAAAACCTATTTTTCGTCAAAATTGTACTGAAAATATTTCGATAGAGGTTTATTTTTGGACTTTGGTGATTTTTGCCCTTGTTTTCTAATATGTTTTGTCCATTAGAAACTCAAGAGCATGGAGCAATGCGTGTTGCGGGCCGAGATATGATTTTCGGCTTATAACGTTAGAAAAAAGAAAGGAAAAGAGGAAAGATAGATCAAATTCAAGTCACAACAAATCCAAGAGAATTGGCCATTTTTAAATGTCGTTTTTGCATTCTGAATCCAACATTTTCTAACATTTTCGTGTTATCCAAAACGTGCCCCCGATGAAATATGTTTCCAAAGTTTGCAAGTGGCCGCTGAGATCCATTTATCTACAGTTTGATAGTTGCAGAAAAAAGGCAACCGGAAACATTTATTATGTCAGAACTCAAAGAACCAAAAAAAACTGAGCGTACTTAATTCAACAGAGCAACAGAATTCAAAGACGTTTAAGGTACCTGCATTGGTTTTAGAGAAAAACAATTTCAGGAGAATTTAAAAATGCATTTAGAAATTTAAAAACTCAGAATAGTATAGAAAAAGGAAAATTTAGGAATTTAGAAAAGCTGAAGACGTTCGTGATGAATTTTTGAGATTACATGTTCCGGTTGGAGTAAAAAATTCAAATGATTGGCACACATGCTGTGACACAAAAATATGAAAGTTTGAAGGTATTCGCTCCATACCGCAGTAATACAAACTTCAATACTATTTGGAAAGAAACACTTTAAAACTCGCTGAACGAAGTTCCATTACATATTACCATAATCAAAGATAGGGGGTGATACTAGCACATATACTTATCCACAGAAATTTCAAAGTTCGCAGGTATCTGCTGCGATTCAATGTATCTGCGCAATTAGTTTGGAAGACAGTAATTTCAAACCCATCCATAAATGATCAACTGAAGACTTTTGTAATGAATTTTTCACTTCCTATTTATGTTACAGTGAGAGTCAAAAAGTAAAATGAATGGCACAGTATATAAATTTTATAGTTTGCAGATTTTTGCTGTATTTCAATGATCCAAATTTATAGTATTATAGTGAAAAGTTGTTAGAAGTCATGATGTTACATTAAAATGACATAGCGCACATAACATTCAGAAATTCTGTAGGTTCCCATCATATTGGCAGGCATTATACTTAATCGCATCCAATACTGAGCAACTGTAGACTTATCGTAATGAATGTTTTCACCAATAATTTCACATTTGCAGTTTGCAGAATAGGAATACTCATCATACACATCATTTTTATAAGTATTGTTGTCAAAATTTGTGTTTGCCTACCGTATTCCGAAGATTCATCTTTTCATATTATCAGCAAAAAAAGCATCCAAAGACTTTTTGGATCAAGTTTCAAAATTTATTACTCGACAGACCAAATGGAAAAAGAATAACTACACTTATATCAAGACCAGAAACTGTTTTGAGAATCTGATGTACAAAATGTGCGATTGATGATCATAGTTGGAAACCTCTTGAATCACGTTACCACAATCAGCATGAAGAAATAGTAGAAAATCATAGGACACATATTAGGCAACCAATTAATAATATGTATTCATCCGCTGCCAACCGATGGAGTCAAAAAAAGGATCGGAAAGAGCAGAGCCAAACTCAATAGGAAGCAAAATATGGGAATATTCAAAAATAATGATGACACAAGAAATAAATTAGAATACATTTATTCGATTGGAGTTTCTCACATTATACACTAACAGTTGAGTGTGTTTTTGTTTTATTAATTACCAACCATAATATTTCAGATCGGAAAAAGAAAATTTGACGTTATAGGTTAACGAACATTCTTCCTTACAACTTCCAGACCTATTTTTGATAAACTGATTTGCCTTATATATACTGTAAAAAAACTAGAGACAAGTACATTTATGCCCTCTGGGAAGTCATCTGTAAAATCATGGAAATCAATGGTCGTAAGACTTTAAATCCAAGAAACAAAACGTTGTTAAATAAATGCAGAAGTTGCCGAGTACATCGCACTACGAACAAAAGAATTACAAAAGAAGAAAAATAGGACACAACAAATTACAACCACAAAGAATACAAAGACAAAACATTACAAAAACAAATTGCGACTAAAATAAATTAAGATCATAAAAATTTTAAATAAATTACCCACGGAAAAAAATTATATACCAAAAAATTGAAACAAAAAAAATTTGGCCGTTGTACTTGGCGTTTTTTTTCTAGCTAATATTATCTAATTTACCTGTATCTTATACTCACAAATTCGAAAGTCGAGTAAAACGCCAAGTACAACGGCCAAATTTTTTTTGTTTCAATTTTTTGGTATATAATTTTTTTCCGTGGGTAATTTATTTAAAATTTTTATGATCTTAATTTATTTTAGTCGCAATTTGTTTTTGTAATGTTTTGTCTTTGTATTCTTTGTGGTTGTAATTTGTTGTGTCCTATTTTTCTTCTTTTGTAATTCTTTTGTTCGTAGTGCGATGTACTCGGCAACTTCTGCATTTATTTAACAACGTTTTGTTTCTTGGATTTAAAGTCTTACGACCATTGATTTCCATGATTTTACAGATGACTTCCCAGAGGGCATAAATGTACTTGTCTCTAGTTTTTTTACAGCATTCGTGCTGTGTTGCAGGTTTATTTGACGACTTTTTGTGTACTCGAAATCTGAAATTTTATGGGATACATTGAAAAATTGAAATAATGATCATAAAATTGAAACATCTGATCACCCAATAAAGCAGTTTATATATTCACCTACACCCATCTCTCTCTATATATTTATTTTGACATGCTGAAGCCGAATTCCAAAATACCGTGAAAATAGGTGAAAATTGCGAAAAATGGTCGTTGAGCAAAATTTTGTTGACCTAAATCTAGAATGTTTCTCGTGTTTTTCGAAAGTTCTGATAAACAAGGTTTCAGACAATATTTCGGATTTTTCGATTCTCACAAGTGACCCATGAATCTCATTGTCAGTATCCACTTATATATTTGAAGCCCCTGGCTCAAGGAATGTCTTGGTATGAATCAGTTGAGATTTCACACAATCTGGACAAGCGATGAGAATTTTTATTATGAGGTCCAAAAGCTTGGAATATTTCCATGAGGCACCCGAGACTTTGTAAAACCATGTTGACCAATTGATTTTGTTCTTCCGAACAGATGTACCAATATTGCGATCGTAGAAAATCACTCCGTATCGGTTTGAAGTTAAAAGTATTATTAGGAAATTGTGCACCCTTTCCACTGCAAAATCTATCGACATCAAAAAATCGAATTGAAACTTGAATATTACTTCAGAAATCAATTGACTGTAGAATTTTAATTAAAATTGAACATGACGCTAAACGAGTTTATCAGTTGTGCAGTTTATATTCTGTTTTAGGATGTTTTATCAAAAGGTAATGATTAAAAATGATGAATACAACGTTTTTATCACTCCTTCTTTCGGATTAACAAAATGTTTGCCGGTTCGTTTGCCTGTTTTGCTTTTGAACCAGGCAAATTTCCGGGTCCCTTCCTATTATTGTACCGCGAAACAAGACTCTGCAAGACCGGAAACGAAAAAAAAAACACGCATTAGTTTTGCTATGGCTGAATTTTCAAAAACCCAAGATTTCGCGGTGTCGAGGACGAAATGAACGGTGGTGTGAAAATAATATGTCAACTCGAGGAAAATACAAGAAATAATTCCCTGTCCGTCGAGTAAAGCTCGAATGACCGAGGAATGACCTTCCACAAGAAAAGCGAGTATAAAGTGTACGTAACAAGTTCTAATACTTTGGGAATCCATGAGCTTGGTTCGTTACGACAAAGTCTCCAAAACTTCTGTGTGAAATGAAAAATACCACCAAGCGGAACCATCTGACATTGCTCTGACTCGATAGCATACCATGAATAAATGACGAATGAGAAATAGTGAAGCTGCGACAAGCCTCTTCCACATTTATCAGCACTGGGGATCAAGGGACGCGGTAGCGGCTCGTATTGTTACAAGATTCTGCAATCGAAAACATGCAATTACTGTTTTACTTTGGAAAAACGTTTATCAGAAAATCTTTTAATCATAAATGACATTTCAAATGATTTGATTCCATCCAATAGTCGTAAGACTTTTAAAAGTTCTCTTTAAATTCAAGTCAATAATGAACATTTTTCTGCTTACTTGACAACCATAAACTACACGGCAGAACACACAGCACAGGCATTATTAACATTTTTTTATAGAAGTATCCAAAAGTCTGAGAATTTCAAAACCATTGTCACCAGCTTGTACGTATGCAATTACAATCGCAAGATCTCTATCATCATTTTTTTTTCAGACCACCAGAAATTTTCTCAATGCGTCGAGCCCTTGACTAGAATTAAACTTTCTTAGTGTTTTTCCATACAATGGGTTTGCTTCTTCGGTAGATATTTTTGTAGTCCTTGATCTTATTCGTCACTCCTATCTTGGGTTATTTTATTTATATTTTTCAATGGAATCTATCCAATTTTTGATAAAATAGCATAATGAAAATGATAATGATCATCTACAAATCTGATAATATTCAATTTTGGAGAGCTGATGAAAATTGTCGCCATGACAAAGATGCAGAGGCATGGATTTATTTATTTATTTAAATCTCCTTTAAAATGTAAAAGGATATTTAAAAACCAATTTCTCGTGAATTATTGAATAAAATGTTTTCCATATGATATAACAAATGAAACGAAAATGGAATGTGTAGGGAATTGAAATCTGAGTATATAATCAAACAAATATCGTAGACGAATATAAATTCTTCATTTGTTATTAAATAAAATGTTTTCCATGAGAATTGAATAAAGAATCAAAAATGTAATGTGTTAAATTGAATTATTGTAAAAATATATATATTCAACAAATATACCCATCTATAATATTCAATTCAATTTTACACATTTCCGTTTGGATTCAATATTTATATCATACACAATACATTTTATTTGAAAATTTATTCCGAACTAGGGTGCATTCCGTGCGATTAAGCGTGTGAATAGTTTTCTTGTAGCGCTGCAGCGCTACTTTTATTGCAACAGCGTCTTCAAGCCCACCAATCTTGAAGCAGTTCAATAAGAATAAACAGGAGTACAGGGGGATGGCTCCATAGTTTTCGATGTCCAGGTATATTTCTCAAGAGTTTTTGATGTCTAGGTATATTTCTCTACGGCTTTCGATGGCGAGGTCAACGGCTCCATAGTTTTCGATATTTAGGTCGCTGTAGTTTATGGGGTCGAGAACAATCTCTCAATGATTACCATGTTAACACTGTTATTGTCATTGTTTTTCGATGTTTGAGAGGACGTTTCCATGTTTCATTATCTTTTTCATCTCGTATCATGTTTCATTAGGTTCCAGTATCTAGATTGACAGTTTCATGTTTATCAGTGTCCGGTGATATTTATTCACGATATTCTGGGTTCTTGAAATCTCCCCTGTTATTGAAGACCATGGAGTCTTCGATCAGGATATCGATAACCATGATGAAATATATCCAGACATCGCAAACCATTGAGTCATCGACCTCGACATCGAAAGCTACGGGGAAAATACCTAGACATCAAAAACTGTGGAGCCGTCGACCTGGACATCGAAAACTATAGAGCTATCGACCCAAACTTTGAAAACCATGGATCCATCAACCTAGACATCGCAAACCGTAGAGAAACATAGCTAGACATGGAAAATTATGGAACTGTCGACCGGGATAGCGAAAACTATGGAGAACTATACCTGGACATGAAAAACCATGGAGAAATATGCCTAGGCATCGAAAAACATGGAGAAGTATACCTAGACATTAAAAACTATAGCGCCGACGACCTGGATAACGGAAACAGTGGAAAAAAATATACCTAGACATTGAAAACCATGAAGAAATATATCTGGACATCGAAAACTATGGAGGCGCCGACTTAAATCTCGAAAACCTTGCAGTCGTCGACCTAGATATCGAAAACTATGGAGCCGTCGATCTGGACATCAAAAACCATGGAACCGTCGACCTAGACATAAAAAACCATGGAGCCTTCGACCTAGACATCGAAAACCATAGAGCTGTCGACCTAGACATCAAAAGCCGTTAAGAAATATACCTAGGGTCGAAATCTATGAAGCCGTCGATGTGAATGGCAACGACTATCATGAATCATACCTAGACATCGAAAACCATGAAGAAATATACCTAGACATCGAAAACTATGGAGAAATATACGTAGACATCGAAGACTATGGACAAATATACCTGGACATCGAAAACCATGAGGAAATATACCTAGACATCGGAAACTACGGACCCATCGACCTAGACATCGAAATTCTTGGAGCCGTCGACCTAGACATTGAGAATCGTGGAGAAATATACTTAGACATCGAAAACCATGGAGAAATATACCTAGACTTCGAAAATCTGGGAGAAATCTATCTAGACATCGAAAACCATGGAGCTGTCGACCTAGACTTCGAAAACCTGGGAGAAATCTATCTAGACATCGAAAACCATGGAGCCGTCGACCTAGAAATCGAAAACTATCAAGCCACCTACGAGAGATGGATTTTGCTTGTGCCCTTGGTGAAAAGGGGTCGAGATCGTTTCTCTACTGCGTATGCACCGACACATCATTCTAACCTCGTACGATGACGCGCGTAATTATTTTTTTCCTGCAAGTTTTGCTCATACAAAAAATAAAGAATGTACGAATGTACATTTGGCGCATTCTTCACTTAAATTCACTCCAATGCTTATCATCAACGATAAACACGAGTAAAAAAAAGCCCAATCCAACGATTTACTCGATAGCATCATACCTACTAAAAGAACATTAAACGATAGCATCACACCGACTAAAAGAACATTAAAAAAAAGATTCGGCCACAATACGTGACTCAGATTTCTTGGTAAAACGAACATGTGGTATCCTTTAATCTCTGAATGATTCGATAACATTTCGTGAAATTGACAGCTTAAATTTTGAATACAACGGGGAACTGTCACTTTCCAAATTTTTGAAGCATGAACAGATTCATGGAAATATATAGGTATACAATTTGTATTATGACACCAGAAAAAAATATATAGATATATAAAATGTATTATGGCACCAGATTTGTCACTAAAGAAAAAACAAATAAACATCAAAAATGTGTGCGAAAAAATGCAACATTTTTTGATGAAATTAAAAAATAAATAATTAATATCTTTTCAATGCGTTAAGCTACAGAGTTCGTAGAGGTCGCGATCGAAAGATAAAAAAAAATAAAAAATACGTCATCTTGCAGGATTCTTTGGAATACTGTAATTATTCAGTTATTAAAGAAATAAATTTTGAGTGTTATCGAAAACAGCTGAAAAACACTCTCGCTCCGGTAAAGACTCTCTGGAAGCGACTCGTCATACATAAATGTACTTGTCTCAGAGTCGCTACCGCGACTCTAGATTATTCACTAATTATGCGAACGTTTGTTACATTTGTCCCGCACTTCGTAACGTCAAACCCCGGCCGGTTCGTTACCACACAGCTATCAAAGGGAACTCGTATATATAACCTACATTATTAGGCCTGCTACACACGGGTATTGCGCAATATAGGTAATTGCACAATATTATTGAACGTGTAGATGTAGTATTGAAACATTGCGCAATCATTGAACAGAAGTTTGAGCTATCTTAAATTTATGGCGCACTACACACCATACAAACTTATTGTGAAATATTACTGTTCAATATTATTGACCGTGTATAGCGGGCCTGACAGACGATAACAGACGGTATACAAGAAAATATTGAGGACCACGAGAAATTCTTTCATCGGCGATTGGTCGAGACGGATAGATTCTCACCGGTGATTTGTTGTTATGGGCATCAAGAGTCCCTTGTATGCATCGGTCTAAACCCATATACAGATGCGTCAACTCCGTAAATATGTTGGTACTTTTGCATAATCTTAAGCCCGTGCAAAGTTTTTTCTCAGTAATTACGCCACCGATCATGCTGATTTTGGGCGTAATCGAAAGAGAATTTATTAATTGGCTCGAACTTCAATTTTCAAGTAGCGGAATGACTCCTGAGTTTCATTATTCTACAAAATAACATATCGATTTTACCCCCACTACCACGAATCGTTTTATTCAGAGATAATACAGTCTCGGCGAGAGCCTCGGGCCAGCAGACGACAGGGCTGTCAATGTACTTGTCCCGAGACTCTACCGAGTCTCTTGATATTATGCGTCAGGGAGCTAAGCGCGGTCGGTCAGCTGGAGTGAGCCGAGATCGGTGAGCCAATCAGAATGCTTCGAGGCAACAACTTTACTACTACTAACTATGTCGAACGAGTATACGTATACATCGAATCGGCGATGTGTTAGTCATTTTTGCATAATCTTGAGCCTGTGCAAAGTTTTTCTCAGCAATTATGCTACTGATCGTGTTGGTTTCGGGCTTATTCGAAAGGGATTTTTAACATTAGTCTCTAAACCAATTTTTGCTTTACAAAACATTTCCTGAGCTTTGCAATTTCAGAAAATGGCATGCCAGTTTTACCCCCACCACCGCGAATCGTTTTATTCAGAGAAAGTATACTCGGCGAGAGCCTCAGGCCAGCAGCAGACGACAGGGCTGCCAATGTACTTGTCCCGAGACTCTACCGAGTCTCTTGATGACGTTCAGTTCATCTTGATATTCACTTTTAGTAATTGGGCTCCCATATTGTGCTTTGTGGAGATACCTTTGCATAGATCTTCAATGATTATGAGAAAAATAGTGTTGAACCTATTTTGTGATATTGGAAAATGTACCGAATGATCGGTCAATAAATGTTTGAATCTTAATCGCTTTCAAATAATTAGCTGAAGAGTTCAGCCATATTAATGAGATCATGGCCACTATTTAGAAATCTGCAGAAAAATCTGATTTTTTTACACAGCATAGAAAAATGTTCGAAAATTACGGTAAAAAAAATTGAGGGAAGGTTACCGAACATTTAAGCAAGAAAATAAGTATTAAAAATTGGACATCGTAGTGGCAGTAAATGGATCGTGATTTTTCAATCAAATTTAAGGGATCGTAAATGCTGGAAAATAAAAATTAAATCATATACGTATTCGTTGAACATTTATCTTGTTAATGGCGTTATAAAAATATCAGGTCACCGAAACTTTAAGAATGAAACCATGATGGATTATCTGAAAAAATGTTCGACGTAGAACTAATGATTCTGCTGATCTTCGAATAGTTTCTGGTGTGATAGCGGCGCAGGCTCTTGTAATTCATTCTCGCATATTCGCCGGCGTTGTAGGAACATCACGGTAAACACAATCCTTTATAGCTCCCCATAGGAAGAAATCAAGCGGTGTTAAATCCGGCGAACCAGCAGGCCAAGGGATTTCTGCACCTCTCCCAATTTAAATGTGTCGAGGTTAATGGCCACCACTTCGAACAGTTGTTAAAATAAATTTTCTGCAAAAAAACATGAATTACATTATTCAGATAATCCTATTGTCAATACCATCATGATTTCCCGTCTTTACATAGGTGACTCCATTACCAATAATGGAAAGAATGTAGTGAAATAACTTGTTAACTATTAGGTTTAGGGCTAATGTAGGTCTATACTTTTTTACTCAGAATTCCATCCTCTACCATATTTTGTTATAAAAAATATAGCATTCCACTTAAAAAAACAAATTTGACCTTCAAATCTTCGAAACGTCTCAACCTATCAAAACAACAAATGTACCACATAATGTGCCCCTTGAAAACGTGCAACTTTTGTCTGAACATTTTTTTCATGCAACGCTTATTTTAGGAATTATTCGAAGTGGTCACGTTAAATGATTCACCCTGTATATCAATTGTGGATCACGACTTATATATAAAAATCTTTAGTTTGCACATAAAAATGAAACTGTGCAAAAGAAGGGGCCTGTCGAAGAATATTTAGAGGTCAGGCTTTGCTATTGGAATTTCTCATGTTATTTAAATTACACATGCACACTATATATATGGGCAGATCGATTACTTTTCGAACGCAGCCTGCGCGCTTGGGTCAGTGATTTGGCTGTCAATTTTTTTTCCAAAAAGTAGGTTATAAAACAAGACGATCCCTCAAAATTAAAGTCCATTGGTGAATTTTGTACCGCTGTAAAACTTCTTGAAATTGTTAAAAAAACTTTTTTTTAGCCATTTCCATGATTTTTTCATACAAACTCTATAAGGTTCAAATGAAGCGGCATTTTTCTAAATAAACCTTCTACTTTTGGGGAAAAAAAAATTTTTCACTCCAAACGAAGATCCGGTTGAATAGCACCCTTTTTTAAATTCCTATTTTTACGAAATTGACCACATTTTTAGAACGCGGTCGAAACGATAATTTTTTACATAGACGGCTCTAATACGGCTCTAATTTTTCATCTAGGTATATTCTATAAAATGTGAAAAAAATTGCATAAAAAAACTATTTGTTAGACCAACGATAAATAATTTCGACACAAAAATGCGAAAAAAAATTCACAAATCATGAAAAAACATTACATTAAAAAAGAAAAGTACTTATTTTTTAGAGTGTCAAAAAAAAATCATTGGAACAAATTTCCATCTAAGTTACGTCCAGCATTAAAATTTATGATATCAATCGAAGGACAAGTGTTTGATTAGTAATTCCGAGTTTTAATATTATGAAATTGTTCTAAGCATTTAAATACAAAAAAAATCACATCAAAGGTATAGTAATTCCTTACTCTATGATGGCAGAGACTTGAAAGAAAATTGATTCTTCTCAGACTTTCAGGATCCCTTGGAATTATTCATAATATTCGACGTTGATTTTAGATCGGTACAAATTATATTTAAATACGTGTTGAAAGTACTTGACCAGTCCATCCCTATTTATTCAAATAAAAATCAATCATAAAAAAACGAACTTGTACGGTAGAATCCGGTTGCAATTTTATTGGAATGCGATTGACTATCAGTTTATTGTTCTTAATAAAAGTATAGGTTAGTTCTTATGGAGAATAAAATTTGTTCGCGGGAAGAAATGAGAAGGAAAAATTGCCGTATTGCAATATAAACTGAAAGGTTATATTAGAAGCTTGAACATATTATAACGAAATGCTCTCGCCGACCTGGCCTGAACGCCGCCACGCGTCGGTTCGAACAACTTTAATAATAAGGAGCAGGTATGAAGGAAACGCGGACACTGTTAATTTTGGTAAAATATAAAAATAATTAATTTTATTGAATTATTTGACCAAATTCTTACAAAAAATAAAAGAAATTTTGCGCCTTGGCTCGCTGATTCTAAAACAATTTTGTGTTTTTTGTTTTTAAACTGTCTTGCTTTGTTTAATCGGATCTGGCGAGAAAAAGACCCGAAAGACCCGAAAACGTTGCAAATTCTCTGTCTGAGATAATTTTTAACTTCTGAATTTTCGGAATTTAATTGTACAAAAAATAGTAATTAAAAAAAACAATTTTAAATTAAATTGTCGCGTTTGTTCCAATCTTTCGACACGCCTTACACTTGAAAAAAAACTTTCTACTTAATGTTTCGTGCTATAATTCGTTAGACTCGATTTTTCCGATGTCCTGTTATGCTCGCTTTTAAAATCAAATAAGAGTATTTTTCACTTTTACAATTCTTATTCCCGTTTTTGATTCGATATAAATTCTAGTACTATCTATCGCCTCTCGGATGATTATTTTCTAAATGGGTCTAGATCTCCCTGTCTAGACCACTTCGGACAATATTTTTCAAATGAGAATTTAATTTTTGATAATAGGATAAATTTTAATCCTCCTCAACAATAAGAAAGAAATAAAAATGTGAAACGGTAGGAAATAGACCGCGGACTATGGGATCGAAACGTCGCCGAATCTTTCCGAGAGTCCGAGCATCTACAGGGTAGAGGTAACTTCCCGTCCACGTGTTATGGGATCGGGACGTCACCGAATCGATCCGAGAACTCCGTGCAACGGAAAGCCCGAAATTTTTTCGAGGTTAGGTGCGGACCCTGGATTATGGGATCGAGACGACGCCGAGTCGCTCCGAGAATCCAGGCATCCAAGGAAATTGGCAATTCACCGTCCACGGGCTATGGGATCGAGACGTCGCCGAGTCGATCCGAGAGTCCGCGCTACGGGAACCCCAGAAATTTTGAGGATAGGTTTATTATTGTTGAGGCTGATGTAGAGGTGTACTGAGACAGGTCCGAGTTGATCTTTTAGCCAGGGAGAACTGTCTGACGAATGAGTCGCGCAGTGCTTCTTATACCCAGTTCCCCACCATAAAATTCTCGAGCGCCGAGAATCTCCGTTTTCGATCGGTTCTGCGCACCTTTCTGTAACGCCTTCTCTGATTGGCCCATCGCCATGATTTACGCTCGCCCGTTGGTTGCGCGGGCTAACATACGATGCGCGGACTACCGCTTTTCATGTTTTTCAGCTTTGTGTGATTATTAACAATAAAAACTTCAATTTTATCGATTAACTTTTAATTTCTTCTTTGATTTGGCATTGTTACTTCGTTTATTATGTTTTGAATAATTACAATCGCTAAAGTCACGTACGCGTCCTATAGCCCATTGACGCTCTCCCCGCGCATGCGTCGTAGTCGCTTTTTACATTTTTCATTGTGATTAGATTTTATATTATTAATTTGACTTGTGATCATTTTTCTTAAACTCGTGTTATTTTTCTAATAATTTAGATCGTAATTACGTGCTTGGGCGACTTAAAATAACAAAAATGCAAAAGGGATTAATTTCGTCAAAATATAGCGCGGCGAAGTTCAGAGCGGTGCCGGTTGCCCCACTCGGGCTCATGCCTACCGTCCTAAGATGGCCGCCACCTGTCAACAACGACGAGCGTGGTCGCCGCGATGTTTTGTCCGCGATCTAAAGATCGTGGAGTTTCGTTAGTTTCGACGGGCTCGGGCCGTCACGCAAGTGTTCCGTTACAAAATGTATTGTGCAAAATATTTTTCATTTTTCGATGAACAATAATATCCTAGGGGAAAAAAGGTTGGGACAAGTACATTGATGGTCCCATGTTTCCTGATCATATCACGAAAAGTGTGAAAAAAATTCCATAAAAAAATTATAAAACCAAGGTAAATAATTTCGACAGAACAAATCGAAAAAAGTTTCAGACCGACGCCCCATTATTTTTAACTTATTCTAAGAGCTAAATCAATTGACAAAAAATTCCATCTAAGTTACGTGCAGCATTAAAATTTATGATATCGATTCGAGGCCAAGGGTAATTCGGAATATTCATTCTTATGGGGGAACCATCAGGAGCTTGAAAGAGTTTTAATGAGTCAAAAAAGTTACTGTTTGAATTACGTGCAGCACTAAAATTTATGATATCAATTGAAGGACAAGCGTTTTATTAGTAATTCCGAGTTTTAATATTATGAAATTGTTCTATCGGGCGTATGAATCCAAGAAAAAAATCACATCAAAGGTATTATAATTTGTTACCCTATGGTAGCAGAGATTTAGAAGAAAATCGATTCCCCTCAGACTTTCAAGATCCCCTGGTATTATTGACAACATTCGACGTCAATTTTGTATCGGTACAAATTATGTTTAAATATGTGTTAAAATTACTTGTCCGGCCCATCACTTTTCATTTAAATTTTTCATTCAATCAAATAATAATCAAGGCCCTTCTAGGACTGATGGATCATAACTATGCATACAGAGGGGATTAAGAATGTTATTTTCAAATAATTTTACTTAATTGCATTAAATTAATAATAATTGCAAATGAATTCTCTTTTAATAAACAGGAGATATTACTGTACATTGATAAATAAACGAAAAACATTTTGCACAATAAATATGTTTTTTGATTCATAAGAACTTTGTCAAGTTCCTGATGGTACCCGTAGGAATAAGTATTCTGAATTATCATTAAATACTTGGTCTCGAATTGCAATCATAAGTTTTAATGCTGGACGTAACTTGGATGGAAATTTTTTTTTAATTGATTTTTTTAAATCTTTCATTTTTATTTTATTTTTTATCTCTTACGTTTTATTAGAATTTTTTAACACCTTAAAAAATAATTACAGTTTGTATTTTTTTTATGCTATGTTTTTTCATTATTTGTGTAATTTTTTTCGAATTTTTGTATCGAAATTATTTACAGTTGGTTTAATAATTTTATGGAATTTCTTTTCGTATTTCTCGTGATATGGTCTGGAAACAAGGGACCATCAATGTACTTGTCCCAACCTGTTTTTCCCTAGGGGAATTTCTGAGATTTTATATCACGTCTTTTTTCTCAAAAGTTCTACAATCGTTTTGTTCGGATTGAATTAAACTGAGCTAACCATGCACAATCATGCGAGTTCAAAAAATAAAAATAAAAACTATATATTTTACGATCAGAAAATTGACAATTTGATTCAAGCAATCTTTTAACAAATATTCACATACAAGACAAAAGTACTCGTCATATCGATATATTCTTGTACCTCATTACCTATTTATTTTCAGAATTGAGAAAGAAAATTGGTTATTAGTAGGCACGAAAAAGTCGTAATAGTAAAAAATTTTCTTTTATCTCATGTCACTCGCTATTGATGACCTCAAGAACAAAAATCAACAGTGTGTGGAAAGCAAAATTGAAAGATTGGTCGATCTATCGAGGAATACTCAGCCATATATGCTGGAATAAATGAAATTTTCCTAGATAATGTATTTCTCATTTTTTTAAACCAATAAATCCGGACGGGGTATAATGACCAATAATTGTAGTCAACAATTTAAACCATGGACGTTTGTTTTATGTCTCCAATGTTTGGAATTCGATTCAAAACTTTTATTAACGTTGAAAATACCGCATAATCAGTATACTAGTGGAGAATATTATACACTCATGCTGTAGGATTGTAATATATTTCATATTTTTTCACGGTTTAAAATCACTTTCATTGTGAGATTCGAGAATTTTTGTTTACATTTTTTGTGGTATAATGCGAAAACGGACGATCATCAATGTACTTGTCCAAAATTTTTTCTCTCCGAGGATTTTTGCGGCTTGATATTAAATCTTTTATCTGTGGTAGTTCTAAACGACACAAAATATTTTCAAATAAAGTTTTCGAAAGTTTTCGAATGTTTCTATTGTGATGTTTGAAAATAATTTCTCCAATGATTTTCGTTAAGTTTTGTGCAGTTCAAAACAGTTTGATATTCTTCGAATGTTTGTAATGATCCCATCAATTGTTCAACCATTTCGAATGTGTCCACAATTTTATGGGATTAAAATCATTTTCCGTAAGGTTTATAAATATTTTGTATCATTGAGGAATTTTCCCCCCGCCCCCCTCATTTATAAATTTTGTTTTCAATTTTTTCGATGAAATCATTGTAAATAAAAAAGATATGAAGATTTTTCAATGAAACGAATTTTTTGATTGATTTTCCTTAAAATTTGACAGAAGCAGAGAGAAAAAAATATACATAATGCTCACCAAGTTCACCAGAATTCGCAATTTTCAGATAAGTATATTGAATTCTAATGCTAGCAATTTTTAATTCGTTAAAAAATGTGCTGCCAATGATTTTTTGAAGCATTCTTTTCTATTCGTATAATCATATCCAGAGTTAGAAAGTTGACGCACCTACGTCGATGCACAAAATTTTTAAACTCTGCATGTAGCCACCAAGGTTCAACCGGACAAAAGAAAAAGTATGAAGTGCGTCAAGACCAACAGAATTGCTTATTTATTAATATGTCCATTGCATTTTGAGAACATAACTTCTTATGTCATTCATAAATAGGCCATCGCTGACTTTTGGTATCATTTATAATTATTTTGAATTATTTATTATTTGTAGTCCATATTCCATAATCAAAAATAGGAAGTGCTAATACCTAGCGCGCATGTCAATACACAGAATTTTCAAAGTTTGCAAGTATCCGCTGCCATTTATTCATCTACATTTTGATACAGATAGAAAAAATTACCACTGATTCATAAAATTAATTATGCCAAAACTAAAAGAAAAAATGACAGTGCACTTCTAAGTGAACAGAACTCAAAATTGTTTCATGTATCTTCGTTTATATATTGCAGTCGGAACCAAAAAGTGAAAAGATTGGCACACCTACCGCTTCACAGAAATATCAAAGTTCATCGATATTCGCTGCATACCAGTAATACAAACTTTGGTGCTATGGGGCAAAACACTTCAAAATTACATGAACAACCACATTCTTGAAACTTATTATGTCACATTCATGAAAAAAGTGACAGATACGATGCATGTTGAAGCAAGAAAAATACTGTATTTTTGCATGTCTCCATGGATATACGCAGGCAAAATATTTGATCACATTCAAAAATGATCAGGTGTTGACTTCAACCCATAATGCTCATCGCAAACATGGTCTGGAAATACTCAATATGCATATTGCTTCATCACTTTGTTGAACTTTAGAGGTGTTCATTGCATTTTGAAGATACAAATTTCGATATCACGAAAATTAAGCACCCAATGACTTATTCAAATAAATTTCCAAATTCATCATGCAACAACTCAAGTGAATATATCTATGCATTTACATGGCCCAATGATTTTTCTAAAACTTGGGTGTATAAACAAGCAATCATGAAGACGTTTCGTTATAAATTTTCGACATTATCTTGTTGAAATCAATGTGAGGAAATATAAATACATATTTCATATATCATCTAGAGAATGAATAGATATGGATACACTGTAAGCTAAGGAGGTAGGGAAAAGGGCCCGGTGAACACAGCCAAACTAAATGGAAGAAAATATGACAAGAATACATTGGATTAGACACTTTTACTTGACCAAAATTTTTCAAAATTTATTTGAATTCATTTACATACAACCACGCATATTTTTTCTTCAATATGTAATTACACAACATAAAATTTCTGTTTGGATAGAGCTTTGAGAGGTTATAATGAACGAACGCTTTTTTCTCACATAATTCCGGTTGAAAATTTAAAAAAAATCCTAACCGAACCTAACCTCGAAAAACATCGCGACGCGGCGCGATGTTTTGACCGAGCGCGTACAACGACCGGTGAGATGCGTCACTGCTGGCCGGCGGCGGCCGTACTGGAGGGCAATACAAAGGCCCGATACAAGCCGCGGAGCGCGACACTGGCGGCGCCGCGTATTAAAAACTCGAACTATTATATTTTTTTTCTTTTGTTAATTAAAATTCAACGCGATTTCGTAAAATATTGTAACTAGGCTCAAATAAAGCGGAAAATTATAACGAATCGAATAAAATTAATGAAAAGGTTAAAACTTGTAGAAAAATTTTTATTATTTCAATTAGAGCGGGACGCGTGCTTACGGCGCATGCGCGGGGGTAAGCGTTCATGGGCTATAGGAACCCGAACGTGACTTTTCCCGATTTTACGAATAAAATTGAAATTAACGATATTAAATAAAACAATGAGGCCAAATCATGCAACTAATTAAATAATGGCAATTTTCATTAGAATTTTATTATTTTAAAGTCACGCTGAGCTAAAAATTATTAAAAGCAGAATTCGGCGCATTGGGTAAAATAGCGATTAGCCAATAGCAAGGCGCGAATCATGGCAACGGGCCAATCAGAGAAGGCGTTACGAAAAGATGCGCAGAACCGATCCGAAAATCGAAAATTCGGCGTTTGATAATTTTATGATCGTCTTGCACGTAATTGGAGACGAAACTATTATTATAATTCTAGAAAAAGAGAACGAAGCATTTTCCCATAATGTGACTAGGCTTAAAATTCATCAAAAAAAATAAACCTTTTTTATAAAAAGTTACAAAAAAAATCTAGGGGGACTAACACAGTGAACCAAAAAAATTCTGACTTAAAACGGATATAATTGCTTGAATCAATTCGTTGATAATCTTTGACATATTATCAAACGAAAGGCCATTCCAAAACAAAAATTTTGACCCCCCGATGCATTAGTTTCGATTGATTTTTGACTAAGTTATATACATTCAAATAAATAAAATGCAATGTATTTAAAAAATTCGTAGCTGAAAAAAATTTTAAGATAAATAAAAATTAGAAATAAATCAAGTCAGTTCGTGTGAGGGAGTTCTTTTTGAGAAAAGAAATAGAATCAAATAAAAAATGCGAATTTGAAAAGTGTCCGACTTGGCATGGAACGCCCCATACGTTCTTATATATGTTCTACATATAGGTTCTATATATCAAACATTCGCGAACTAATTGCGTTGAGAGTAAACTAACCAGTAGTAAGGCTATGCCAGTTCTAACTCAGGGATCTCAGGGGGGAGCGGGGACGGGAGAGCGCGGGGACCGTTGCGGGGCTGCATGGTATGTGGAGGGGGAAGGTTCTCGGACAGCGGGGGTGCAGCGGCACTTTGATGACAAAAGATTGCCGCACTCCTCGAATGACTGATTTATGTTTCCGATGTGATCCTCAGATTGCATTGGACGGAATTTTCTTTTGAAAAAGTGACCTGCTCTTTTCAAAAATGATCTCAATTATCGGTCTCTGTGATCAAAGCACTACTCTAATGACAAATTTATGTGTCCTACATATTTTTGCATTCCTGAGATAGTGCCAGTTTCCATGAGACTTCTTTTTGAAAATCCCCCTCCCCCGACTTTTCACTTGAGACTTGTATCTTTGAACAAATATATTGTTATTCCGAGAATTGCACGTCACACGACGTCTAATGATAAATGTCCGGTGTTACATATCTCCACATTCCTGAGATGGCGCAAGATTCGACGAGATTTCTTTTTCAAAATGAACCTGCCCCCCCCCCCCCCTCCAACCCCTCCCCGTCGCCCACTATCCTGATTGCTTTGAAAATGCACCTGCCCTTCCCCGAACTTTTGACTTAAGAGTTGTTTGAATGTTTTCCGAGAAAAAAAACAATTTTCATCGAACGCTTATTCTGAAAGTAAACGTCGCGATGGAAAGGTGTGCGAGTGTATATGCTATTCATCCAGCGAAAGATCCATCGACATTAACGGAAAATGAACTTGAGTCATTGCCGAAGGCTTTGTTTTTCAAGCATTATAGTAATTCCATTCCTTCGTTGTGGGATCGTTTACCCAAGTATTTGCAGTGTGATGCTGATGTGCAATCATATCAATTGTGTTTCGATCATTTTAATCAACCCTGGGTGCGAACTTATATTGATTCAGTTAGACCCAGACGTAGAAATTGTGAAAAGTGCTCGATTATGGAACGACTTGTAAACATCTATGGGACTTAACGAATAAAAAATTCCTGTAAAATGACATCGGAGGAACTTCAAATTAGATCTCCAACAATCGTCAAAGAATACTTTGGTGAATATACAGATATTCTGTGGGATCGTTTACCGGAATATTACAAATCCGATAGTGAGATTGCATTATTACGTCGTTGCGTTGATCATTGGAATGCATCATCGATGGACGACCATATTGACGGTCCTGCTCCACAACGTCGAAATTGTAGGAAATGCTGTGAACGTATTTGAACAAGTTTGGAATGCACGTGTTCATAAAGTCGGCGGAATCAAAGAGATGAGCGTGTACAGAAAAAAGGACCACCGGAGGAGACTGCATCGATCACAATATAGATCACGTTTGAACCTGTTTGAAAGCGTGTGGAAGGGGATGATTCAGTTTTGGGGTAGGGATAGGTGGAAAAACTACAAATAGCAGAGTCCAGAAGAAAAAAGCATCACTTCACATCTTCGTAAAGGTGAGTCAAGACTTGTTCTTTGAAGAAAATCTCAAAAACTACATCCATAATGGAGTTCTCCGCCATCAACAATATCATCGCCAAGTCAGAGTATCTCCCCACCAAAAAGCTGAAAGAGCTTAAAGTCAACGAGGAATATCTCGTCTCGGATGTGAGGACAGCAAAGACCAAATGGGGAAAAATATACGTTGCCGAAATTAGGAATGAATTCACCGTATTCCTGCCACCGCGAGTTGTCAAGGCATTCGACCAGAATCCAGCGGTATTCGAGAAACTTCTGGAAACGGCTCATTGTGGACAACTTTACATGAAATATCTCGGTGGTAAATGGAATGCAATTGAGTTTTCTCAAAGAGATTGTTAATATTTTTCAACAAAAAAATTTGAATCGTCAATGAAATGTATATTATGTTGAAGGAGTAGGAGGAGGAATATTGTATAAATAAAATAACACGTATATGAAAAAAAATATTTTTGTTTATTCAAAGATCCCTCTATTACATAATGCATGATTTACGTATAACCAGCTTTGCAAATATTTTACATTCTTCGTTGCACAATTAAATTTCGATTCGTTGGTGTGGTGGTGGTCGCATTTCGATGGACTTTTCGGCAGTTTTTTCAACGATGGGCAGTCCATCAATCGACAATCTCCGTTGACAGATCCAAAAAGTTCGTCAGCCATAAAGACTTTTCGCAGCCTTTTACGAAGATGGTATGAGCGCCGCGTAAGATAGTTTGAATTATTCCTCTTGCCGCATCGTATGGTATAACACCAAAATCCCATGATAATCCATGAAAATTTCGTTCCAGCCATTTGTTTGTCGTTTTATACTTTATCGGCAGAGAATCCCATGCATACGGTGGTGCGAAGAAAAGTGTAAGAGGTTCAGTATTCTTCACGTCCGCACGAATGATTGAAATTTCTTTGAGTATAAACTCATTGATGGGTCCCTTGAAGCCTTGTAAATCGATGACAAAATCCATGATGACTGTTGGCCGAAGAAGTTGATGGTACGGTTTTATACCAATTTTCTCACCCCACCACTCACAGGATTGTATTCAACGATGCGATCATGTAGAATAAGGCAGTATGCGCATGTTTGTGCTGGAATATTTGTGCTTGTTTCAAATTCGAGGCGCACATCAACAGGTCCAGACTTGAGAGTATCGTTCTGCTTCGAGCAGTCAATCACAATGAGAGGTGCAAATTTGAGAAAATCCGCTTTTGTAAGCCATGGTTTGGCCTCCTTATTGTAGTACATCGGTTGAAAGTTTGTATACATATCGTACAGTACTCCATACTGATTTTGTTCTATATTCAAATTCATATTACCATAAGGATAACATTGTGAATTCAAGTATAATTTTACATCAGTAACGTTGCAATGATCAAAATTACTCGCATTTTGCCTCTTATTATTCTTTCGTCCTGTTTGGAATGCCAGGATCACATATCGAGGTTTTTCCAGCTGCGTTGATGTCTTGACTGACCACACGTGTTTCGATGTCGCCGGTAACATTGGATATTCATACAATTCCCAAGTACGAAAACTCATTGGAATTGGAGTATCTTTGGCGATGAATTTCAACAGTTGAATTTTCCATTTATCTGCCACGGTGACGTATGGAACGAGCCATTCGTCACCATATCGTAGTGTAATTTTATAATCTTCAGCGGCTGGTTGAACTATTGCATTATCATCGGAACGTGATCTAGTCAAAATCAATTCGTGCTTTGCATTCACTACCATTTTTCGATAATCTTCAGCAAATCCCAGCAGCATGCTCAGTGGTATGCATACGTCAAAGTTGCCTGCTGCGTCCACAATCGGTTTCGTCTCATCGACATCGACCCAACCGGTGTTCTCAAGCATTGTACTTCTCGCCGACGAATGAGATGTATATCCTTTCATAAGAGATGTGATTCCCACATTCTTATTACGATCGATTTCAACGGCGTTAAGTTCATAACGCACTTCCTCGAATAAATGGCAAATGGCATTGTTAACGAAATTCGTTGCAGCCTGTACCATCCGCCTTTGTCAGTTTGCCGCAAATGTGAATTGAACTTTTACTCGGTAGAATTGACAAATCTTGATGCTGGATTGAAATACGTATTTCATCACTATTGTTGTATGTTGACGACGCGTATGGTTGATGTGCATGAACCTCATAATGTATGATGGATTCATCAAACATGACGGGTGTCTGGATGTTTACGATTTCTTCCTCCATTGCAGGCAGCAGATGCACAATGAGCAAAGCAGATAATTTCTCACACGCAAACTCCACGAATTTTGAGACCCAAACTTTTCAATAGTAGAAGGTTTTGAGGTGTTAGCTCTTTGAGCGTTGATCGACGACTGGTTTCGCAATCCCATGTTGGCTTATTAATATTGCCAATACGATGATTGTAAATTATGCCCATTGAGATTTTATATGAAGTCTTATGGTGATGACTTCACCGCGGAAATTGATCAAATCTCCGTTTTGATCGACAATACGAAGCTGTATATTGTCAATGCGACGAGTTGTGATTGGTAGATAAATGACGCTCGACGGTACTTCGATGATTTTATAGCCGGCCGGTACAGATGGGAAAAATTCGTGAATTGTATGAACTTTTCGTTGATGTATGCACCAGTGGTTATGTTACACTTGACTCGAATGGCGTTCACTTTGAGAATGGACACGGATAGATCAGACACATGTCTTTTATTGAGCTCCGATTGACGCGACGAAAAACCCAGCAAAGGTCCAATCGAATTTTTGGATGTAAAATCAATCGATTGATTACACTCAATTTCACTGCGTAGCGTATAATTATTCGGCTTAAGTTGAATTTGTATGTTTTTAGATGTCAACTCATTTTCAAATATTTTTCAATATCTTCAATTTCATAGCTGCCCGTTGGAATGGTCACCACATGATTTCCAACGTGAAATTCATTGCAACCAATGTCGATATTTGGAATCGAATTGAATGTGAGCAGCTCGACGAGTCCAAGAGTATAATTTTTGTCGGGCGATAGTTCGATGGGTGGAAAAAATTGTGCCTCAAGTATGGAGGATGATCCAGTAATGGTGATCGTCAAACTATCATTTATGATGCTCGCAGATTTAGAACTAAACACGTAGCTCCATAGTCCTCATTTATATAGTGCATAATTGTCTCGTCGATTTAGTTGTCCACACAAAAATTTCAAACATAAATGTCCACATATTATTGTATCATATTCCTGATATTTTTTATAATTGTATTTCACGCTACCAACATTGAAGTATCTCATGAGTCCGGGTGGAGGTGGGAGATTGCCGAAGCTGTCAAAGTATGTGACTCGTTGACCAGTCTTTTTATATGCAACCCAGTGTGTCCCAGGGCCCACATTTTCATCCAAATTCACGATTGCTGATTCTTGCTTGAGTGGTCCATTTTCAGGCAAAGTATCACGCATGAAGACGCCACAAAAGTTACGAATTTTCATGGCTCTGGCATACTTTAGCAAATCGACGTCGGTGAGTGGTTGATGTGGTAGCGTGATTATACGTTTTTTGTCCCGAGGAAAAGACCCAAACCCTGTTTGTATGGTTTCAGATGTAAACCTTTACCTAAAGCGATAGCCTCGAGTGTTCGGTTGTGACGTTTACTTTCCTCCAATTCCTTTTTAGCCGCTTGAGCAGCATTTACAGCTTTGACTATTGCAGCACTTCCACCAGACAGTGCACCAACGGCGCTAAGGCCGGCAAAGATGGGTACGAGGAAGGGCAATAAACCGCCGATTTTGCGAGGTACCGGTAGAACCCGAGGCGTGCACCTTTCAACGCTGACATGACGATTTCACGGGGGTCACCACTACGAATCATGGCTTTCTTTGCAGCACTGATGATTTTTTTCAGGCAAACACTTTTTTTGGTCTTTTTCGTCACTCCTTTCATACCTAGACCAAATTTCTTTTTCGCCTTCATAATGTTTGTCACGGCCCAAGCACTTGCTCTTTCATCAAGACTTGCGTCTTTCGAGGTTACACGTTGCCAGGCTTGTTCGGCCAAAATTTTATCCGCCAGATGTCATGCTTCCAAGTTTTCACGATTTTTCGAATATGCGATATCGTGTTCTTTACAAGCAGCGTCGAGCGCGTTTATACCAGGATCACCACGAGCAAGACGTTTGATCATTTTCGTACCAGGTCCACAATATTGATAGCCCGGTAGATGTAGTTCCACGGGGAGATTGTTGATTATACTGTTTACCAAACCTTTACCAGGTTTATCATGTACAATCATCACTCTGCAGTGGTTACAACTCGACTGACTATTCCAACATTATAAAGTTGCATTTATATGATTTTTTCAATCAGTCACATGCGAGATGAAGTCAAAGAAACAAGTTTCGAGCGGTCAACTCCCCATAAGAAATTTCGATGAATTTATTGTTGGAGCGGGTAGTGTGAAAAAGCGTCATGGAAACTTACTACCTAACAGCATTCGAGCCGTTTTTTGTGGACCCTCGAATTGTGGAAAAACGAATGCCTTACTCACGCTCCTAATACATCCAAATGGTTCGAGATTTGAGAATATATATCTATACTCGAAATCGTTGAAGCAGCCAAAATACCGATTGCTCGAGCGAATGCTTAAACCTGTGGAAGGAGTGGAATTTTTTCAATTTAACGAGCATGAACAAGTTGTGGCACCTAGTGAAGCTCGCCCAAACTCCATATTCATCTTTGACGATATAGCGCGTGAGAAACAGGACAACGTGAGAGCATTTTTTTCCATGGGAAGACACGAGATTGTGGATAGTTTTTACCTCTGTCAGACGTATACTCGTATTCCGAAACATCTCGTGAGAGACAATGCAAATTTTATAGTGCTATTCAAACAAGATGATATGAACCTCAAACATGTATATAATGATCATGTTAATCGGATATGACTTATGCAAGTTTCAAAAAAATGTGTGTCAAATGTTGGAAATCGGACAAGTATGGATTTATCACGATTGACAAGGACAGTGAATTGAATGCTGGAAGATATAGAAGTGGATTTGATTCTTTCCTCACTGTCGATGATGATGATGATGATGATGATGATGATAAATAATTGTTCCCCTGGATTTTACAAGACAGTCTAAAGTCTGACTTACTCGTGTCAACAATCGTTTAAACCGATTGTTGAACCGTTAGAAGAACTAGTTTCACATACGAAAAAACTTAAAATTATGAATGAACGTGTAAATGTTAAGAAGGAGAAGAAGGAAGAGGAGTCTCTCCAAATTTTGGAGAAAATAGCATGCAGCAAGATATTTCTTTCAAAGACGGTATTTGGCATGATGCAATTACTGATGAGAATATCGGTGTACCCTTAACTAAAAATAGTGATAATGATATTCATGAAGATAATAATGATGATGAGGACGATGATAATTTGGAATCATCTGGAGATGTTGATAATTTGATACGTGAATATCTGGGCTTACTGCGTAGTAGTAACAAAACAAGATTGGATGGCGTGTATGGAGTACGAGATCTCGCTCAAAACAGATTAATGATTGGTGATTCACCAATTCATTTCGAACTCGATCATATAGTGGTTGGAGATGAAAAGTATCCCAAAAGTTGGTGGAACTGTAGTTTAAAAAAGAGCCCGAACTCAAATATGTAACACCAAATGACTTGGAGAAATATCAGAAAATTGTCATCACAACGAATGCTCATAAAAAATTTTATAAATGCACGGGTGCAGTACGTCAGGATAAGAATAGTAAATTTAAAAATTATATATCCCAAATGCTCGGTAGCAACGATAAGAAGGGTGGTGCTCTACCTCAGTATAAGGTAGCACGAAAGCATACCTCTGTCGACTATGTTCATTGGGATGATCCGAATGAACGAGTGGATCGTCTTCGCTTATTGCTCGCATCGCAAGCTGCTGGTTATTCATCACATTCGAATGAAATTATATCGATTATCCAGGAGTTGAGGCTTGCTTTCATCCACATCCCAATATGAGCGTTGATGTGTTTGGACTAAAGTTGAGTAGACGTGGTGCAGGGTCTCCGGGTAAACCCGGTGCTGGATTTAATACAACGCCAGACGGTCATTATAATTTGGAATGAAAACGATTGGGAAACGTTGGCGAGTCAGTAAATGCTGGGGATGTTGTAACACTCGGTGTAATGAACAGTCGCATTAACTCTATGATTCGTAGTGCAACTCATACCATGAATCAAAAGTGTATATCGAGTGTGTCTATTCTAGAAAAGCGTGTAAAGGATGATTTCACCACTCTACGCAAGGAGATGAAAAATTTGGAAAGTACTATCGCGAAGCAAATAAAAAATGATCTCGCCAGCCTATTCGATGAGATGAAAGATTTGGAAAGTGCAATCGCTGAGCTTAAAAGTGACTTTCAACTTTTACGAGACGTTCGAATGGATGTGAAACGAATGAAAAAATCGACTCAGTCTTGAAAAAAAAAACGTAGATAGGACGTGTTTTTGTCGATGAGCGAGAAAATGAGCGAAAAGAAGCTTGCAGTGGTTGAAGAACTGCATAAGCCAGCTCGGCGGAATTATCCACGTCGACATGTGGATATACGTAGCCTGGATGAGACTTGGCAAGCTGATCTTGTCGATATGTCGGCATATGCACAACACAACTCCAACCATAAATATCTCCTCACCGTCATCGATATATTCTCCAAATTCGCCTGGGCCGCACCGTTGAAGAGTAAAAGTGGAAAAGATGTGAGTGCTGCAATGGAGTCGATTCTCAGCAAAGGACGCATACCGAAAAATCTTCACGCCGATCGAGGAAAAGAATTTTATAATACGAACTTTAAGGCTCTGATGAAAAAGTATAGTATACACTTGTATTCTCCATTTAGCAACTTGAAAGCATCCATTTATGAGCGCTTCAATCGTACACTGAAGAATAAAATGTGGATTTAATATAGTTTTCGCGGAAACTGGAAATGGGTCGATATTCTTGATATGTTAATTACAAAATATAATAATACTATACATCATACGATTAGAATGAAACCGAAAGATGTTGACGCAACGAATGAGAAACAACTATTGCGTAATGTTTTCAATCAAACTGCAGTGGGAAAGAAGCGAGCTAAATTAAAAATTGGAGATAAAGTGCGTATAAGTAAATTTAAGAATGTATTTGAGAAAGGTTATACTCCAAACTGGACAACGGAAATTTTCACAATATATCAAGTGAGAAAAACCAATCCAGTCACATATAATATAAAAGATTATAAAGAGGAGCCTATTGCAGGCAGTTTCTACGAACAAGAGCTACTTCCTGTTAAATATCCCGATATATATTGTGACGTGACATTTTTGCCCCGCAACTCGTATGAATCGTGTCGACCAGTGGACCAGGTTTACGGCCCATTTTGATGCCGTTCGACTCGTCGGGTGTTGGTCGGAACGAGACTCATCGTCACGTAATTATAAGTGTTATTTTAAGAATCGCGTATAGTACCTTTCGAGCGATAATTTACTAGGCCTAATGACCGTTATCTGTTACCTCCGTGTGCAAGGAGGAGAGAGAATTATTGATTGTTTAATTTTGAGTTTTAATGAAACTCCCTTTCGACTATTTCGTTTGTTTTGAGAGATTTGGTGTTACGGTCACCACATTTGGCCTCGCAAGCATTATTCATTTGGCGTTACGATCCTGCTGTTCGAGCTGATCTCGCTCGCGAGAATCATTCCTCTCACGCCGTCTTCGAGTACCGAAGAACATTCTCGACCTGCGGGCGGTTGAAAGAGCACGCTGGCATAGGCGATTTATTGAACGCCGCCCGTGTCTTTCCCGCCGTAGCAACCCAGAGTCGCACCGCCCGCAATACCGTGAATTCGGGTGTCACAGTCCGTGCGAACCGGCGCCTCGTCAGGTGGGATCTGGGGGAGTTTTTCTGGAGGCGAGGTGCTGTTTTACCTGGTGGTTTATTTTGTGGACCCACCGCGACATCCGGAGTCGTGAGGGAGGCCTCCCCTCGGCCTTTCAGAGCTGCCCGCCGGATCCCCAAGAGGAAAGACACCCGGATCACGGTCATCTAGTCGAGAGGAGTGTTTCAAGTGAGCGGGAGAGGTGAGAGCAGCAGAAAGGTAATTATTGCGATATCGTGTAAAGAAGCGTGACGGGAATTATCCTCCGTACACGCTCCATGGTTTTGAGTTTCCCGCGAAAGCGCGAGCAAAGAGTCCGTACTCTAGTTCGCGCCTAGCGCGTGAGCGCTGTCGTGCATGGGCCTAGTGGTGGGGAGAACGCTGAATCTGGAGGACCGCTCGTCGCACTATCAGTCTTCTTCCGATCACCTCACCGGCGAGTCACCAATACCTCCCGATCATCGCGGCTCCTTTTGTCTTTCGGCGTGCAACGAACTGGCTCCTCGGTAAGCCCTTTCTCTTTCTCCCCGAATGATTAATGGAGTTGAGCATTTTGAGTTTCGGAATTTAGTTCCGGTTTATTTGGCGTTTCGGGGAACATGTGCGTCAAAGTTTCGAGCGAGATTGCGGCCGATACTTCCCGTGTTCCCAAATTTTGTAGTTTTTGTGGCTTAGCTCCACTAATCGATTCGATATTAATTTGGGTCCATTCAGTATAGTTTATTTGACTTAATCCTGTTGCGCATTAATTAATTAAGTTTGAGTTTTGTAATGTCGAATTTTTGATATCAAATTTTGGTAGTACGCGTTGGAATATTTCACGCAGCTACGTTTCTCTCTCTCCCTGCACGCGTTGAGGCTCTAGCGAGCACGGTCGTTCACGCGATGTTTTCGCTCTGTCTCTCTCGCACTTATTGTCGCGCGTCGTCTATACGGCGATTTATTCTGTCTTTTGTATTGCGTATTTTTCAGCCGTTCCTTTTGGGTTCATATTTATTTCCTTTTCTCTATTTCGTGACGATCGTATCATTTTGCGTTCCTTTATGGCGAATTATCTTACGGCCCTCTTTCGTTACCTATGTTACCTTTTCAACGATTATCTTGCTATTAGTTTCTGCCGCTTTAACATATTTAACACATATTTAAACATAATTTGTATCGATCCAATCGACGTCGAATTTTGTGAATAATACCAGAGGATCCTGAAAGTCTGAGAAGAATCGATTTTCTTATAAGTCTCTGCCACCATAGAGTAAGACATGACTAGCTTGCATGTGATTCTTTTGGATTTGAAAGCTTCTTAGAACAATTCAATAATGTCAAAATTTGGAGTTACTAATAAAATACTTGTCCACCGATTGATATCATAAATTTTAGTGCTGCACGTAATTCAAATGGTAACTTTTTTCAATTCATTAGAAAATACTTGGCCTCGAATTAATATAATAAATTTTAATGCCGCACGTAAATTAGATGGAATTTTTTTCAGTTGATTTAGCTGTTCGAATCTCATAAGAAGAAGGAGGCATCGCTTTCCAAAATGATTTCACGCGCGATTTTTCGGTTTATTATTTTTTACTTGTTATTTGATTCTTTTGACACTTTAAAAAATAGATGCAGATTAGTTTTTTTTTAACATAACGTTTTTTCAAGATTTGTAAAATTTTTTTCGAATTGTTCTGTATTTTTTTTTATGAAATAATTTTTTTTTACAATTAAAAAAAAATTTTGTTTAAAGTTTTTTTTATGGGTGGAATTATCAGCAAACGAGGGACCATCAATGTACTTGTCCCAACCTTTTTTTTCCCTAGGGGAAGTTTATGGTTTGATATCACGTCTTTTTTCTCAAAAGATCCTTATTTATGTTCAGATGACTATAAGATTTTAGTTTAAATATCTATGAATTGTTTATAATTTTCGGCGTATAACGTTGGTTTTCACGAAAAAAGACCTATTTTTCGTCGACATTATACTGAAAATATTTCGATAGAGGTTTATTCTTGGACTTTGGTGATTTTTCTCTTTGTCTTCTAATATGTTTCGTCCATTGGGAACTCAAGAGCATGGAGCAATGCGTGTTGCGGGCCGAGATATGATTTTCGGCTGATAACGTTAGGAAAAATAAAGGAAAAGAGGAAAGATAGATCAAATTCAAGACACAACAAATCCAACGGAATTGGCCCTTTTTAAATGTTGCTTTTGCATTCTGAATCTAGACATTTTCGTGTCATTCAAAACGTGTCCCCGATGAAATATATTTCCAAAGTTTGCAAGTGACCGCTGAGATCCAATTATCTACAGTTTGATAGTTGCTGAAAAAAGGCACCCGGAAACATTTATTATGTCAGAACTCAAAGAAGCAAAAAAAACTGAGCGTACTTAATTCAACAGGAGCAACGGAATTCAAAGACGTTTAAAGTATCTGCATTGGTTTTGGAGAAAAACAATTTCAGGAGAATTCAGGAATGAATTTAAAAGTTTAAAAACTCAGAATAAAATAGAAAACGGAAAATTTAGGAATTTAGAACAGCTGAAGACGTTTGTGATGAATTTTTGAGATTACATGTTACGGTTGGAGTAAAAAATTTAAATGATTGGCACACATGCTGCGACACAAAAATATGAAAGTTTGGAGGTATTCGCTTCATACCGCAGTAATACAAACTTCAATAGTATTTAAAAAGAAATACTTTAAAACTTGCTAAACCAAGTTCTATTACTCATTCTCATAATCAAAGATAGGGGGTGATACTTAACACACATATTTATGCACAGAAATTTCAGAGTTCGCAGGTATCTGCTGCGATTCAATGTATCTGCGCAATAAATTTTGAAGACAGCAATTTAAAATCTATCGATAAATGAGCAACTGAAGACTTCTGTGATGAGTTTTTTACTTCATATATATGTTACAGTTAGTTTTAAAAAGTAAAATGAGTGGCACAGTATATCAATTTTATAATTCGCAGATTTTTGCTGTATTTCAATAATCCAAATCTATAGTATTATAGAGAAAAGTTGGCAAAAGTCATGATGTTACGTTGAAATGACATAGCGAACATTGTATTCAGAAATTCTGTATGTTCCCATGGATGTTAGCAGGCATTATATTTGATCGCATCCAAAACGGAGCAACTGTAGACTTAGTGTAATGAATCTTTTCACTAATAATTCCACATTTGTAGTTTGCAAAGTGGGAATACTCAACATACATGTCATTTCATAAGTATTGTTGTCAAAATTTGTGTTTGCCTACTGCATTCCAAAGATTCGACTTTTCATATGATCAGCAAACAAAGCATCCAAAGACTTTTTGGAATAAGTTTCAAAATTTGTTACTCGACAGACCAGGTGGAAAAAGAATAACTACACTTATATCAAGACCAGAAACTGTTTTGAGAATCTGATGTATAAAATGTGAGATTGATGATCATAGCTGGAAACCTCTTGAATCACGTTACTACAATCAGCATGAAGAAATAGTAGAAAATCATAGGACACATATTAAGCAATTAATTA
Organism: Venturia canescens; assembly: GCF_019457755.1. NCBI lineage: Eukaryota > Metazoa > Arthropoda > Insecta > Hymenoptera > Ichneumonidae > Venturia > Venturia canescens. The sequence continues at coordinate 14,174,800 of NC_057431.1, read as the reverse complement.
ATGATATGTATCGATCCGCTGCAAACCGATGGAGTGAAAACAAGGATCGGAGAGGGCAGAGCCAAACTGAATATGAAGCAAAATATGGGAAACATGAGAAATAAATTAGAAAACATTTATTCAATTAAAGTTTACAACATCATTCTAATAGTTCTGTGTGTTTTTGTTGTATTTATTCATATATATAATCTGACGCCTTCATATATATAACCTAGCCTACTGACGATATATTTACACTGGACAATATTTCTCGCACTCTGTTTTAATTGAAAGATTATTTTAGTTAACGCTTATTTCCAGTCGAACAAAATCATGAAATCTTGAAGTTTTCGTTGACATATGCATCGCGCATTTTTTATATCCTTTTTCGCACACATATCACAGACTACATTTACGCGGCCGCTTTGATACTGCTTTAGTATATCACAAAATTTAACGAAATAAATAGTAATATGCACTTCGTTAGATGACGAAAATTATTTTTAGTTATCCCGCACGCACTTCGTAACATCATAACCCCAAACGTCAACATGACGTGAAACTTCGGCTGGTGACTTTCGAGCTCTCGGCATGTGACGTCAGTCCGCGACACCGCCGCGAAGTTAGACCGAGGGACATGAGGCCTTTGATGGTATTATATACAGACATGTCAAATTTCTAAATGTGTTAGTAACTTTTGCATAATCTTGAGCCTGTGCAAAGTTTTTTCTCAGCAATTACGCTACTGATCGTGTTGGTTTCGGGCTCATTCGAAAGAGATTTTGAAATTTAGTCTCCAAACTAATTTTCGCTTAACAAAACATCTCTTGAGCTCCGCAATGCCAGAAAATGACATGCCAGTTTTACCCCCACCACCGCGAATCGTTTTATTCAGAGAAAAGATAGTCTCGGCGAGAGCCTCAGGCCAGCAGACGACAGGGCTGTCAATGTACTTGTCCCGAGACTCTACCGAGTCTCTTGATAGGATCCAATCTCGCGAGTATTCATCTTTTCTTGTACTTTTGTTTATTTGAATAAATTGTTAATCTTTTCTGAATCTTCTGTCTGTGTCGATTATTTGCTTTGCATTGTGAATTGCTATTTTTCCTCAAGGATCCCCCCCTCTACCTTTTGTACCTCAGATGAGCTGAGTAGTCGGACCGTCCTCGGTCAGTCGTTCCCCTCGTGTACTCTAAATTCTAGTTTTGCGTTGCGTTACGATCGCGAGAATCGACGAAAATAAAGTCGATTAATTCGACGGTACTTTGTACCTGGCGCCCAGTTCATTCTCGCAGCCGGAGAGTCATGCGGGAAGGAGCGGGTGAGCCGAGAAGGGACTGGATCGTACCCTTGCGGGGAAAATCTACGTTACAATTTCTTGTAGAAAAAGTATTGAAAAAACGTGGTAGTCAGTTGCTTGTTAAATGGTTAGGTTTTGATGACGCGCACAATAGTTGGATAAATAAGGATGATTTGTAAAAAATGAAAAAATGTGAAAAAAGGACTTGCTGATTTTTTCTTTCTATAGCAACCCCCTCCAATTCTCGAGACTCGTATGGTCAAGCCTTATATTGTAGAGGTCTGAGTTTAGAAAAGCAGGTAGAATGAAAAAAGGGACTTGTAGACCTGGTTTTTTTTATTCAACACAAAAATGTACAATATTGAAGAAAAATATTCTCTCTCTCACGCTTACATACATATTTACATTTCAACTATATCAAATTTTTGACAGATCTTAAATCTGCATCTCTTCTTCGGAAATGTTTGAGTACATGGGGATCTTGTAGTGACCCCACGGCAATGTATCCACCGTCCCCGGTATAATATAACGCTTGTCATCATGTGGACTCAGGGAAATTTTTGTTTCTGAGATGGTATATACCTGATGTAATGTTGAACGAATTGCTGATTGACGACGTGTCACTTCAGTCTCTTCGTTCAAACATTTTACAAGATCGTTAAAGTTTATTGTTTTCGCAACAACATTGCTCTTCACACCCTTAACCTTCTTTACATCTTTTTTACCCTCGACACGCGTGGCATACATTTTTGACCTGAGCCCCACAAACTCCGTCATAATGGATCCATTATTCTCGTCCTTCATGAGACCCGAAACCTCTTTATTGACAAACGGAATATGGTAGCATTGTCAATGGGATAGTCACTCGTATCAAATTTGGAGAGATTTTCTCGCATATCTCGATAAACGTCATCACACTCAATTTCATATATCAAACTATCTATATCTGTATACATTACTGAACATTTATCCCCATACTTTGGAATCATAAACTCATGATGAAACGTATACAACCATGTTTTCGATATATCGAGAATTGACATGCCTACGTATATTGGTTTGTCAAATTTCACCTCAAGCTTACGCAATTCAACGGCTACCAAGTCTTCAGCAAAGATACTGCGACTGTGGAAATTCGGTTTTGCAATCATCGCTTCCGCGCCATATCTACCATCTAGCATCCCAGGTGTACCCCGGGAGAGTGAAATAATATGCTGGGTCAAGTCCATAACTTTGTTGAGAACTAACTCGGAAATTTTCAAAAATCTCTGCCAATAAAAGGACATCCGTTTTCAAATAAAGATCGCTATATTCCCTCAGCATTTGAATTGAAAATCGCTCCCAAACTGTTTGTGCATGTTGATATTCACTTTCAGAAATTGTTGTGTCTGCTAAAGAACTGTAAAAAGCATCCCGAGGTGGAAGCTCTGTATCATTAAATTTTTCAAAACAGTCGATGTATTCATACGGGAAGACTCCTTTTCTCGTCAAAAGAGTGAAATCATCGTGTGAAGTATTTGAAAATTGTGATTTTAAAACTGTTAGTTGGTCAATCAACAGGAGCGAAGCTAATTTATCAAGACTTGAACTCATAAATTTGAATGAATCAATAAAACGGAGTCTTATCTGTTTTCTATAGTCATGTGACGATGATTTAACTGTTTTTGAAAAAGAAATGTATTTTTCTTTTGTTAAAGGAAGTAAATCGATTTTCCCCTCAAACGCTGTGGCCACCTCCTTTATTATGAAATGTGCGTCGTAGCCCGATAGATTGTGAAAAACAATCGGAATGAAAAATGAATTTTTGTAATTTAAATTGCAATTGCCATGAGCCGGACCTCGAAACTGTCCCGTTAGATGGCAATGATCGCGTACACGTTGTTCTTTCTCGACAAAGGGTTTCTCACAAATGTGACAATTTACGTCCTCTGGAAATTTTTTGCGATAATTCCTTCATCGGGACATTCGTTAGTAAAATTTTTTCCACGCGGAGTGCCAATTCTTTCAACTGTTCTACAAACCATCCAATACAATCTTCACTACGACGTGAATAGTATTATGATAAGGATGAGTTGTATGAACAGCTAACGTAGAACCCTATGCTAAAAACTTTATGATGGTGCTGCCTATTCTTCTCTCTTTCTCTCTCACCAGTTTTCTCTAATACACACTCCAGGTCAGCATAGACAATGAATGGTAGGCGCTCCTTCCGATTATGGTTTGTGAATTCCAACCATTTGTCGTTTTCCGCCGGTAATCGTATGGCACAATCATTCATCTTTCCACAATCCACCTCATGAGCTCGTAACTTGCTCTCCATTGAAAAATACTGCAAACACCTGTAAAATGATTATGAGTATTATCACATATTTTTGAAAAAAAAATGTTGCACATATGAGTATAGAAATTTACTTACCGATCACAAATATATTTTTTATGCTTCTTGCTACTCAGTTGACTGCTCACTAAGCGGGATAGATCTTTAATCAGTGTAAAGTGACCAATTTTGTCCCCTTCCTCATTTTCAATGTACAATAAATTGACGTGTCTCCCTCTTTTGAACTTGGTAATGTGAAGAGGTGCAATACAACTTTTCGTTATACCATACACATTTATCGAGACATCGTTCAATTGCTCAAATTTTTTAATTTGATTCAGCGTCATCGGAAATTCAATGTCCTGAAGATTCAGAATCGTCGAGTAGTGCGGATACGAACTTTAACGATCAACATGCCGTTCAGCTGGGTGAAGAGCGGCAACCACAGCCCATGCAAAACATGCGTTGTCATTTGATTTAACGTTGACAACGGCTTTCTACAACATTATTCCTCGCGGCAATCGAATGTGGCACCCTGCACACATTGGATTATACTTATTAATATTTACAGTGAGATTGGCGATTGAAACCAATGTCCATCCACTATCACATTCTTGAAACTCTTCAAGTGATGCTAAAGTGGGCTCAATCACTCGCTCTTCATACCACTCTTTTAAATCCGTCGTTTGAAAAAGTTCCACATTAGCCGTATTGATACTTTTATGAGCACGTTGATCACCCGTTGCAAACTCGGCATTGAACTCTGTATTAACTTTAACATTATTAAATTTTACTATACAGTCCTTCACTCGCTTTTCAACCAATTCGTATGCATCCTCCAAGAACTGGCGTGGTACTATGTAATTTCGATTGATCACGGCGCCAGTCACTATGCGATTCGCGAACGCTGAATTAATTTCTTTCCAGACTAACCCTCGATCACTTAATCCTGCGCCGGTATGTTGAAACCGTGAACGTGTGACTTCCAGTATCCTTGCAAACGTATTATTCTCGCAGTTACAGAGTGTTGATATCCTGTGCTCAATCGAGGGCGTTTATTCGGTGAAACTTGCTCTTCCAACGATTCAATAAATTCAAGACATTGTTGTTCCCAATAACTATGCCACTTGCAACCTTTGGAAATATATTTCATTGGGGGCACGTTTCGGATGACACGAAAATCTCTAGATTCAGAATGCTAAAACGACACTTAAAAATGGCCAATTTTGTTGGATTTATCGTATCTTGAATTTGATCTATCTTTCCTTTTTTCCTTTCTTTTTTCTAAAGTTATAAGCCGAAAATCATATCTCGGCCTCCAACTCGCTTTCCACCGTGCTCTTTGGTTCCTAATTCACAAAGCATATTAGAGTACAAGGAAAAAAATCGCCAAAGTCCAAGAACAGACCTGTGACGAAATATTTCCAGAACAATTTTGACGAAAAATCCTACAAGGTTCCACTGCGATCTTGAAGAAATTTTTTTTTCCAGCCTTATCGTGCATATGAAAAAACAGGAAAAAAAGGTAATTTATGGTTTTTCAGAAATTCAACAGCCAAATTTCAAATAATGATGAAATGACTAATGTTGAGTATGCGTGTTACAGCTAAATATACCCCCAAAAACTCTGCGAAGTTATATTCCGATCTAACGAATCGTTACCTTCATGCAACCCGTCGAACATTGAAAAAAATTTAAGGGTCACGTTTTTTTACGTTAAACACGTTATGATCATCACAAAAATAAAAAATTCAAATTCTTAAGTTTTTTCCACATTTTTTCCATAATAAGGTTTAAATTTACAAAAAAAAATTTCCGAAATTTTTTTGACTGACAATCAATTTTTTTTTTTTCAAAGCTTCCAACATTTGGAAAATTGTTGGAAGCCCTCAATGTTGGATGCCTCAAGAAAAAATCAATTTTCAATCAAAAAAATTTCCAAAATTTTTTTTGTAAATTTCAACCTTATTTATGGAAAAAATGTGGAAAAGACTTGAGAATTTTTTATTTTTCATTTTTGTCATGATCATAACGTGTTTAACGTAAAAAAATATGACCCTTAAATTTTTTCAATGTTTGACCGGTTGCATGGAGGTAACAATTCGTTAGGTCGGAATGAAACTTCGCAGGGTTTTTTGGGGTATATTTAGCTGTAACAGGCATACTCAACATTACTCAACATAGTCATTTCATCATTATTTGAAATTTGGCTGTTGATTTTCTGAAAAACCATAAATTACCTTTTTTTCCTGTTTTTTTTCATATGCACGATAAGGATGGAAAAAAAAATTTCTTCAAGATCGCAGTGGAACCTTGTAGGAAGTTTAATCCCGTTTTCAAAACTGCCCTTGAATTTTCTGTGCGACTATTGGTTGCCGAGATATCATCGATTAAAGACAAAAGGGTCCTTCTTCATTCAAAGTTCAACATCTCGACAAAAAATGATCCTACCGAGGTTTTAAAAAAAGCAAATTGAAGCTGAATAAACCAGCTATCCGGTCAATACCATGGCTTAGTTGGAAAGAAAAATTTCCAAGTTGGAGTTGGAGTTGGAGTTGGAAATTGGAGTTGGAAAAAAAAGTATGCAAATTTTTTTTCTCACACTTTTTCTCAAAATTGCGCAGAACATGTGGGTCTGCATTTTTTTGCTACAAGATCTTGAAACTAGAAACTTTGAAGCTTCAAAATGCTTATTTTTAGACCTTGATACGACCATTTTTCACTGAGATACAACATTTTGAAAAATCACTAAAAATTCGGAAAAGTTTTTTGACCCTTTAATTTTTTTCGTTAGTGTGCATTACGCTGAACCTTTTTTAGGCTCAATTTTTTTTTATGGACTACAGTTTTTCCAAATATTTTTTAAAAATGAGCGTGAAATCTTCAAGAATAAAATTCCTTCCATTCATATGCATCTGAAAGTTGATAAAAATAAATTACTACTTTATTTACCTGGCGCAATGATTTCGGGAGCTTCCTCTCATTCCTCATTTTCCTCATCTTCAGAATGGTTCTCCGGGAGTTGCATTAAGACTTGATTCACGTTACCTTTCAGCCCTGTAGTCACGTCGAGAAATTCCGACGCTGTGAATTCTCCAGCAGCAAGTTTGTCCCAGGTTAGTTAAAAAAACATTGATTAGTTTCGAGAATACCTATGCCGTCACTGTATTTGAATCATCATAAGTACAAGAGGTGTAAAAATTCACTTCCAGTACCTAATAGTTTTCAAGTCCTCGAGAAAGTATAAAGAACAAACCTTTCCGCAATTCTCTTTGCCTAAAAATCGTTGAGTATCTCGGATGTTGACTAATTCGTTTACCCCGTTTTAAGCTTGCAATGTCTTCTTGGGATTGGATTTCAGCTTAATGAGTTTGCCTAATTACATATAAACTGTCATTAAGAGGTGCTCATTTATGTGAATCTTAATTGATATACAACATTTTCCTCTGAGTAAACAGGTATTAATTAAACTTTGTATTAATTAATCATAAAATTCACCTATGAAAGCCCAAGCCGACGGATGCTGCCCCATTTTGGACTTCAGCAAGCTATTGTATGATTCGATCACGTTATTAGTTGCGTGATAGTCGGAACACGCTGAATCCTTGGGGTTTCACTCTCCCCAACCACTGGTGTTCATAGTATCGTAAGAACACTGCCAATGTTCGTTGCAACTGATCTGGCAGAGTGTTTTCGAGGGCGTTATATTCTCCTGGTATCTTCGATGCTGGCAAATATGCGAGGCACATTACTTTTTTAAAAATACTTTTGCCACCACATCCTGTCTGATTGCAGGTGTCAAATGCAACGTCCGCACTTTTTTAAGTATAGCCTGAGAAATTATGAGAATAAATTAATATTATTATAATAATCTTTTTTAAAAAATGACATATTTCGATATATCGGAAGGTGAGGTCTCTATTTATTCACATGGTGTCTTTTATTGCCAACTTATGTTTAATGTTAGAAAGTGACGGTTTGTTGCGCACAGGAAAACGTCAATCTCACGAACGGTAATCGTGAACGCGAAACGGGAATCATCAAATAAAGTTGCGGTGGAAAGTTCATTTATTGTGCCTTGAAAGTCAAGACGACAACACCGAATCGTTTTGAAAACGACGACGATGAGGAATATCTGGACGAAGGGGATAACGAAAATGATAATGACGCGTAATGCCCGCGTTTTTGCTAGTATACCTACTGTAAGAAATTAATGAAACATCTGAGGAGTTTATATTTGTTGTTGCGAAAATTCACCTACTCCATCGTAGGGAACGGTGCAACCGGCAATGATCGCGCGAGGAAAAGCACATCTGCAAGCGTTTCTCAGTGCCTGTTCGAAGTCGGTCATTACTACTACTATACCATGGTCACTGAGAACAGGCAATGCGTCCGTGAGCATTTTCTTCGACGCTTAGGTCGACGGCTCGATCGTTTTCGATGTCTAGGTCGACGGCTCGATGGTTTACGATATCTAGGTCGACGGATCCATGGTTTTCGATGTCTAGGTATATTTCTCAATAGTTTTGATGTCTAGCTATATTTTTCCATGGTTTTTAATGTCTCGGTATATTTCTCCATGGTTCTTGATATCTAGGTATATTTCTTCATGGTTTTCGATGTTTAGGCATATTTCTCCATGATTTTCGATGTCTCGGTCGACGGCTTCATGGTTTTCGATATCTCGGTATACTTTTCCATCGAAAACCATGGAGACATCGCCTAGATGGTTAGCGATGCCTAGAAATCGCTAACCATGGATAAATAGATCTAAAGAGCAAAGGCTATGGAGAACTATGCCAAGACATCGAAAACCATGAAGAAATATACCTAGACCTCGAAAACCATGGCGCGGTAGACCTAGACATCGAAAATCATGGAGTCGTCGACCTAGACATTAAAAACCATGGAATCGTCGACCTAGACATCGAAAACCATGGCGCCGTAGACCTAGATATCGAAAACTATGGCGCCGTCAACCTATATATCGAAAACCATGGAGCCGTCGATCTAGACATCGAAAACCACGGAGAAATATACTTAGACACCGAAAACCATGGATCCGTTGACCTAGACATCGAAAACCATGGCGTCGTCGCCCTAGACACCGCAAACCATGGATCCAGCGATTTAGACTTCGAAAACCATGGAGTCGTCGACCTAGACATCGAAAACCACGGAGAAATATACTTAGACACCGAAAACCATGGATCCGTTGACCTAGACATCGAAAACCATGGAGCCGTCGAAATAGACATCGAAAACCATGGCGCCGTCGACCTTGAGATCGAAAACCATGGAGCCGTCGACCTAGACAACGAAAATCATGGAGTCGTCGACCTAGACATCGTGAACCATGGAGTCGTCGACTTAGACATCGAAAACCATGAAGTCATTTACTTACAAGGAAAGGTACTTTAGTGTCCGCCTCTGATTTTGATAATTTTTTTCTATGTCATAGTCCATCCAAAAATAAGAGACACGTATTTTTTTTTATCGGCCGAAAGTTATTTTTAAGGGGTGAAATCAACCCTCAAAGTTCGGCATGTTTTGCGTCTGGTAGAGTGTTTCATATAGAAGCACTCAACCGATCGAAACGAAACCAATTGCAAAATGTTTGGCATGTCAAATAACCCATATGACATGTCCATCTTCTTATGCACCCTTACGGCAAAGGGGTGAACCACCCCCGAATGTTCAGAATTTTTTCGTATAACAAAAACTTACAATCCGATTTTAATAAAACAAACGCCATTTTGCAGAGCAAAAAAAAATAAAATCGACGTGTTTTCGGGTTTTCCTCAGATCAAAAAAATTAAGGGGGTAAACCAGTCCTAAAATCTTGAATTTCACTTTGCGCATCAAAATGTTGACATTCAATTCATATGGTTCCTTTATCATTGCGTATCGACTTATATGTTGAATAATATTTATTTCACATATTCATTGGCTGACATCATAATCGTATAGAGAATCGAATACTTTGACAGCCAAATGAAATGAAAGAAAATATGACAACAATACATTGAATTAGACACTTTTACTTGACCAAAGTTTTTCAAAATTTATTTGCATTCATTTACATACAACCACGCATATTTTTTGTATAATGTAATAACATAACATGAAATTTCTGTTTGGAAAGAACGTTTGAGAGTTTATAATGAACGAAAGTTTTTTTTTCTCACATAACTCCCGTTGAAAATTTTTAATAAACCAGAATCAGGATTGCAACAACATTATGTCATAAATAAACGTAAAATCAAAGAATTAGTAGAAGGAGAAATTTCCCAATACTAATATATGTCCTATATAATAAATACTCGCGAACCGACTGCGATGAGGGTAAACTAACCCACATGGTTTTCACAAAACTTACATAACATTTTTTTTTATAGTCATATAAGAATTTTGAATCGAATTCATACAGCCATTATTAGATGATAAACCACATACACTTATTAGATGAAAAATATTTTTTTTTTCACCCCGCACTTCGTAATGTCGAAAATCCATTTGTTATAACATCAAAAACTGACGGCTGACTGATGGCATTGTATATCAAGAGACTCGGTAGAGTCTCGGGACAAGTACATTGACAGCCCTGTCGTCTGCTGGCCCGAGGCTCGCCGAGTATACTTTCTCTGAATAAAACGATTCGCGGTGGTGCGGGTAAAATTGGCAAAATTGGGGTTACTCATAAATCACTTGTCCTCCGATTGATATCATAAATTTTAGTGCCGCACGTAACTCAAGTGGTAACTTTTTTCAATTTATTAAAAAATACTTGGCCTCGAATTGATATAATTAATTTTATGGCTGTAAGTAACTTGGATGGATTTTTTTTTAATTGATTTTATTTTTACAATAAGATAAGAAAAATGGGGCACCGTTTCTCAAAATGTTTTCAAGCGTGATATTTCGGTTTTTTATTTCTCATGTTTTATTTGAATTTTTTTTCACTTTACCAAATAATTACAGATTTGTATTTTTTTTTCAAAATTTGTGAAATTTTTTCCAATTGTTCTGTTGAAATTATTTATAGTCGGCTTCATTATGTTTTTTATGAAATTTGTATCACATTTTTCGTGATATGATCAGGAAATACGGAAACATCAATGTACTTGTCCAAATCTTTTTTTCCCTAAGGGAACTTTGGCGTCTTCAAAATTTAGATGAATAAATCACAGCGGATACTTGCAAACTTGAAAAATTCTGTGTATTGACATGCATGCCAGGTATTAGTACTTCCTATTTTTGATTATGGAATATGGATATCTACAAATAATTAAAATTATACATGAATTATAGGATTTGGATATGGATTATAAATAATAATCAATAATAAAAAATTATGATGCATGTTACAAAAATTCAGCGATGGCCTGTTTATGAATGGCACAAGAAGTTATGTTTTCAAAATGCAATGCTTATATTAAAAAGTAAGCAATTTTGTTGGTCTTGACGCACTTCATACTTTTTCTGTTGTCCGGTTGAACCTTGGTATGGTGGCTACATGCAGAGTTTGAAAATTTTGTGCATCGATGTGGGTGCGTCAACTTTCTATCTCTGGGTATGATAATACAAATGGAAAAAATTGCTTCAAAAAGTCCTTGGAAGCACGTTTTTTAATGAAATAAAAATTGCTAGCATTAGAATTCAATAAACATATGTGAAAATTACGAATTCTGGTAGACTTGGTGAACATTATATATATTTTTTTCTTTCTCCTTCTGTCAAATTTTAAGGAAAATGAATCAAAAAATTCGTTACATTGAAAAATCTTCATATTTTCTTTATTCACAATGATTCCATCAATACAATTGAAAACAAAATTTATAAATGAAGGGGGAAAATTTCACAATGATACAAAATATTGAAAAACCTTACGGAAAATGATTTTCATCCCACAAAATTATGGACACCGTTCGAAATGGTTGAAAAATTGAGGGTATCACTTCAAACATTCGAAGAATATCAAACTGTTATAAATTGTACAAAACTTGAAGAAAATAATTGGAGAAATTATTTTTAAATATCACGATAGAAACATTGGAGAACTTTAGAAAATCTTATTTAAGAATATTTTTTGTCGTTTAAAACTGCCACAGAAAAAGATTTGATATCAAGCCGTAAAAATCCTCTCTCGGAGAGAAAAAAATTGGACAACTACATTGATGGTCGCCTGTTTTCGCATTATACCACAAAAAATGTAAACAAAACTTCTTAAGTCACACAACGAAAATGATTTCGAACCGTAAGAAAATATCAAATATATTACAATCCTACAGCATTTGTGTATAATATTCTTCATTAGTATACTGATTGTGCGGTATCAGTCTTTTTTGGCGAATCAGATGTTACAAGCCAAAATCATATCTCGGCCTCCAACCCGCTTTCCACCATGCTCTTGGGTTCCTAATTGACAAAACTTATCAGAGTACAAAGAAAAAAATCGCCAAAGTCCAAGGATAGACCCGTGACGAAATATTTCCAGTACAATTTTGACAAAAAATAGGTTTTTTTTTCGTGGAAACCAACGTTATAAGCAGTAAATCGTAAATAATTCATAGAAATTAAAATTAAAATTATATAGTCATCAAAATGTAAATAAGGAACTTTCGAGAAAATAGACGTGATATCAAACCATAAACTTCCCCTGGGGAAAAAAAGGTTGGGACAAGTACATTGATGGTGTTGTGTTTGCTGATAATTCCATTCATAAAAAAAAACTTGGAAACCGATGCCTCATTCTTCTTATTTGATTCGAACAGCTAAATCAATTGAAAAAAATTCTATCTAATTTACGTGCAGCATTAAAATTTATTATATCAATTCGAGGCCAAGTATTTTCTAATCAATTGAAAAAAGTTACCATTTGAGTTACGTACAGCACTAAAATTTATGATATCAATCGAAGGACAAGTAACTTATGAGTAACTCCAAATTTTGACATTATTAAATTGGTCTAAGAAGCTTTTAAATCCAAAAAAATCACATGCAAGCTAGTCATTTCTTACTCTATGGTGGCAAAGACTTATAAAAAAATCGATTCTTTTCAGACTTTCAGGAGCTGCTGATATTATTCACAATATTCGACGTCGATTGGATCGATACAGATTTATGTTTAAATATGAGTTAAAAGTATGAGATTTAGAAGAAAATCGATTCCGCTCAGACTCTCAAGATCCCCTGGTATTATTGACAATATTCGACGTCGATTTTGGATCGGTACAAATTATGTTTAAATATGTGCTAAAAGTACTTGTCCGGCTCATTACTTTTCATTAAAATTTTTCATTCAAATAAAGATCAATCATAAAATAACGAAATTGTACGACATAATCCGGTTAAAAATTTACTGAAATGTGATTTATTATCCGTTGAATGTTCTCAATAAAAGTATAGGTTTTAGTTCTTATACCGAATACAATTATTTGGCTTGAAGAAATAAGAAGTAAAAATTGCTGCATTGCAATATAAACTGGAGGATTATTCTAGAAGCTTAAACATCTATTGTACAAAATGTGTGGGGTTCAATATGTCGAATATCTGAATTGTATAACGGTTGATATTTCGAAATTTTTAAAGTTGTAATATCAGTTTGGAGAAAAATAAGTAATTCGAAATTCTCATTCCCGATGGACTATTCAGCAGATTGCGTGTTTAATCAAAAATTCCTTCTTTGAATTCGTATTGACCCGAAAATATATATTTCAATAGTTTTCATCAAATGCAATTTTAACAGACCATCTGAATGTCAAAAATTCATATTTTCGAATTTAAAATGGAGAGTAATTATTTTACAGACAGACCAGAATATAGAGTAGCAAAAAATCGAAAGTGAATTTTTCGAGCCTATAAAACTTATAGATATGCAGAATAGCGATAGCTCGAAAAGGCGAAAGTCAAAATGGCAATGTTTAAAATTGGAGATCACCGGTCTGAGTAAGTGAGTGAGTGAGACGTGTATATTTGGAGCTCCACTGCATTTCTGTATTTTGATCGATCGACTTTTTAACCTTTCGCTATTTTAACTGTTCGACTTTTTGGTGTTTCAGTATTTCAACCTCAGTAATATTTGGTCTTTCGTTATTATATTTTCAAAATTGTGAATTTTCACAGTATCGCTGACTGTTGTAATTTATGAATCGACAGAGTGATAGTCGAATTTTCGAAAAATCGATATTTTAGTCATCGTCCTATGGGCGATTATTACATTCTATTTTCGATGTAAACATGCTTCGAACCTTGCAGTTTCTGCTTTATTTATTTTCGGCATTCAAAGCTCTAGTCGAATCTATCTGTCTCCATATTATCATTCGAAGATTATAAACTCGAGATTTTAGCTGTTCGAAATTTTAGTCATTCCAACATTTGATCCCCACCCTCCTGTTTAATTAAAATAGTCCAAACGGTAGAGCCATTTAAATACAAATTTCGATGTAAAATTGATTTAAATCGGTGGAATCTATAATATTATTCAATTTACGGATTTGGTTCAATTAACTTTTTGTAGAGCATCTACTCTGCTATGAAAAGCCGTTTAGAAATTATTGCAGCATGGCAAATGACAGTAGGAAAATATAAAAAAAAAAAAATTCCATGTTATCATCGCAAAACTTCAATACCAAAGCACGATCTCTTAATATTCTTCGACAGGCCCCTCTTTTTGTACAGTTTCATTTTTGGGTGGAAGTGAAGATTTTTGGGGCAATGGAAGAATCTTTTTCTAGATTTGGAAAAAAATAGAATGACATTTTTATTCAATTTTCAATACTTTGTGGCACTTGGTTTTTCGAAGTATTTTGTATAAGAGTTTAGTACATCCAGGTTTGTCCCCGTGAGCGCCACGCCGGACTGTACATAGGTAGAAGGTGACTAAAGGTAATTGTCGCCCAAAAGACATTACAGACAATTTCTCAAACTTAAACTATGTTTACGCAACGATAAGTCTTATTCCGACCGCCAGGCAACAAGTCGAAAAAGCGTCAAAAATGGGCCGTAAACCCTGTCCACAGGACAATAATTCGTACGAGTAGCGGGGAAAAATGTTACGTCATACAGTGTCTAGCGAGAAAAACCTTCGAGATGGGTAACTCTTATATTTGAATTTGTTCGGGCAGACAAACAGTTGCTTCCCCAGATCAAAAGAAAACTCTTTTTGCATCAAAAGTCAAGATATAAAATTCAATCACTATTCTTGAGAATGCCTCTCCATTTTTTAAATAATAAATTCATTTGAAAGAAGAATTTTTCGAACAGCTACAAAATTTGGTTGGGGACAGTCTGAAGAGTCCCGCGTTTTGCCTAAGTCTCCCCTATAGGACAGCGAAATTTAATATATGTTGATCGTTTTCATAAATATGGTAAAAGTATCCGAACCTGAATTGAAAAAAAAAAAATATACATACAAAAAAATGTTGAGCGTTCTGCTGGGAAAGAAAAAATCAAAGTGATTGTATAGTACTTATTTATTCCAGATACGAACAACTGCGGATAAAAATTCTTGGAGACTGTTATTACTGCATAAGCGGAGCACCGAACGAACGACCGGACCATGCAGTATTAAGCGTCCATATGGGTCTCTCAATGGTTGATGCGATCAAATACGTCCAAGCTACCACCAATAGTCCTGTCGATATGCGGGTTGGAATACATACTGGCGCCGTATTAGCTGGTGTACTCGGTCAAAGACAATGGCAATTTGATGTTTACAGCAAGGATGTCGAGCTTGCCAATAAAATGGAAAGCAGTGGAATGGCAGGGTAATTTTCTTTAAACCACTCTATGCATTCTCTGTTAAATCCATTGTGTGCGTGTGTGTACGTGCGTGCATGGGCTACAAGGGGGAATAGACGGGGATCTTGCAAGAGAGTGGGGTTAAAATGATGGATTCAGCTGATAAAAACTCGAAAGGGTATACGCAGAGACAATAGAAATTGATAAAAAGTTTGTAATGTTGCAACGTAATGATCCATGATCCGATTCTATTCGACTCGAAAGTTCAAAATCTCAAAAAACATCGCGATCCGATGCGATATTTTTCTTGAACGCGCACAATGACCGATTGATCGCGTCGTTGTTGACAGGTGACGGCCATACTGGCGAACGATGATTTAAAGGCCGAAAAAAGCCGTGGCGCGCGACATTAGCGACGCGAACCGTGAACAAGTCGAACTAAAACATCGAAAATTTATACCTCGTGTTTTTGTTTTAAAAATCATGAAGATCATTGTTAATATTGTAATTAGTCGTTATCAAACTTTGCAAATAAATTCAAGAAGATAATAAAGCAAAAATGCGCTTGATAGTGTGCGTAGATCGAATGTTAAACAACACATCACGACGCGAACAGCATTTTTTCGATCAATTTGAATTCTTAATAATAATTCATGTTTATTGTGAAATAAAACTTTCGTAAAAATTAATAAATAATAAACGCTAATTAGTTTTGATAATTTCAATGTTAAATAAAATTGTAAAAAAAATGAACTTTCACGCATCTCACGGTCGAGACTATAAAGTAATCTCCCTGATCCTAGCAAAGAACATAACCTCTCTAACTCTTCTTTTGAATGTCTGTGATATTCACGGCATTCGGCGACGTTTGCAGCCTGTAGTCTAGTGTTCATTTCCTACCCTAAAAATCTCCGAATTATTGTTGTACAGGATGATGGAACGACGTTCTAATCATTGCCGCGGACAATAAATTACCTAACGTCACGGATGCTTAGGATATTGGTGAGACTCGGTGACGTATCGATCCCGTAGACTGGGGTCCGCATTCAAGGTGGGTAAAAAAAAATCGACTTCGTTTTTTTTTATCCGACACCGAAAAACTAGTTCATGAGCACCTCTAGAAAGTACTCACCAAAAGTGATCTCTTAATATTAAGGGGAAGATCCTCCTCTTCACGGTTTTCTATTTTCATTTTAATCACATATGACAATATTTCATCTATAATCGATTGTTAAGCCAATCCCCCTCCCCCCTCCCGCCCTACATAATTCGTAGGAAATTGACTACAAAAAAGACCTCTTCGGTTTAATCGATTACCTTAATCATGTAGCATGCATTCATATTCCAGTTCCAATGCGTACTGATTTTAACAGTTTTTTGATAACTATTTTAAATTTAACCATATTATTTATAAATTTTGAGAATATTTATAAAAATTTGACAGCATTTCAATAGAATAAGAACTTTTAGTTACCAATGGAAATATGCCACACTCATTTGATGATAATTATGTTTCAATAAGTAACCAAACTAAAAATACATAAAAAAATTACAATAACTTCTTCAACCTCTAACCCCGAATATCCTGTAAATGGTTAGATTAATAAAAAACAACAAGACGCTTTTTTTGTAGAGCATTCAATTTCCTACAAAAAGATGTGGAGAGGGGAGGAGGATTGGCTTAACAAAATCAATTAAAAATGAAATATATCCATTTTTATATGAGACTGGAATGAAAATGAAAAATCGTGATGAGGAGGATCCTCTCTTTAATATTGAGAGCTCACTTTTGGTGAGTACCTTTTAAAGGTGCCTAGGAACTAGTTTTTATGTGTCGGATCCAAAAATAAAAAAACCGAGTCGATTTTTTTTACCCACTCTAGTCCCCAACCCATTCTAGCGACCCAACCTAGCCTAATTCTTTTTAGTTTTCTCTATCTTGCTAGAATCAGGGATGATTTTTCTTGTGAATAATGTTGTAAATCTGTAAATTTTGTAAATTTTTCTCCTCAAAAATTTTTAAGTTTAAAATTGGAAATAAATGAGTCTGAGTCAAATAGAATGGTAATTTTTGTAAAATTTGTAAATTATATTAATAATTCGAAAGGCCGCGGTACGAATTTACGATTATATCGCGATTATCAAATATTTTTTTTTATTGTATGAAATCATAACATTTTTAAATTATCGAATTTTTTTTTTTGAATTCTCATTTCCAAACGAGCGACTACAATTTTCCGAGTTTTCATTAGAAATTTAAGTCGAGCGTAGAACACGTAATCAAAGATCGATTTAATTTTTCAAACTGCCAACGAAAAATAATTTCCGATAATCGGCGAACGTGATCGCGAATTATTCAATGAAATTCAAAATAAGCTGTCCTATAAAAAACGGTTAAAATTTAATACATTCAATTTGTTAACATGTTTCAAATATAAATTCCGCGTTCTCACGTTTCTTTCATACCTGATCCTTTTTATTAAGGTAGCTCGAACCGACGCGTGACGACGTTTGGCCAGGTCGACAAGAGCGTTGCGTTACAATGTACACACAATGTATTCCATGTGGAGCCGGCGGACTTTTTCCCTGACCCCTGCCATTTTAGTTTTTTATATTGTTATGTTAAGTCTAAAAGACACCCTGGGGAGTTTTTTTAGATTTTTCTGAACAGCTTTTTTTGGAAAAAAAATCCAAAAAACGCCCATTTTTTAAAATCTAAAAAAAATCCCAAAAATCGGTGATTGTATGCCAAACATTTTAACCTATCGCTCGTAGTGGAAGTATGATTTTTTCTGAGTGTTTGTGAGCTATTGACGGTGAAAAATTTCTAAAAAAATCTAGGAACAAATTAAGAACAAGGAATAATCAAATCAAAATTATTCATCTTAATCAACTATTCATTACAAATCTCCAATATAATATGATTGTATACGTACAATATTTGAAGCTATTACACCAGTCATGAAAGCATCTTTTTCTGGACTTGGAAAAAATGGAATAACCTATTTTTATTCAATTTTCATATTGAATTTTCATTACTTTCTGGTACTGGGTTTTTATAAGTATTTTGCATTATAGCGACTTTTCTCGTAAGTCGCACAAACAAACGCCTCAATCTCGATAACTCTTGGGCGCCAGTTTCCGAATTTTCGTAAACAAATTTATATGAAATATTATGGAGAGCGAGATCCTTACATTTTCCCGGTCATAGTTGGAAGTGAATATCGAATTGGTAAAAGGGTGAGGTCTTAAACGATAAGAAAAATAATCTAGTCTCAAACAATATTTTTCGGAATGACATAATGAAAGTTTATTTAAATTATAATTGATACAATGTTGATCAATGAAATATTCAAGGTTTCCGGAAAGTTTTCAGATATAATAATTCAAGTTTCTTTCGATATTTTGATTATAATCAGTTATCTTTTTTATAATTTCGACTGTCAGATTTCAATAAAAATATTTCAATGAAACTTAACCTACGGACTTCGCGGTACTAGTCAGACGAATTTCTCTCGGCAATTCTTAATTTATGACAACGTAATAAACGGTTGATGTTTTACCACGCGAAACGTATGGAATTAGTCTCTCAAACGTGAACGTTACCCGGAAACAATATCGCTCCTTATACAACAATTTCTCAATACAAAATAGAGTTCTTTCTCAAACAAAATACATAAATTATTGACGAATAAGGCAAGTGAAACGACAGCTCACGGCTCCCGTTTTAATATAGAGAATTCCGGAAAAGAACCACGGATTTTCCGCTCGAAAATTCGGTGACGTCGAATTCTTGACGGGGTCAACGGCGGCTCGAAAGAAAACGTTAGGTCACGTTGCGCTCCAAAACGAAAAGTCTCTCCTTAATTACGGGGTCGTGCTTTTATACTTTCGGGTCTTACCCCTCCCCCGCGCTTCGCCTACTCGCAGGAGTAGGCTTGTTCTAGTAGTTCTTGTAGGATTGTTCTAGAAATTTCGTCAAAATCGAATTTCACTCGTTTCCCGAATTTCGACAAATTATTTCGATGATGGTCGGTGACCTCTATAAGCCGAGATGTTCTGAAGATCCCCGATGCTACTTAAGGAGTTTCGGTACAGAAGTCTGAATATTAAGAATTTGATCAAATTTGGTGATAATGTTCTTCAACATCAAGTGCGAAAACACAAATTTTTTCTAAATTTTCTTCTACTTAGTTATCGAGTAATTACGCATTAAAGCAGATTTCTTATGCCCGGAATGTATACCTATACTTACGCTATGCTTACACACCTGAACTTTAGTGACCAATTACTCGATAACTGTGTAGAAGAAAAATCTCAAAAAAATTTGTATTGTCAAATTTGGCACTAAAGAATATGCTCACCAAATTTTATAAAATTCTGAACTTTTTGAAATTTTTTATGTTTCTAGCATGGTTCAGCATGGCAACATTGTATCGCCTGTATTGAAACTCCTTAACGCCTTCCGAGGTGAGATAGCTCCGAGTGAAGGCTTCGAGCTAGCGACCCTTCATCAAGAGTTCGATGTTCGATGATGAAAATACTGATGACTTTGACGCCTATGCCTTCCCTTTCGATAGATTTAACGGTGTTTTTCAATACGATATTTTCAATTCATTTCGATTTTCTCTTCTTGGCCGACTGTCGCTCGCTCCTATAAAATAAAATCAAATCAAATAAAATGAAATAACGCTCGCTTTTGACTCAGAAACATTTTTCTCGAGAGGAATTCATCGTCGGTACCCGACGTTTTCTCTCTCGTCATGCCTTTTTCCTTAAATTCTCAGAAGAAACGAGGTGTTCAAAGTTAACTCGTTATAGTATAAAGAGTTTAGTGCATCCGGGTTTTTTGCCATGAGCGCCATGCTGGACTAGTTTAAGTGGCCATTAATTGAGATACGGAATCATTGCAATTTTTTTACCACGATGCTCAATCAAAAAGAAATGTTCCTTCCGATTCTTCCATGACGTGTAATAGCTTCAAATATTCTACGTATAACCATATTATATTGGGAATTGGTAACTACTAGCTGATCAAGGTCCATAATTTTGATTCGATTATTCAAAAATTGTAAAGAAAGTCAATTTTAAATACCAAAATATTTAACTATTGGTCCGAAGTGAGTGTTTCTCGATTTTTTAAGAAATTTTTCAACGTTAATAGCTCAGAAACACAGAAAAAATCATACTTCCACTACAGACGATAGCTTAAAATTTTTGGAATACAATCACCGATTTTTGGGAATTTTTTAAGATTTGAATAATGAAAAATAAATCTTTGAATGTTTAAAAGTTTAAATTGATTCTCTATATATTGTGACGTAACACTTCCCGAACGACCCGAAATCGAACCTAACCCCAAAAATACATCGCGACGCAGCGCGATGTTTTTCCTGAGAGCGAACAACGACCGGTGAACCGCGTCATTGCTGGCCGGCGGTGGCCGTACTGGTGGGTAATACAAAGGCCCGATACAAGCGGTGAAGCGCGATACTAGCGGCGCCGCGTATTAAAAACTCGAACTACAATATTTTTTTCTTTTGTTAATTAAAATTCAATGCGATCTCGGAAAATATTGTAGCTGGACTCAAAAGACGCGGAAAATTGTAACGGATCGAGGAAAAATAATTGCGACATGAAATTTTGTAGTAAAATCTTGAAAATAATAAAATAAAAATGTGCTTTACTGTGCATACGTAGATCGAATGTTCTCGAACCAGCCGCAACCCAAACAACAATTTTTCGACCACATCAAATCTTTTTAAATTGAACTTTGTTATGAGATAAAACATTTGTAAAAATGGTTAAATAATTAATTGAGTAAATTTTTGATTTTATCATTATAAAATAATTCTGAAAAACATAAAAGCGGTATTTGGCGCATCGGGCAAAATCGCAATCGGCCAATGGTGAGGCACGAATCATGGCAACGAGCCAATAGCGAGTCCCGTTACATTAGAATGCGCAGAACGCGTCCAAAACACAAAAATTCGGCGTTTGATAATTTTATGGTGGGGAAACGGGTATAAGAAGCGCTGCGCGACTCATTCGACAGGCAGTCCTTCCTCAAAATTCTGACTCGGCACAAAAAGGCTGACCTCGAACATTCTTCTTGATTTTAGCAAGCAACCTAACCTATCCTAATTTTCCTGGATGCCTGGATTCTTGGAGCGATTTGGCGACATTTCAATCCCATAATCCACGGTCCACACCTAACCTTTAAATTTTCCAAGCTTTCCGTTGCACGGAGTTCTCGGAGCGATTCGGCGACGTCTCGATCCCATAACACATGGACAGCAGGTTACTTTTAACCTTCCAAATGCTCAGACTGTCGGAGAGATTCAGCGACGTTTCGATCCCATAGACTGGGGTTTGTTCCTTAATTTTTTATTCTTCTTTTGCTTGCTAGAATCAGGGATGATTTTTCTTGTAGATAATTTGTATTTTTGTAAATTTTTTTTGTTTATTTTTGTAAATTTTGTTAATTCCGTAACATCATCGATAATTCAAGAGGTCGCGGTACGAATTCGAGATTATATTGCTTCAAATTAATAATATTTTTTTTTGTATAAAATCAAAACAATTTGAATTATCGAAACCTTTTTATTTTTATTTTGAAAACGAGCGAAAATCGCGTAATTAAAAATTGATCAATTCGAAAACGGCGAGCGCAATAAAATTTCCCCCAATTGGAGAACGCAATCACAATAATAAATAAAAAAAAAATTTACAAAATTTACAAAATTAAAAAATTGTACACTATTCAAATTCATCAGTTTGTGAAAATAATTTCACTTCAGATACATAATTTACTGATGGAATTTCATAATGCAATTTATACATTCCGGGAGTTGACTTGGCGTTTTAATATGTAGTATCTAATTTAATTTTGAAAAATATTTGAAACCGGGAATTGAAAAAAAATGTAATCAAAAAGAATCATAAAAGCATGTGGAGTGAACAATTTGGCCATGATCGCAAATAAGTAAAAAAAAATGGTTGCTAATGAAATAACTCGAAAACATTTGAAAAAAATAATCACTCTAGGAAAAAATCGTTTATGCTTACAATTGAAAAATCCGGTTGACTAATTCATTTTATATTTTTCGAAAGATTCACAGTCGAAAGATTTTCCGATGACGAAATTTTTGACCGTTCATCCATTCGATTCGCCTGGTTTTTCAAAGAGTAATAGGTAAATGAAAAAATAATTGAAAATTGTGCACACAGCTTTTCTAGAGAAAGTTGTTAAAATAACCAGTAAATTTCTGCCGATGAGTTTGTATAAAGAACGAAAAACAGCAAAATAAAAAATGAACAGGTCAAGCAGTTGTTGGTTTGGGGTAAGA
This sequence comes from Venturia canescens, assembly GCF_019457755.1. Classification (NCBI taxonomy): domain Eukaryota; kingdom Metazoa; phylum Arthropoda; class Insecta; order Hymenoptera; family Ichneumonidae; genus Venturia; species Venturia canescens. The sequence continues at coordinate 14,152,113 of NC_057431.1, read as the reverse complement.
CGCCTCGTATGCTCTATGCTATGTTTATTTTTCACTTGGACACGGATTTTAAAATAATTCCCACAAACAAGATTACTGAGTCATATTAAGCTGACTCAGTCGATTGATGATAAATGAGGTTCATATATTTTAGGAAAAATTTTTTCTGCTAATATTATTCGTGTGGCTTGCTCTCATTTTTTAGTTTATTTCCAATGACTGGATCCTTTGAATATTACAGTAGAGTGCACATTTCTAATGCGACTCTGAGTTTTCTAAATGGGGAGTTTGAGGTGGAACCGGCTTATGGTGAGCGACGCGAGGAGGCTTTACAGAAAGCCGGTCTGGTGACCTATTTTATTGTGAGGGCTCTAAAGCCCTTCAAGCCGGCAATCACGAAAAGCCTGGCATCCCTAGCCGATGCTGAGCCTTCGAACGACCAACTTGCTATGGAATATGTGGATGGCAGGAATAAGGAAGATTCTGAAGACTTTAGACTTCGGCTGCGAAAAGAACTTGATAATCGAGGTGATGTGGCGTCTTCGTTAAAACACTTCTTCAATTGAACTAAAAGATTATCAATATTTTCAAATTCGATGACAGTTATATCAACCATATGCTAAAATATTCAATTTTCTTATCGATTCATATCTATTACAATTTTTGAGCCTAAATCATTATATGTTCAAGTTACTTATACAAATCTATATTTTATAAGCAGAAAAAATGATAATACTTTCAAAAAATAAATGCACCGAAACGGAATTGTTTGAAAAAATCACTACAGATTTATTATTTACGTAAACTTCTAATCACACAGTGTCCTACGCTATGTCGATACTGATAATGGTGGATGTTATTAAAAAAATTGCATATTGTTTAGAAAACGATTGATGACTTTTTTTCAATTCATGACAATGGAGTAGAGTGATTCTAAGAATAGTATTCTCAAAGACTGGGGAACGTATGATAAAGTTTTTTGAAAGGTCTGTTTATGCCCAAAATGTTCTTGATTTCGTATTATTTCGTGGATTTACCGCTCTGTTTGACAGACGGTGGAGCGGAACTGCGGGGTCACGCTTCCTGGCTGACCCTACATTTCATAGATCCGAATGTGGAGGCTGCGTTCCACACAAGTGGCGAAGCTTTCTCACCCCTCTCATTACTCGGTGGTCCACTTGTGATGGTTTGCACCGCACCCATTTGGAGAGTCCAGCCATGGGGACCATTTACCTGGGGTGGGGCGGGCGTTGTCACCTTGTTTGGGATTGTTCTCGCCGGTGCAACTTGCCTCGGGAGCGCTGTTAGAGCTAGATGGCTCAGAAGGACTCTTGCACTACTAATGATTTCGTCCCTAAGTGTATTTATACTTCTTGATATGGTGAGTATTTGAAAATATCTATCTGTAGTGCGAAATGTTTTTTTTCATTCTTCCTTCAGGGATGAACATATGCGACATTTTCCAAAATTTAATTTGCCGCCATCGTTGCAACGATGAAAGTAAATGACAAAGGAGGCTGTCTACTCGACTTCACCAATTTCGCCGAGATTGATAAGATATGCAGGGCTTAGCTAGAAATGGAAGTGGAAACTTTAGATGTGCAAGCATTTAGAAAATCAAAATTTTGACCGGGTTCTTGTAACCGTTAAACCAAAAATGTTTATATGTTTGCCAAGCAGCGGTTAGCGTAGTGGTAAGAGCTCCGACTGGTAATCTGTTGGTCGTTGGTTCCATTCTCCGTGAGGAGTAGGGTGGCCGCAATTCAGATCACTTTTTTTTCAGAAATTTCTTTGCGGAAACATCATCCATATGAATTTAGAAAAAATGATGGCCGTTCATCTAAAAAATATGAAAAATAGTATATTACACCACAAGGGCAGAAAGTTTGAAATTCTTGCACTGCTCGTCATAATGACGCGCCTGCTCCGACATTTGCTGCACGAGCGAAGCAAGTGCTGCTCGTCGGGGGCAGGCATCAAATACACAAGATTTGCGGAACTAATTTATATGATAATTTGCATTTCTATGAACCTGAAAATAGATCATTATTCCGAACGACTATATTCATTTTATCAGCCCGCTCACATTATTTTTTACCTTCGTGTTTATTTTATCGAAAAGGATAAACGTATGTTATTCGTACGGATTTGTAGCAGTATAGTGCTATTTTGATAATCGTGCTTGGAAATAATATATGGCATTTCCATAACATATTTCTGGATAAATAAAATAACCTTATTCGTATGGTTTCCCGATGATTTTTTCCCATTGCCTTTCAAAAAATGTGTTGGCAATATCGATTCAAATGTCAAAAAATAATACGTCAAACCCTTCAGAATATACAAAAAAAGATTGTTCCCGCTGTGACATATGTCAGGCGTGCAGTTTTGACAGTGCAGAAATCTTAAACTTTCGACTTTGAAATCAATGTCGTAACACGTACTTTCAACCGAGGTGTAAAGAAATAGTATATTACTCAACTAGGAGGGAAAATCTACGTCAAACCGCGGGTAGAATTGCCAATTGACAGACAACAGAATTGACAAGCACGCGGTTTGAGATAATCTAATTTCACTCCCGTGGGATGTATACTATTTTTCACCACACATGTACCAAAAATTCAACCTTCCGATTTCGAAATGTTGAACTTTCGGCGGTTTCCATCATTTCCAAACTAGCTGGACGCGAGGAACGAACCTATCTCCGCAAAATGAGTATCTCTTGTTATTAAATAATTCAAAAATTACTTTAATAATATTGGATGATCACGGAGTTCGGTTTTCTTCTTCTCATCCTTTACAGGCTATCTCCTACGGGAGTATGTGCCACAGTATTATTATCATTATGGTTTTTTTTACAAGGAATTGGTGAATCCTTTATACGGATTCCCCTCAGTCTTGCAAACTAAAGGAGTATGTGGGACTCCTCAAAAAAAAAAAAAAAAAAAACAGGCGTACCCACTAAACAGCCACCTCCTTGATGTCCTCCCCCAGCCAGGAACTATGTTGATATTACTTCTGACTGGGGGTTCTGTGCGTGTTCATCCGTTCGTGCCGTTCCTCCGTATTTCGTTACGTCGCGTCACTCCGTCTGCTCACTCAGTCATCTGTTATACAGCCGTCCGCGTTCTTACGTCTCAGTATGTTTTCAGGTGTAGGTGGTGACTAAGCGCCACCATTCGGGTCCGTGCAGCATCACCTTTATGATGTTATCGTTGTCTCCAGTTCTCGTCTGAGTCCTGTCCAGCGGTTACACACAAAAAATGTGTGCTCTGCGTCGTCTCGTTCGTGTCCACAGTACTTACAGTCCGGTGTCCGTACTCGGTTCATATTACATAGGTATCGTCGGAAGTAACCGTGCCCCGTTAAGAGTTGGGTGACGTAAAAATTCACGTCTCCAAACTTCCTTCGAAGTCACGGCCTCAGGTCCTTTATAAGTCGTCTCGTCCAGTTTCCACCTCGTTCTTCTGTCCACCGTCTTTGCCACATGTCCATCGTCCTTTCACGCTCGGCGATTGCCACGTTCTTTCGTCCTATGTCCGCGCTGCTCCTGTAGATCCTCTTGCGCTCAAAACCAAGGAGATCCACGGGTATTACGCCCGCCACCACCAAAGCAGCTTATGCAGAGACTGTTCGGCAGGAGCAAGCAATCCACAGCGCGCCTTGTCTCTGGACCATCGTTATTGTCTTACAGTATTTCTTCGTCTTCAGGGAGTCTGCCCATATTTCCGCGCCGTTTAGGAGGATCGAGCGAGCTGTCGCTATTAACAGTCGCCGTTTCCCTGGCCTCGGTCCCGATGTGTTTGTCATCGGGCGGCTCAAGGATGCTATCCTCTCGGCCACCCTCGAGGCTATCTTCTGTATGTGAGGCCAGAAGGTCATCTTCGTATCGAGGGTTACCCCCAGGTACTTGAGTTCCCCCTTGATCTCCGTCTCGTGTGTCGCCACTCTCATGCAGAGTCGCAGTCCGTGATCTGTCATCCAACGTCCAACTCGTCTCATGGTCTGGTTCAACGTCAGCTGCACCAGCTCGAAAGACCGCTCTGTGATCACCGCTGCTACGTCGTCAGCGTAGGCGACGAGGAGCACTGCGAGCAGCATCTCCAACCGAAGCAGGCTGTCGTATAAATCATTTCAGAAGTCAGATTCCAGTATCGACTCCCGTGCAATCCCAGCGATGACTTGTCTTGTTACCCACCCTTCGATCGTCTCGTACGCTATCCGTCTGTTTTTCAAGTAATCCTCTATAACCTGAACCAGCTACGATGGGATCCCGAAGTTGCTTTTCAGCGCCTCCAAGATATCCACCCACCTGGCTGAGTTGAAAGCATTCCTGATGCCGAGCGTCGCCAGCATTACGATAGGTCGTGCTGCGTGGCAATGTCTATCCAGTTCTAGGAAGGAGTTGACCACCTTTTGGATCGCTCCAATCGTCGATCGACCCCGCCTGAAACCGAACTGCAGGTCTGAGAGACCCCCTGCGGCCTGCATCACGTCCGTCAGTATCGGTCTCAGTAATTGTATAAAGAGTTTATCTGTCGTGTCAAGCAAACTCAACTATCGGTAGGCCGACGGCGTGTTAGGATCACCCTTTGTTGAGACGCGAGCGAACACCGACAGCCGAGAGAGAGCGAGGCATCTCACCCAACCGAGCGAGACAGCGAGAAGTACAGCGCACAGCCGAGTGCGAGCTCTCACGCGCTAAAGCCCTACCGCTCACGCAGAGCGACAGCACCTCCTAAGCCCTCTCGCGAGCCAGCAAGCGCGCGCTCACCATTCGTTCAGTCACCGGCCGCCAGGCGGCCCGGTGAATCACTCCTTCGCGTCAACATTAGATCTTCCGAACGATGATTTAAGGAGCAAGGATCGATCGACAATTCGGATCAAAATCGAACCCTCTCTGGGAATTACTGAGCTACTCCCTCAGATTACCCTTTCTCTTGTTTACCGAGAATCGCTTTCACGACTCCATCCTTCGGCGGAGCTCTCCCTTTGCTGTCCCCACTGCCAGACTCTCCTCGGGAACTTACCAGCACCAGTACTCAAACCCGGCCTGCCTGCCGGGTTCACAGAGGCATCCAAGCCGAGATCAGCTCGGGCAGCGAGTGGGAAGCTCTAAATACGCCACGCCGCAGTCCAGCCACTGCGCCCGATTTACCAGGGCCGGAGCCGGTGGCACCAGCCGCAGACGTTACTCACCACCGGGAGGATTCACCACACACTCCACCGTGCCTGGTTCCGGAGGTCAGCCTCAAGGGATCACGGTGGCGAGTCACCTCAACATACCCGCCTTTAATTTGGCGTGAGCGCCTGATTGTACCCGATGGCAAAGATCAAAATAATAATTTTGTGTTTAATAAATGAGGTTTTTCACCTCCTTGAAATAACTTAACCAAACATAATCTCGGCTAAGTTTCTCGCAACCCCATCAGACGCTAGAGGCACTAACTCCAGCACCATCTCTCGCTCGAGTCACTCGCACAGTCCGCTCACTCCTGCAATATTCGTTGCTACCTCGTCACTTCGTAAAACTCAACGTCGATCACTCTCGCCACAACTCGACTTTTAACACCCTTACCTTTTGGGATAAGGACGAGCTTCGCCTCTTTCGACCGACCCCTGAATGTTCCTGTCGTCAAGCACGTGTTGTACAGGTCGAGAAGTATCTCCGGCCGTAGGCGAGCCCCAAGCCGGAGGCTCTGATCACAGCACCTTGCCAATCTTCATCGCATTCGCTGCTCTGGTGAGCTCCTCTGCGGCAAAGACGGGGGGCGCCGGCACGTCAGCATCGTCCATCACGTTCGTCCGAATTGGGTGGGTTGGAAACAATCCGTCCTGCTGTTTCGGCGTGTTTGAGTTCCGGTGGGACTCGGGCCCCTAGTTTGCCGGTCACAATCTTGTAATCGGTTCCCCAGGGATCCTCGTTCACCTCCTTGCAGAGCTTCAGGATCAGGATCAGGATGTCCGCGTCATGTTCGTCGGTTATCTGTGGTAGGAGCATGTCTGCGGTCTAATCGCGGTTCAAGTTTCCCCGAACTATTCTGTCCGTCTTCCGGCCTGTTTCCTGCACTCCTCCAGCGCGGCCCGGAACATGGCGCACTTCCCGGTTCCGGTGAAGTCTGTTCTTACAGTCCATCGCGTAGTGTCCGGGTGCGCCGTATTTGCGGCAGCATTTTGTCCTGTCCACGTCCTTGCAGTCAGCCTTTATGTGGCCGAAACCAACGAATTCAGACGTACATAGAAGAGTAGTCCATAAGAATCTTATGTGCCGACTTTAGCGGGGACATGTCCCCAGCGTTAGTTCTGAAATGCGCCGGCGCTAGTGGCGCGTTTCACTCTCGCTCTCACTTCCTCCCGTAGGCTTATGTGCAGGGGACATCATGGCATCCTTTCTGCTCTTACAGCTGTTATGTGCTGGGGACATAGGGCGTCCTTTTTGCTCTCATAGCTGTTATGCGTTGGGGACATAGGACGTCCTTTTTGCTCTCATAGCTGTTATGCGTTGGGGACATCATGGCATCCTTTTCGCTCTTATAGCTTTCTGCACTGAGGGCGATTTTTCTTTCTACTCACATTTTTTAAGATAAATCTTTTTCATCTTAGGGAAAAATTGATTTTTTTTAAATTCTTTTAATTCGAAATGAGTATAAGCTGTAAACGAAGAAAAAAAAATTTGCTGAGTGCAAGAATCGAACCCGAGATTTCGAGCTACGGTGCACTGATCATAACCACGACACTACTATTAAACTGTAAGCTTACTACCACAATAATCTATATTTAAATTGTGAATCAACGCTTACTGTTTAAATTGAAATAATCTGAATAGAATTAATACGGACATATTGAAGTCTCTTTTAGGCTTCAAAGTATTATGTCAAACATTTTTGGCTTGATCCGATAAAAAAAAAACACATCAAAACAATGAGGGCTTGAACTCTCGCTCGACGACCCGATCCCATATGACTCGAGCGGAAACACCGCAATGACCCGTGACGTCACAGTGCGAACGTCACGCCGCCAAGCGACGGATTGGGTGGCAGAAAGTTTGTCTTCAAGCCGCCCGTAAGAACTGGACTTCTATGTACGTCTGAATTCGTTGCCGAAACCAAGGCACCTGTAGTATTTCGTCACCGTCAGTCGTTTCCGAACGCGGCAATACACCCAGCCGATGCCGATTCTACTTCGCCGAAGCAGCGCATCGGCTTCCCGCGATTCTAGTTCGCAGACCGCCATGTACTGCTCAGTGCGGTTCGAACCGTAAATGTGGACTCGGAAGTCCGCGTCTCGTCCTGTTTCCCGTTTCAGTGCGTCAGTCACGTCAGCCGGAGTTGCAACACAGTCCAGGTCCATAATCTCCAATTGGACTTTGGAGGTCATAGCCCTGACGCTGCCCATTTCCCCGATCGCGTTCTGTATTTGACGTTCGAACTCGTTGCGTCCGTCTGGTTTGCCTGCGTCTGCCTGTAGCTTCAGCAGACACAAGCCTTTTTTAGTTTTCCTCAAAGTCGTCACCTGCACGTGGCTCCTCTTTGGATGTATCGTCGTCCGTATCTTCCGTACTATGTCTGTATACGTCATGTCCGTACCCGGTTTGACCAGAAAAGCCAATCCCCTTTGCCGGGGGGCCGGTCCGCTTCGATCAGCCCGGGTTTTTGCGTCCGTTGTTTTTGTTTTCTCAGTGCCTTTTCGTGTAACGGTCTGCCCGTCTGTGACCAGTTCCATCGTCGTCGGTCTCTTTTGATAGGACTCCGGCGTGGTTCCGGTCGACGAACGTTTCCGTTTCGTCCGTAGCGTCTCTTCGTTGCTGTGCGTTCCTGTCGGTGTGGGTGGGGCTTAAAAGTTAGAAGGACTAAAATAGCGAACAGGCATTCTGTATATCTATATATGCATTGTGACCAATTTTTTCACAAAAGTTCAACTTCTTCTTTCGTCGATTTCTTTATTCGAATCTAATTCTTTGGGCGCCAGTCGCTAAGCGACTCGACTAAGAAAAAGGTGAACAGCTGACCGGCTTGATTCAGCGGGAAGGGCGGCGTAACTTTGAAAATAATTCACAAGAACACCAAATATTCCAATATTTTACAAAGTCTTTAATCTTCGTCAATATTACAATCTTCGAGAAGCGAATTTCGTTACTAGATTATTACGATGAGAAGTTATTTCGGGAGATCGCGACACGAAACGACAACAAAGAAAAAAAGTCACGAATCGATACACACTACCGCACTCACTCGATCGGGATCCTACATTCAGCATAATCTATTCCGAGCTCGTATTTTCTATCATGGATCTACTCATGATTAGAAATTATTTCAGAAATAAAATTCGATGATGAAAAATTACTTCGGGAGAAAATAAAATACTGAATCCCCGCTATCGTTCGGTTATTCAGCCGAGCTATCTCCCAGAAACGCGTTTGAACTCCCGATCCACGTTCTCGTACTTCCTCACACACTCACATACTTATTCCTGACTCTTTCTCCCTAGTCTTAACGAACAATTACTAACAAACGCTTAGATTTTCATGTACGGCCATGCAACGGAGAATTTATGCGATTTTACTTTTTCTACCCCGAATTACCGGAACGCGGGGAACAATGAAATTGAAAGTCGGCTTTCTGCGGGGCAAAGCCGCCGCCGAGACACGTTTTCTCGATGTTCCGAAAGGAAAAATGACGGGAACGAGCGAAATTAAACTTTATCGTGAGATAAATCAATAAACATTAATTCACGGGAGAATATTCTTCGAACTCGAGTCCACCAACCGAAACGAATAACGAAAGATTGGACTTACGGTGTGTGAACTTGACTCCCGAGATCGCACGTTCAGTCCGCTCGATACTCCACGAAAATCTCAGAATATCGATCCTCGTTACGCGGCGCATTACCGCCCCTCTTCCCCAATTCTCTACTGTCCAATGACAGGTGCGTAGCATCCGTTCTCTCTAACGGGCGTTAGACGGGGCGCCGAATTTTCACGGGAATAATTATTTATTTTTCGATATTAACAATAACCCCTAGCCAGAGAATAACCAAAATTGCGATGAACGACGACGGGAAGAGTAAATATTCCGGATCACGTTTTTAATCACGAGTTAAACACCCTCAAACTTAATAAGGTCTGACGCCCCTTTTAACGGGACTCCCTTACGCAGTATCGATGTAGATCCCTTCTCCATTATTGGAAATTTTGAGTCTCGCGAACATTCGGGAACATTCCAGATTGACCACCCTGTAGTTGTGTACGTTTTAATATAGTGTCAGTGGGTTGGTGCGTACGAGCCCTGCTCGAAGTACGCCTGCGTTGTGAATGTTTCCCTCTCTCTCTCTCGATCTTTCTTTTCTCTCATTCCACCCAGAAAATGGCAAAATAAGTGAGTCTCACTCAAAATATCTTGACAACGACGGTTGGCCTTCCCTCCAGTTCGAAATCAACGCTCCCAAATTACATGAAATGATAAGATTAACGAATAAATTAAATCTTCCTTTTCTTTTAACAAGGCCCTACAGAAATCTTTGCGGAATTGTTGCGTGGCTGAAGCATCGAACGAAACGGACGGGAGAGCATCTGTGACAGCTCCTTCATTTACTCTTTCTTTTAGTTACGAGAAATAAAAAAATCGTCACAGCATATATAAATAGATATACATAACCATCCACGTTGTGATGGTTATGTAACGAGTCAATTTTTTGCCTGGCATCCTCGGACATCCTGGATACGCCCGGAAAATTAAAAAGTTTGTTTCAGGCACCTTTCAGCAAAGTTCAAACTCTGCGAGGTAATTTTTCTCAAGGATGCGCTCATCCAGATGTATCCATTGATGCACTAGGTTGTTTTGGTCACATAACGAGCCAAAATTTCGCCTGGCATCCTCGAACACCTTGGATACGTCGGGAGAATTCGGGATTTCGTTCGTGGCACCCTTTCGCAGAGTTCGAACTCTTCGAGGTTATTTTCCTTGACGATGCCCTTTTCCAGACGCATCCATCGACGCACCAGGTTTTTTTTGGCTATTTCTTAAGTCAAATTTTTGTCAGGCATAGTCGGACACCACGGATACGTCTGGAAAATTTGGGAGAAACAAAATTATTGCATACTTGCAACTAATAACTTCGATCGTTGTCGACCGAATAAAGCATCTAAGACATTTTAAGATACTGGTAATTTCTAATTATTTTTTTTGTTTCGCTCCTAGAATTCGGGCATTCAAATTTAATCATCCAAGAAGAATAAATCAATTTTAGAATTATTTCATTCCACTGTTTAGGTGGAATTTTTTCCATTGTCAATTTGAATGGTGAACGGTCATCATTTCCTTTCCATATATTTCTCTTCTTCATTGGTTCGTCCTTTCAATTATTGTCGTTACTTGGTAACGAGATCAGACTGGTGCAGTCGCACAGTCTCAGCACTGTCAGATTTTCGGCAGGTTACGTTGTCAACGGCGTTAAACATTTTTGGTGACAGATCAGTCTGAAAATCGTTCAGCTGCGCTCAAATCACATATGCTGCAACTCGAATGGTCGGTAACAATGACAGGTCCAGGCATTAATGGAACTTAGTGTTCATATTTTTTCGAACAATTGCTACTTCGGCTATTTTCGTCGCCATCTCGTGGATGAGCCTCAGCAGTTGTATCAAGTTCAGTTTGTTATTTGTCGTTGTGGTCGTTTGTACCGTTGTCTGTGTTTGGTTGTTAACGGCAGAGGCGTAGCTCGCCACGCTGCTGCCGCTTTACACACTGTCCGTCCTGTTTCGTTTCAGTAGGTTTAGTAAAGTCTTGTTCCCCTTGTTGTTCCTTGTCGTTCTCCTCCTCACCGTACACAAATTGCGGCTCTCAAAATCCGTGCTGCTGCCCATGGCCGCCGGGGCTTTCATCCGATCGGAACCCGGGGTGGATTCCCCTTGAGAAAGGGTGATCAATTGAGGTAAATCGCTGTTTTTATTGTGCATTTTTATTTTTGTTTGTCCCGTCGTGCTAAAGGTCCCTCATGGTCGCAACTCCATGAACCGCGCTGGGACAACACACGGCCCCATAGCCCCCCCCCCCCCTCCCCCGAGTACAGTGTGCGTGAGGGTGAGTGCCCGTAGTGACAAATCGGGCTTCATTCGCGGGAAGAGCCCGTCATTGATTAAGCCCTTCATTAACTTTCAGGCGAATCCGTTTATAGGAGACCCCGGACATTCGCTTTTCGGTAGAAACCGTTTATAGGGTCACCGAGCATTCACATCCCCGGTTTGTCGAAGGGCGTGTGCGTGCGTGCGTGCGTGCGTGCGTGCGTGTGTGTGTGTGTGTGTGTGTGTGTGTGTGTGTGTGTGTGTGTGTGTGTGTGTGTGTGTGTGTGTGTGTGTGTGTGTGTGTGTGTGTGTGTGTGTGTGTGTGTGTGCGTGTGTGTGTGTGTGACCTAAGCCCTGTTGGCCGTATGCAAAAATACACGTTGCCCGCCCTGTACATGAGAAATCTTGGACGAATGGTTGGATTTTGCAGAGCATTCTTATTATTATTATTATATGTAGTTTTTTTATTTCATGTTTCCATATCGTAGTTGACGCACGGTTGGTATGGCTAGATATATGGCGGGGAACCAAAAAGTGAAAACTGCGGCGACATAAATACTCAAGGAGATTGTATGGAGATTTCATTGTTGACCCTCAGCAGCCACACCTTAGCCAGGCCACATAGCGGCCACATGGGGTAACTCATTTTCCCACGCTGGAAAACCTCAAAAAATTTTTTTACATAAAAGTAAAAAAATGTTATTTTTATGTCATGATACGCGAACAATGCAGCTGTCTAACTGCATGGTACCAAACTGAAACCCTGCCTATGTGTACACGAATATTGTTGTATTCAAATTCGAAAAAGTTAGTATACTACCCCCGTAGACACGTGTACATTCGTACGGGGAAATCGATGACAGAAAAACCAATGCGGAGTGATCGAACGAAAAAAAAATTCATTTTACTTTTCACATGCAGACGCGGAACTTTTGTATTAAAAAAAATTGTTTGGAAAGTATCCTGTTAATGTTTTTTATTTATGAGCTTTTGAGACATAAACATTGTTCATATAAAGTAGGGTGGCCGCAATTCAGCTCACTTTTTTTTTGCAAATTCCTTCGCGGAAACATCATCAACGTCAAAAAAAAAAATGTGCACCAAATTTGAATGCGCTAGGAGAATTTAAACAGGTGTCACTGAAGAGTTGAAGTTTTAAATGCAAAACGCGTGTATTTATCAAACTTGTTACTTAAATATTATCTGCCTCCCATAATAATGACGATAGAAATCTGAAATTTGGTACACTTGTTATTTATATTAACGAGTACGAAACGAATTTTTTTCAGATTTCTCCAAAGATTATTTCCGTGATTTTTACCGTTACAAATATAACCATATTTTGAATTTTTTTAGCACTTTTAAACGTCACTTTGAAGCATTTAGACAAAGTTCGAGCCGTAATCAACAGTGTGCACTTACCAATAACTCATCAAAATCTGAAATTGTGTGAGAATTCATCGATGAAGCGCTTCAAACAAAGTCCCTCTGCCAACGTTTGGATACGTTTTTTAAAAATTTCCGACCACTTGCTTCATGATTAAATTTCGTTTCTCATCATTAGTGAGTCTTTTATTCCCACTTTTGGAGAAACTGTGAAGTTACATGGAAAATAATTTTTTTTTTCAAATCAATGGGTGAAATTATTTTTTTTGTTTTTAAAAGTATTAAAGTAAGCTTAACGTGATATAAATGTAGTGGACATGAAGTATCATTTTATGGATCATGTTGTGTGATTATTATGATTTTTTTCTATCAATTGTATATAGTGATGGCACTTACTAGTGTTGAGCCTTGTTCATTTTTTAATGCAGGAATGGATAAAATTTGTTCGCTTTCTTAGATCGTTTGTAACTATAGTTATGATATTAATTCTGTCATTCAAGAATAAGGGCACAAGGGTATGTAGTATACAAGAAGGAAGTAAATTTTGATTTATTTTAGGTAACTTTCTACGAATTTGAAGATATTCTTCTTTTCAATCTGACGTTATGTATTTGCTTGATAAATACATTGATTTTTTTATAACCCCAGAATCAATGGTTTTCTTTTAACGGTTTCATATTGACACGAGCTTCCTCAATTGCGATGTCTCCCAACAGTGTTTGAGTATGAGCTATCAATTTGGTGCCCAAATCGTGAAAAATATTGTTGTTATCGACGACGTTGCCGAAAGAGGAATCAAACTCATTACAGAGTACAACAGCAGACTCACTAACGATAAGGAACAAAAATAGTTCCTTTTGTAAGTCGTCGGAGATTACCATAAAATGTATCCAGATTCGAACAAGTAGATTTTGTTTCGACCGCTTCGCCGACGAAATCTCCCGTAAATTCCAATTTGTATGAGTTATTGTTAAGTGTACACTATTGATTACGGCTCAGACTTTGTCTAAATGCATCAAAGTAACGTTCAAAAGTGCTTCGATTGATCAAAGTACTAAAAAAATTCAAAATATGGTTATTTTTGTAACGGTAAAAATCACGGAAATAATCTTCGGAAAAATCTGAAAAAATCCGTTTCGTACCCTTTAATATGAATAATAAGTGTACCAAATTTCAGATTTCTATCGTCATTATTATGGGAGACAGATAATATTTAAGTAACAAGTTTGATAAACAGACGTGTTTTGCATTTAAGACTTTAACTCTTCGGTGGCACCTGTTTAAATTCTCCTAGCGCATTCAAATTTGGTGCACATTTTTTTTTTGATGTTGATGATGTTTCCGCGAAGGAATTTGCAAAAAAAAAGTGACCCGAATTGCGGTCACCCTAATATTATATGAATCTAACAATAAGTTTATACATTGTATTTACATAATCTAGAACCCACGTGTTATCCTACAATCAACGTACACTAGATTTATTCAGAGAAATATCATATAAAAATGAAACTGAATTATTTCACATGAACAGACGTGATTCCATAATGACTAGGATTGAACATTTTTTTTTTACTATAATGTCAAAAACTTACGTTTATTTTGTTTTTTGACACCACAAACAAGTCGATTTGAGAAAAAAAACTTCTGTGTCAAGCACCGGTTGCGGTCACATGGGGTAACTGGTTACCCCACGCCGAGAAAACGAACTCTCACAGCATCGCCACGTGTTTTTTCAGCTTCCTATGTAATGGAGTCGCATCTCACATTTGCCTAATACCGACAGATGGCGTTACTTGTATCAATTATAAAGGTTTTAGACCTCTAATTTCACTTTTTCGGAGCCTGGGGTAACTGGTTACCCCATGTGGCCGCTAAGGGTTGAAAAAATCACAAATAGGGACAATAGAATTAATATCGTCATATATAAACAGGTTATTAGTCGAAATGGAACCTGGTTAATCTCAAGATTTTTTTTAAATGGTCTCATTTTTAACCTCAGAGAGTGAAAAAGGTGGCATTGCTAGAATAAGTAGTTGATGTTACATGAAAAATAGCCACAGGGGCAAGATTTATCATTCACTATACGTTTAGAGTGTAGATGTGCAGGTGTTAAAGTGTGGCCAGTTGTTATTCTGTTAGCTGTTAAAATGTATTTATGACTCAGGTGAGTTGATTGAAACCATAGTTTAGTTTTGAATGTAGTTGAGTCGACGAGGGCTTTTTTAAAGTTGGCCAGGAGTTCGAATCAGTCGCATTTATTGGATTGTAAAGGTAATCTTCTTGCATGATTAGCCGCTCTGTCAACAAATTCATTGTCGAAGATACCCAAGTGAGCTGGGATCCACATAATGAATATGTTTTTGCCCAAAGACTGGGGTCACAGAGCTTTCTCTTTGATTTTTATTACAAGAGGGTTGATTTTAGCGTTTTTATCGGCGGAGTTTAATGCAATCACCGATGAGAAAGAGTCAGAATAGACTAGGAGGACGGGGATTTTCTCTAGAGATAATACAACCAGTGAGTGGAAAAATTGTAGCCAATTCTGTAGTAAATATTGAAGAAAAATCGCTCAGATGAAGGTAACGGACAAGATGCGAAGAAGTGCTACAATAAAAAGCCGCTCATACTTATTTTGGATTCGTTGTCTTGGATTCATCGGTAAATACCACTATGGCCTCAAGGAGCCTGGATGCAATTATTTCAAAAAACAACAGATTAGGAGATCTACCCGACTTTTCATTTTTTATTTTCATTCCTAAGTGAATATTGGACCCGACAGTGGACCTCAGTATCTTTGGCTGGGCTAAAAAATAGAGGGAAAACTCGTGACGTTGAATGATTTGAAAAACATTGCGGAGTGAAAGCCTGATCCTAAAGATTGAAAAGTGGCCCAATTTCCTTTTATGAGAAATGCTCCTGTGTGAAAGTTTTTACATAAGTTTCAGTCCAGGGATTAAAATATTGGATGTACAAGAGACTGATTTAAATAGATGCTTTTTAATGAGCATGGATCTTCTCGAATCTAATGTATGCTAGGTGTAAAAGACCATTGTTTGGGGTACTAATAATGCAGCCAAGGCATTTTATTAAAGCAGAAAATTAAATTCTATCAAGAGATACTAACTAAGTAGGATAATGCTGAATCTGTATAGAACAGGGACCCCAGTCGACTGTGGAATGGACTGGTGATCTGTTTATGAACAAGAGAGTAGAAGGATGAGCTCCCCAGGAGATATCCGAGATAGCATTAAGAATGTTTAAAGATTATTTAGCTTTGAGTTGTAAGCTTTCGATATGGGTTTTCCATAATAGCTTGCTATCGGGTACGATGTGCAAGAATTATTGAAGGTAATGGATGAGATTATGTGCAAAAGACGTTTTTTGTTTGTGTAAATATCATGTGGGGATTTCTCCTCGGAAATTCTCAGACCCAAGGAAATCAGACAATTTTTTAAGGGATGAAGTCAGTTATTTCGAATAAATGTCATTACTCGACGAATTATACGATTAAAAGTTAGTTATTTCAAAGGAATGAAGGAATGAGTTTGTTATTTCTAGTAAAGAGGCATTCAAGTTGGAGTTAGAGTTGTAGATTGCAATATCGTCAGCAAAAGACAAAATTTTTGTGTTGTGGCCTGTACATTTCTCAATCTTGTGAATATAAACGTTGAATAAAATCGGGCTAAGGACCGAGCCCTGGAGCAGTTCTTTAGAGACTCGTCTCGGGATAAAGGTACAAAATAGTACATTACGATACGTGTGACTTAAGCTGCCTATTATTGCACGGCGTGAAGTAAACGCCGTGCTATAATAGAGCAGCTTAATTCACGAGTGTCGTATACTATTTTATAGCCCGTATGACATAAAACCGCATTTTAGCCACGCTTTTGCGTGGCTAATGTGGTCGGTCTTTTCTAATTAAATTATAATTGTGAATAGAAACCTGGTTTGAGGATGAAGCCAAGTTTCTTGGAGATAGACAATATCGAAATCTAAGTTAAAATGGTGAAGGTCATTTAGCTTATTCATGACACTTCTGTAACTCATTGGCCTATGAGGAAATGATTCTTTTGTTACATAATGAAATGAAGTACCCCTACTGGGGTAAATTTGTAAGTTTTATTATTCGAAGAAAATCAAAATTTCAAAGTTTCGATCATATTGTTTTGTTTTTAATGCACATATATATTGTCGTACCATCTGATTATTGAAATATTAACTCGCAAACTCATATCTTTTACATACACTCAGCACTCGTGCACTCATACATCCATTCACGCGTCGGCTCTCGCGCTTGTTAAACCACGTTGTTCTTCATTTGGTTTTTTGTAATTTACAAATTTTTTGGGAAACAATATTTCGTTTTAGAAGCATAAATTTTAACTTATCCCGCAATTAGAGTGTATCCCTCGGTGGCTCTTGCCCTGGGACCGAGGTAGGCTTCGATGCTCGGGTGCAGACGTTGAAATTGAGATGAATAGAAGACTGGCCAGTCGATTTCACGGTGTACTTTGTTCAACTCCCGAAAAGTGTCCTGCCTCGTTGACGTCCCAGAGCGAAGAGGCCGAGAGCGTGAGATCGCGGCTCGATGAGAGGGCTATTCCCTCTCCTCGACGTTTAACAATTTATCCAAAGTCTGGCAACACGGAGAATTTGTCACCTCCGACCGCCAAGATTCAAATCTTCAACCAATCAGTCGAATCAAATCGACTGCTTCGGACTATTCCCCGATAATAATTCGCGCAATTTATAAATAAAGGATTGCATAAGGCGAGTAATTTCGGAAGAGACAATTGCTTGGATGTTGATTATCGACAGGTTCGGATCACCCTCACTATTAACTGAGGATCTATCCTCAGTCGATTCGTCGATATAAATCTTATCCTGTGCATACCTGAGGTTGATGTTATTTGGAGTGCGTGCTTCGTCTATAGACGGAAGGAGATTGCGAAAACACTCGTTGAAAGGAAAATGATCGTTAATGTTGGAATATTAACTTTGGAAATGAGATGATGAAGAGTCGTGAATAATTCTTGTATTGTTAGATATGTGTTGTATATGGGTATTAAATTCGAAAAATCTGACCGCCTGGGAGGAAAGTTAGATTTTTTTTTTCATAGACATTAGGAGCCGGGCTACTTGAGGACGTGAATTTGCAGTTGTTGATTGTGGGCCGCGAGATATTCGTGTGACACACAAAATCCTCGATAAACGCATCACTATTGTTCGTAAAGTCATGCGAATTTTGAGGGATATAAGTGTTATAGGCTTTTTTTCCTTAAACTTGGAAAATCACGATCTATAGTTTCGTAGCGGAATTCGCTAGAATAGTATTCATTAGTTTTTTGAATTTTAAGTTTAGCTTCTTTGAATGGAACTTTATTTCGATGGCTCTAATTGCTAATTTTTTGAAGAAGGCGTATGCCGGGCAGGTTTTAGACAGAGGGGAATGATCCCTTATGTAGTTACGACAAAATAATATATCTTCTACACATTTTTCAAGGGGGTGCCACGGACAGAAGAAGATAGTACTGGTTACCAAGCTGGGTAGCGAAAAAAAATAAAATTTCAGATTCTACCCAAAGCTATGTGAATAGTACAGGCTACTATTCAGATACTACTCCGTACTATCTCAGATGTTACTCAATAACATCCAAGATTATAAAGCGCTAGACGGCGCTGAGTACCATCCAGACAGTAACCAGTAATATGCCACATAGTATATGTTCCTATGTGATGTTGTTAAGAGTCGTATCTAGTTGGCTAATTTCGTACGCATGCGCATATAGTATTTGCACGTAAGTCACAGCACGTAAACTTACGCATGCGAACTGCGCATGCGTATGAAATTAGCCAACAAGATACGACTCTGTAACATCGTCACAAAGCAGCGTATATATTACTGGTTACTATCTGGATGGTAGTCAGTGCCATCTGGTGCTGTATAATCTTGGATGTTACTGAGTAATATCTGAGATAGTACGGAGCAGTATCCGAATAGTAGCCAGTACTATCCACATAACATTGGGTAGAATCTGAAATTTTATTTTTTTTTTTCGGATAGCGCTGAGTACTATCCGGCTTGGTAACCAGTACTATCTTCTTCTCTCCGTATGGCGACCTGAATATTTTAAACACCTAGCCACTGATGAACGGCATTGAACGCTAACATGGCCGAACATAAAGTGAACTAAGCCGTCGAAATGGATTTTCATCAGACTGGAAGGAAGGAGCTCGTAAGAAATGTTAGGTGATGTTCCAGCAGCTGAATCGTTAATAGGACGAGTCAATCGTTCCAAGCAAATGGCTTTAATATTATTGAGGGAAATTCGTAAAGCCCTCGATGATTTCAGAATCTGGTATTTTTGGGGTAACGCCCCGTACGCAGCCTACGGTCGAGATTAAATGGTCAGGAATAAATGCTTTAGAATTCGGGTTCAGTTTTTCGATTTCGAAAAATGACATTGATGTAAAATGAAATTGAGGTGATCATTTCAAATACTCATAGAATATAACACTGTTATGAATTGCACAAAACTTAACGAAAATCATTGGAGAAATTATTTTCAAACATGACAATAAAAACATTGGAAAACTTTCGAAAACCTTATTTAAAAATATTTCGTGTCGTTTAAAACTATCACAGATATCGGCAGCATTAGTGTATAATATTCTCCACTAGTATACTGATTATGCGGTATTTTCAACGTTAATAAGAGTTTTGAATCGAATTTTAAATATTGGATACACAAAATAACCATGCATGGTTTTAATTGTTGACTATAATTATTTATCATAATACGGCTTTTGATTTATTATTTGAAAAAAATGAGAAAAAGATTATTTACGAAAATTTCATTTATTCCAGCATATATGGCAGAGTATTTCTCGATAGATCGACCAATGTTTCAATTTCGCATTCCACACTTTGTTGATTTTTGTTCTTGAGTTCATCAATAGCAAGTTAGATGAGATAAAAGAGAATTTTTCACGATTACGACTTTTTCTTGCCTACTAATAGCCAATTTTTTTTTTCAATTCTGCAAAACAAATAGGTAAGGAGGTACAAGAATATATCGATGTGACGAGTACTTTTGTCTCGTATGTGAACATTTGTTAAAAGATAGCTTTAATCAAATTTTCAATTGTCTGATGGTAGAGTATATTGTATTTATTTGTATTTTTTGAACTTAGCGTGAATGAGCATGGTTAGCTCAACTTAATTTAACTCAAAAATAAGATCTCAAAAATTCCCCTAGGGAAAAAAGGTTGGGACAAGTACATTGATGGTCCCTTGTTTCCTGATCATATCGCAAAGATGTGAAAAAAAATTCCATAAAAAAATTATTAAACTCTCTGTAAATAATTTCCACACAAAAATTCGAAAAAAAATTCACAAATCATGAAAAAACATTACATTAAAAAAAAATGGAAATCTGTAATTATTTTTTAAAGTGTCAAAAAATTCTAATAAAACGTAAAAAATCAAAATGAAAAATGTTTAAAAATTAATTGAGAAAAATTTCCATTTAAGTTACGTCCAGCATTAAAACTTATGATATCAATTTGAGGCCAAGTATTTAATGATTACTCAGAATATTTATTCCTACAGGTACCATCAGAAACTTGAGAAAGATCTTATGAATGAAAAAAGTTACCATTTGAGTTGCGTGCAGCACTTAAATTTATGATATCAATCGGAGGACAAGTGTTTTATTAGTAATTCTGAGTTTTAACATTATGAAATTGCTCTAAGAAGCGTTTAAATAATAAAAAAAAAATACATTAAAGGTACAGTAATTTGTTACTCTATGGTGGCAGAGACTTGGAAGAAAACCGATTCTTCTCAGACGTTCAGGATTCCCTGGTATTATTCACAATATTCGACGTCGATTTTAGATCGGTACAAGTTATATTTAAATATGTGTTAAAAGTACTTGTCCGGCCCATCATTTTTTATAATTGATTTTTATTTGATTGAATAGTGATGGGCCGGATAAGTACTTGTAAACATAATTTATGCCGATCAAAAATCGACGTCGAATATTGTGAATAATACCAGGGAATCCTGAAAGTTTGAGAAGAATTGATTTTCTTCCAAGTCTCTGCCACCATAGAGTAACAAATTACTATACCTTTGATGTGTTTTTTTTTTTATTATTTAAACGCTTCTTAGAGCAATTTCATAATGTTAAAACTCGGAGTTACTAATAAAACACTTGTTCTCCGATTGAAAACATAAATTTTAGGTCTGTACGTAACTCAAATAGTAACTTTTTTGATTCATTCAAATTCTCTCAAGTTCCTGATGGTTCCCCCATAAGAATGAATATTCCAAATTACCCTTAAATACTTGGCCTCGAATTGATATCATAAGTTTTCATGCTGGACGTAACTTAAATCGAAATTCTTCTCAATTAATTTTTAAAAATTTTTCATTTTGATTTTTTTTTATATCTTACGTTTCATTAGAATTTTTTGACACTTTAAAAAATAATTACAGATTTGCATTTTTTTTAATGTAATGTTTTTTCATGATTTGTGAAATTTTTTTCGAGTTTTTGTGTGGAAATTATTTACAGTTAGTTTAATAATTTTTTATATGGAATTTTATAATATTTATAAATATTAGGGTGGTTCAAAAAAATCGACTATTTTTATTTC
The DNA here is from genome assembly GCF_019457755.1 of Venturia canescens. NCBI lineage: Eukaryota > Metazoa > Arthropoda > Insecta > Hymenoptera > Ichneumonidae > Venturia > Venturia canescens. The sequence continues at coordinate 14,131,025 of NC_057431.1, read as the reverse complement.
TTCAAAGCCCGGGTTTCAATTATTGCCGTGAGGTGAAAAAAGATGCCTGACAAAATTTGAGCCCTTAAAAGAATTTTTTAGAGGTCGCTCATCGCGATTTTCTATTGTCCATTTAAATAACACAGGGAAAACGTTACTAGCTGCTTTTGAATTTTATTCCTCGGCAACGGGTGAGGGTACGACAACGCCCAAGGTAGTTTTTTGTAGGGATTTGAACGCTCTATAAAAAAAGTCTCTTGGCGTTTTACGCTAAACCTACTCCTATGAAAGTTATTCAACGTCAAAATTGGCTTTGAAGAAAATTTCGACATTTTTTCACTTTTCCGGCGAAACTTTTGACCGTGTCACAAAACGCTGTGGAAACTTTTTCGGAAATCATGTGATTTAGTATAATATCGTGTTCTTAGTTTATTAAAAAATTGAATAATTTATAATAATACTACATTACGAGGTTATTCTTAGAGGAAACAGCAATTTCCGTCGAGTGAATCGTTATATTAACAAAAAAAGTTCCAAGTTTCATTGACTCATAAATTTTTATAAAAAAAGTTTATTTTTTTGATGAATTTAAAGCCTAGTTACGTCGTGGGAAAACGCACTAGTAGCAACAGCGATCTAAATAATAAAATTTCGGAGAAACAGTGCGAGATGTGTGAATTAGATTTGATGCTCTAATAAGACTATAAAGATGTGCCATGTGAGTTTTGTGAAAACAGTGGGGGTTAGTTTACTCTTAATTGGTTTGCGTGTCTTTGTTGATATATATGTGTAGGTAATATGAGTGTAACAGTATTATATATGCCTTGATATAAGAAGAAGAAAGAAATCAACAGTCTCGACAAAACCCTGATATCGCGAACATGTCGCGCTCATAATTAATCAATAAAATCGTTATTTATAATAAATATATCGTCTCTCAATATTTATTCATTAGACTGATAAAAATAGTCTATAAAATTGGGGGCTCAACCGCGATTGAGCGACGATATTCAGTGTGTGAAAAGTATGAGACTAAGAAGACGAAATAGTTGAAGCGGAAAAAGACAAGACGAAGAAGTTAAAGTAGAAAAAGATAAGACGAAGAAGTTGAAGCTGAAAAAGTTGAAGACGAAAAGAAGTTAAGACGAAGAAATTAACGCTGCAAAGACGAAAATAAAAAATATAAAATTTTTATAAATGGAGTTATCAAGACCGTGGTCCTCAAGATTAACCTTCACTGTGAACTAAAATCTGAGGAAAAGGAAAAAGGTGGGTGAACCAGAAGAAGGTGACACATCAATTCAACCTACGATTTAAGTCATCAACGAAACATACGAAGCAATGATGAATGAATATAAACCAAAAAAGATTCGCGAAGCGAATTAAAATGTGCATTATATTAAAAGATGAAGAGCCAATTTATCAACGGGCTCGTAGATTAAGTAAAATTGAGAAACGTGAAGTTAACACTCGAGTCGATGAATGGCTTAACAGTGGGATAATATGAGAATCATTTTCAGAATATGCAAGTCCAACCGTCATAGTAAAAAAAATGTCTCAAACAGACTTTGCGTCGATTAAAGATCGATACCCATTACCACTTATAGAAGATCAGATAGACTTATTACAAGACGCAAAAATATTCACTACATTGAATTTGAAAAATGATTTCGTCCACGTAGAAGTTTAAGAAACAAGTTAAAAATATACCGCGTTCATAACTCCTAATGGTCGTTATGAGTTTTGTCGTGTTCGGAACCTTCCCCATTTTGTGCAGATAGGTCCGAAACCGTCCGTGCCCCGTCAGCATCTGGGCGAGATAATATAATTAATAAAACACTTCCCCATGCCGACAATGGACGCAGGCGTCCACCTGGCCCGTGGATCCTTCTCCTATCTTCCTTGCCAGGTCCGGATACTCATGGACCCCGGATATCCCGCTCTAGCGGAATATGCTTCTTGGTGAGGAGGATGATCTCGGTTTTAGCCAGCGTGGTCGTCCATCCAAGAGCGGACCTGACGCATAACCGGATTGAGCAGCATCTGTGCCGCCTCAAGGCCTCTGGCGATGATGACGACGGCAATATCGACCGCATACCCAACCAGGAAAGTGCAATCAGGCATTTCTATACGAAGGATCCCGTCATATGTTACGTTCCATATGTCGGGACCCAGTATGGAGCTCTGGGCGGCCCCAGCCGTTAACTCCCGGCTAACTGGATCATCCGCGGTGGTGTACTCCAAGGAGCAGTCCTTCAGGTAATCCTCAAGCATCCTGAGAAGGTACCCGGGAACCCTGAAATCCCGCGCCAGCGCGTTCAAAGCATCGCTCCACCACACCGAGTTGAAGGCGTTCTTCACATCCAGCGTGACCAGTAAACAGACGGGGCGGGAGAAATGATTCCCCCGATCTGTACCCCTGGCTCCCTCGACAACTTCCCAGATAGCGTTGATCATCGACTCCCCTTTCCGAAAGCCGTATTGCCTTGCGGAAAGGTCTCCAGCAGCTTGGAGGGCCGCGTGGAACCGAAGTCGAAGAAGATTTTTCAGGAGCTTGCCGGCTGTGTCTATCATGCACAGGGGTCTGTAGGACAATGGGCTGTCCACTGGTCCGCCTTTTCCCTTCCCGATCAGCACCAACCTTGCCCGTTTCCAGCAGAAAGGGAAAATCCCCGCTTCCAGGCAAGCATTGTACATCATCAGGAAGAGTCTCGGATGTCCTTCAACTGCGGCTTTCAGCACCTCTGCTGGCAGGCTATCTGGGCCAAATGCCTTCTCGTTTTTGAAGGTCCATGCCGCGCACTTTAACTCCTCTTCCATAAAGAAGGGGAGTGGTGTGTCCTCCGGTGTTCGAAGACGGCGCGTTAGCTTGGGATAATCGGGGAAAAGGGTATCAATGATATTGCCGATGATCCTCGCGTCCATGGGAGTACTTTCGGAAAACGCTCCCAGTTTGCGGAGGACCAATTTGTACCCTAATCGCCAAGGATCGTCGTTGAGATCCTCCCCAAGCTGTTTCCAGCAGCGGTGCTTACTCTGCGTGATGGTCCGGTGGAACACTTTTCTCGCCTCCTTGTAGGCGACAGTGCTCGGGGCTGCGTCGGGATCGCGGCGCCGGGCTTTCTGGGCGAGACTCTTGGTTCGGAGACATTCCTGCCTCAGCTCCGCGATTTCGTCCTTCCACCAGTACACGGGACGCTGCCTGCCACGGGGTTTTACCCTTGGCATGGCGTCCCTACAGGCCTGGTGAAAGGGGTTCATGACCACGTCCACCGTTCTTTCTGCCTGTGCGGGGGAAGTTCCTCCTCGTCAGGTCCCGTCTAGAGCTCGATGGTCACGTATGAGGGCCGGAGACAACTTTGCGGGGTTCATCTTTGCGACGTTCCACCTGACAGGACCTTGGTGTTCTCGGGCCCGGACTGGAGCTACATCACGTATGCGAAACGTGATGTACTGGTGTCCACTGACTGTATAGTCTTCGATCACCCTCCAGTCCTCAACTCGCGATGTCAGGTTTTCCGTCGCTAGGGAGATATCAGGGATCATCTCCCTGAACCCTGGCCTTCGGAAGGTGGACGTCGAGCCGGTGTTAAGGACCACCAGTCCGAGCCTAAACGCCGTGTCCAGGATCCGTCCGCCCCGATAGTCTTTCCAGGGTTCCCCCTACTCCAACGATGTGCAAAATTTGATATTTATTGATGAAGCAAGAATCATTAAATTTGAATACGTAGCTATTACTTCCGCATAGATAAGTTTTTCGATTATTGTCATTTTTATAAATTAATGTAAAATGTAGGAAGTCCTTGATTGGAATATTGAAAACAGTCACAACAGTACAACGAAATCTTAAGCGATGCGCCAATTTTACAGTAAGCATTCACAACGGCCATTTTTCAAACAAAAAATTACATACCCATTGAATTGATTCGATATCTGAGCAAATAGCGATCACTCGACCAATCCACGATAATTAAATTAATTTTAGCAAAACCCTTTCATATCGTATGGATAACCCCGAGTAGTCTATGAAAACGAAGTTCATTTCATCATAGATATTAAAGCGAATGGTGATTGCTCGACCAAACCCCGATAATTACGTTAATTTTAGCAAAATTTTTGGTTGCCTCAGTAATAATCTGAGTAATCAAAAAATAAATGGTTATTTGATCATAAATTTTTAAGCATATGACGATCACTCGACCAAATCACGAGAGTTACGTTAATTCTAGCAAAATTGTATGTGACAATGGAAGCTCTCGATTAAACGAGGAAAGAAATGCTAATTTTCTTTACACCTCGGTCAAAAGTACGTACTTTCGGCACCGAATTCAAAGGTGAAAGTATAACATTTCTGCACTGTCAAAACTCTGCACGCGCGTCTTTTGTTACAATGGGAGCAAACATTTTTTGCGCATTCCGAAAGGTTTGACATAATTTTATTGACGTGATTTTTTTGACAGTTGACGTTTAGATCGATATTGCCTACACAGTTTTTGAAAAAGCCGTGTCTAGTCGTCTGGAAACCGTACGAATAAGGTTATATTATCAAAACAGCGCTAAACTGCTACAAGTTCGGACGAATAACATGCGTTTATTTTTCCAGATGAAATCGATGCGAGGGCAAAAAATAAAGTAATCGGATTGATGAAATGAATATAGTCGTTCGGAACAATGATTTATTTTCAGCTGCATAAGAAAACAAATATTCATATAAATTATCAAGTATAGCGGAAAATATTCATAAAGAAGCGGAAAATAAAAATGCGTGGAATAAATTTAACAAAAGTAGTGACACATTACGAATGTACACACATTTTGTTAAACGCCTTGTCTGGTCGTCCGGTTACCGTATATTTAGCATTAGCCTATTTGTCCGGATTATACATTGCTGTTAAGAATTTTTGTTGTGTGTACTTTCGTAATCCGTAGTCCGGACCATCCGGACTTGTAGCAGTTTAGCGCTGTTTTAACAACATAACCTATGCATACGGTTTCCAGACGACTAGACACAACCTTCTTTCAACTATAACAATTGTATCGTTCGATTATTTATACTTGTTCCGTTATTTATAACCTGAAATAAAAAAATGCCATAAGTTTGAACTCATTATGTTGTTTTTTTACTGTAATTACACCAGCACACAAAAAAGTGGTCTGCGCATAGAACCGGACCCATCCGTCTCTACGTATTTTGGCCAGCTGAATCCGAATCCGGGGTCAGATTAGCTAATATACCTCCAAAATTTTGAGTAAATTCCAAAAAACCGTTAAAATGGCGGAAAATCACCGTTAAAAGCATAATAAAATTGTCTTCGACCTTACTCGGAGGTGTTTTTTTATGTAATTTGACGCGCTGAGTCTGAATCTAGAGTCAGATTGGCTGATATACTCGCAAAATTTTCAGTAGACGGCAAAAATCGCTAAAACAGGGTCAAAATCACTACCATGGGGGTATGGGAAGAGTTTTATTAATCTAGATCGAGTACGCTCTTTTTGTATTTGGATGCTCTGAAACCGAAACCGGTGTTTATTTAACTCGTACGTCTCCAAAATATTGCTTCTCTGGAAAAAACCGGACATAATTGTTCGGCAAAAATCTGCCATCATATTAATATTCCACGTTCCCTGATACGGATTCTCCATTTCGCTGATATATCTTAATGAGTTTTTTCTCCTTGTTCTTCACTTAAATTTCCAAGGTTTTCAAGAAAGTATTCGAGGTACGAGTGTAAAAAGTGCAGTTTGAGATCCTGCTTATTTTATTTCCTTTCCTGCACGCTTTGCATGAAATTTGTGATAACAAAAACATTATTCGCTATTTTAATGATTGACAAACGCGATGTCCTGGATGCCTAACCGCTTGAGCCTGAATTTTTACGCATCTAGCCAATTCAAGAGTGTCGCACGCATTTTCTTTTACAATTTTGTTTCTTTGAAGCTACACAAACTTTATTCTTACCGCAGCTTCTTATTCGGTTTTTTAAAATTATAATTTGTTAAACGATTTATTTCGATTTTAATGTCGTACAATGGCCCAAATAGACAACGAATTATTCAATTAATAATTGATTCTAAAGCTAATTAGTTCGTTTAACCCAACCAAATCGGATAAATTACAAAACAATCTCGAATTTAATAATAATAAATTATAAAACAATTTTTAAACCGCCTCTATTCTAAGCAAACCCAAAAATATGAAATTTGGGGAGTTGCGCTTGACCACGGGCCTCAAACGCCGCCGAATGGCGCCAATATTCAAAGACGCAAGACAAGTTAGGATGTGAACCCCAGACCACGGGCTCGATACGTCGCCGAGTCTCGCCAATGTCCTGAGTATTCACTAGGTTAGGTAATTTTCGTCCACGGATGACGGGATCGATACCAGTCTCAGCAATATCCCAGGCATCCAAAGTAATAATAGAAATAAAGGAATTTTGGGTTATATTAGAATAGAGTGTATTTTTCTATTTCAATCAGGTCTAGTTCATCCAAGAGATCCGAGTTGGTTCTAGAGGTAGGGTGTACTGCCTGCCGAATGAACCGTGCACCGACTTTTATACCCCGTTCCCCACTCTAAAATCTCTCAAACGCCGAATTTTCGAGTTTCGGATGCGTTCTACGCATTCTCTTGTAACGGGCTTCTCTATTGGCTCGCCTTATTATTGGCTGATCGCTATTTTGCCCGATGCGCCGAATTCTGCTTTTTATGATTTCCAGCTTCTTGTGACTTTTATATAATAAAATTTTAATAGTGTTATTTGACGCGGTAGGGCGGGGAAGGACTAAATAAAGCACTCAGTCGGGTAGTATTATTGCCAAAAAATGATAACGTTTTTATTAATCGAAAGAACTGCGGAGGCCGTAGAGCTCCGGAATAACTCGTTTCGGAGTAGTTTACTACAATTATAAACGCGCCACGGTACTCGCTCAATTCACTCACTCGCATTCTCAATTTCGCACTGCCCTTCCTTCCGTACTTTCCTTACTTCGCACTTGCTCTTCTCCCTCCCATCCATCGATCATTTGTTATCGCGCGCTCGTTCGCAACCTCTCCTGCCATCTACCCTCTCTCTTCTCGCATTCATCCATACATGCACACACATTCATGCCACGAGCCCATCGCCATTCTGTAACAATAGAGATTGCCATTATTTAATTATTTGTACCATTTGACCTCATTGTTTTATTTAATATTGTTAAATTTAATTTTATTCGGAAAATCGGGAAAAGTCACGTTCGAGTTCCTATAGCCCATGAACGCTTTCCCCCGCGCATGCGTCGTAAGCACGCATCTCGCTTTAATTGAAATAATACAAATTTTTTACAAGATTTAACCCTTTCATTAATTTTCTTTAATAGCGGCCATTTTTCTCGTTAATTTAAGCCTAATTACGCTCATATTGATCAATAAAAAGATTGAAAACAATTAGAATAATAAAATATAATTTTAGTGTGATTTTTCGTCAAGTGGCGCTGTTCAGAGCGTAGCCCGTCGGCTTGCTCGGGCCTTTGCGTCAGTTGCCAAGATGACCGCCAGTTTGGACGCACGCCTGTCCATCGCTCCGCGATGTTTTCGGTTCGCGTAATATTTCGGTTGTTTGAGAGGGTTCGGGCCGCTCCGCGAGCGTTACGTTTCAGTATATTAGCCAATCTGACTCCGGATTCGGGTTCAACGGGCCAAGATATGTAGAGACTGATTGGGTCCGGTTCTATGCGCAGACTACTTTTTTTTGTGTGCCGGTGTTATATTTGCTTTTTTCTGTATTGGTACACATTTCGGAAGAAACGTACTTTCGACCGGCTGTAAAGAAAAATAGTATACACCACACGGACAAACGTTTGAAAGTCCTGAACAGTACAAGAATTTCAAACTTTCTGCCCTTGTAGTGTAATATACTATCGACCGTAGAGATTGGAGAAAGTAATGGTTATTGAAGTACATCACAATTAAAGAGTGGTTTTTTCTTTCTCAGATTTCGTTGAAGTCGAAACTTTTACGAAATTTACTTTTAATAGTACCCTTTGATCAAAGTGCGCATCTGTTAAGCGATTCCATTTCGGTAAATCCATCATCGTTGTATAACTGAACAATCGCTCAACCAGTGCAGACGATGGTAATGGTGTGTTAAATTTAATAAATAATTTTATTATTAGAGGATACTTTGTTAACATGCTTAAGACGGTGCTCGGATTCGTCATATATTTTGTAATTTTAACACTCACATGTTCGCCACTGACTGGTACTTGTTTCTGGGTGCTCACCAAAATCATTGCTTGATTTATTCGTAGCGAGTATCGAAATACTTTTCGTAACTTGATTCATTAGAAGCGAATATCGAAATATTTGTCGTTAACTTGCTGGAAAAGTATCGCTATCGAAATAATTTTAGTTACTCAATACATTAAGTAGCGGGTCACGAAAAATATTTCCATACTCGCTACAAAATTATCGCGAATCGAAGTATTTTTCGTTACCCGCAACTGAAATATCGAGTAGTGGTTACTCGTCGATAAATGGGTATCGAAGTAACGAATGAATTTTCGGTTCTTCATACTTTAGTAACAAGTAATGAGTATCGAGCGATACATTTTTTGGACATCTCTGCTTTTAATTTAGCTTCACTTATCACGGGAAACTTTTCTCTCAAATACTGGAAACAGTTGCCATCTTTATTCAGAGTTTCTGAAAAAGCAAGGATTTTTCGTGAAACCTGATTGTTATCCTGAAAGTATTGTTGGAATTTTCAAATCACCACAAATTTCCCAGAGATGTTTCGAATGCTTTATTTTTTCCAGTATAATCTATAAATTTTCATAAGTCTCTTTTAGCTTGATCGAGTGTGCTATTGAAATTGGTGCGTATGTGTTTTCGTTATAGAGTAAAACAGCTTTGAGACTTCTTTTTAACGAATTAATAAAAAGTCTCCACTTATCAGCTTAGTACGAATTAGGTTTCAATGCATCTACCAAGCCTTTCATATCCTAACAATACAATGAGAAACTTTCTGCAACGTTCGCAAAAAATGCTAAAACTTTTTCTCCTTATCACGATAAAAGTATGCTGACGTTCCTTTAGCGGACAGATTTTTCTTTCTGAAAGCTGCGGCGAGATATTCAGCTCCGCCTTTCGGTGATCCTCAATCTCGTACGAGATCATTCAATTCTTCTTAGTTGAAGATTTGCGGAGAATTTTTGTTATGATCTGCAAAAATTCATCGTCATCAGAAATTTTTTCTTCAAAAAGCTCGTCAACTTCCATGATTCAATTCCTCTTCTGGGAAGCTCCACATCCGTTGATACGATTTCATCCACGACCTCTTTTATTTTTGTTTTCAAAACTGATGGAACATTGGCGTATGCAATTTTACCTTCAGTATTTTTGGTAAAACCTGTAATGTTAGGTATTAAAAAAAGCAATTCTCTTTACTTGGTGCAGAATATTTTTATCATTTGTTAATTGCTAGTTTTTTTTTTCCAATCTGGCTGGGTCTGAGCGTGCTTACATTGGCACCAGCGGAAATTAAACAGGAATCGGCTGTCTCGGCGAGGACTTTTTGCGGTTTCTCTTCGCCCAATCAAGTAAAATTAATATCAATATACGAACAACACACCTAAATCAGGTCAAAAAATTTTTTAAATGCGCATAACTATTTTATACAATTTGAAGAGGCTTTGTCGCTATTTGCTCATCGTTTTGATTTGATATTTGATTACTCAAAAATGCGATTTTTCTACATTTTAACAGTTTTTTGCAATTTACTGAATGTTCTATGGGTTGACAAGCTGAATTAACCCTGAATTCAGATTCAGCACATCAAATTGAATAAATATCACGCATGATATAGGTCAGAAAAATCTTTTGAATTCTAAAAAATGCGATTTTTTGATATTTTTAACGGTTTTTTAAAATTTACTCAAAATTGGTGGGTGTAGGCGTTGAACTTCTTTATGACTTGAAAACATCATAACTAGTTATGTTATGATGGCACATGACCTTTTTTTTTCGAAAAAATTTTTATAAAATCGGGAATATATTTCTTGGCATTTACTGGGCATCAAAACCATGATGATAAAAACATTTTCGATTTGTGTGTGTAATCGTTGGGTGGGTTGGAGCACCTTCAATGTATGTGTGGAATCATTGAGTGGGTTCGGAGTACTTCCGATGTGTATGCGGGATCGTTGGGTGAGTTTGGAGCACTTTCGATGTGTATGCAGAATTTTTGGATGAGTTCGGAGCACTTTCTGTGCGTGTGCGGAATTGGTGAGTGGGTTTTGAGCACTTTACATATCAGCGAAATTGTTAGGTAGATTTGGAGTACTTCCTGCGAGTGTGCGGAATCGTTGGGTGGGTTAGGTGTACTTTCGATATGTGTGCTGAATTGTTGGGTAGGTTTGGATACCTTGATATATAAAGGTATGGAAATTCGCTCGGTGCGTGTGTTTACTAGACATCTACCATCACCCAAAAATAACGATTGTTCGGTTTTACGGCCTTTTTTTTTGTATTTGTATTGACAGGAGTACAAATATCTAACGCGTGAGAAGCGACTATACAGATACATTCCATAATGCTAAAATATGACTTTTAAAATACAATATCTGGGAAAACATAGCAATTCGCCAAAATGCCTTCTGTAGAGTCGTTTATATTGTAGAAAAGATCGGTACAAAATTTGAAACAAATCGAAGGTAATAGTTTTTGGGAAGTCTTCTCTAATAAATTCCGCGATCACCAATTATGATAGAAAAAACTTTCTATCTATTATTACTTCACTTTTTTTTATGCAATATATAAATTTTGACTGATTTGGTGAGTGAAATTTTTCTTTTATCTTGTCTTAACCCTTTAACGTCTGAAAGACACCTGTCGCATGTATCCTTTTCTAGGGGATTATGCACTATAAATACATCGTTGAAAAAATTCGTAAGCTACCTTGTCGACTATTTTTGAGGTCGCTTTTTTAAATGGAACCATTAAAATAAATCGCGTCCTCAATGTTTGTACTTTCAAAATGCGTGCTTGGTTTTTTCTTTCTAATGCTTACCATTGCAAATAAACAGTAAAAGTGGTAAAATAAGATATTTAATTTTCAGGGTATTCAAATTTTGTCATGAGAACGGATATTTTAGAGTTGATATATAAATGACATATGAGGTCCAAGGTTTTTAGGATCACTGATCATGAATTTGTTATTAGTTTTGTAAAATTAGTTTGTTTAAACAATTTTTTTGAACAATCTAAAAAGTACATGGAGTTAGAGCTTGAAAATTCCGTTTTTAATTGAACATGATCTTTTTTCTGGTTAAAATTTTTATGTACAGATTCGGATGAATCGTTTCCTGCATTAATTAATGTTATGAAAACCAACTGTTACTTTTATGGAGCTTGCAGCAACACACTATTTTTTTCCAAATACAGAATCAACCGAATGATACGTACAAAATACGGGAAGTGTATTCATTCTAGACATTTATCTGGATTAATCAAGTATGGGCGATGGATGTTCTATATATTGATTCAGTTTTCAAAAATTTTACATTATTCAAATTTTATACTGATGTTGTATGTTATCACTTGATTTTCTTCTTAGTATGTATTGTAATTTATTGCCTCCCTTGCGGGTTACACACACCTCATTTCATACATCTTCATATCATCTATTTATAAACTACTCTTATCCTAACCTTATTTTATCTTTACAAGTGCCTCGTACCTTACTTTTTACATTTTTACATTTCTTTTACATTTCTTTCTTAGTCTATACCACACGTTCTCTCTCTCTTACTTTCTCGCTCGGTCCTATCCCTAATCCTCTTATCCTTCATCTATCTTCTCTCCGTCCTTCCTCTCTCTCCCCTTTCCGACTTCCGTTTCCTCCTTTTGCTCCATTCTTTCATTCTTTCTTTGTTCACTCTCCTGAACTCCCTATTCCTCCCTCTCGTTCTCTCCTCCATTCTTCCAGATTTTTCATCCATCCTACCCCTCCACCTCATTCGTCCAGTATTTCTCTTATTTTCTCCCCTATTCCCCTTTCGCACTCCTTCCCCCTCCGCACATATTCAGTACATGTTCCCAGGATTACTCCTCTACCTCGCATATTCTGCATCTCTTCTCCTCTTCTCTCCTCCAGTATTTGCTCTCTCTCATTCCGTTACCTAATCTAAATCTTGCTATTTTCCCGTATCTATCCTCCCCCCAGTTCGCTCTGAGGTACCGTGGCAGTTCCCTCGTTTTTATCATCTTATACCGCTTATTATATTTAGTGACCCCTATTCTTCTTTCCCTTTCCATCTCTTGCTCTTCCTTATCCTTTTTCTTCCATACCTTGAATTTCGGATTCCCTACCTCCCCTGTTCTCCTGCCATTCTCTCTGCCGTCCTTCCTTTTTTCCCAGCTTGATAGACCCTTTCCTCCTTGTTCCCTCTGTTTTATCTACTCTCAGCAACTTCTCGCTAACTCATTACCTATCCCTTCTTCTAACTTCTTTTCGAATTTCCATGCCCTTCTTCTTGCTCTGATCTTCAGCTTTTCTCTTTTCGTCTCTTCTCTCACCATGTAACCAGGCGTTGTCCAGTCTAGCCCTAGCGTCCATCTGATGTATCTTTCCTGAATTCTCTCCATCTCACCCTTTTCTTCCCATCCCCATATTTCCGCTCCGTAACTCATTACTGTCCATACCAGTGTGTCGAACAACCAAATCCTTCTCTCCCACTTCTTTTCAAACTTCCTTTTACCTATTCCCCGCACCTGTCTCATTACCACCGCCGCTTTTCTCATTCTCTCCTATATATGCAAATCATGCCCGCCGTTTTTCTTGAACCAAAAGCCTAAATATTGACATTCCTTCACTTCTTCTAACTCTTTTCCTTTCCATTTCCAGTTAACCTTCGTCTGCCTTCCTCCTCCCTTCCTAAACCTTACGATTTTAGTTTTCTCCGCGTTTACTTCTAGCTTTCTTTCACCTTTTCTTTTCACCGCTTTTCTTTTCATGTGCTTCATTTCTCCCTCTCCCTCCACCATCAGGATGACATGTTGCTTTGCACATTTCTTCCTCCAGGTCTGACGTTATTATGTTAAAAAGCAACGAGCTCAGTGGACAACCCTGTCTCATCTTCTTCATAGTTCAGAATTCCTCCCCATTCACCCCTCCCATTCTCACCCTGTTCCTTGTTTCCTCGTATATTTCTCTTATTCTTTCCCTCAGCCCTTTCCTTATCCCGCGCTATTGCTTTGCCCTCTTTAATTCTCTTGATCGCGTTTCTCCCCTCTGACCTGCTTATTGGTTCCTCTACCCCCTCTCTAGCCCTTCTCTCCCTTCTATCTACCCCCTGCTCTCTTCCTTCAAGCAACCCCATGAAGTACTCTTTCCATTGCTTCTCCGTTATTTCCTCACTCACTCTTATCCTTATTTTTCTCCCTCTATTAACTATCTCCCATAATTTTCCCTCGGTTCTCGCCTCCGCTATCTCCCTAATCAGACGCTCTTGCTCTTCCTTCTCTTTCATTTTGCACATCTCTTTAAAGTTTCTTTTCACCTCTCTAAGCTTTTCCTTTTCCACTTTATCTTCCCTCCATCTTCTTAGTGTTTGCCCTGCCTCTGCCTTTTTTGTCGCCCACTCTTCGTCCTACTATCCGTTTCTCCACTTTCCCTCGCCGCTTTCCTCTCCCCTTCCGTTGTCGCTTTCTGTTGCCACCCTCCTGAGCTTCTCCCACATTTTTTCGTTATTTCACTCCACTCCCCTTCGATCGTCACTCTTTCCGTCCTTATTCTATGTTCTAACTTCCTTTCCTTCTTCCATGCCCCCCCCCCCCCCCCTCCTCTTCTTCCTCTTTCCTTTCTTTTCCTTATGCATTCCTCCGTCCTTTCACCTCGCACTCTCTTTTTCATCGTAACTACAATTGACTGATGGTCCGATTCCACCCTATCTTCCACTATTAACTTCTTTATTCCTGCTCTTGTTCTCCCATTTCCCAGTACGTAATCAAGTAGTGTTTCACCCCTTTACCTGTGTACCTGAATTCACCCTCTTCATCTCTCTTTATGTTTCCGTTTAGAATTTTCCACCCTGTCTCTTGTACAATTTCAATTAACTTCTTTCCGTCCGCGTTTCTTATCTTGTCCTTCGGCTCTCTTTCGCTCCCTTCTTGTATTATTCCTCCCACCCTTCCTCCTTCGTTTCCTGTCCTTGCGTTGAAATCTCCCCCGATGATTATCCTTCTCCTCTTTGTCTTTCCATCCAATTCCTCAGGTTTCTTACTTACGACTCCATATCACCGTTCACATATACCCCCACCACCACCCGAATATCTCCCTCTACCCTCGCTTTTGCTGATATTATCCCATGTACTTCCTCTCTTTCTTCTTCGATCTCCCTTATTATTCTTTCGTTCACCTCTATCAACATTCCTTCTTTCGCTCTAGCTTTCGTACTCGCCCTTGTTGCCCATTGATTCTTCCATCGGTACTCTCTTGGGAGTTTGCCTCTTACCCCTTCCGATCCTTTTTCCTCCTGCCACGTTTCCATTAGCGCGATCATCTCCCATTCCTCTATTCCTTTCCAGAATTCCGCATCTTTGTTCCACAGTCCCGCTACGTTCCAAAAGCCTATTCTCCATGATTCCTCTCTCCTCCCCTCCTCATCTTCTCCTTCCTCTAACCGTTTTTACCTCCTCTCCGTGCGCCCCCTCTACTGCTTTTCTCTTCTTCTTCCCCATTTCTATCTTTCCTTGCCCCCTTTCTATATTCTATTTCGTTTCTTAACTTCCCTTCCTGTTCGTCCCACCAGATTATTTTCCGTCTATTTTTATCTTTCCGTATCCTACCCAGACGGTCCTACCTTTTTCTTCTTCCTCCCTCGCTATCCTTCTTAGATTACATTGCATCTTTCTTTTTGCCCATGTTAGATCTTCCTCTATCCAAATTTTTTTCTGACCCCTTTCCGCCCTCTTCCTCCAACCCCTTTATCCTGTCTTCCAGTTCTTCAATTTTCCTCCTGAATCCCTCATTTTCTTCTTTCCGTATTGCCCCTCTTTCCCTCATCTCTTCTTTCATTTTCATTATTTCTTCCTTCATCTCTCTTGCGTCCCTCCTCGCTTCCTTCCTCATTTCCCTTCGTAATCTCTCTATTCCTTCCCCTTTTCTACTCTCTGGTAACCTTCCAATTGTTCTGCTCTTTTGTGATCCCGCTTCACTTCCCTCCTCTTCACCTCTCTCTCCTCCCTGTTCCATTAATTCTCTCCCTCTTTTCATTTTCTCTATCCTGTCACCTGCCTATCCTCCGTATGTGCTTTTCCCCTGTAACCAACTCTCTATTCCCTGCTTCACTCTGCTTTCCTCCTCTCCCTTGTCATTACTCATTCTTCCACCCCACCCACTCCCTTTTCTCAGTTTCTACCACCTTCCTTACCTGCTCAGGTATCTCTCTTCTTTACCGAACTCTCCGCCCACCGTTTTCCGCTTTTCTTCATTGCGCCCTCCCGTCATTCTGTTGACTGCACTCTCCTTATCTCGGTTTTTTTCTTTACCCGTGCTTGATCTGTCCCGCTAACTCTGTTACTAACCTCTTACTTTCCTCTTTTGCACTCTTTTCCTTCAACTTCTCACCTCCATTTCCTTCCATTTTCTAATCCAGATGCTTGCATCTCTTCCCCCGTTTAATTTCACTAGTCTCTCTTCGCTTTTATCACCTTAACATTTTTATTTCCTTTCCCCGGCCCTCCCTGCTAGCACACGCACTTACCACATACGCACCGGAAACGGAAGTCCTCATTTCCTCGATTTTGTTCTTAGTATCAAAAGTGGAATTTTTTTTCAGGCAAATTGCGCAATTATCGAAGAAGCCAAAGCGCCAACAAATGCCTCGTTGACCTGGTCACTTCGTTGTCCGTATCCATCGTATTACTCCTACGTCGGTGTTTTGGCCTTAATCGTGATATCGATGCCGGCGTACATCAATTATCTTGGAAAATCGGTGTTGATGTTCGTCCTCGCAGGTGCACAATGCGCTGTTAATATCATGATACTAGGACCAAGTCTTGATCGCGAAGATGTTGCCTCATATCCACCAGGACCCGTGCCATTTCCACTCAAATACTCACTATCCGCAATTTTATTGACCGTTGCTGCAACTCTCGTTGTTGTTGCCAGATATGTGAGTTATCTTCCGTTATTTATTAAATTTTCTATTTATCACAAACTTTTCATTATTACATGGCTTGGTGAGAAAATTTGACCGAGTGAGTCCAAAAATCTGGGACTTATTCATAGAACGCCATGGAAGTGCCAGTCAGCCACGATACACCTTGATATTTCGAATTTTCTGGAAGCATTTTTTACTATTTCTCTTAATTCATAGACTAAATTTAAATTTATCTATATTTTGATTATCTATATTTTGAAACGTAGCGGAATCACAGTATTTAATCAAAAAACATAGGAAATTAATTTGCAAAAACTGCATATGTTTTTCGGGTTTTTTTTCAGGCAGAAAAAGCGAGAAGAATACTTTATCTCCGTGGCAGAGAAGTTATCGAGCAAAGAGAACGAGCTTGTGACATGAAACGACGAAACGGTGTTCTGATTTATAACATTTTGCCGCCACACGTTGCTGCATATTTTCTTTCAACAGCGAGACATCACGACGATCTTTATAGCCAAAGTTACGCCGAGGTCGGAGTACTTTTTGCGAGTATGCCGAATTTCGCTGATTTCTACAGTGAGGACAGTATAAACAATCAGGGTCTTGAGTGTCTTAGGTTTCTCAATGAGGTCATATCCGACTTCGACGCGGTAAGACAAGCTACGTTTATATTAAAAAACAACATGTACAAATTCAGATTTTTTTACATGATGACTCGAATTATCAATATCTTTGAAATCACTGAATTTATATAGTCTTGTCTCTATGGACTTTTTTGAAAAGCATCGAATTTGCTATGAGCAGTCGATGCTTGAAAAGTAGCACGGGAAATCATAAACGAGTCATGAAAATATCGTAAAAAATATTTTTTCTGTGTTATTTTAATGGGAATTTTTGATATTTTTGAGCAACCTCTGTATAGTTTTTCAGAGCTCTCCGATTACGTATCAAGAGACTCGGTAGAGTCTCGAGACAAGTACATTGATAGCCCTGTCGTCTGCTGGCCTGAGGCTCTCGCCGAGACTATACTTTCTCTGAATAAAACGATTCGCAGTGGTGGGGGTAAAATTTGCTTGTGATTTTCTTAAATTACGAAACTCATGAGTTATATACGGCTTTGAAAATTGAACTTTTAGCTAATCAAGAAGTTCTCTGTCGAATGAGCCCAAAATCAGCATGATCACTGTCGTAATTTCTGAGAAAAAACTTTGCATGGGCTTAAGATTAAGCAAAAGTTACTAACACATTCAGGATTTGACGCATCTGTATACGCGTACTCCAACCGCTACAAACATAGGCCCCCTGGCCCCCATGATCACCAATCCCTGGTGAGAGAAATTTTGCTGCAACCAATTAAGGGTGAGAGAATTTTTGGGCCAATGACATTCAATAAAAAAAGCAAGGAAGTTTGGCGGAAAGCTGAGGAGCTTGAGAGCTCGAAATCACTCGAAAGTCACCAGCCGAAGTTTCACGTCGAGTTGACGTTTGGGGTTATTATGTTAGGAAGTGCGTGCGGGAAAATAAAAATAATTTTCGCGTCATCTAACAAAGTGTATACTAATATTTATTTTGTTAAAACTTGTGGAATACTAAACCGGTATAAAAGCGGCCGCGTAAATGTAGACTGTGAGCTGTGTGTGAAAATGAAAAATATGAAAAAATGCCCGATGCTTATGTCAACGAAACTTTTCAATATTTTCATTATTTCGTTCGATTGGAAATAAGTGTCAACTGAGATAATCTTTCAATTAAACCAGAGTGCACGGAATATTGTCAAGTGTAAATATATCGTTGGTTGCGTGATTATATATCATGTGTAATAATGTAGGTTTATATGCGAGTTCCCTTTGATAGCTGTGTCGTAATGAACCGGCCGGGGTTTGACGTTACGAAGTGCGGGACAAATGTAACAAACGTTCGCACAGTTAGTGAATAATAGTATAAATAAGGCAAATCAGTTCATCAAAAATAGATCTGGAAGTTGTAAGGACAAATGTTCATCAATCTATAATGTGTCAAAATTTCTTTTTGCGATCTGAAATATTATGGTCGATAATTAATAAAACAAGAACACACGGAACTGTTAGTATATATAATGTGAGAAACTCCAATCGAATAAATGTTTTGTAATTTATTTCTTGTGTCATCATTATTTTTGAATATTCCCATATCATGCTTCCTATTGAGTTTGGCCCTGCTCTTTCCGATCCTTGTTTTGACTCCATTGGTTTGCAGCGGATCGATACATATTATTAATTCGTTGCCTGAGATGTGTCCTCTGATTTTCTACTACTTCTTCATGCTGATTGTGGTAACATGATTCAAGAGGTTTCCAACTATGATCATCAATGGCACATTTTGTACATCAGATTCTCAAAACAGTTTCTGGTCTTGATATAAGTGTAGTTATTCTTTTTCCACCTGGTCTGTCGAGTAATAAATTTTGAAACTCGTTCCAAAAAGTCTTGGGATGTTTTTTTTGCTGATAATATGAAAAGTTGAATCTTCGGAATGCGGTAGACAAACACAAACATCATGGGAACCTACAGAATTTCTGAATGTTATGTACGCTATGTCATTTTAATGTAACATCATGACTTCTAACAACTTTTCACTATAATACTATAAATTTGGATCATTGAAATACATCAAAAATCTGCAAACTATAAAATTTATATACTGCGCCATTCATGTTACTTTTTGACTCTCACTATAACATAAACATAAAGTGAAAAATTCATTAGAAAAATCTTCAGTTGCTCATTTATGAATGGATTTGAAATCGCTGTGCTCCAAGCTCATTGCGCAGATACATTGAATCGCAGCAGATACCTGCGAACTTTGGAATTTCTGTGGATAAATATGTGCTAAGTATCACACCCTATCTTTGATCATGGTAATATGTAATGAAACTTGATTCAGCAAGTTTTAAAGTGTTTTTTTTTCAAATAGTATTGAAGTTTGTATTACTCCGGTATGGAGCGAATACCTTCAAATTTTCATATTTTTATGTCGCAGCATGTGTGCCAATCATTTCAATTTTTTACTCCAACCGTAACATGTAATCTCAAAAATTCATCACAAACGTCTTCAGCTTTTCTAAATTCCTAAATTTTCCTTTTTCTATTCTATTCTAAGTTTTTAAATTTCTAAATTCATGTCTAAATTCTCCTGAAATTGTATTTTTCCAAAACCAATGCAGGTACCTTAAACGTCTATGAATTCCGTTGCTCTGTTGAATTAAGTACGCTCAGTTTTTTTTTGTTTCTTTGAGTTCTGACATAATAAATGTTTCTAGGTGTCTTTTTTCTGCAACTATCAAACTGTAGATAATTGAATCTCAGCGGCCACTTGCAAACTTTGGAAATATATTTCATCGGGGGCACGTTTCGGATGACACGAAAATCTCTAGATTCAGAATGCTAAAACGACACTTAAAAATGGCTAATTCTGTTGGATTTATCGTATCTTGAATTTGTTCTATCTTTCCTCTTTTCCTTTCTTTTTTCTAAAGTTATAAGCCGAAAATCATATCTCGGCCTCCAACCCGATTTCCACCGTGCTCTTTGGTTCCTAATTCACAAAGCATATTAGAGTACAAGGAAAAAAATCGCCAAAGTCCAAGAACAGACCTGTGATGAAATATTTCTAGTACAATTTTGACGAAAAATAGATCTTTTTTCGTGGAAACCAACGTTATAAGCCGAAAAAGATATCTCGGCCTCCAACCCGCTTGCGACCCTGCTCTTGGGTTTCTAATTGACAAAACATCATATTACAGTACGAAGAAAAAAATTTCCAAAGTTCAAGGACAGACCTGTGACGAAATATTTTCAGTACTGTTTTGACAAAAAGGTCTTTTTTCGTGAAAACCAACGTTATAAGCCGAAATTCATCAATAATTCATAGAAATTTAAACTAAAATCCTATAGTCAACTGAACATAAATAAGGAACTTTTGAGATAAAAGACGTGATATCAAACCATAAACTTCCTCTAGGAAAAAAAAGGTTGAGACGAGTACATTTATGGTCCCCGTTTGCTGATAATTCCATCCATAAAAAAAACTTAAAAACAAAGTTTTTTTTAGTTTGTCAAAACAATTATTTTATAAAAAAAAATACAGAACAATTTGAAAAAAATTTCACAAATCTTGAAAAAACATTATCTTTAAAAAAAAATTGATCTATATCTATTTTTTAAAGTGTCAAAAGAATCAAATAACAAGTAAAAAATAAATACCGAAAAATCGCGCTTGAAATCATTTTGGAAACAGACGCCTCATTATTCTTATTTGATTCGAACAGCTCAATCAATTGAAAAAAATTCCATTTAATTTACGTGCAGCGATAAAATTTATTATACCAATTCGAGGCCAAGTCTTTTCTAATGAATTGAAAAAAGTTACCACTTGACTTACATGCAGCACTAAAATTTATGATATCAATCGGTGGACAAGTATTCTATCAGTAACTCCAAATTTTTACATCATTAAATTGTTCTACGAAGCTTTTAAATCCAAAAAAATCACATGAAAGCTAGTCATTTGTTACTATATGGTGGCAGAGACTTATAAGAAAATCGATTCTTCTCAGACTTTCAGGATCCTCTGGTATTATTCACAAAATCGACATCGATTGGATCGAGACAAATAATGTTTTAATATGTGTTAAAAGTACTCTTCCGGCCCATCACTTTCCGTTTAAATTGTTTATCCAAATAAAAATCAGGGTTTGTCTAGAACTGATGGAACAAGTATTCATGCAGAGGGAATTGAGAGAATTATCTTCAAGTGATTTCTATTTAATTGCACTAATTTAATAAAAAACGGAAACAAATTGATCCGCAATATACATGGGATATTATTGTGCATCGATAAATGGAAAAAAATTGTACATTATATAGATTTTCTAGCTTCCAAAATAACTCTTCAGTTTATATTCAATGACGGCAATTTTTACTTCTCACTTAATCTTCCAGCGAACGAATTTCATTCAAAATAAGAACTAACCTATACCATTATTAAAAACATTAAATTAATAATGAATCGTATTTGAACAAATTTTTATCCAGATTCTGCCGTAAAATTTCGTTTTTTTACGATGATTTCACCGGCACACAAAAAAAAAGTGGTAAGTGCCTAGAACCGGACCCATCAATCTCTACGTATTTTGGCCCGCTGAATCCGAATCCGGTGTCAGATTGGCCAATATACCTCCAAAATTTTGAGTAAATTCCAAAAAACCGCAAAAATTGCAGAAAATCGCTGTTAAGAGCAGAATAAAAGTTCTCTTCGCCTTACGCGGGGCTGTTTTTCATGTAATTTGATACGCTGAATCTGAATCGAAGGTTAGATTGACTGATACATCTCCAAAATTTTTAGTAATTTTCAAAAAACCGCAAAAATGACGGAAAATTGCCGTTTAAAACATGATAAAAGTTGTGTTCGACCTTAATCGGGGTTTTTTTTTATGTAATTTGATGCGCTGAATCTGAATCTGGAGTCAGATCGGCTGATATACCCGCAAAATTTTGAGTAACTGCAAAAATCTCTAAAAATGGGTCAAAATCGCTAGCATGGGTAGAAGAAGAGTTTTATTGATCTAAATCGAGTACGCTCTTTTTGTATTTTGATGCGCTGAAACCGAAACCGGGCGTCTATTTAACTCGTACGTCTCCAAAATTTTGCTTCCATGAAAAAAACCGGCTAAAATTGTTCTTTATGAATTTCGAGCAGCTCAATCCGAATCCAGTAACTAGTAGTCGCGATCATACATACTTCGGTCGAAGATCGTTAAAAATAACAAAAAATAGCTATAAAAACGTAAAAAAATAGTTTTTTGAATGTTTTACACATGCATGATTCATCTTAAACTGTACATAAAAAAAAGATCTGTATATTCTGTATACAATAAACTAGAAACTGGGGATGGCATGATTAAAATTCCTTTATGAGGTTTGCTTCGGTATTAAAATAGTAGACTGGAGTGCGAATTGGATACCACATACAGTTTGTGGTCGGTATAAGATAATGTTGATACGATGGAATAAGTCCAGAAAGCAAGAGTCCTTGCAATTCACAAAACCTATGATACTATCTGCACTGATAGGTCAAGGGAATTGCTATGTTTGTATGACCGACATCACTGGTTTCACGAAAAATTCCAGAAGTAAAATAGTGTATGCCAATGTTTCATCAGTGCAGAAACCAGCAAAAATAGTGGGCGTGGATGAAATCAAAACTACCGAACCGATGGATGTGGAGCTTTCTGATGAAGAGTTAGTCATGGATGTTGCCGAGATCTATCAAGCAGAAAGTTCCGAAGATGACGATTACCTCCCAGATGATGAAAGAAAAGCTCCCCAAACCTTCAACCAAGAAGAATTGAATGATCTCATACGAGATTTAGGACTGCCGAAGGACGGAGCTGAATACTTGGCGGCAGCATTGAAAAAGGATAACTTGCTATCGAAAGGAACATCGGCTTATTTTTATCGTGACAGGGAGAAAGAGTTTCGGCAATTCTTCACAAACGACGAAGAGAATTCATTGGTGTTCTGTGTTCTGTTCAGATGTGAAAGGCTTAATGGATAAATTCAAACCTAACATATACAAAAACGTCGAGTGGAGACTCTTCATTGATTCGTCAAAAAGAAGTCTCAAAGCCGCTCTACTCCACAACGGAAACACATATGCTCCTATTCCAATAGCTCACTCGACCAAGCTAAAAGAAAATTACGAAAATTTACAATTGATATTGGAGAAAATAAAGTATTCGGAACATCAATTGCAAATTTGTGGTGATCTCAAAATTGCAACACTGCTTTTAGGTCAACAATCGGGGTTCACAAAAAATCCCTGCTTTTTATGTTTATGGGACAGTAGAGACAGAAAAAAACACTATGTTCAAAAAGGGTGGTCAACAAGAACAAATTTCGATCTAGTCCGTAACACCATCATACGAACATCATTGATCGATCCTTCGAAATATCTGCTACCACCACTCCACATTAAGCTTGGTTTTATAAAGCAGTATGTCAAAGCTCTGGATAATGATGGCGATTGTTTCCAGTATTTGGGAGAAAAGCTTCCCGCGATGAGTGATGCGAGATTAAAGGAGGGTATATTTGATGGACCACAAATTCGTAGTTTATTTGGCGACGAAAATTTCATTAAAAAAATGAACGATACTGAAACGGCAGTATGGCAAAGTTTCAAAAACGTTTCTCAGAACTTTTTGGGAAATGAGAAAATTGACAATTACCAGGATTTAGTTGAAGAGTTGTTGGAAAATTTTAGAAACTTGGGTTGCTTGATAAATCTCAAACTGCACTTTCTACACTCCCACCTCGACGACTTGCCTGAAAACCTTGGAGATCTAAGTGAAGAACAAGGAGAAAGATTTCATCAAGATATCAGCGATATGGAAAATCGGTATCAGGGAAGGTGGAATATCAATATGATGGCAGATTTTTGCTGGACGCTAAAGAGAGAAAGAGGAAGAGAAACCCACTGCATAGGTCGTTCGAAGAGAAAAGAATCCGTTACAAGAGAAGGACGGTTTAAGATAGATGAAGATTTTTTTCATCTCATATTATTGTGGAAAGTGAAAAAAAAATCAATTAAGCAGAATTGAAAGAACAATCATGCCTGTGATAGTTTTATATTCTAGTTTTTTATACAATTTTCCCCAGTTTCTAGTTTATTGCATACAGAATATACAGATCTTTTTTTTATGTAGAGTTTAAGATGAATCATGCATGTGTAAAACATTCAAAAACTATTTTTTTACGTTTTTATAGCTATTTTTTGTTATTTTTAACGATCTTCGATCGAAGTATGTATGATCACGACTACTAGCTACTGGATTCGGATTGAGCTGCTCGAAATTCATAAAGAACAATTTTAGCCGGTTTTTTTCATGGAAGCAAAATTTTGGAGACGTACGAGTTGAATAGACGCCCGGTTTCGGTTTCAGCGCATCAAAATACAAAAAGAGCGTACTCGATTTAGATCAATAAAATTCTTCTTTTACCCATGCTAGCGATTTTGACCCATTTTTAGAGATTTTTGCAGTTACTCAAAATTTTGCGGGTATATCAGCCGATCTGACTCCAGATTCAGATTCAGCGCATCAAATTACATGAAAAACACCTCCGCCTAAGGCGAAGAGAACTTTTATTATACTCTTAACAGCGATTTTCCGCAATTTGTGAGGTTTTTTGGAATTTACTCTAAATTTTGAAGGTATATTGGCCAATCTGACCCCGGCGTCGGATTCAGCGGGCCAAAATACGTAGATATTGATGGGTCCGGTTCTAGGTACTTACCACTTTTTTTTGTGTGCCGGTGTTTTTTATTAAATGAATAGTGGTGGGCCGGACAAGTACTTTTAATACATTCAAACATAATTTGTATCGTTCCAATCGACGTCGAATTTTGTGAATAATACCAGAGGATCCTGAAAGTCTAAGAAAAATCGGTTTTCTTATAACTCTCTGCCACCATAGTGTAACAAATGACTTGCTTTCATATGATTTTTTTGGATTTAAAAGCTTCTTAGAACAATTTAATAATGTCAAAATTTGGAGTTATTAATAAAATACTTGTCCACCGAGTGATATCATAAATTTTAGTGCTGCACGTAATTCAAGTGGTAACCTTTTCATTTCATTAGAAAATACTTTGCCTCGAATTGGTATAATAAACTTTATCGCTGCACGTAAATTACACTACTGGAAACAATTAAAGGAACAAGATATTTCCGTCAATTTTTTCCCAATATTTGAAAGGCTGTATCTCAGTCAAAAATAGTCATATCACGATAAATAAAGAAGCATTTTTAAGCTTTGTTCTTCGACTTTGAAAATATCTGGCCCTTTTTTACTCAGAAATTGCGGATACCGAGGAATTTTATGAAATATCTCGAGCGGAAAAATTTGCAAGTTTTTTATATTTTTCCCCAGTGTGCACAGTCTTGAAAAAATTTTTGCAACCCAAATCAATATAAGCATCGGGTAGCTTGTTCATTGTCCTTCAATTTCATATTTTAGAAGTCTCCGTACGATTTTTTATTCCGGAGATATTGATGGTTGAATAAAAAAATATATTTTCGTATTGAATCATTGATATCTCAGCGAAAAATCATCGCACAGTTATTCCAAGGACGGTTTTGGAAACTTAAATGAAGGCACTATAAAATGCTCACCCCATTCACGAAGAAATTTGTATTGATCTATTCTCAATATTCATTTGAAAAAAAAGTTTAAAAAATGGCTTTTTACAGCTGTTCAGAAAATCGACTGCAAATTTACGAATATCAATGAAATCACTCATGTGAAGCATCATTTTTACAGCTCGATGTATCCACAATAACTCTACCAATTTGGAAGATGATTGGGTTAATTGTTTTTCTGCCCCGAGAGATCAACGTTTTGCAAAAAATTAAAGGAACATGATTACTGGGCCTCAAATGACACAAGCATGATTAAAATGAAAAAGACGACTTTTCGTTAACTTTTCCTACAACTTCACATCACGTATACGAAACGTGATGTACTGGTGATCGCTGGCTGTATAGTCACCCTTCAGTCCTCGACTCGCGATGTCAAGTTTTCCGTCGCTAAGGAGACGTCAGGGATCGTCTCCCTGAACCCTGGCCTTTGGAAGGTGGACGTCGAGCCGGTGTTAAGGACCACCAGCCTGAGCCTGGACGCTATGTCCAGGATTCGTCCACCCCGAGCCAAAGAGTCTTGCTAGGGTTCCCCCCACTCCAACGCCTTGGAGTTAAAGTCTCCGGCCACTACCAGCTCACCCCTTATGGTCCGGGCTGCGTCTTCCAGGCCGTCGAGTTTGGCTTGGAAATTTGCGATTGGCTCATTCGGGGCGAAGTAGCAGCTGACGTAGGTTACATCGCCGCTCCTCACCCAACGAAGTCGGAACCCGAACCATGGTCGACGACTTGGAAACGTCGCCGTTCCGAGACCCATATAGCCGCCGTGCTGAGGGTGTCCGAGTACCATCCTGGGCCTTCCCTGTTCCGATACTGCACGCTGATGAGTATAATGAACTTTGTCGAAACAAATCTGGGCTAGACGGTCATCGGCCACCCTGTTCCGGTGGACGTACCCCTGGAGGGCTACCGCCATCATTGCTTGGCCTTTACGAGGGCCTTACGGAATACTCCGCATCGGCCCGATCCCGCAATGTGACGGCAGACCTCAGGGTCTTCCTCAACCTCAGCGCAGAAGAAACACTTCGGGCTTCCCTTATAGCCCGATGCTGCGCCGTACCGGTAGCAACCTTGCTGTGATCCGGGCCGGAACACCGACGGTCGTGGTGGCCGTAGCCAAGACACTTGAAACATCTCGACACGTCCACCCGCTGTTGAATCCTGCATCTAACCCACTCGATCCTAACGCGAACGTACCGCAACAGTACCTTGGCGTTTTCTTCGTTCACGGTTACTATTGCGGTCACTTGCTCGCGCGTGTTGGGCCGGGTGAGATTGATTTGCAGGACTCCATTGTGTTCCGGCACGATCTTTCGAACCGCTGCCTCCACTTCTTCCTTCGTGGTGCAGCAGTCCGGGTCACCAATCTCCAGTCTCGCTCTGGGGACTAGCTCCCTGGCGCTGCTTGCACCGAAGGTCCTGGCTTCCGCCGTCGTTTTCTGCAGCTCAACCAGGACGTCACCTGCATCCGTACGCCGGATCTCTCTTACACCGACCCACATGTCCCGGGCTCAATCGATTTACGAATTGATCCCAGGACGTCCTTATATGAGGGAATAATAATAACAACATTTTTTTTTTTTTTTTTTTTTTTAATTTGTATACCGGGGTTGGGGAAAATGCATTTACGCACTGGGGGGGGGGAGGGGGGGGGGGCTTCTAAGGTCCCCTGTGTGTCGGACTCTCCATTACGGAACTACCGGCTAAAAACCCCACCCCCGGTCTCCTAGCAGCCACCCCGGAACTGCTTTTGCATTACTTCGGGGTGGCGCTCTATCTCTCTGGACGCCCCTCAGGGCGTCCCATCCTCCACGAAGGCCCGCTTGCGGCAGAGGACAACCTCGACAAAAAGGTCGACCTCCGCCCAAGGCTCTTCGCCCAGGAGCATAATCCGGACGATGTTATCCGGAGTTATGCTCCCGTACTTCTCCAATGGGGCCCTCCACACTCTCCATTCCTCGCATTCGAAGAACGTGTAGAGAGCATCGTCCCGCGGGGACCCGCAGTATCGACAGGATGGATCCGGAACCTTCCCCATTTTGTGGAGATAGGCCCGAAACCATCCGTGCCCCGTCAGCATCTGAGTGAGGTAATAATTTACCTCCTCGTGCCGACGGTTGACCCAGGCGTCCAGCTGAGGTATGAGCCTCGCTGTCCACCTGGCTCGCGGATCCCCCTCCCATCTTTCTTGCCAGGTCCGCATAGTCACGGCCCTGGCAAGCTCTCTCCCCCGAGCCCGGTCCTCCGGGTTGCCCTGGTGGACGGACTTCCGCTCTTGGGCTAGGAGGTCAATTGGGATGACCCCGGCTACGACGAGCTCGGCTGGCTCCGAGACCGTACGGTAGGAGCACGCGATGTGGAGGGCCCCTCTCCGCTGTACTCCGGCCATGCGCTTGCGGTATATGTCATACCGAAGCGCATCGGCCCAGACTTCGGCGCCGTAGAGCATTATTGACTCGGCGGTGCGTAAGAGGAGACGCCTCTTACAAGGTCGGGGACCGCCAATATTGGCCATGACCCTGCTAAGAGACGTCGTTATCGCAGCTGCCTTGTCTGCTCTCCTCCTTATTTCTTCCCCGAAGGTGAGGATTTAACCGACGCCGTCGTCTGTACCGTCGCCTCTCCCACCTGCATATCCCGCTGTAGCGGAATATGCTTCTTGGTGAGGAGGACGATCTCGGTTTTAGCCAGCGCTAGCTCCAAGCCACTAACAACAATAATAATAATAGCAATAATAACAATAATAATATTTAATGAATAATAATAATTATTATTATTGAATATAATGAATAAAAAATATCATTATAGTATGTATTATTATTATTATATAAAATTTCTGATGTATGTACGATTTTTAAGAAAACGTTGAGAAGAACTGACAAAATCGAGATAGAGAGAGAGCGAGGCACCAGGCGTGCTAAAGAGAGAGAGCACCGCCCCTTGCGTTCGAGCCCATGAGCCACCATCGAAGCACGCAGCTCGGCAGCACCTCCCAAGCCTGCCTTCGATCTACCGCGCTCGCGCACACCCCTGACTCTCTCAATCACCGCTACGCGGCTACTCAGCGGAGACACTCCCGTTTAGGTCACAACACCACCGCGAGGTGGCGCAAGGACGATCAGATTCGCGTCAGCCGTGCGTTCCCCGGAAGAGAATATAAACGGCAAAGATCGAAGCCGAAATCGGATCAAATTCGAACCCTCTCTGGGCTGAGCTATACCTACTAGCACTCCCACAGATTATACCCTTCTCGTTACACGAGACCCAGCAGCACAACGTCTCATCCAGAGATTGCAGCGACGCCGCCACCGTGGAAGCTCATCCCGATCTCGGGGCTGAAATTCCGTCTCACTCGTCCGCCCAGGGCTACGCTTCACCCGTACGACGACCGGCTCAAGCGCTGGACTTCTCCATCTTTCGGCGGAGCTCTCCCCTTGCTGTCGCCACTGCCGGATTCTCCACCAGCTTCTACCTCCACTGGCACTCAAACTCGGCCAGCTTGCCGAGTTCACCGAGGCATCCAGGTTGAAGTCAGCTCAGACAGCGAGTGGGAAGCAGCGACCACTCCGAGCCGAGCGCCAGCAACGGCACCCCATCTGCCGGGTCCTGAGCCGGTCTCACAAGCCACCGAGATCAGCACCAACAGGGAAGGCTCTCCTCACATACCACCGTGCCCGGTTCCACCGATCAGCTTCAAAGGCTCACGGTGGCGGGTTACAACTACTTACCCTCCATTAATTTGGCGAGAACGCCTATATGTACCCGATCTAAAGGATCAGAACAATAACCTTTTGTTGAATAAATGAGGTGTTTCACCTCCTTGAAAGTGAAGTCAAACAAAAATCTCTACTACTTCATTCCACGAGCGCTAGGGCTCGCCGTCATCATTCAGCACTCTTTCACTTTTTAATTTTTAATATCAATAGTAATTTAGTTGTTGCCTTATCCACGCTAAGGCTACGGTACTACTCGGCCTTTATCACGAGCAGATATGATACTTTAATTATTTTAAGGCCACTCGATCATCACGGCAACCCTAACGAAGTCCAACTAGGTCCTTGAAGGGTTGCCTCTAAAGCATCATTTTTTTATAATCTAGGGCTTCGTTACTTTCGCTCGACATGGTTCAGGCTTGATTACGGTGTCATTACCTCTTGCCAAAGCAAGCATTTCTTGATTGAAATCCGACTAGGTCCTTAACGGATAGCCATTAGTCAGCCATATTTTAATAAGCATAGCGGCCTTGACATTACCCGTTTGGGTCCTAACTTGGCGGTGCTATGGTCACTCCTGATAGGGCGTCAACGTCTAAGCCCTGCAGGGCCCTGATTGGGAATGGGGCTTACCCTAGCACGAGTAACGGTAATTTGTACATAATACAGATCAAAAACAGTTTGTTTTTCGAAGTGTCACCGGATACGAAAAGAAAAAATTTAAATGGAAAAAGTGAACCCTTCTTTTATCGATTCGATAAACTGTCGTTTTCGTACTCATGAACTACTTTTTTCGGTTAATAATAGATACTGTAACGACTTTTCCCACGAATCGCACAAATGCCTCAATCTCGAGAATCTTTGGGCGTCAGTTCGAGAATTTCTCGAACAAATTTTTATCTGAAATTTCTTGAGAACGAAATCTTACGGTTTTTCCGGTCGTGGCTGTAGAAATTATGACGTGGCAAAGAGGCGAGGTCAAGACAGAGACAAAAGCAATTCACATACAACATCCAATATTCCGGAATTACAAGAGTTACTTTATTCAAATGAAGAAAACAACTAATAGACTATTTTTATTTGGTTTACAATTATTTCCCGAAAGTTTTGTTTATAATATTTTCAATCTTTTGAATTTGTATAAAGTCGATACTTGGTGATAGAATATTTATTATTAATATGGAGTTTTACCTATCAGATTTCCTATTCTATGGACTTCGCGGAACAAGAAAGATAAAAACCGGCATATTCGCGTATATAAGAGTAGCGGCAGGGCTCGCGCTGGCTTTTCTTTTGCGCTGCAGTTTTTCCTTTTAATACTTGGCGTCGAGCCGCTACCGCGTCTCTTGATTCCTTTCGGCAATTCTCAAATTAACAACGCGAAAAGCGGTGGATCGTTTACCCCGCGAAACGAAATAAAACAATCTCTCAAACGCGAACGTTACCCCGAAATAATATCGCTCTTTAAATCGATAATTCAATAATTCATCAACACAATATTAGAGCTTTTTTCGATACGAAAAATACGTAATAAAACGCAAAAAGAAAGCAAAACGACAACTCACCGCTACGGTTTTAGACAAGGAATACTCCGGAAAAGACCACGGAGTTTTCCCCGGTAATTCCGATGATGTCGAATTCTTGACGGGTTGGCGACGCTCGAGAGAAGACGTCAAGTCACGCTGTCCTCTAAAACGAAAAGTCTTCGAACAATTACAGGATCGCGTTTTTATAGTTTTCGAGTCCTAGCTTCCCACCCTTCACCTACTCACGGAAATCTCGAAGCTTTTGATTTCGATTTTCGCTTAATTTTCAATTTCGCTTGAACGATCGACGACGGACGATGACCCTTGACAGCCTAGATATTCCGAAGATTCCCGATGCTTGTTGAAGCATCTCGAGGGGAAACAGCTCCGGGTGAGGGCTTCGAGCTAGCGACCCTTGCTCGAAAGTTCGATATATGATGATCACAATATTGACGACCGGACTATGCCTTCCCTTTTAACGGATTCTGATATTTTCCACGGCGTTTCGCCTCATCTCCATTTTTCCGTCTCATTCGCTGTAGCTCGCTCATACAAAATAAAATATTCGAAATAAAATTAAATAAATAAAATACTCGAAAACATTCTTCTCGAGAGGAATCGTTCGTCATGTCCCGACGTTTTCTCTCTCACGGTGCCAAAACGTGTGTTGTGCAATTTTACCTCATTACAGTACGAATGATAAATATTCAAGAATTGGTATATAAAAATATTTTTATATCAATTTGACAATTGCATCCCGCGATTGTATAATTTCTAATTAATCGAGCGTCTTCAATATTTATACACATTATTTTTTGCATATATCTATTATCAAACGATAGTTCAAGACCGAAATTTTAGACTTATGGCATACGGCCAGAACCACATCTAGTAGATTTAATTATCCTGAACCCGAAAATGCCAATATCAGAAATTTCCCACGTAGCGTCTGCGTTGACCGAATTTCCAAAAACATCGAAGAAACCAACCGATTATATTATAGCAATACACCTATAATTCAAAACGTAGTTGAACTATATCTCTATAATAAAAGATACGGAATATTTGTTTTCAGACGCTAGTAGCGTAACATCTACCCGGCAGTCTTATAAAAAAAAATTGAAAATGGGACAAAGAATGCCTCACTGCAGTAGCAACATTTGAGTTAGTTAATCCAAAAAAATCAACATACAATAATAAGTTGTCCTAGTGTTGAAAAAATCCAAATTAAACAAATGGGTCAGTCCACCAAATACGTGGAGTATTTAATTGTGCCGGCGGGGGGCGGGGATTATGAATAATGGTTAATCCTTTTCGAAGGTATAAGTAACCATAAGCTGTGATGATTTTTTTCAAATTTTTTTATCGAGCCATTCTGACTTTATAATGGTTTGAAAACTTGCAATTGTAGACTTTTTGTTGGAAATATTGAACCTTTGAATTATTTTTCGAAAAATTAAAACATAGTGATTTTCATGTAAAAACATTTCAGCTTTTTGATAAAAATATTTTCCGCATTTGCCGATATCTCAAAGATGCCAAAAAAAGAGATTGAAATGTTAAAATCTCTTTTTCTACGAATGAATCATTTTTGGTAATTATTTAGTAATTACCATAAATAATTATATGAAATAATAATATTACTAATGAATTGGTAAATATTTACTAATTTTTTTTCAGAAAATTCAGACTGTTTTTTGCAAAAGACAATAAAATGAAAAAATTATTAAGTTGACAATTATGTTATAAATTATCACGCGTGCCGTATTACTGCTATAGTCGTCACATAAACAATAGACCATTGAATAATCAATATCTTGAAAATGCCTGTGATTTCGTATTGCATTACTCTGGATACACAGTGTTTATAGTCAAGGGATGTGGAACACGATAGTGGCTCGAGGCCAAGTATTAAGGTGATGGATCACAGGATAATACGTTGTCGCACCCTCCTCTCCCCTGTCGGTACTGCAGAACTCGAAACGAGCTACTGCGCAGACTACCGACAGGTGTCGCGGCGCGATGCTTCCATCAGGTTTCAACGAAGAACCCGATGGATCAACAGTAAAAAGTGCTGCTCGCTTAAAAAAGCGGTAAAATAGAATAAACAATTTGTATTGTTTATAAGAAGAAACGATATTCGTTCCGTAAATCTTCAACAATTTTCATCGTTGGTTAGTTCAATGAGAATTGAACTCTCCAGCAGTGAAGACTGCCGGGTTCTCGCTCGAAAAAGCAGTAGAATTTATTAAACAATTTATATTGTTTATCCGGGAGAACGTTAGTTCTTTCCGAATATCTCAAACGATTTTCATCGATGGGTTGTTCAATGAGAATCGAACTCTCCAGCAGTGAAGACCGCTGGGTTCTCGCTTGAAAAAGCAGTAGACATAGATAAACAGTTAAATTGAAAAAAAAAGAAAATTTACCACAATTATTGAAAATTTCGCATCTTCGATCGCTGTTTTCTGTTTTTTTCTCCAGTTATTTTTGCTCCCTTTCGTTCTATCTTCTCCAAAATTTCAATATCCTCGCAGCGAGTCCAGGGCTTCGACGTATCCACCGATATACCTTTCGTTCCGCTGTATATTTTGTCCTTTATTCTTATCAGCACAACACTTTCACCACAGCACTACACTGTACAAGAAGACTTTCTGTCAAATCCATGACGTATACTAAACGTCACTTTCTCTTATGCTTCTTCGTTTGTCTTTTCAGAAACTGATGGTCGCGCACATTTCGATAAACCAATGTCGACAATTTTTTTCAATAAATTTTTAAAAGCTTCTTTCTCCATCATTTCATGACCAATTTTCATGCAACAAAGCTGAAAATGTGTGTTTTTTTATTGCCGATACGCTGACATTCGCCAAATTGCGATTTAATGGATATTTACTGAGTTATTGTACGATTACACAGATGGTAATACAAACTTGAAAAAAAAAATCAAAATTTCAAAAAACCCTCATGTCAGCGGAATTGTAACACAATACTGTATTCACAGTTCAAATTTCAACACAATTGGTTGAACGGTGCGGCAGAAATAAACTGTCAAAAATTCGATCTACAATTACCGTTCCTTCATCACCTTAAAATCCTTCACCTTAAAAGCCAGCGTAGCGCGAGCCCGCCGCAGTCTACTATACGCGAATATGCTGGTTTTCTGACGTCACAACGATTTCTAACTGTGGAGTCACCAAGATAACAGACGAGGATTTTTATCTTTTAAAAAAAAGTAAACATAGAAATTGGTCAATAAAAAACTCAAATATAATAATGAAACTTTTTCACTCTAGATATCCCAACATGACTCCCCACTTCTCAAAAATCCCGGATTAATTTTCAACGTCCCGAATAAAAATTTTTGGACAAAAAGAATTTGCAAAAAAATCTGAAAAATTTTCAATAAGCTGAAAAAGAAACACTGAAACATTTTTCTCTCTTGGAGTTTTATGAAAAACCCCATCGGTATCAAGTTATGACAATCAATGTACTTGCGAAGTTCCACGGCAAAATGGATAAAAAAAAAATTGTGGAAAAAAATCCAAAAAAATTCCACCGACTGGAACAATCGCAGACGAAACTTTTTTGACTTTAGAAACATCCTGTGAAATCTAATAATTGTCGCGGTACACGGCTATTTCCAAAATTTGTCTTTTTTTGTTAAAAACGAGATAATTCTCCTAAAAAAATCGTATTGAACTTCTTCAAAAATAAAATTAAAGCTGAGGCATGTACCTTTAAAAACTTGTTAAAGGGTTTTAGGACAAAAAATTTCGTCGCAAATCGCAGTCTAGTTGAAAAACTCGTAGAGCCTTTTCGAAAAACCAAAATGAAGCTGAATGTCTTTGCTTCACAATGCACCTTATTGCATCCAAATATTGTAACGGTACGCTTTTTAGCCATCACCCGCTACGCGAAAATTCGAGCAACTAAAAATTTATGAGCAGACATAAAAAGAAACGAGAGTACGAATAATAATGTAAAAAAATAAGTAATTGTTTTTATTCACAGTGTTTTGAGTTAAAGAAAATACAAAGCAAGTCGTTGGTGTTTTTGTGGTAATTTTAAGATTCGCTCAATTTTTTCAATAAACTTGTCCAATTTTATGGTTTCTTTCTCTTTTGTTAAGAAACTTGTCCAGTTTCATAGTGCTTTTTATTGTTCCAATAACTTGTCCAAATTATGGCTTCCCTACTGCCTTATTTCTGAAATTAATCAGTCTGATCGATTTTGTGACTCTATACAACTTAAAATTTTTTTTTGTTTGGCTTAATATAATACAACTAAGACTGATTTATTTATTAACGAAGCAGTTCTCGCATCAAAAAAGATAAAAGAAAAAATGTTTATTCTAAATTAAATGAAATGAATTATTTTACTTCAATACAATGCAAAATGGGTGAAAGATAAGGGTCCTTTGCCAAGAATCTGCAAATCGTACGGAATCACACGATCCCCTCTCTCTTTAGCATAGGAATGAAAGGATCAATGAAATGAAAAGGTTATCACGCTAGAAATCTTTGACCTGAACGGAATCGCCCAGGTCCCTCCCTTCTTGGCGTGATCGGAAAAGAGTTTCACCCTCGAATCTTTGGATTGGATAAAGCAGCACAATCTCCTCCTTCTTGAGGTGAAACTTGGATAATCATGGGTTATTTTAGGTTGAAGCGTACATTTCAAGAGTTACTACCTTTTTACTTGAAGCGAGAACTGATTCAGGAATGAGCTGCCGTTGCTGCTCCGCACGGCCTTTTATACTGGTTTAGACAAAGGAATAATAATAATAATTAATTCTAATAATAACTCGAATTTACATTGGCTCAAAGATTAATCTCGAAGCAGTTTTCGGTCTCTAAATTCTTTCATTAGCCAGCCGATTTCCATCCGCGCTGTGGTTGGATGGCTTAAGGCTGTTTTCACTCGTTTTTATGAGACATCATATTTTAATAACAAAGATCAATGTTTTTATTACCAAAGGTTTACTTTTATTCTTTTTTTACTTAAATGAGTCAAATTCTCTTTTCAAACGTGATAGATCAACAATTTGTAAGTAATTTAGAGCATGTTTTCCGTTGGACCCAAACTCTGTATCGAGATTAGCTATTTCCGTTGGATCCAACGCGTAATTGTAATTGGACTTTTATATGTAATTACCACCTGACTCTTGTGAATTTTGTTTTATTGTTTAATATTGACTTGATTTATTAAATGTGTTGTTTCTGGTTCAAAAATGAGTCTAAATGAAGTGTTGAAACACAAAATGTGTTATTATATTACGAGTCTCGTTCTCGAGATTACAGATGTTGTAACGTCGACTTTCACATGATAGAGCCACATATTTAGAGTTTACAAACAAAAAACAGGCGAGGCCCCTCAACCTTGCGCTCTGACCGTTCCCCAGCTAACGTCATAATGTTTTTTGTGCGCGGTGGTTGCACACGTATTTAGAGCTTCGTGGTTATTCAAAAAGTTTGGTGTTATTTTTTGAAGGAATATTTCCTGGTTTGTGAGGATGGGAATGTGGAGAATTGTGTTGCCGGAATGAAATAAATGAAACCGAAGGCGATGTGTTCCATGTAAAAATAATGTCAAAAATATCACAGATTCATTACTTGAAGAGTTCACAATGTGCCAATATGGCGTCGAAAAAAGCAAATGATTGAATGTTCTCGAATAGAAAAAAAGGTCGAAGACGAAGCGAAATAATACCGTTGAATGTTTCCCGAATATCGTAGCCCCAATGAACGAGAGTATCGCGGGCGTAAATCGCGGCACTCACGGACACTTTTCTCACGATATCGACCGAATAGAAGAGACTGAATAATTCCGAAAAGACCGTTAGATCAATCCACAAAAATCGTGACGAAGGTATCGATCCGTTGCGTGTCACGATCCCAGAGGAAGAGCCTGAGAAAACGCCGGTTAGCTACCGGCATGCGTAGCACGAGGGAGGGAAGCGCGCGCAGAGGTGCACGGCTCCGCCGAGCTCAAGCGAGAGACCAATCGTCGACTGAGGGCCCCACGCGAGAGAACGGCGAACTATGCCCTTTTCTAAACATTTGGAAAAGATGAATAAGCACAAGAAAAAAAAGAGTAAAAGTAAGAAGAACAATGGAAAAATTCTGAAAAAGTTGAAAAAATTAATCGAATCTATAGACTCTGCGACGGAATCAGATCGCTCGGAGAGAGACGAAAACGTTGCACAGAACATGGCCAGTCTCGATCGCGATCATTCCAAAGTGAATGATCAGTGTTACGTCCCCGGGAGCTTATCGAAATTGGAGAGGACGCAACACGGGTATGACTTCTCTTTCGGGTCAAGACAATTAAGTCCTTTACCCAGGGACGGAAGTCTCGTCTCTTGGTATGGAGAGAATGTCGGGGCCGATGGTCCGAGAAGCCGCGGGTGGTGGGATATAATGAGGGGTTTTATGAAAAAGAGGATTTGTTACTCACGTCGGTTATTTGTCCTTGTGGTTATTTATTGTCCACTGGTCACACAAGCTGATTACAAATTTACACAGACACGTATTATCTTTAATATAAGTTAAGTACGGCGATATTATTCTGACGGATGAGGTACAATCGTAGTTCAGGTACAAATCGTAGGTTATCGTTGAACAAATGAGTTAGAAAATATATATATATTCGCGGGGTTTAGTATCGGGTTGTGGTGACTGGCGAAGTCTACCAGGAATGGTTACAAACGACAAAGTTCAAGATTCGATGGATTGCCCGAGAATGACAGAGTCCAAACTGGGACGTTGCGTGAAAATGACAAAGTCCGAACTGGGGTGGTTCGCGAAAATGACAAAGTCCGAACTGGGGTGGTTCGCGAAAATGACAAAGTCCGAACTGGGGTGTTTCGCGAAAATGACAAAGTCCCAACTGGGATTTTGAAGTATGGTGAACCGGGTGTCGGTGGAGCAGAGCCTCCGGCAGCTACGCTGACTTGAAGTAGAAGACGCTCCGGTGGTCCAGGGTGGTCAGTTTTATACTTGAAATCCCTTCCAAGGGTGCCTCTGAAGATTCCTACTCCTTTTTTTGTTCTTCGGTGGTGGGAAAAGATTCCTAAACGTAGATTTGCTGATTGAGTTGCGTGATATGACTAATTTTTGGTACAGCCCATTTTTCCTTTGGTGGAGGAGAAGGCTCCTGTCCGCGGATGCGCGGATCAAGCCCTGTTGTGACTAGTTTTGTTTCCATCCCTTTCTCTCTGGTGTAAGGAGGGGTTTTTTGATTCTTGGTTTGCTGATAAGTCGTTAAATCGAGTCGCGATCTGGCTCATTTCTGACGTTTGGTCCTTCGTCTTCGGAGTGGGAGATGGCTTTGTCCACTGATTTGTGAATTAGTTATAAAGCTGCGTTCTCAGCGGTGCGCATCGTCCAGCGTTCTCATCCCCCAACAAGGAATTTGTTCACTTGTAGTTATTGGAGTGGAAAAGTTAATGGGGTGTTAAGGAAAATAGTTTGTTAAGGAAAATGTTTAAGGGAAATAGCAGATCACGTCATCTCTTTGCTCTAGTCCTGTCACGCCTGTGTGTCGCCTGCCTTTTAATGACCGTGTTGCGTTGGAGTGATGACTGAGTCGCAGTAGCCCGATTCTTCTGATATATGGGGTAGTAGAAAATCATCTATTGTCCCCCTTGGTTACAGATTTTGGGCTAATTTTCATGGCAGTTCGCATAGCTGGTTTGAGTTTTATGGCCCCCGGAATCCCTTCGAGAGGTTCCGATCAATACTCTGATTCTTCTTGTTATTATGATTATTATTTGTGATTGGACTAAGTAGTTATTATTAATTAGTTGAATCTAATAGGAGTTGGATGTAACACCTCCCCCCTTAAGATAGGGCATCGTCGGAATAATGGAGATGCCCTTCACATGGCCTCATGTGACGTTCAGCTTGATTAAATGTTGTTGATTATTATGTTTCAAGTGTCCGAATCGTCGCTAGCTGGATTATGATTAGTTTTGATTGGGGGAATCCGGTCCTGGTGGGTTGTCTTCATCCTCTTCTGCATAAAAAGGCCTTGGGTTTCCGGTCACTTTAATCCAGTAATATTGCTCCAAAGTTCTCCATGTATATTGAGTTAATTATATATGTAAATATATATATATATATATATATGTGCGTGGATATATGCCAATGATACTCAGCTCCTGGCATATAATTCTCTTATTATATTTGCATTATGTTGTCTAGTAGGAACCTTCCATTAGTTTATTTTATTCTTCTTGAGGGAACGGGTTGATGAGACCCCTAACTTAATGATCCTCCTTAATGATATCTAAAAGCTCCTCCACTAGCCCAGCCCATACATCCAGATCGTCGGTGAGGTTCAAAGTGTGGACCAACGGTTTTGTGGAAACATGCCTATGGTTTCCGCTTTCGGGAATTGTATCCTTTCCTAATCTTTTCTGATAGCACTTCCACCATGTTTCGTTTAATAGTTGTAACTTCCCCTTCAGAAGTGAGTTTAGAAAAGCTGTAACCGTTGTGATGTGGGCATAGACCCACTTCGTTGTATATGGTTGTTTCTTCGTTCGAGTTTTTATGAATCTTTCTTCGATAATTTTATCCACCTCTCGTATGACCTTGCGGTGTAGTCGCCTGAGGTTATTTTTCCTTTTCCTATTCCTTTTGCTCCTTTTTGATTTACTTTTTCGTTTAGGAGGGCTTTTGGTCGTGGCCTCTTGGAGAGTTGACTCTGGGCGGTTGATCCAGACACGGTTTTGGATGTCGGACCGACACTGGGTGTCGAATGCTGGCTCCTGGTTTGTGTGGGGTAGAGTGAAATTCGACATTGAGATTCCTACAACAGCCGTAATATCAAGTTGAGGTTAATTTATCTCTATGATGCATACATGCAGGTATATAGATTTTCTTCCTTCCTAATCTAACGATTCTTGGGCTCCCGTCTCATTTGGGGTGTCCTCGATTCTAACTGCGAGCATTTCTTCGGGTTCTATCCATGAGTCAGATAGTTGAATAAGGGGGGCAGAGATGTCTGGATATAGTGATTCTTTCCTATCGTCACTTTTGATTTCTATTTTTTCAGTAGATGCTGTTTCTAAAAGATCCTGACTTCCGAAATCGGTTGTCCATTTGGGATCGAAGGTTACTCGTTTCTTGAGTTGAGCTGGCGTATTAGGTGGAGCCTTTGGTTCCTCTTTTCTTCCGAACCAGTGTTGAACCTTTGAAAAAATTCTTTTAATGCTTGAGGGTTCCGGGTGTATTGGTGACGGGCTGTCCTCGTCTTCTGAGCTCGACCAGCTCACCACTGCGGGCACAACAGTGGGTGGCCACTCACGCATAAGCGCATCCACAGCCATGCCAGCGTTTGGTGAATTTCTAAATCGTGGTTCATCGTATTCCGATGTTATCTGAGGGCTTCCTAATCCTGAATCTACCCTTGGTACAGGGAACGACCATGGTAGTATGATGAAATACCCGACTGGTCCCTCCTTCGCTATTTTCTGTGCTGCTCGCAGTCCTCGTAGGAAGGCTAATATTGGGAATTCGTTTCTTCTAACATATTCCAGAGTTAATTTTCCACTTGGCAGGTCATATCGCCACGGATTCATTGTGAACAACTTCTTTTCTGTAAACAGAACAGTGATTCTGGTTTATTGATTCCCGATTATTCATGGTTGAGCTAGTGTATAAGCTACAGTGAGTTTTTCGGGGTCCTTCTGTCCCTTGATCATTTCTCCCAACTGATAATGGGGGTAGATTGGGACTTGAATTTCTTTGGGTGGCTGCTCATTTGGGTTTTGCGGTATTCCTTCTCCCGCTTCCTTTGGTGAGGAGTCTTTAGCTAGATGCAATAGTAAATGTGTCATTGAGCTCCATATTGCACCTAACAGATGTATAGACCAGCCATAGACATCGTGTAATGCATATCCGTGGATCACTGTATCCGCGATTAGTTTAATCAGACAAAACATCATTAATATTCCTATGATACCGGCACTCGCTGTACTGAATGTCATAAACGAGCTCCAAATTCTTTCCCAAGTACTATTAGTTAGTTTTTGCAGTGCTTCCTCATCCATTAAACTCATGATGGAGACGCCTTGACGTATTGTGGGTTCGCCACTGAGACTCCTAGCTACAACGTTCAAAATTGCTGGTTTTTCCACCGGGAACATGATATAGTTTTTCAATCTCTCTATTTCGCTCTGTGAGTATATCCCGCTCGTGGCAAGATATTCTGGATTTATGTATCTCCATGTAGGTTTCGTTTGGGGTTTAATCTTCGGCGGTGGTACCCCTTCGATTGGTCCGGGTAAAAATTTGTACCAGGCTTCCTCTAGTCGGTACATTACTGGTATAAGGATGTTACAGTTGATCTGTGTTCCTGATTGTCGTAACAGATGCGTTCGGGGGGACAAGAATAGACTCTCATTGCCCCTGGTTACAGGCAGTTCTTAATAACATTCTTCAGTTCGCTTGACAATCACATTGACTGGAACACATTTAATTATGTGAACAACTTCTCCTGCTAATACTGCCATGTATCCTGGGCCTTTCATAAATTAATAAGCAAATTCATCAAGGGCTTGGGTAGCAGTCGAAAGTGCGTTCATAAGGACTTGTCTTTCGATATCGCAACTTTGTTGTAAAACTTTTTGGTATAGAAGGGTCATTTGATCCCGTATGTGTCTTTCCACGTATACGAATTTCGTGTTCATGTATGCGAATATGTCCATGTTTTCCATTGTAGTATGTCTAGTCAGTTGGAGATCTTCTGCTGCTTCGAGGATAAATAATTTTGGGTGTTCGGTTTGGTATAAGGTGTGCCCGCATCTGACTCGAGTTCCCCTTAAAGTTAGTGCGAATGTGGCCTCTGGAGTATTTATTGTATATAGTGTTTCATATTTAAATGATTCGTCTCTAATTCGTTTTGATGCTCCATTGTATAGTACGTCATATCGATTAAAAGCACAATCATCTGCAGGTGGAAGAGGGCTCCAGAAGGTATATTCTCTGTCTATATCAATGCAATTTCCTCCTGTTAATTCGCACGTTACTCCCGAATGTAATTTTACCTTATTTTCGTCCAAGTTTACAACCGCATAATAATCCTTTAATGTAACTCGAATAATTCCTTGCACGGTGACGCCATTCCATGTCCCATAAGGGTAAGGGTCCGAATACTGGGCCCCTTTGCATTGTCCGTTCATAGTCAGGGTCCCTGCAAGTATTATACTACGTTGGACAGTGGTGTTAGACTTAATTCCCATTATGACAATACTTGGGGAATGTTTGTATATTGCAGTACGGTGCAGACGGTGT
The DNA here is from genome assembly GCF_019457755.1 of Venturia canescens. Lineage (NCBI taxonomy): Eukaryota > Metazoa > Arthropoda > Insecta > Hymenoptera > Ichneumonidae > Venturia > Venturia canescens. The sequence continues at coordinate 14,089,129 of NC_057431.1, read as the reverse complement.
TCATGCAGACTTCTTGTGTTACCTCGTCCAAATATTCCATCCTTCCATACGCGACGGGTGAAGCATGAGAGAATGTACCGCAATGATTTATTTCTCTTTCAATCAGTATTTTGCATTGGTACACCTGGGTTGTTGTAAATTCATTAAGTTGGAGCAATTGAATTTGTGTGTCTTGTACTCTGAGCTTGGATGGTGGTATATCGCACTCCTCTACATCTAGTAAGGATAGTGTAGTAATATTCACACGGGTGGATCCGCAATCATATCCCACAAGTCCTTGTACGGGGGTTAATACGGATGAGATCCCGATTAAAACTGTTAATAGGACAACCACGGCATGTGGTTTGAGTCAGATGGTAGGTACTGTTTCTTCAAGTATTTGTTTCAAGTTTACGTGAAGAAGAGGCGTATTTTCGTCATCCTTATTCGTTGCAGTTGGTGAAGTGGCCATATCCATGTAGGTCTTACTTGTTCCAGGGGATTCGCCCATGGTATTTTCGCAAATTTGTCTTGCCCCAGGTAATGCGCTGATTATATTTTCGTAGATCTTATTTGACTTTGAACGAAATGTAGTTAAATTCCCTGGTCTTACTGATGACGGGGCCTTGAGCTGAGTGGTTAACTTCTTATGGATTCTTGTCATATCCACATAAATTTCGTCCGAGGGTAGTACCTTCAAGGTCGGTGGTAGTAAGGGTAGGATAGGTGTCCCGATACCAAGCCATGCTTATTCGGCGAGCTCTTGCTGCTCCCAGAATTGTCGCCAATTATTCCGAATTAAGGCTTTTACAGCTACAGCGTTGTTTAGTGCGCATCGAAATTTCTCCTTCATGTGGATTCCGTGTTGCAAACAATAGCATTTTGGTGAAGGCAGTGGATTTGGTATTACTATTCTTGTGCTCAGGTCGACGACCTCGCATTTCATGAGGCGAGTTAAGATTTCGCCTTGTGCTTTTCCTGCCACGTATACTCGTTTAGTGTAAGTTCCAATTCCTCTCAGTCTATCGATTCCCCAAGGGTACGGTACACTCCCTTCTCCCCATTGCAGGCCATGGACATGCTGAGTGAGATAGCGATTTTGTGCCTTGGTCGATTCAGTCATAATTCCATAGTCGCCTGGGGGTCCAAGCGTCCAACACTCCATATGGTTCTCGGTTAGTGATATTATCGCCACTTCCTTTAAGATTACGATGCCATTATCTCCCATAAATATTTCCATGTCAATGACGAACTGGAGCTTCTGCGCCATTCCCTGGAGCAAGAGAAAGGGCAGTGCTTAGCATGTCGATTTACTCATCGCTGCTATTATCAGTTAAATCTAAGGGTGGTACGCGAAGACGATTGGGATGTACTACCCGATTCTCGTGACCAATTTTTATTTTAACATTTCGATCTCTCTTTATTTCGATGACTTCGTGTGGTCCCGTGTAATGATCACCAAATTTCCCTTGTTTTTGGCCCCTTTGTAGGAATACTCGGTCTCCCAAATTGAATTCTTGCGGCTTTACTTTCCTGTCGTAATAAATTTTCGATCTTTCTTTTGCCTTATTGAGGTTTTCCCTTGCAATTCCTTGAACTTCGTGCAGTTTGGTGGCTAGTTCCGTCAAATAATTTCCATATGTTCGTTGTTCCTCTTGAGGTTCTTGTTGAAATGATGGTTGTCTGGCTAGTTTTCCGAATACTAATTCATATGGAGTGTGCTTGGTTCCCTCATGGACACTGGTGTTATAAGAAAAGGTGGCTAATTCTAACCATTCATCCCATTCGTTGTCTCTCTCAATAAGTTGTTTCAAGTACTCTACTAGTGAGTGGTGTGATCGCTCTAACGATCCGTTAGATTGAGGGTGGTATGCCGTGGTTCGGCACTGTTTAATTTTGAATTTTTTTGCAACGCCTTCCATGAGGTTGCTAAGGAAATTTGCTCCTTGATCTGTTAATATTGTCTTCGGTGATCCAAAAACACATATGAAGTTTTTTATGAGTGCATCGGCAATATTTTCGGACGTAGCCTTTTTAAGCGGTATTGCTAAACAATACTTTGTTAATAAATCTTGAATTGTGAGTATATACTCGTTCCTTCTCCTTGTTATAGGTAGCGGTCCAACGATATCCATGGCTATTTTATCGAATGCGGAGTCTGGGGTGTCTGTAATCACCATAGGCTGCTTAGTTTTTACTCGTACCAACTTCTTCAAGTGGCATTTTAAGCAATGTGCAATGTGTCGTTGAATATCCTCTTTCATATTTTCCCAATAGTAGCGTTGTCGAATTCGATTATACGTTTTGGTGACACCTTTGTGTCCTCCTAGCGCTGAGTCGTGAGCTTCTTTTGTTCCTTTTGTGGATATTGAATTTGTCCTAGGCAGATAGTAAGTTTCGTTCGTGAATTTTCTATACCTTTTCGAATTACTTTATTTATGGCTTCCCACTTTATTCCATTAATTTCTTTTGTTTTCGCCACGCTAATGGAACGGATATGATTCTCTTGAAGATTTTCTTCGAGCTTGCTACTAATTTTCATCAATTCCTTTTGATTCAGTTGTTGTTCTCCGGCTCCCTTCACTATAACAGCGACGTGGAACTTAGAGTTACTTTTTATAGTTTCCACTTCACCGAATTTTGCTTTTGGAAATTTGGGAATGGCATGTCTTTTGGACAGGCCTTTTGATCCATCATCACAAGGTTCTCCAGTCTCGGATAGGAAGTAGAGATAGTTGTCTTTTATCATGAACAATTGTTCTCTTACCTCCGCAAGTAAACTCTTTCCTTCATAAGCTGGTAAAATTTCCTCCTCAGTTTCTGAAATCTCTTCAGTGTCTGAACTAGAGTCCATGTCTATTTCTCCTGGTCCATCTACTTGGTCAAAATAATAATCATCCGATTCATCGCCTGATATACTGAGACTCTCATGACATTTTAAATCATCGATTCTTCCGTCTTCAGGAGATTCAGTACCTTCTATTCCCGTTTGGTTTTTCAAATGACTTTTTAATTTTCCCATCAAACGCTTCGCGGTTCTTTTCATTGGTTCGGCCATTCTTTCCTTGATACCTCGTCCTGTACTTCGGAGACGGCTGGCTATTGGTTGATCTTCCACTGATTCTTATATAGAGCTTGGCTCTCTGCTACTTGTATGCAATTTGGTGGGTATGTCGACTCCTCTTGCTGAGCTTCGTAATCGTTTAGCTATGGGTAAATCTCCGGATTCTTGAGTATCTGATGCACCATCTGCGCGTATCGGGTGAATTCGCTCTACTCGGTTGCTTGACGTTTTCTTTGGGGTAGGTGGATTACGCGACAATGCATCTGCGTTGATGTTTGTTTTCCCTGCCTTGTATACCACTTCATAGTCGTATTCTTCTAATCTCAATCGCCAACGGGTTAGACGTGATGTTGGGTCCTTTGAAGTGTGTAACCACACTAGTGGTTTGTGATCCGTTACAAGCTTAAAAGATCTACCATACAGATAAGGTCGAAATTGTGCAACTGAGTGTAGTATCGCGATTGCTTCCTTTTCATATGTGCTGTATTTCTGCTCTGTCTCGTTTAACACGCGTGAAGTATAAGCTATAGGGTGATCCTTCCCTAAGATTCCTTGACTAAGTATTCCGCCTACTGCAAAGCCTGAAGCGTCTGTTGTTACAATGAACTGTTGAGTGAAATCTGGATATTGTAGAACTGGTTCCTCACAAAGTAAATCTCGTAGCGTTACAAAAGCATCTTGCTGTGGTTCACTTCACTGGAAAACACATTCCTTTTTGAGCAAGGAAGTGAGTGGTTTCGCGATTTGAGCGAAATTTTTAATGAATCTCCTATAATAACCGGCAAGTCCAAGGAATTGACGAATGTTTTTAGCATTTTTCGGCTGTGGGAATTCCTTGACTGCTGTGAACTTAGATGGATCTGGTCGCACACCGTCTCTGCTGATGACGTGGCCCAGATATGTAACCTCTGGTCTCAAAAATTCACATTTGTCGGGTTGAAGCTTGAGTTGTGCGTCCCGTAGTCGCTTCATTAAGCGTTCAATTTTTAATTCATGTTCTTCTAGTGATGATGCATAGATGACTATATCATCCAAATACACAAATGCATCAGATCCCTGAATGCCTGTTAAAACTTGATTCATGAGGCGTTGGAATGTTGCAGGTGCATTTTTCAATCCAAATGGCATCCTTGCAAATTCATAATGACCGTAGGGTGTTGAGAAAGCGGTTTTGTGACGATCCTCTGGGTGCATTTCAATTTGATGAAATCCCGAAGCGAGGTTGAACGTTGAGAGGTACATTGTTCCTCCTAGTTGATCTAGTATCTCATTTATGAGTGGTAACGGATATGCGTCTGCGATAGTTTTCTCGTTGAGTGCACGGTAATCTAAAACCATGCGCCAACGTTTATTTCCTTTTGAATCCGCCTTTTTGGGAACAATCCACACAGGTGAATTGTATGGTGATTGAGACGATTGGATTATTCCTCCTTCTAATAGCTCGTCAACCTGACGATTTATTTCCTCCTTCAGATTTGGAGGGTAGCGATATTGGCGAGTGTTGATAGGTAAATCGTTTACCGTTGGGATTCGGTGCTGCATGACATTAGTAGCCATCAATTTTTCTCCTGGGAGGTAGTAACGATCTTGAAATTCTTCCACATGACGTTCGATGCTTTCGCGTTCTTCTTTATTAAGGTCATTCAGAACTGGGGTGGTTCGCGAAAATGACAAAGTCCGAACTGGGGTGTTTCGCGAAAATGACAAAGTCCGAACTGGGGTGTTTCGCGAAAATGACTTGTAACGCTTTTAGCATTGGGGACAGCGTACAGGGTTCAAACTTTTGCAGTGATGAAAATCAAAAATATTAGTCGTTCGTCAAAGGGTTTTGAGATAATGGTATCGGAATTAATAAAAACATCGCGTCCAGGTGTTTGTCAGCCGTTATTACTGTTACCGTTTTTTGAAGAAAAACCATAGCACGTACGCTAGGAAGATATTTAGAAGTGACCATATCGTTGAGAGGTGGTTGTGTAAACGTTCTGATAACATCAAGAAAACCGTTTAAGGCTGCGTCTAGGGAAACTATTAGTAGATAGATTCGGTCGATACTGGCTAAAAGCGGTATCGATTCAAAATTTAATAAGCGCATAGTACAAGACATGCGTCCACATTAGCTGTGCTAGCGAAAGGTATTGATATAGCTGCAATTAAAAATATGGCGGGGTGGTCTCAAGGTCACACGTGTTCGCGAAATTTTATAATCGGCTAATTAAACCGTCCGCAGTAAAGTTCGCAGCTACGGTTCTACAATAGTTCACAACCCAATATTCTATGTTGTAATTGAATTGTGAATACACCAATTTGAGTGTATTACGGATAATAAAACTGTATTTTTGATGCAAGATTTCTGAACATCTACATTTGTAATCTCGAGAACGAGACTCGTAATATAATTAAACGACCAAACGAACTTACCTGTTGTGAAGTTCGATTGTAATTATACGTAGAGTCTTGTTCGAGATGATTACACCCCACCCAGTAAAATCCTGAGTGTTTAATGTAACCCGACCCCCGAATAAAAGAAGATACAAGGACAGTTTTATTATTGGAATCCCGAAGTGTTACTTTAAACAATATGACGTTGGCTGGGAAACGGTCGGAGCGCGAGGTTGAGGGACCTCGCCTGTTTTTTATTTATAAACTTTAAATATGTGGCTGTATCGTGTGGAAGTAGGCAATACTACATTTTTAATCATCTCGAACGAGACTCTACATATAATTACGATCGAACTTCACAACAAGTAAGTTCGTTTGATCGTTTAATTTTGAATGACAACCGAACTAGCTCTGATTTTATGGGTAGTTTGGGAGTTTTGCTAAGGTAGGTCGCTTCGAGCGGCTGAGCACTGGCTCGACTGGCGCGCAGTTTAAACTATAGTAAGTTCTAAGAATAAGGAGTGTGACGTTTCAATATCTAGAGCGTCATGTCACAAAAAAGAGCGCGGGCACTTTTTTGGAACATTGTCTAGAAATCTTGACTGTTATTGTAGATACTATTTTTATTATATATAATGTATTATATATATATAATGTATACACTGCCGCACTAAAAGGTTGATAGCTCTTTGAACAATCCGACTACTTCAATTTAGCAAACGGCATTTCAAAGAAGACAAATATACCTTCATATCCGTTTTTCGAAATATTATTTTATGATCTTTTTCGATCTCTTATAGATTCTTGAAAATTGCTGTTTAATGGTTTTTTAACTGTGTAAAATTGGACGCAAAACTTGCGAACGTTTTTTCTGCAAAATTGTTTTTATCAAAATGCTGAAGGAAGCTTTCATTTCGTCCTTAAAAAAGTTTCACGCATTTTTTTTTTTTGCAAAGTCATTGTATTTTTATCTACTACGTTTAAACTCGAAAATTTTAAAAGTTGAATGAAATTATCATTAGGGAAAAAAGTTGTCTAAGATCCTTCTGAATCAACTGGAATTTTTTCAGAATTCTTGTGTAATTTTTCATTTTGCGTCATTTCCAGTCTAAACTGTATCAACTGGAGTCCCTCAACTTGGAAACTATAAGGTTAGATTCATGGTGTTGAGAGAAAAAAAAACAAAAAAGTCCTGTTTCTTTCAAGTTATTGATGTATAAGAATTTTTTTAGAATTCTTTAAAAATTAAAACTCATAAAATCGCTGGAATAATAGAAGAAAAAGCTGTATTTATGAATTTTTGAAAATACTGGAATTCTTCTCAATTTCATTGACGACCTTTTTCAATCGTAAATGAGTTTTTTACCGAAAAAACTGCCTCGATTTGATAAAATAATAAATCAAATGCTGGGATTTGTCACTGCAGCACTGAAATTCAAAGGGGGTTTAAGCATTGAAAAACTCAATTGAATAAGGCAAGAGATTTGAGTGATGTAGATTTGTTTTATTTTTCGAATTGAAAAGAAAGTACGAGTAAACAAATAGTTGCGAAAAGAATTGAAAACAATTCCAATTTTTTGAAAGTTCATAAATTTAACTATTTTCCTTCTATTATTCCAGCGATTTTTCAAGTTTTAAAAGTTCTGAACAAATTTCCATACATCAAAACCTTGAAAAAAGAAGACTTTCCTTCGGGGGTGGGGGGGTAATTTTTTTAACCTCTCCAGATAATACAATTTTATTTTATTGATTGTGACATCAAAATGCAATATATAAATAATATTTCCTGAATTCTGAAATCTCGAATATCAATAATTATCTCGATACTAGCGCTGGCATTTCGGAAAAAAGTTGCCCACTGATGAACAGTACAAATCTAAATCTACTCAACCGATTCTTTTGAAATTTCTCATACTACTTTCTTACATAACTGACCGTGTATCTACGGAAGATTTTTTTAAATTTTCATAATTAATAATTTTACAATAACAAATGAACTCATTTTTTGGGCGACAAATCGGTGTTTTCACTCCTGAATGTCCCAAACAATCAAAAAATCCTCCCGTAGATACCTGATCAATTTCGTAAGGAATTAGTATATCAAATTTGTACTATCTGTAGCAACTAAACAAATCTTTAAATTGGGCCTTTTTTCACCAAATTGATGCTACCCCCGGCTTTAATACTTCGATTAAAATATCATGGTTTTCGAGTTGAGAGATTCCGGTTGACAGCATCTCGCCTAGAAATAATGAAAAAAAAATATATCAGACGAAAATTCTAATTGATTCAGAAAGATCTCATGCAATTTTTCTTGCGCTTAACAATTTCATTCAAGTTTCGAAATTTTCCAGTTTGGCCGTATTTTGGAAACATTTGCGAAAAAAATCGCTTGAAACAGTTTCAAATATCAAATTAAAGTTATTGCTCCTTTTGCTTCCTCATCGCGGAAGCTTTGTGACGATGAAAAATTTTTTTTTCCAGTTTTCAATGTCAATGACTAAAAATGTTCCAAAACATCGAAAAATCCATATCTAGTAAAAATGTCCGGATGTGTGTGTGTGTGGGCGCGCGCGCGCTATGGCACTGCAAAATTCAAACGTTTATAACTCGGAAACGGTTTGAGATACCGGACTACCGTTTTGTACAGATGTTAATCTATACAAGCTCTTTATTCTCTGATAATTTTATCAGAATTTGTAAAAACTTACGAATCTGACGACGTTTTGAAATTTTCATAAAAAGTGTGTCGACGCTCTAACTTTCGAAAATTTTAAGATTTATTAATAATTTTTTGTTTATAAATAGACTATCATAATAGGAAGGTTGGTATTGAATTTGGGGAATATCGGTTGAGCGGTTTAAATTTTATGACATTTTGAATTTTACGAAAATATGAGTTTTTCAAAAAATCGTCTAACCGCTTCAATTTTTGGAAATTTGGTAAGATATTGTGTATAAGTCTGTACTTCCTGTATACTTTCCAGCAAAGTTGTCTGAATTATTTATTTTCAATGTAAATAGAAAAACGATGAAAATTGAAAGTTGCAAATTGTTTTTTCTGATGGCTCGTCATTTAGTTTATTTTTTATGAATTTAAACAAAGAGATAAATTAAAGTTCATAAAAGAAGGTAGAGAAAATACATTATTTCCTTGTATACAAAAAAAATGCTGCAAATTAAAATTTGCAAATTGCTTCCTCAATATGGTCAAGATGCACGATGCCCGAAGCTTCCTCTATGAGGAAGCCAAAATGAAAAATATAGTACCTCATAGAGTAAGTTTTGAGCACCGTGCATCTTGACCATCTTGAGAAGCAATTTGCAAATTTTTTTCAAGGTTGTAATAAAAACATTCAACGAGAAAAATTTCCTCAAGTCAATTCAAAAATGCGTACCAAATTCAAAATAAATTATAAAATATATGTCTAAAAAAAGGGGTATGAAAATATATTTATCGATTTTATCCTCTTCGAAACGCCATTTGCTAAGTTGAAATATCTAGATTTTTCGAAGAGCTATCAAACTTTTAGTGCGACTAGAATTTTTGTCCGTTACATTCCATATTTTTGATCGGCAATGTATAACGTTCATAAACAAAATAGATAATTGTTCACATTTAGCGTAAACCTACTGTATTGATAAGATTGTTATATCCCCAACAAAAACTTTTCAAAAGTGCAAAAATTTACGCCAAGTATTAAAAATGTAAAGATATTTCACTAAACCCACATACGAGTGGTGATTATTATTTTTTTCTTAAAAAATATGGAAAAAAAATTTGATTTTGAACAAAAATTTGACGTGCATATTTTTATATTTTTCAGAATTTAGTGTTCACTTGGAGGAAATAGAATTTTTTCCAAAATTCCCAGACCTTTAAGAAGTTTATTTGTCAGAATTATTTCGGAAATTCATTCATTTGAGAAAACATGCATGTTTTTATTTAAAAACTTACTTTTTTTTCAAAAATTTCAAGAAAACAAAAAATAAACATCAATCGTATTTGAGTTTATTGGAATGAAATTAGATTTTCAATACTTGGCGTAAATTTTTACTCTTTTAAAAAGTATTTGTTGGGGATATTATTCCTTTTTAAAATTTTTCGCGTTTTCTTGCGGTATTTCGCTGTTTGTAAGGTCGCGACTCACCACAGTTACGCAGACTCTCAGATGGATGAAATAAACGGAGAAAGCGGGGAGTATGCGTATTTGTAGAAAATTGCAATTTATTGTTGCGACGATTAAATAAAAATCTCAATCGTCACGTTGGGCCGGCGTTGGGGGACCTCGCCCCCCGAACCCCCTAGTGGGGCTCTGTCCCCTGGATCCTCGCCGGGGCTTCCACCCCGAGACTTTCGTTCCTCGCGTTTGAATTCTTTATGCCGACCGTATTATTATATGTATCAATATGTATTCATTAGGATTCCAAAAATTCGACGCAAAGGGATTTGAGTTCAAATTCGAAGAATTTCTCGCAAAGTGATTCGAGTACAGATTCCAAGAATTTCTCAAAAGGCGATTCGTGTTCAAATTCCGGAAATTTCTCGCAAGACGATTCGAGCTCAAATTTCGTACCATAATATGGAAAATATCTAAAAAAATGAATCCCAATGAAGAAATAGAACTTTCAAAAAGAAGAATGAAAATTGAAAAGAATACTCTCTTTGGATGTAAAATTTCAACTCTTTAAATTGATGATTCGAACTTGCCGAAAAAATATCGAAATCGTTACCATTACTTGCAGCTCAGAATCAGAAGCTTTCGATTAAGAGGATGGATCAGTCGGTATATTGCAACTGTGAGTGCGAAAGAGATATTTGCAAATTTTGAAATCGAAATTCTTTGACACAGTTTAACCGATTCAAAAAAGATTGTGTCAGCTGATTTTTACCATCTTCCTGCGTAAGTTGACAGAGCCTTTTTATGAACGGTCAAACTGTGTCAAAGAATTTTGATTTCGAAAATTCCAAATGAGGTTAGTCAATTGATCCATACTCTTATTGCCTGCATTGGCTGGTATCCGACGGTGCATCGTTATTTATTGCGGTTAATCAGAATTCTCAGGAATCGTTCGTTAGGCCATCGTCAGACTGCGAAGCTAATAAAAAAAAAGAGAAAGAAACCATCGTTAACCGTGTGGCATTTCTGCATATCCATTCTCTATCCCGGAGTCTTCCCTATCTGTATTTTTAGACCCTATCTGTAAATTTTAGACCCTGGTTCATCTTCTCCATTCGTAGTTCATCCATATATTTACCTTTCCAGTCACCGATCTAGAACTCATCCTAAATGTTCAACGTCTCACTCGGTCTCTCCCCTCTATTCAATCAAAATGTATGCCTATATTGTGTTTTCATATTAAACAGAAATCCTGTTTGTGCAGCTTAGGATCTTCAATATGTATAAAGAAACGATGCACTCGCGAGTCGGCCCGAGCCCGTCAAAATAAATGAAACGATGAATAAGACGAAAACTTCGAGATCAACGTCGACGACCGTGAGCGTCATTGTTGGCGTGTGGCGGCCATCTTGACATACGTATTGGCTTATATATTAATAAATGAAAATACGAAGCAGTTTGCGTACGCCGTGATACCTTTTACGCCGGTTATAAAGATTATTTTATCACAAATTGTATGCACATTCATCACAACCGAAGAGACCAGAGCCGGATTCACACCAATTCACTGCTCATTATGAAATTTATTTGCCGCGACTTCAATAAAAAAAACTCACGGAGAAATCCGGCAAAATACACGCGTGGCGTCTGACATGTAATAGCGGCCATACTTACTTTATATAGTGTAATGAAGCACTCACTCGAACCCGAACATCGCGAAAAACACATCGCGACCACGCGCGTCGTCGGCGACAGGTGGCGGCCAATCGGCCCTAGTGAGGCTCCGGTACCGCTCTAAACTCACTGCATTGTAAAATTACGAAAGTTCTTTCTTTTTATTTCAATGCTTTCCATAGCGCATAATTGATCAGTTTGATCAGAAAATTAAATCGAACAAAAGAGAAATGATTGTAAGTTGAAATAATGTAATAAAATCAAATAATTGATCAAAAATGAAAAAATCAACTACTGCGCATGCGCAGGGAAAGCGTTCGTGGGCTATAGGAGGCACGTACTTGACTTTTATTAATTGCAATTGTTCAAGTAATATTAAATAAAGTAACGATGCCTAATCAAAAAGATAATTAAATAATGGCAAATCCAATTAAAAATTTGATTATTTAAAGTCGTGAAAGGCTGAAAATCATTAAAAAAAACGGTAGTCCGCGCATCGTACGATAGCTCGCTTAACAAATGGTAGAGCGCGAATCATGGCAACGGGCCAATGCAAAACAGCTTAACAAAGAGGTGCGCAGAACCGGTCTAAAACTGAGATTCTCGGCGTTCGAGAGTTTTGTGGTGGAGAATTGGGTATAAGAAGCGCTGCGCAACTCATTCGGCAGTCAGTTCTCCCTGCCTAAAAGGCCAGTTCGGATTTTTTGAATAATTTAGACTCTGCACTCTGCTCGAATAATCATGCATAAATTCCTTTTTCCTTGTTTTCCTTGGATACCTGGAATCTCGGAGCGATTCAGTGACGTTTCAATCCCAGAGTCCAAGGTTCACTCATAACGAATAAAGAATATTCTTTCAAATTTCCGTTGCACGGGATATCGGAGCGATCTGGCGACGTTTCAATCCCATAGCCCATGGATGGTAAATTACCTAACCCAGTGGATGCTCAGGATCTCGGAGCAATTCGGTGACGTTTCAATCCCAGAGCCTGGGATCTACATCCTTATCCGTCTCATATTTTTTTTGTTCTTGTCTTTTCATTTTGTGATCATTAAAGGCAGAGTTGTAAGAATTCTTTTTTATTAATTGAAATTTTAAATTCAAATTTTATATAAAATTTTGTTCGAATTGGTCCTGCAAAGAGATCTAACCAAATTTATAATCCAAGAGGCGACAATTAGAATTAGAGTTTATATCGAGTCAAAAACGAAAGTGAAAATTTGTAAATGCGGAAATACTCTCAGATTTTTTTGTTAAAATCGAGCGTAACAGAACATCGAAAAATTAGAGTTTGCGAATTATAGAGTAGGAGACATTGATTCTTGGGTTTTTCCTTTCCTTTAATTTTGGGACGTTTCGTAGAATTGAAATAAAACGAACGTGACAATTAAATAAAAACAGATTTTTTCTTCGTACAATTCAAATCCGAAAATTGAGAAATTCAAATTTTTCTCAGACAGAGAATTTGCAACGTTTTCGGGTCTTTTTCTAGCCAGACTCATTAAAACAAAGCAAACAGATAAAAAAAATAAAAGTACCAAATTGTTTGTGATTACAACGCCCTTCATTTTGTCAAAATTCGGTCAAACATTTGAAATAAAATTGATTATTTTAATTTTTACTAAAATTCACAGTTTCCACATTTCTTTCATACCTGCTCCTTTTTATTAAGGTAGCTTGAACCGACGCGTGGCGGCGTTCAGGCCGGGTTAGCTAGAGTGTTACGTTATAATAGATAGATATACTTTACTACGGGAGGGGCAGCCATCGATTTTAAGTTAGTCACGTGAGCTCGATAACTCTTAAACAAAAACATTGAAAATTTGTCTTTTTGTTCAATTAATTAAAAATCAACGCAATCGTTGTTAATATTGTAATTAGGCTCAAATTATTCGAAAAAATGAGCGAAAGCGAAACAAATTAGTCGCTGATCTGATTTTGTATAAATAATTCGGTAAAATAAGATGTGACAAAGCGCACTACGGCACATGCGCAAGTCATACGTTTGGAACGATCTTGGACTCGTATGTGACATTTTCATGGTTTTTTTTTTAGTTGAATAAATAAACAAAGTTGTGGAGTCAAAATAAATTCTTTTTTCCTTATTCCTTTCGGATGCCTGGAGTCTAAGAGCGATTCGGTGACATTACAATCTCATAGTCCAGGGTCCGTACCTAACCCAAAAAACTCTGATTTGGTGTTACATGGGGTGCCGGAGCGATTCGGTGACGTTTTAATCCCATTGCCTGGGGTCTATTTCCTAACCTGCGCGGCGGATGGGCACGGTGACATTCGAGGACGTTTGGAGACCATAGCCTGATAGATGCTTTCCTATTTTTTTGTCTCATTTTCATAATCACTAAGAGCAGAGGCGATTTATGTATTGATTAAACATTTTTTAAAATTTATTACTAAACTCAAGAATGCTGTATAAATTGATCCGAATTGGTCCGGTCAGGAACGAATTAATTTAAGTAAATGGATTATTTAAGTTAATGAATGCAAAGGCTACTAATAATGCGAAATATTATAAAAAGATATAAATGAAATAAATGAAAGTCTTTGGATTATAAATGAAAAAGTGATATAAGAACTAAATTCCAAGAGGCAGCAGTATGATCTAAAGTTTGTGCAGCTTTAAATACATTTCAAATGAAAATTTGTATAACAAAGCGTGAAACACTCTTGGAACCGCGAGCAAAACTCGAATTAATAAGTGAATACCTAGGACATCGTTAATTTCGTTGAGGTCGGAAATAAATTCAAAATCGAATTTTAATATTAAAGAAGCAGGAGATCCAATTTGGCGGCTACAAAACGAAATAAAAACGCGTACACAGCGAATTAGATTATGCGATAATCTTTTATTTGTACAATAAAATGGAATCATTTTGGAAATTCATCTTTTGAGTTTCATATAGAAAAATCGCAACGTTTTTCGAGTCTTTCGGGTTTTCTCTCACCAGATTCGTAGAGCATTGCGTACAAATAAAAAATAACGAACGAAATAATTTAATATAATCGGCGAGCGCGATCGCGAATATTTTAAAAATAACTGATCAAAAAACAAACTGTCGTGTAAAAATCGTGTCAACTTGGATGAATCCAATTTCTTAAAATTTTCAAAATCCAAATTTCGCGTTCTCACGTTTCTTTCATACCTGCTCTTTTTTATTTAAGGTAGCTCGGACTGACGCGTGGCGGCATCGGTTTTCCGACCTGGCTGAACACGTTACAATATTCGATATACTCGCGAGCTTTTTTACTTAACCATGTACGCCAAGTTTTTGTATTAGTTTTGCAGTTTCACACCGGTCCACGCACCGTCAGAACTCCAATCAACCGCAACGAATAACGATGCATGGTCGGTAATACTAACCAATACAGGTATTAATCGGAAGCTTCTGATTCTTGACTGCTCACAATGGTGACGATTTCGATTATTTTTCGGCAAGTTTGATTCATGAATTCAAATAGTAAAAATTTCAAATGCGATGAGAGTTTCCTTTTCACTTTCATTCCCTTTTCTAAAAGTTTCATTGTTCACCTTTGCTATTCATATCTTTTAATATTTTCCATATTAAAGTACGAACTTTTCATACTTGGCGTAATTTTTACTTTTTGGAAGTATTTCCACAGACACAGTACACAGTTCGTTTAATTTCTGGACAGTTAGTAAAATATCACGACACTCCATAACTAGGCGTATAAGAAGATAGTGATGTATTTGTGACAGGTCGTCCTGTTTTAAAATAGTAATTTGTTCGAGATTCCCTTATCATGAGACATTACATTATTGGGAATATTTAATAATAGAGGTATTTGTAGACTAAGATATTTCTGATGCGAAGAATATTGGATAAATTTACTGGACTGAAAAGACCTGCGTACCCAGATTATTACATGAACAAAGCCTTTTTTCCTTTTCAGATCCTGGACCAAGCCAAATTTAAAGACATAATTAAAATAAAAACAATAGGCTCGACATATATGGCAGCTTCAGGAATAACAGAATCTAACGAGCCAGAGGATGGGCCAAGGTGGGGGCATCTTTCGGTGCTCGTTGAATTTGCTCTCGAACTGAAAAAAGCACTTTCGGGTATAAACGAACAGAGCTTCAACCATTTCGTTCTTAAAATGGGTATCAACCATGGTCCTGTGACGGCCGGTGTGATTGGAGCGAGAAAACCTCATTATGATATTTGGGGAAACACCGTGAACGTTGCTTCAAGAATGGAAAGCACAGGAAAAGTGGCTCACATACAGGTATACCTGTATATTTATTCGAATAATAAAATATGTATGTTATATTGAGGATCAGCCATATGAATGCAAAGAAGCTATTTTCAAAAGTAATTAATATCTGCTACACTTTTCGTCCGATCAGAATTTTAGAATATCAGTCCATTTTTACCATTTCTTTTTATGATAAAGAATCGTCTTCATTCCTTCCAATTAGAAGCGTGGGAATAGTTTTTGTAATAAAGGATCATAATATATGTTTTTTTCAGGTGACGGATGAGACTCGAAAAATTCTCGAACCATTTGGTTTTGGTTTCGAACAACGTGGTCTGGTCTTTGTTAAAGGAAAAGGTCAGCTATTGACCCATTATTTGGTGGCTAAAGATGGTGTTCCATTAGGTCTGGATAGTGATCTTCCTGTTGAACCGACTCATCCAATTATATATCAGTAAAACAAATCATCGGTAGGAAAAGAAGAACTAAATTGTACGTTAGAAAATACTCGATAAAGCTAAGAGTATAGAAAAAAATATGACGGCTAAGAAAAGGTTAAGAAAAAGAAAAAGAAGGAAGCACACCTCGAAGCTGCAATTGAAGCACGCGAAGCGTGCGGAAAAGTTTTTTTTATAGATTGATATGTATTCTCTCTTGAAACTAAAGAAAAAGGACCGTCTGTTAACGAGACACAACTCAAGTCAAAGAGCTTGGTAAAAAATCGAAATTGACCGGTTGGTTTAAAGATTTTCAACTAGATTCCGAGGTATTGAAAATGAAAACTTTAGTAAGGGAAAGAGAAAGGGCAAGGAGGAAGAAATGAGAACAAAGTGATCCTAACGAGAGGGGATATAAACCTGCCGGGGATATAAAAATAAAAATACCAACCCTCTGTGCCAGAGCTGGAGGATTGCCTGGAAGTCTGAAAATAATGAAAAAATGAGGTGGAAAAAGATTTCGACCCTCGCTTCCCTGTTCCAGCAAAAAATGGTGTGTAAAAAGATGTCTGCGAATTCAGAAAGAAACTGCGGAACAAGAGGACACAAAGCAAATAAAAAGAAAATCTTTTTGCCGCTTATTCTTACATAATCCAATTTGATGAGGTAAAAGAGTAGCTGGGACGGAAAAAAAATAATCAAGCTTTTCTTGGTAGCTGAAGGGTTTCGATGGTGTCTTTGAAAACGAAACTGCTACACAGACTGTGTCATCACTCGCCCCGAAGCTTCACGTTCGATGCAAAAAAAGATTGAAGTTAAGGGTGGGTAGGCGCTAAGACAAGGGTTGAACGCTAGTCGATCAATGAAATGCTTAGCGAGCTTATCACGCACTCAGAAATCTGCGGTCGAATATTTTTATCCAGCAAAATTCATAATTATTTCATCACATTTTTCTCGAACATCTATTACTGATGTTTATATTCCTTTATGGCCAATTTTTTTTCGATTTCACAAAACTTACAGTACATTTAATGAAACTGACTGAATTATTCTTCAGAACTTCCTGTGCTAAACTCATAAAGAAACTTTTGGCCACCGGGCAGTTGGACCCCGCATTGTTCGTATATATTTATATATGTATATTAGGGTGGCGCAAAAAAATCGAATATTTTTTTTTTCAGCGTCTCCTATGAAAATATGTTAATTTATCATGTTTCAAGAGCCCCCTCCAAAAATCAAGTCAACAAAAAAATTTTTAAAGGTCGTTCAAGATTTTTAAAAATTTCAAAAATAGTCGAAATTTGAATTTTTTTTATTTAAAAAACTTTTTTGCTGAATACACCGAAATATTGTCCAGATAAAACCAATGAGTTTCTGAAATTTTTAACTCAAAATATTCATTTCAAAGGTCGCTCATAATTAATTACATCTTTTATATGCTTTGCTTTCGATGCTTCGGGAGACCTTCAAATATTTATATTGATTATTCATTTTAATTTTCACTTTCAATAAGTAAGATAATGGTTAGAAATACACAATGAAATGGAGGAAAAATCTGACGTAATAAGGTATGATTTTACAATAGGTCGATATTTTTATTTAAACAATTCAAACAATTACGAGAACTAGTTAGCGGAGAAAATGTAATTATGAATAGAGCATGTCTGTTTAATCAAAACATTTATTGACTCTCATAATGAGTGAATTGGGTAGAATACTGAGTGATGTTTTGAACAATTTGTATTGGATCATACATGCACAAAAAAAAGTCGGACCCATTCTGATTTTGTATCATATGTGTACATATTGAAATAACTTTTTCAATTTTCAACCGATTTGGACAAAATTGGTATACAATGGTTTTTTGGGTCGCTGAGTCGATTTTTGAACTTAATTTTCACCTCACTACCCTTGGAAATGGGGAAAATCGAAGGTTGAGGGGAAAATTTTTCGTTTTTTCAATGGATTTTCATGCTATATGACATGAAAATTTTTCGTTTTTTATCACACTCGACTCTTTCATCGAAATCAAACAAAATTCGCTACCCCCGAAAAATGTGAAAAATAAGGGTTCAGGGTGAAATTTGTTAATTTTTCACTGCGAAAATTTCATGCTTTATCACATGAAAATGGAATCAGCAACCTCGAAAACCCTCAGAAATAAATTATCGTGATTTTCGGTAACATATTGGCTCGTACCAGTTTTGCCACAAAAACTGGAAAAAAGCTCACCAGTCAACCGGTTAATAATTATCAAGTAGATTTTACCAACAAAAATATTTCGAATTGTTGTTTGCGATCAAGTACTTTATAATTAATGAAAGCAAAAATAGCGCAGGCTCAAACACGGTTTGCTACGCAAGTAAAAAAATTTCCGTGTTTCTGGTCTATTACCTACATTGTTATATACGATTTTTCCTCCGTTGCGTAGTGCATTTTCATCGATTATCTTACTAATTGGAACTCAAAATCCAAATTGATAATCAATATGAATATTTAAAGATCGCTCGAAACAATAAAATTTAAGTATTTAAAAATTAAAATAAATTTTGAGTGACCTTTTAAAATGAATATTTTGAGTTGAAAATTTCAGAAACTCATTAGTTTTTTTAGTACAAAATTTCGCTGTATTGAGCAAAAAAGTTTTAAAATAAAAAAAGTCAAATTTCGACTATTTTTGGAATTTTTTAAAATCTTGAGCGACCTTTAAGAAAAATTTTTTTGAGCTGATTTTTGGAGGGGGCTCTTGAAACACGATAAATTAACATATTTTCATAGGAGACCCTGAAAAAAAAATAGTCGATTTTTTTGCGCCACCCTAATGTATATATACGAGAACATTGCAGGGTCCAAATGCCCGGTGGCGTATTGACACCCCATCATACTTTTCTTTCCTTACCAACGTTACCGTCATTATATTAACCCGTAATAATCACACTTGTGCGATTTTACAATATGTAATAGCAGTCCTTCAATTTTTTTCCCCTCTATTTCTTCACTATGAAAGTATTGTTTTATATTATGAATTAAAAACTAGGATTCCCTGGACTATGCTTTTGAAAATGAATCCCTATGGTTATTTTCACTTTAAGAAACTCCGACTATATATTGAATACTTTTGTTTGAAAATCACAATTCGCTATTATACTCGATCGGTTTGTGGTTACTACGGGTTCACGATAATAATGATAGTGCAATGAAGTATATTAACGAAAATAAGTAACTGTTTATAGAAGATTTTATTGACACTTTCGGACTCAGTAACTGACCGAACGAAAATATATACTTATTTTTGTCTTTCTGGTAAATAATTCTATTTCTATTTCTCGCGAAGATTCCATGAATATGGCGTGTGCATCACATATGCAACGTAGATACCTAGTATTCTGCGTATACTATACTATAATTGAAAACGATCTATATATAAAGAAAGAATCGATACACACTACCGATTATGAATTTCCAGAAGAAATAACGAATACACCTCATTGCTATTTCCCGTGCCATTCCGGCTCCATTGTACATCGACGAGATTGCCATTAGCAAATGCTATTTAAAAAAGGAGGAATCGAGCTTATTTATTATATATTTTTTAAATTTTTTCTAGGATATATCTTTCATTCGATGAGTCATTTTGGATATGAACGTTATTCATCTGTTCCATCAATTCTATTAGACTGTTATCATAGATTCAATTAAGTTGAATGTATTTTTGATCAAAATCCTAAAGAACGAAGTTTAAGCAGCATGCACACCATTGGGTTTAAAATCAAACCTCATGAGAAAAAAAATACATTTGTTTTCATTCAGTTCTCGAAAATTAATCGGGAATACCCTCCAATGTTTTTAATTTAATCTCTTTTGATTGGTATTCTGAACACTTGGATGCCATGATTCGAGAAATACGAGATTTCAAATGGAGTATCAGGAGCGCTTTCGTAAATGAATATTACAATCGTTTCCACTCGATATTTAATCAATTTTGGTAACCAATTGATCAGAATTATAGATAGAAACGATTTTGTAAGTGAATCTTGTAGAAAAATGCGTTTGAATTTAATATGGTTACTAAGATTTTGACTAGAGCAACGCATTTCGAAAAATTCTTAAAAAACACTGTTCGTTCGTAGAGCTAAGAAACAACTTAAAAGCTGTTTAAGTTTGCCAAAAAGTACTGAACTTATGAAAACGTTATAAGAAAAGGAACATACGGCCGAATTTACTTCCTTTCAAAAAATGCATTTGAGGTACGGCATTGCATTCCAATGTTCACGCAGTAGCATAAAAAGCGCCTCCTCATCATTTTAGCACGACCGTAAACTTTCCCTCAGTACTATATATATATATATATTAGGGTGATTTGTTTTGAGCGAATATTTTTTTTTCTTCACTCGAACAGTAAAATATCATTCTTTACGCTGAAAAAAGACCCTGCCCAAAGCGGAGCTCTTAATTTCAATTCTAAGTACTTTTTTTGCAATTTTGAAGATTTCCCATTTAAAATACACGTAAATCATACACGTATTATCATACCCACAAATATGTTTTCTTCAGAATTGAACGCTCTACAAAAGTCCCCATTGCAGCGAAACCGTAACTCACACTGGTGAGCTATTACGGGCCACTGAACCTGATTTTTTCATGAGATTAACTATTGTATCATTAACAACGAGAGCTATAGAAAAAATGTAAATGAGGAACTTTTAGGAAATTTAATTTCCTACAAAAAAGGTCGTATGAATGTAATCAATACAATTGATAGTTTAAAAGATGTTCCACATTTAGAAGAATAATTTGCTGAAAATCGATAAAATTGCTAGTTTTGTCTTTTAAATCACAAAAATACTCAAGAATAATCATTTTTTTTTATAAAAATCATTTTTATAATTGTTGGAAAACATAATATGACTTTAATAAAAAAATTTTCTTTTTAATTATTTATTTTTCACCAAGCTTTTCATATGAAAGATCATTTAATCATTTCAGTATATCTTCGCTTTCCATTTTTCAATTCAGTTGAGCTACAGAGTAAATAATCCAGTTTTACTATCCAAAATAATTTTTTTTTCTAAAACTTAATTTTAATTACTACAAAAAACTAAAATTTTGTCATTTTTTGTCGTTATCAGTCCACTAAGTGTTAAAGTGACCTATCACTTGCGTGACTGCCAGTAGTAAAACAAGAAAAATAATCTGAAAATCTCTATGTACGATTTATTGATTCCATTTTTATCAAAGCGAGCAATTCGAATATCGAAATTCTCCAAAGATTTCAAGCAAAACTGCTCCGTATAATGGCAAACGCTCCCTGATTTGTTACAAACGACAAACTCCGCCAAGACCTTGGGGAAGAAAAATTAAAACGGTAGCACAAAAATAACGATATGCACGACATGCGAATCTAGAGTCGACCAGTACCCAAATCCATTCGCAACCACCTTCCTCGATGAACAATCAATCACAAGAAGGCTAAAAAAATACAAGCTCTTGGATCTAGAGTCGCGGCAGCGACTCTGAGACAAGTACATTTATAAGATATGACGAGTTGCTGCCAGACTCTTTACCGGAGCCATAGCGTTTCCAATTGTTTTTTAAGTGAACGCTTCAACACATAATAAGCAAACACAATAAACACACACAAATATATAGACTGAGTGTATCGAAGGATACACCATCTACTACCACACACTACTACGTGCCACTTGTTCCGAATATAATGGTTTTACTCTCCAAAACTATTCATTGTTACACTTAAATAACAGATTATAGGTTAATAAATGAAAAAAAAATTATCAAAACGAGAGCAAAATTGAATTATGTCAATCAATATAATTAACGTCATATTACTTTTTCCAACAATTATAAAAATGATGTTTATAAGAAAAAAATGATTATTCTTGAGTATTTTTGTGACTTAAAAGACAAAACTAGCAATTTTATCGATTTTCAGCAAATTATTATTCTAAATATGGAATATCTTTTAAACTATGAATTGTATTGCTTACATTCATAGGACTTTTTTTGTAAGAAATTAAATTTCCTAAAAGTTCCTCATTTACATTTTTTCAGTAGCTCTCGTTGTTAATAATACAATAGTTAATCTCATGAAAAAATCAGGTTCAGTGGCCCGCAATAGCTCACACAGTGTGAGTTACGGTTTCGCTGCAATGGGAACTTTTGTAGAGCGTTCAATTCTAAAGAAAACATATTTGTGGGTATGATAATACCATCAAATGCCACACAGTCATAAAAATTAAAAATGAAAAAAATCGATTTTTACGTGTATTTTAAATGAGAAATTTTTAAAATTGGAAAAAAAGTACTTAGAATTAAAATTAAGAGCTTCGCTTTGGACAGGGTCTTTTTTCAGAGTAAAGAATGATATTTTACTGCTCGAGTGAAGAAAAAAAAATATTCGCTTAAAACGAATCACACTAATATATATATATATATATTAGGGTGCTTCAAAAAAAATCGATATTTTTTTTTTCGTGGGCCGAAGAAGGGTGTTAGTACATGTAAAAAAAATGACTTACTCAAATTTTCAGATCTTTTGAAAAATATATAACGGTCCCTCAAACGACTTTTGTATTTTTTTTTCCTGTTTTGGGGACAAACGTCATGAAAAAAATCATAAATCGTTATGCAAACATAAAATGCACTTCTCCCTTGAATACATGAAACTTTACCTTTGTGTTGAAAAAAAAAATCATTAATTAAACGGTCCCTCAAATGACTTTTCTGTTCGTATGACATTTTTGTTCGTACTAGTGCACTTGTACTTGTTACATTGTAGACCGTGAAGCAATATAAACAGAGCTACTGTGACCACGACAAGGACGAAGCTCAACAGCTACATGAGCTAGGGGCTTCGCAAAAAACATGGGAAAAATATGCTTCATATTCAGCGCAGAGAAAAATTATTTCCGAGCTAAATATTCAAAAAACATATAACATAATTTTGCAATGAATTTGCGTAGTATACTGGAATACACATGTTCAGCGCATTATTCCAATGTATTTTATGCTCACAATATTTCACTTATTCAACAAAGAAAGTGCATGTTTGCATAACGTTTCATGGCTTTTTAAGACTTTTTCCATGACGATTTTCCTCAAAATAGGAAAAAACATAGAAAAATCGTTTGTGGGACCGCTAAATATTTTTTTTTTAATCTCAAAGTTTGGGAAAGTCACTTTTTTTATATGTACTAACATCCCTCTTCGGCCCACGAAAAAAAAAAAAATCGATTTTTTTTTAAGCACCCTAATATATATATATATATATAGGGTAAGATAATAACTTTTGGTAATAGAAATATTTTTCAACTTTTCAGACTTACAATAAGAACTTTTACAAAGACTTTTCCCAAAAGTTGCATAGTTCGCAAGTGGTCTCATCAAATAGTGGTGGCAAGTAGAAGTTCATCTAGGTAAAGGCGTTTTAAGCATTTCAAGGTCACCTCCATTTTTTCAAATAGACCCACCATTTTTTTCTTCATAATTTCATCGAAGAACTGTGAATGAGTTTACACACCAAATTTCATTATGATCGATGCGCCAAAGTTTCTTTTTGCAGGGTTTCTTATATTGCTGAAAAGTTCAGTACAAAATTTGAAGCAAATCGGATGTAACGGCTTTCCGGAAGTCTATCCAAACAAACCCAAACAATTTGGCATCTTCTTTCATCTTTTTTCTCGAAAAAGTGTTTTTTTTTCCCACTGAATGAAGCCCGTACCCACTTAGGCTCAAGGTTGAACATTTCTTACACAACAATGTGATATTGCTGAGTTTTTTTTCGGATTTTTAAATTTGGATTAAAAGTTTTTTTTCAGTCACTGCGGAGCTTTTCAGACTACTGCAGTACTATAAAAAGTTTTTGACAAAATCAAATATCTGAAAGGTTAAACTCGACTCAAATGGGCGTGAAATGCCTTCTATATACTAAAAAAAATCAACGTTGTTTTTTTTGGGTTCCGACACAGAAAAACAAGTTCCTAGGGACCCCTAGAAAGTACTCGCCAAAAATGAGCCCCGAATTCTAAGGGAAAGATCCTCCTCATCACGGTTTTCCATTTTCATTTCAGTCTCATAAAAATGCACATATTCCATCTTTAATCGATTGCTAAACCAATCGCCCCTCACTTATTTTTCAGGAAATTGAGTGCTCTACAAAAAAAGCTTCTTACACTTTTTTAATTAACCTAACCGTTCACCGGATACTTGGAGCTAAAGGTTGAAGAATTTATTAATATAATTTTTTTATTTTTAGCTTGGTTACTTTCTGAAAAATAATTTTTGTCAAAAGAATATAGCATATTTCCATAAAAAATGAAACGCTCTACAAAAAAGGTCTTTT
Source organism: Venturia canescens (assembly GCF_019457755.1). Taxonomy (NCBI): domain Eukaryota; kingdom Metazoa; phylum Arthropoda; class Insecta; order Hymenoptera; family Ichneumonidae; genus Venturia; species Venturia canescens. Next base: position 14,064,880 of record NC_057431.1, on the reverse strand, counting down.
CGGTTTAATCGATTACTTTAACCGTATAACATATATTCGTATTCGAATGTCAATTCATAATGAATTAAACAGTTTTTTAATAACTAATTTAAATTTACCCATATGATTGATGAATTTTTGAGAATATTCATAAAAAATTGCGTCCATTTCGATAGAATAACAGCTTCTTACGTTTTATCTTTTATTTAGGAATTTCTTTCTAATCAATTTTTCATTAAAATTTTATTTTCATAATTTTCCTTTTATCACAATTTAGAATCATGATTTAATATTTTTCACTTGGCTTATTTAAAATGTAACTAAATTTGTTTAGTTACATACAAGTTGTTTGAATCCATTTCGAGTTGATTTTGAGAGCATATTAAGTTCATTCTGAAATGTTGATTCTTTTTATTTTAGTGTTGCCGACTTCTAACGTTTGAAGTTTTTTTGTACTCTTGACCATTTATTATGACATAAAATAATTTAAAAAAAAAACATATTCAGGGTTCTGGAAAAGCAGATGATATCGTGGAAAAATTATTTCCGAAAAAAAGATAAAACGGAAGTTAGACGCTGTTATTCTATCAATATGGACTGAATTTTTTTATGAATATTCTCAAAATTCATTAATTACATGGGGTAAATCTAAAATAGTTATTGAAAAACTGTTAAAATCAGTAGGCATTGGGATTTGAATACGAATAGGGGAGACCGGGGCAAAACGGGATACCTAAGGAAATATTGAACTTTTCAGAAGTTTAGGAAGCTTTATCTATTTTTTACTTCCAAAAACTAAGAAATGTACTGAAATTCTTTTCAATTTTCAAAAAAAAAAAAATTCCCAGGCAAAACGGGGTACCCCTTAAAAACTCATGAAATATTTTTTTACTGTGATTGTAATTCAATGTACCTTGGGTGCATTTTGCATCCGTAACCGAGTGTTTCCGACTTACCGCTGTAAGTAAGCGTTGAAAGCGATCTCAGCGCTTACAGCGCTCAAGCATAAGTCGAGCGCACACTGTGAGCGCTCTCAGTGCTTACAACGCTCTAACGTACGTCGAACGCACCCTCTGAGCGCGTTCAGAGCTTACAGCAGTTACTCGAACGCATTTCGAGCGCTTACAGTGGTAACTCGAATGCACTTTCAGCGCTGTAAGCGCTATTCGTTGCGCCTTGGTGGAGCGATGGGAAAACTTTACACGTGGCCAAGAGAATGCGCTATTAAGATGATGGATCAGTCGGTAATCACAACCGTGAGTGCGAGAGAGATAGCTGCAAATTTTGAAAAGGAATTTTATCCACATCGTTCGTCTGATCGAAAAAATAAAAATGTCATCGGATTTTTGCGATCGTGCTGCGTACGATGACATTTTTATTATTTTAATCGGACGAACGATGTCAAAGAGTTTCAATTTCAAAAATTCGAGGTGTGATTACCGACTGATCCATCATCTTAACGGGCGACTAGCATACAAAACTGCGTCCATTTGTTATAGAGTGCTGAAAAACTACTTTGAAACGCAGAGTAAATGCGTATTGGTTGAATCCAGATATGGCATTGGCTGTTGAACAAGATATTTTTCCCTTGCCATTTTTGTTCAGTGACTATTTTTATGGAATTATTCTTTTTGTGTTTTCTTTTATTTATGTTAATGTATACAAGAATACAAATACTTTTTGTATATCTGTGCAAAAACGTTTTCACTTTGGAAGTCATGTAAAAAAAAAGAATTTGAAAAAAACGAATTAAAAAAAAAAATTAAAAAAAAGTCAAGATATTTTGGAAAAAATATGTTTCATGTTCTTTTTGGACAAGTATAAAATAAATTGAAAAAAAGACAAAAAAAATTTTTCTCATTTTTTGGGTATCTCGTTTTGCCCCGGTATCCCCTATATGCTATTAAACGGTTAAAGTAATCGATTAAATCGAAGAAACCTTTTCTGTAGAGCGTTCATTTTCCTACAGAAATATTCCGTACTCATCATACAATAATTATTTTTTAAACCAAACTAAAAAATAAAAAAAAATTTTATTTTTTGGATCGTAATCAATAACTTTATAAAGACCCTATATACGTATTTGGTACCAGCAGATATAGTACAAATATTATTTGCTTTCGTAAAATTTATTCTAAAAGTATTTTTGATCTGACATCGCGAGTAAAATTTTTGACGGAACTATCCGGGCTACGCTTTAACACACAGAAAAGGTTGTCTATAGAGACAACATTCGCTTGTTCGCTTGCAAAATAAATCGTATGCAGCCTAAACCTTCGTACTTCTCGAGACTATATCTGTCAAACTAGATGGTCAATCACCTTGATTTTTTTCACAATATCTGTGATATCCTGCTCTAGCTCCTCCTCGTTTTTTATAAACTTCTTAATTTTAGTACTAGCCGTAGAATCAATAATGTGCTCTTTGCCTATGCATGGTTCATATGTTACGTGTTAATTGGAGTCAACTTCAATTACATATATCTCGGGTTCGGGATGGTGAAACTTGTTGAAATTTTATAGAGGTGTTGTTCATATGTTAAACAATTCGTATGCCAAATTTAAATAATTTCCTAATTTAACTGTCTCGTGAAGGAACCACCTTAACCCCGAATATCCTGTAAATGGTTTAATTAATAAAAAAAAGTGAGATGCGTTTTTTGCAGAACGTTCAATTTCCTATCCTACAAAAATATGTGAAAGGTAGGGGGGGGGGGGATTCTTATAATCGATTAAAGATGAAATATGGTCATTTTTATATGAGACTGTAATGAAAATGGAAAACTGTGATGAAGAGAATCTTCTCCTTAATATTAAGAGCTCATTTTTGGTGAGGACTTTCTAAAAGTGCCTAAAAACTAGTTTTTCTGTGTCGGATCCAAAAAATAAACAAAGTCGATTTTTTTGACCTACCCTTATATTCACGTAGGAGAAGAGTATAAAAAGAAAACAAATAAAAAACAGTCCCCCCGTGACTCACGATAAAAATGAATGTCATATATGTAATCTATAGTAAAGTTCATCGAACGATAAGCTCTGCTCACTCGTACAAAAACTACTTGAGTTCAAAAACTCAATGTTTTTCACTTTTGTTCTCGTTTTTTTTTTTAATGTTGTTATTGTTACGGCCAAACAATGGAGAGTGTTAATGGGAGTTTCTTAAAACGCACACATTGAAAAATGCTATAGTTAAAAATTTATTTTTTCATATCTATTCATTTTTTATTTAAGTGGACCAGAAATGGTTACGGCCGTTTATGGAGGAAATCAACAAGATGACAAATTTTCTTGCAATATTTTGGATCAAATGGGATGAGTTTTCGCTATATTCCACAATATTTATTTTCCAGAATATCATAGTAAATTATAATATTTATGACGAAGTTCTGATTAGAGCAGTACTCGAGGAACTAATTCGTAGAGAGGTATAGCAAAAAAAAATCAGTATAAACAAAATTCATAGACACACTAAATAATTTCTCGACGATGGATTTGGTAAATAATAGATGCATGAGATTGGAAAATATACATACAGTACATACACTGATTTTTTATATGCATGAGGCATTGCATACTATGACCTTCGCACCTAGGAGTTGTGTCAACTGTAACAGGTGGGCGTCAAAAATTAGAACGACAAAATAGCGAACAAGGCATTCTGTATACCTATATATACCTATATATACTATATATATATACCTGTATGTGTATATACCTATACCTATATATACCTGTATATATGCCTGTACCTATATATGCATATATAGGTATACAGAATGCCTTGTTCGCTATTTTGTCGTTCTAACTTTTGACCCCCACCCAACTGTAACGCACTGACTAACTAAGTTTAGAATATTTGTGAAACATGTCTGAGAGTAAGATTGAAAAGCCGGTGGAGCAATATATTTCTTAAAAAAAATAAACAAAACAGAATTCAACACACAAAAATTCAGCTTCCGGTGGAAAATTGAAATGTGTTTAAGACAGGATACCACTTTTAACTGCAATTTTTTAAAGGTTTATGGTGAATTTTGTTTCGCAAAAAAATGGACTGTAATAAATTTGATTTAAAATCATGTATTCTTATAACATTGAAATTGAAAAAAAAATGCATGTTGGAAAATTTCAAAATAGCCTTTAGTAAGTGGCACTGAAAATGAGAATTTTGAGGAATATTCTCGGTCTGCGTGTCAAAAATCTCCTGGTACAAGAATCTCCGAGAACAAAAACAAAAATTTCTCCTTATTAAGAACACTATATTTTAGGTCTGTACGTAGGACTCGAAATTTCTATATTTTAAAGAATGGCGGACATTAACAATAGGAGTGATTTTTTTAGGGTAAAAAAAGTTGCTTTAATTGTTCACCAAAAATTAGATTATATCATGGGGAATAATCATGCTAATTTTTGAGTCAATCCGATGAAAAATGGGTGAGCAATTTGACACGCAAATTTGAAAAACATCGGATTGAAAAAATCGCGTTTAAAATTTTACGTATGTGAAGTTATTATATTCTACTAACCGTCAATCTGCCTCTTGAGCAGCATCAGTCATCAAACTCTCCGCTCTCCGAATGCGATGATTATCAGCTTTTATATAAAAATTGTAGCAACTTTGACTTATCATCAAGATAACATCAGCAGTAATGTCAACAGTTTTTTTTCACTGTGTTAAAAGCTCATCTCAGCTCAGTTCTCTATAAATTGGTTTCACAACATTGAAAACATCATTAGTCATTGCTGCTATGTGCCGATATTTTTTGATTTTTGTCAAATTTTCGGGGTGGTATCCTGCCTTTAACCAAATAATTGAATGATGAGTCTCTGCTTATTTCTTGCATATTAAATTTTATTGAAAATTTTAGTTTAACTCTATGACAAAGTTGGCGTGAAATGAGTGGAAGCTGGCGAGCTACTCGTCGAGTATTTCGAGCGCGTCGCTTACCGCTTTACTCGCTAAACGCGATAGTTTGTTGCGTTTTTTCGAAACACGAAAGCAGTCCCTTCTCGTAGGCTTTTCGAGATTATTTCAAATGTATTTTCTTTGTTGTAATATTAGCTTCAACTTTCAATAAGTTGCGAAGCTGAATTCGAACAAATTAGATATGAAAAACAGTTTAAAATGTTTCGGTATCTTGCAAGGGTTATGAATTTTGTATTTCAGAAGCATAATCCCAGATGAGCGATATCATCGGGTCATGAGAGATCATTTTCATGATGAACCCCCTTTTTCAGAAACTTTCTTGCGATTTGTTTAGTTTGCGTCCGTTCAAAAGTTGAGAAAATTTGCCGAAGCTTGGATTGAAACCGAGTGTTGTGTTTTAATTAGATTGAGATGATTCGTGTCACTGTCTGTTGTTTTTAATTTTCCTAACACTTTTTTTTCATAAAACGCTAGTCTATAGGAGGAATACTCTTGCCGATTTCTAAGATTCGTATCTCATTTTGTTTGAGGATTACAAATTTTCGAGAGAAATCAGTTTTTTTTTCAAGTTCGAAAACATTCTAACGCTTCCCGTGAAAAAATTCTGAAAATAGTTACAATTTTACTCACGCACTCTTGCAATGAACAAAACTCCCGACAAAAAATTCAGCCGAATATTTTGGAACAATGTTTTGGTTCAATGAGGCGCCTAAGGAAATATTGTAAAAGAGAAAGGAAAGCAAAAAAATTTTGAAATGAGTGGGGAGCTGATAAAATCAAAAGGCTTGATCAAAATTTTATGAGAAGTCTCGTTCGAAGATAGTAGTTTTATGAAGTCATGCTTATCGTGCTTCTTTACAACGTTTTTTACGTAAAAAAGAACTGAATCCGCCGTGTGCCTTCTGTTTGAAGCTCTTGACTAAATTCATATCGTTTTTTGTGCGAATTCGAAAATTATTACATAATCCATGATAACAATAGAGGAAAAAATTCTGAGGAAAGAACACGGATGGGGAACTATCATCTTCGAACGAGACTCCTCATACAATTTTGATCAAACCTCGCCCACCTTCGGCGGGCTTGTCCAATCTTTCATTTCAGTTATATAAGTCTCGTTTTGGATGATAGTTATATGTAGATCATTAGGTAACTAATTGATCATTTGGTAACTGAATGTTTCTATTAGAACCTTCTTTCATAATCTCTTCAATTTCAAAGCTAAACATTTTTCTCGTTCGAATTTTTTGGTATGAATACTCCACGATACTATTGGTGCTTGATACTTTAGCAGCAGTAGCTACTAAAAAAATTTCACAAATTCTCGGAGTTTGCCTAATAATTGCCTATTTTGAAGTGACTATATAAGTCTCACTATTTGATCATTCTTTTTATCTGGAGTATTTAAAGTAAACTTTACAGAGTCAATAATGAACCCTGAAAAATGTACATCTTTGATTTCCGATTAAGCTACTTTTTTTCAAAATTTATGACGAAACCAAGACTCAAATAAATCAACGGATAATATCATATTACGTTCATAAGAATCGTTTGCATTATTGTATACCTTTTGTTCACAATATATTTGTTATGGGTTATATGAAAATATATGGATCAATTGACAGTGCAAAGGGCAAACAGCAAAATTGAAAGAGTTTGTTCTAGAATTTGAATTTAAAAAATTTGTTGTTCCTCAGATATTGGGATTACAAAATGGACATCTTTCAAACCTAGTGAACCAATAAAAACCAAATCCAGAGCAACTTTTATATCCTCCAATTTAAAATATGAAAAAAAATGTTGGTTCTTTGGTGCAAGTTTTTGTATTGATGATTGTATGAAATAGTACATTGTGTAACAAAGATCCACCCTGCCTCCGAGATGCACACGATACTTTATATAACCAAACCATGTTTCCGAGCTTTTTCAAGCATGCCGGTGGTACGGAAAGTAGGTGTTTTACCGACTGTTGAAGTGAATTAGTGGTGGGGAGTACGTAAAACACCACTAATCTACTTCAACAATCGGTAAAACACTTGCTTTCCGTACCGCCGGCAGGCTCGAAAAGCGAGGAAAACGTGGTTGCGTTATATAAAAAATTTTATACCGGGAACTTCTAAACTATTCAATATGAATTTATCGTCATTTTTTTAATTCCAGGTGATATTTCGTTTCTTTAAATTTTGATTCACGCAAGTAAACTTCCAGGGCTCTCAAGATAATATTTCGTAATTGACTTTCTAACGATTACTTAGTCTTCTCTTCAGTTTACGGGCCGTTTTTAGCGGTAAGGATAAAGACGAAAACGAGGAGACTATACAGATATCGTTTTATTAGGCACACTTATTGTGTATGATATGTTACTAATGTTTTTATTGAATTTTACAACCAAAATCCCTGCTAGATTCGGATGAACTCGTAGCTCTCTAAACTCGTGTGGAGTGATAAAGGAACTGAGACCGTTTTTAGATTATTATTTATACATATACTTTGCCTGTAATTTCCAGAATCGTCAATTACTGGCTTTACTGGCTTGTGATGGAATTTCTTTTTTAGATTCCAGCAGCGACTCCACCACTTTTGTATGATTGAAAATCTGGTTTTGCAGTTTGTCAAATCGCTTGTTATCTCTGCAATGATTCTTTTTTATTTTGACTTTAATTCTGTCGGTGATCTTGATCATTTCTTTTTATCCTTATGACATTTTTTTTATTATTATTTAACGGCGAAGAGAAAACGTGCTGATGCAACACAAGAAACGATATGAAATTCTAAACGGCTCTAAATAGATCTGAACAGAAGGCACACGGCGGATTCATTTCTTAAAAAACGTCTTGAAGTAAGAATAACAAGTATGACCACTGACCACTTATAACTATCAACGAGAACGAGACTTAGAAGTATAACATGAGAACAAAAAGAATTTTTGGAATACCCCAGATGGGGTACTCCAAAAAAAACTAGGGTAGACACCAGAAAGACTCCTGGTGTCTGCCCTAGTGCTCCTGCGTACAATTCAACTTCAGGCATTTAAACGTTAAACTTTAAGAAATGGTAAACTTCAAACAGTTGATCTGGAGTACTTTGTTCTGATAACTCTTTTGTCAGGAATTGTATTGGCTACAAGAATAGCTGAGTAATTTATCTGAAAGATTTGTTTGACAATAGTTGTGAATCGATATTTATCGTACTTTTCATTTCCTTGCGTTATTGTTAAGCAAGATCGAAAAAGGCGCAATGATAGCACAAATCGTTTTATATGGAGATGTCCACATAGATGGCTTGTTTTGGTGGCACGATACTATTTCGGCCGATTTTACAGGTTCAGGTACAGGGTTTTTTTTCTATAAACTCTGCGATAGGCATTTTGAAAATTAGCGTCCAAACCAATTTTCGCCTTTCGAAACATCTCCTGAGCTCCGTAATTCTGGAAAATGACATGCCAATTTTACCCCCACCACCGTGAATCGGTTTATTCAGAGATAATGTAGTCTCGGCGAGCTCGGGCCAGCACCAGCATCAGACGACAGGGCTGTCAATGTACTTGTCCCAAGACTCTGCCGAGTCTCTTGATATATGGGTCATTCCATATCAATTTAACGACGTTGCGACAGTGACCCTCTTCGATTTTTTCATCTTTTAATATGTTTTTATACATCCAAAAAGGAGTCTTTAGCTAAATTTTTAGCTCTTCATCCCCACCCATTCAGGAGTTATCGATTTTCCTTAAAAAATATATATCTCTGACTATAATTATGATAATGTCACTTAAAATGGATCATTTTTTCTACTTTTCTAAATATACTCTTTCTAAATAGAAATTAAAAAACTGAAAAATAATTTTTTTTTTATGCTTTTTCGGCCTTTTAAGTCAATAAATTGGGTTTTCGTTCGATGGAACACTTTTGATGGAAAACAAACTTTTTTTGTCATTTCAATCTGTTTTTCTTCTAAGATCACGTAATTTCTTCAATCCGTCTCAAAATACATAACTTTTCTCTTACATTTTACATCTTATTTGATCCACTATCATTACCGAATTTTTCTTTTATTTCTTATTTTTTTTGAACACTAGGCGTTTTTATTTCCCTTGATCTAGAAAGTCTTTTTACAATGGTTGTATTATGATTATTCGGGGTGGCTGAATAAATTTATTGCGTATTAGGTATGGCTTTAGCCCTCATAAAATGATTCAACAATTTTTTCTCCATCGATTGACACTCTATTTTAGATGAAAAGTTAACATCAATCTGATTGAAGAAATTACGTGATCTTAGAAGAAAAACCAATCGAAATTACAAAAAAAAATTGTTTTCCAGTTTTTTTACTAGAAGTTATTTGAAGCCCATCTTGCTCGAAAGTTTTGTTTTTTAACGTAGAATTTTGTGACTTCTTTTGAAAATAGTCAAAAGTGTTCCATCAAACGAAAAACTAATTTTCTAACTAAAAAAGGTCGAAAAAACATTTAAAAAAATTATTTTTCAGTTTTTTAATTTTCATTTTCATCGAAAAAAATTGGGAGGTCGTCCCAACGACTTTTCTATTTTTTTTTTGTTTACGATTTCTCGTAAACAACTTTATATAAGAAATTATTCTTATTGTTCTGCAGGTTGATATGTTAGCTTTTCATGAGAAATCAATTGTGGCAAAATTTGAATCTTCTAAAAAATTTTTCGAGAAATCAAATCCATAATCGAAATTGTCGACTCGAAAATCTTTTCCGTTTAAAAATATTAGAAAAGCGATGAACTTATTATTTAAATTTTAATTGATCGTTTTTCCTCGGTCCCCCTAACATCGTTACATCAATTATCTCAAAAAATATCGGTGTTAAAATATTTTTGCACTTTCAAAAATTCTGATGACGTCAAAATTTGTAAAACTCGGCAGATGTAGTTTTAGCGTGAAATGCCTCATTTATATGTAATAAATCATCTTCAAATGTTAAGGATGTAATTAATCAAGTCTTTCTCTACTTACTAGAATGTGAATTGCAATATGTTCTATAATTCAAATGACTAATCAAAAGTTTTCTTCGTTTTTACATACTCCTATAAAAATATCAAAAAGAAGAAAAAACAAGAAAGGTCTCTTCGTTCGTCCTGATAGCTTTTTTTATATTTCCATTTCGTTTTTTTACAGGAAGGAGAAACAGAGACAATATTTTTTTTCTTATAACATATCGCTTACGTTATCACAAGCATGTTACTCATTGTCAGTTGCCATTAAGCATTGTCGATTCTTAACACCGATTTTAACATAGCAGTTAAAATGGAAAATTAGCGAAAAAAATTACGTTATTTAATCTTGATAATTGAAAGATCTCCAAACACTATGATGTACCTTGAATGCATAAAAGACCGTTGAGAAAATGTATTACTATAGAGGTTTGCGGGAAAAAGTTCCAAGAGAAATCCTTCAGCGCTGCATGAAAATGAAGAGAGAACAATGTCAAAAATGACTATGGCGGCAAAGTTTTCCTGTTCTATCTTGCCCTCAGACAATTTTCACTGCAACCATTTACTTTTCACTTGAATTTTATGGACACAGAAGACAGAATTTCGAAGTAAAAGTATTATAATATTCTTGCGACATTCCTGGGTATGGTTAAAAACCTTTAACTTATTGAAATATTCTTACCTATAAACAGAATATTTTTTATCCGGCTGCAGTTGATTTATGCTCATTTATACCGCATAAGCCGCGAGTAAAAGAAAAGTGGAGAAAACGTTGTCGACGTATTGCTTGCAGACACGAAGAGTCAGCTTATACATGGCTAAAGGGTCACCCCCGTTTAGAAATTTAGATAAGATATTGTGTGGCGGCCCTGATTGTAATTCCCTGACTCATTTAGGGCTCTTATGTGGAAATTCATTCTAGCCCCTGAAGGGCTGGTCACGTTCTTTCAATGCGAGGGCTTAGAAATGTAAATGAGTCAGAACTTTTATGCTTAGTTTTTTTTAGAGCCCAATCAAAATTCAAACAATTTCAAAAACGATTCGTTATTGATTAGAATTTTAATTCCCATCGTATTCAGTCATAGCCCGATTTACTTCATTACTTCCGATGTTAAGTAAATTCCCGTCTTACTGGCATACATTTTCCAGAAAATTGTAGCTTACATAGCATTTCGACATCTGAATGCCAGTAAATCATAAAATATTTGTATGGGGAGGATGATTGCAAAACATTTTGATAAAAAACGAGGTAATTGTTCAGTTGAGTAATTTTCTGGAAAAACTTCTAGCTTCATATTTTCAAAGTGTAACTACGATAAAGAGATCAGGGAGATCAGGAAAAAACGGAGTATCAAAGCAAAATCGGGTACATGAAGATTTTGAAAATTCTACCTATTTTTCCAACCTTTAATTTTTTTTTTAAATGGAGAAGAACTTTGACCTGGCACAATATTCCATTATCTACACCCTTTTGCACCCTTGCATCATTTCGAAATTATGTAATAAGATAATCATAAATGTTGCACGAATTAATAAAAATTCTAGTCGAAAGAATGAATTCTACATTTTTCAGGTCTACTCTATTTTACCATTTAACATAGTATACATGGTTTTTTATTTTTCGGGAAATTACAAATGATAATTTCAAATGTTATACGTTTCTCAGTTGTTAAAAGTAAGGAACAGGCGAAGCTCGCCAAACTTTCAAAAAGTATAATATTCCTTCAAGTACCCGATTTTCTTCCGGCCTCTTCCATACGTAATAATTACATAGTCACACAAAAAAAAATCGATTTTTGGCTTCACAGATGAGACAGTAATAGCCCATAGTATTTCGACCTGCTGAAGCCGAATCCAGAATCTTTTTGACCCTAGCAGGTCCGGTTCAAGGTGTGAATTGGGTTTAAAGATCAAATCTTGAGTAGCAAGAATGTAGAGCTCAATAGCTGAGATTATGGTGTTTTTTTTTTTTTTTTTTTTTTTGCGGAGGCCTATAGAAGGGCATTTGTATGGCTGTCTACTGTAGGGCTTCCATACAGTTAAATTCAATGAATCCTGAACCGCCATGCGTCATTTAGTCCGTATTGTAATTATCCTACAGGCGTCCTGAAAGGTATTTACATGGCCATTTATGATACAGATTCTTCACTGTCATCCAACAAGGCGCCGACTTTCTTTCCTTATGAAAAAGTTTAGTGAAATCCTCACCATATCACTAAACAACGGGCTCAAACAGGGCTTTTGTATGGTCATTCATTATAGGGATCCGAGACTTTCGTATAAAAAGAGCCTAACTGTTAGCCGGATTTCTCTAAAAATATTTCACGCTCTACGAATCGCCCATGGATTGCAAATAAAGCTGTATACTGGCTACTTAGTCATCACTCGAAGTTCTTTTTGGTAAGACTTTACTAAATTACCGTAAAAACCAGCAAACGCAAAATCTTATAGATTTCACTGTCAAAATTGAAGCCCGGATCAGTGAGACGGACGCCCAAACTCTTATCCTCAAGACCAGCTCTTCTCCCCATGACGGAAAATTATTAAATTTTTATTCAAAACCATCACTCTGGCAATATCGTGCCAGAAAACTGATTTGCTATTGTTATTTTTAATATTGTACTTTCTCCAAGAACTGTAAGAAATAGAATGATGACATGGTGACTCGGAGAATGCAAAAATATTATTCAACTGAAGTTTCTTGGGTAAACACAAGGCAAGGACGTCACCGATATTATTTATTTTTCTATTCGAAAAAACTCTCAAAAAAAAGTAATATTAATAATAATAATAATAATAATAATAAGAAAATATAAAGGACTTTTGTTTCCGCGTGTTTTTAAATCAAGGGAACATTCAAATCGCGCAAATGTGCAAAAGAATGGAATAAATAAAAGAAAACCGATGCAAAAGGAAAATGAATGAGGGTATACGAATAAAAGAACGTGTTAAGAAAAATTAATAAATAGAGAATAACAAAAATAAATAACGACGTATGATCGAAAGTGCACGGCCTAAGTGCGAGCTCTTGGCTCAATATAACGAGATCCGCGCGTCAAAGCAATCGAATTGAAAATTCAATTACATGTAAAAACGAAAAAACAAATGTCAACAAAAAATTGTCGATACATCGAGCTATGCATGAAAAACGAAGAATCCAAACATAAATACGAATGAATATCGTGGATGTAATGAGAAAGAAGCAAATTAACGAAATTTACAAATCTCACCGAAAACGTACAACTCGACGCCCTAGAAAAAGAACAAAAAATGACCGTCTACTACATACATAGTCACGTTCTGTTATATATGTATTAGGAAATCCATGTAAACCTTCTTTTCAGAAAGAAAATCAAAGACCAGTCAGCTGCACAAATTTCAACAGGAGAATCAATATTTCTACCTACTGGAGAAGTTTGTTTCTACACGTTGATTATAAGCAGTCATGTAATGATTGAAACATAAAATTTTACAGTTAGCAGCTAAGAACACGATTTCACAACACTCATTATTCTTCATAGTCATATAATTATTCATTGTAATTTGTTATTCCATCTTATGCTATGTCGAACAAATGAAACATGATAATTACGATGAAGGAAGTGCTGAAATAATTTTTCATGCAAATTGCGAAGGTAATGAGAATCGAAAACAATATTTCTGGGAAAGAAATTCAAGTTGATGTGCGCGCACACATTATTTAACTCAAAAAATTAGCAATAAACAGATTTTTCGTGTACATAAAATAAGAAAATCGAAATATTGAAAGGTGAAAAAAGATCAAACAATATTTAAAAGGAAATGTGTGTGTAGTAGTTGAATAATAGGGGAGTAACAAAGAATAAAAATAAACAGTCTCATATTATTAAAAAATGAAACAATTTACGTTTTTATTTGGGAAAAAAAGAAAAAAATTAAAATGCGTGTGGCGTGAAAATGTAACTGTACCTACGAGAGAAAAAATATCACTGTAGATAAATTAGCACTAGGTGTGTGGAAAAAATTCTATTAAATACTGAAAAACGATCAAATAATTGATCGTAATGTAACGGAGTAATATGGTGACAAATAAGGACAAAGAAAAAGGAGGGAGAGAGAGAAAGTGAAAAATTTTGAAAAAAAGATAAAAATGATAAAAGTTAAAAAAAATGATCGATTAAGCTTATCGCATGCTGCGAATAAATGAAATGTGACCAGTAAAACTTGTCGGTCTTTATTCAATGGAAACCCGTATCATTTTTATGTAAATACATTCCATGTGTAAGTTGGAAAAAATACTCAACTAAAAATAAAACTAAAGTAGTAGGATTATTTTTTTCCTCTTATTATTCGTATAGCCAAAAAAGAAGATCAGTTATTATGGATTTCTCATGTATTATTTCATTTCATTTTTTCATCTCAAATTATTTACAATCCCTCTTAGAGTTGACCTAATTTCCTGTTCGTTTTATTCATTATGATATATATTTATATAAATTCGTTGCTTCATAATAAGCATGAAGAGAGTAACGAAACACAATTGTCACACACACGCACGCATACACATATTACAATTTTCAATCATTATTATTATAATTTTGAATACTTCCACTATTTACATATCTTTTGCACCATCGTTATAATCATAAAGATCCGTATCATTGTTGTGAGAAAAAATATACATACATATATTTCGTCGTTATACAATAAAAAATTGAGAGCACTTGCTTTCATTCCCGCAGTTTTTTCTTATTGTATCATTACTTTTTAGGAAAGGAAGATGAGCTGGAAGATTGTGTTTTTTTTTCATCGTTTTAAGATGCATCCGAATTATGGTATAACCGTAGTAAGTATACAATGTTTTTGCTTATTTTGTTATCGATCAGTTTACGAAATGAGAAATATGAGATATTGCGACGTCATACGAAATCTTATTGACATATTTTTTTGAGCGCGAATACTGAGATAAAGCTTGATAAAAATTGCACTGCTAATTTTTATCGAGCTTGTTGTACGCTCGTTACTTATTTTTTTCATTAACTTATCTATTGATTGCTTGTTTATTTATTTAAAAATTTCAGAGGCGATTGATTCTTATCGCACACCCAACGATTGTCATTGAGAAAAATATACATATAGGTACAAAGCACTTTGAGAATTTCTTATTGACAGCTGAAATGTTATTTTTCTTTCTTTTCAGTCAAAGATGTAAGTAGTCTGTTCGGTATGATTCTATGTTCGATATTCCGAATTTATGTGGATCAGACAAGTTAATAAACGATAGTAGAATTAAAATTTTTTGAAGAAAATGTCTTGTCTGCTAATTCAATTTTCATGTGAAGAAAATTTTAAATATTACTTGTATACTATATGTGAAACCTCCGTTCATCATTTTACACAGCCCTTAACCCATACAATTTTTGACATTTCTGAATTTTTGTTTGTTTTCCATTGTCCAATGAGAACATGTATTGACATCAATTTTTCAGATTTTTAACTCTTCTCTTTTAAGAGTTGTAATTGGAAATAAAAGTCAGTCTCGTAAGTTTTAAAAACGTTCAGGGCCCGGCTACCTTCTGAAATTATTGAGATATCAACAAGAAACAATATACAAGGCTTCTTTCATGATATAAATTGTATTGCTGTAATGAAACATAAAAAATTAATAATAAAATCATCGTCAACCCTTTTATTCTCTTGTGAATTGAAAACATGGTTTTCATTCTATTTTAATTATTTTTTTCGTTAATTCATTAATAATGAATATTATACTAATTTATCTGAAAGGATTCTTTGGAGTACATTTCATCGTGAACCTTCCTTTCAAATTCAGTCATGGAGATTGATTACGGTAATGATATATATGAGGGATTCTCTGTCAAATCGGCCACTTTTTTTTCGACCCTCCTCAGATTTACCTCATGACTGGTTATATCAAAGTACTACTAAAAGGCACTCTATGTGAATTTTTTCAGATTTTTAAATTTATAATTTTAGAAAATACCATTTTTTTCAAATGATCATATCTCGGAAACTTGAAGTAACTGAAAAAAAATGTTCTTACATAAAAGTTGTAGTTTCGTATTAGCTTTCGAGCGGACGACTCGAAATAATTTTTACGTTCTGGTAACGATGATTTTTTGCAAAAAAAGTTGAGAATTATTTTTTTATTCAGAAATAGCCATTTTTTTTGGCTGAAAAATTACAGAATTTTCCAATATGTCTGACGATATCGAAAAAAAATCGCCAGAGTGGCATGGATCGAGATTCTAGGGTAAAAAATGAAATTATACACAATTTATTTTTTTTATACCGGTACCTCGATCCGTACCACTCTGGCGATTTTTTTGCGATATAGTCAGACATATTGAAGAACTCTGTAATTTTTTCAGCCAAAAAAATGGCTGTTTCTGAATAAAAAAATAATTCTTCCCTTTTTTCGTAAAAAGTCCTGATTACCAGAACGTAAAAATTATTTTGAGTCGTCCACTCGAAAGCTAATACGAAACTACAACTTTTATGTGAGAACTTTTTTTTCAATTACTTCAAGTTTCCGAGAAATATTCATTTGAAAAAAACGGTATTTTCTAAAATTATGAAATTAAAAATCTGAAAAAATTCACATAGAGTGCTTTTTAGTAGTATTTTGATATAATCAGTTATGGGGTAAATCTAAGATGGTCGAAAAAACAGTGGTCGACTTGACAGAGAATCCCTCATATATAGTGCACAAATTCATCAAAAATGTTTCAGGTTCCTTTTTCATGTTCATTTACTTTTAAAAAAACCAGCGTCAACTTGAAAAACTTGATGTACTACCACTTATTTGAATTTCAATTATTCCAGAAGTTATCGGCATCTAAACTTTTTACCGCTTTCAAAATCAACAATTGCAGGAAATTATAACTCATAAAACAAAGGTAATTAAAATCTTAAAATTGAAGTGGATACTTCTTCTGGAAGATATAAAGTTTTACAAATAAAAATAGAAAAATAAAAAACTGACGAGGGTTACGAGAATGATGGGATGGCTTCGAATGCCTCATACATATGAAACACTTATACAATTGGTGTCTCGAAGAATCGTATCTACAAAATCGTGTATTTGACTAAAATAATAGGTATAAAAGAGCGGAACTATCAGTGTCGAATAGATAATCAGGACATCTTATCCAAATGTTTTCGTATATTTATCTGCTCAGGCGTAACTCTCCTGTTGTCGTTGAGATCACCATTCGTCGTCGCTCACTGTACGATGATAGTTCATTGGAAAGTTAAATTTACAAAATAAATGACCCGTATCGATTGGTTTGAATTTGATTTGGAAAGCACCCGGTTCAATCGTTCATCGAGGTTGTTCTGTAGAATAAGACCGATATGGTGATGATTTCGCCGCTGGTTGACGGATCAAGACATGTAGTCACATGAAAATCTTGGGTATAGATACGCTGCACGTCTTGACTTGCCTTGTCAAAATTTTTCTTCCCGTAATTATTTCGAATCGGGACTCCGAGTCAAAATTCCCCCAAATTCTTTTATATTGCGTCGTTACAATTAGTAATGATATAACATGCAGTATCATGGTGGGGGAAAACCCCCGCAACTGTGAAAAAAACAGTTGGGTAATAATGAAGCACGTAAACATGGAGTTAGAAAAGAGTTATTGGTTTTTCGAATCGTTCGTGGCTCTGGATCAAAATATTCCATGACTAAAGAAATACATGAATATTCGTAACGTTATTTTGATCTTACGTGTGATAAAGTAAATAGACATTTTCGAGTTAACGTCCCGATTTACCTAGATTTGCTGTCACTGATAATCGAGTGACAGAGGAATTTTTTTTTTATCTTTTATCAAAGTATGTAAAGAATGTGAAGAATCGTATCATAAGTATTCTATAGAAAATCACTGATCAATTATCTGTTCCAATATATTTTTCCAACTTCTGTTTGGACGGTTCTATTTGATATGGTTTGCATACGACCAACCGTTCCTCAAAAAATAAAATTTCAGGAAAACTCTTTTCAATTCTCCTATGTGTACATGCTTCCTGAAGTTTATTAATTTAATTAGTGTTGAAATTAAAAATGCCACTGGTGTCCGAGCCACGAGGAAAGGATTCGTGATTTCTTGAGTCATCTAAAGATTCTCCGTAGCTACCAGACACCAGAAGCCATCCTCACGTCCTTACAAATTTGTAAACAACCCCAAAAACAAGAACACTGACGAGCATCAGAACAAGAGCTGTGACAACTTTGGCGAATGCATTGAGACCAGATTCCGAGTGTTGTTGAGGTCGTCTCGCTGGTACACTTTGTTTGGAGGCCAGACCACGCGCCAGAGCCGGGAAAGCGAGACTCTGGGTGAAGGTGAGTTTGTGTAGTGATTCCGAAAGGGAGTATGGTCCAACGGAGCCACGAGCAGCTGCTCGTAAAAGCGCGTATTCTAGATCCAGAGAGTCGAATACACTGTACCTATAAATACATGAGAAATTATTTCTTCAATAACTCGATGATAATGTAACAGTAAGAATTTTTTTATATTAGCCAATGTATGAATTTAGGAACTCTTTTTGAAAACTTACAAAAATATTCGTTTATCTACTATCTCAGAAGCAATTCAAAAGTCATCAATTATTTATAAACAAAGATTATTTATTAACTCCTTAGGTGGCAAGACATTTTCCACGTCAAGTGCCCAAAATGCCGGAAAAAAAAGTTTTCAAATTTCTACTAAAATTGGTACCCGAGGGTTTTTGTAATATTGATAACCGAGATTGAGCCAATCTCGAAATAATCGATGACACCATCGGTGGCGTCATCGACACTTTAGATCAGGAAAAATTATGACGCCAAATGGTACCTAAGGGGTTAATCGACCTTCAGTTGGTGAAACAATTTCAAGATTCATTATATCTCTGTGAATTAACCCATCTTTTCTGGAGGATCTCAGGTGATACATGTCCTTTCGTTTTCGTGCTATATCTTCTAGATGGTTCAAATCCTAAAAAAGATCTATATGAATAAATCAATCTCTGCAACGCGATTGGAACACTTAAAAGTTATTTCGTCTTAAGAGTCATCGAGCTCACGTGACCCACTCAAAATCGATAGTGGCGCCTCCGGTAGTAAAGTATATCAATTAGGGTGGTTCTTATTTTGGGGTGAATTTTTCTCCTAGTTTAATTCCAAATCTCTAAAACAAACACCACGAGAAAGCTGGGGCCAGTTGAATGAAGGGAAATGATGCCGGTAAACCCGGTCATCGTTTCTACTTCAATGAAATATGTGTTTGCTTTATTTTTGACTGCTATTATTTCTTTTCTATCTAGAATTCACGTCATTCAAGTATTTATGTAACATATAGTCGTTGAAAATTGAAACTACGTTATGCGTATGGCTAAATTCTGAAAAGTAAAAACATCATACGCGCAACTCCAATTGATTCAACTAATTGTCTTTGTCTGTAATGCATTGTTTTCTCGTATTGCCAAGAGTTAATCATTCGATAATTTTTTATTCTTTCCTCTTGAATTTCGATGATAGATAACTCTTCCATCGTTTTTCTATTCGTGGAGAGAATTATATTTTCTAAAATTTCTAGATCATTACTTTGTCTGATATTTTCTTCATGATCTCGAGGAAAAACAGTGCTAATAATAGCACTGCTTTTATTTAGTATTGGCATATAAATGCCATTACTAAATTTATATATCTGTCGTCCCCAGGATCCCTTACTCAAAAATAGCCTTTTTTCAGCACCAATGAAACGAAATACTTTTTCAACTTCTGTCCTTGTCGTGTAATATACTATTATATCCTATAGGCTCATATCAGCTAGTCAAGAATAATGAAACAGATGTATCTAGGAAGCAACCTCAAGAGCATGTCTCTACTTTGTTTGAATACAGAGCTCGACATACTTTGTTGTCATCATCGATTGAAGAGAGATCGATGTATCGGTGTTTTTATATAAATTCTTATATCTGAGGAATTTTGTTATAACGTGTTGGTCAGATGTTATGTTGAGAGACACGGAAAAATGAAAGCATGGTACAGTGATAAGAGAAGAAAAAAATTGAATGCGAGATTGATAGAACAATAAAATGAAGAAAAGAGAAGCCGAAATGATAAGACAGAAAGAAACAGGGTGGAAATAAGAGGATGAGAGACCGAGGGAATGATAGAAATCTGAAATGTGAGATTATAAATTATAGAGAACGAAAAAATGGGAAGAAGTTGGAATGATGGAATACCTAAGCGTGAATAAGAAAACGGTATAGATTCATGGAGTGGGGAAGCGAGAGAATGAGGAAATGATAGAATGAGAAATTGACAGTGTCAGAATGATAGAACAATAGAAAAAGAGAACGGTATAGCGTAAGAAATTGATTGAATCAGCGAATGATCGATTGAGAGAATAAGAACACGAGATGGAAGTATGAAAGAAAGAAAATAAAAAAATTGAAATGCAAGCATGCGGATAAGTGAATGAGAAAATAAAAAAATGATACAAGATATAATGCTGATAGTAGGATAAGAGAATGGAAACGAGAGGATAATAAACCAAGAGTGGGATGGAGTTGGAGAATGCTAGGATGGGAAGATCGAAAAAGGATTGAATGATAGGATGACAGGATGAGAGAATCCCAGAATGTGAGATTGAGAATGATCGAAAGATAGAATTATGGAATGAGATAATGAGAGAAATATCGTGTCATAGAATGAGAAGACAAGAGAATGATCGAGACTATGAGGGACGGGAGAATGATGGATAAATTAAAAATCGAATAATTCAAACAACACCAAGAATGACCATTAAAATTCGAATTTTTTACTGATCTCAAGTATTATATCTGTTCTGACTCCCACGGAGAAAAATATCCATCAATAAACGCGGAATCACAAAAATTCGGGAGGAGTCACAAAATTGTAAAACGATGCAGAAATAACTCTATGCGATGGTATGAACTGAAGAACTATGGGCACTGTGGTTCCGCAAAAAGTCATGGAACCACGAAAAATCGCTTTAAGCCGCAAATTTGTAAAAATATACATAAACGACGGCTCCGCGAGTTCCAGAAAACCTAATAGCCATACGATAGAAATCGTCCAGCTGAGACTCCGTGAAACTGCGAATACTCGCGAGCCCGCGGAACCGTCAAATACCGCCAGTTCGTAAAATCACATACAACCAACGACCCCACGAGATCCGAAGAACGGCCTGCGATACGACAGACCCCGTCCATCTAACAGAGACCCCGTGACACCCTGAATGACCGTGGAATCGTGGAATATCGCGAGAGAATACGCGAAACTGTGATAAGACAGACCCTGTCCTTCTGAGTCACCGCGACACCGTTTTTCGGCCGCGGCGCCGCGTAGAGTAGAAGCAATTCCCGATCAAGTATCATACTCCTGAAGGTTATATAATATCGACGCTGCTTCGCTAGCATTATCTAGCTTTTGCACGAAAATTGATACGACGGACCCGTCACCGGACAGGCGAAAATCAGGAAAGAGGGATGGTAACGTACCGCATAACGAGGATCGATCTCGTTAGATTTTCGTGAAATACCGAGCGGGTGAGACGTACGATTCAGAGAGTGTACAAAACCGTGAGAGTGTCATTGTTCGTTATGTTCAGTGCACTCTAGTTCAGAATATTTGCTCCCGGGAATTATTGTCGTTTTAGATAATTTCGAATTCTTTTGAAAACGGGAGAAATGAATCACGATCGGTCCCGTAAAATAAATTAAAACTCGAGAAAACGCGGTCATGGTGGCAACTTCGCCACGGATTAATTTAGCCGACAAAATAATGTTTTTACTCGTGTTCCAATCTCGTGAGATTGATCTCTCGAGAAACATAGTTATTTGAAATAAAACCGGTTACGGGGCCGTACGCGGAAATCTCAAACTTTTTATTGTTCGTAGTTGATAATTGTTCTTGAAAATTTGCGAGAAAGAGTCGGGAACTAGTGAGTGGAAGAGCGAGTGAGAAGGAGAGAATGGATCGGGATTTCTGACGTGCGCGACAGGTGATACCTCGGCCGAGCAACCGAATCTCGGGGGCTCGGTGACTTTATTGACTCTTGATAATTTTTAACAGTATGAATTCTATCTTTAATAAATTTCTAACCACGAGTCGAAACGTAAAAGAAAATACTCATATAATGTTGACATTTGTTTGTTAACGCGTGCAAATAATAATTGAAAATTTACCATTTCATTGTGTTTCGCCCGTTATTTGCCGGCTCACCCTCCCTTCCCGCTGTATACCAAGCCGGCAAACTGTCATTTCCCTCCGATCATACTGTTTCACTTCGGTGACTGGCGCCCACAGGAATAAGATTTTTTCTCGAAATTATAAAGCAGTATGAGCGGAAGAATTCGATTTTATGGCGAGTCGAGAAAATTTTGGTCACAACAGGTGTACTTTACTATGGGAGGCGCCACCATCGATTTTGAGTTGGTCATGTGAGTTACTCTTAATCGTGTCAAAACGTAGGAAGGTGTTAGTTAGTGAGATCAAGGAAAAGATTAGAAGATTACAGGAAAAAATCAACAGTTAACAAAATCTACAGATCGAAGACTCCGGTGAAAATGTTTCTAGCCACGAGAATGATGACTCAGAGGATATGGAGTGAAAATCGAGTTAGACGATAAACAAGATGAGGAAAAAATGAGGAGAAAATGAGCTTATACGAGAGATAAGACGAATTCGGTGCAGTAAAAAACTTATGGGCATGTATGAGAAATATGACAGATCACTCTGAAGGTTAACTAAGTTTATATACGAACTGTAGAGCATTGAGAATATTGAGAAAAGAAAAAAAAAGAAGAGTTACTTTGAGTCACCGCGTGGGGACTGGCGCTTCAATCGCGGAAAGCGTACGGGAGTCAGTCCCAGGGTTGCCACTCTTGAAGAAATTTCTTAAGATCTTAAGAATTTTCATGAACTGATAAGAAATAAGAAAAAAAAAGTATCGTTAAGAAATTTACAAAAAGTCAAAGAAATTTCGAGAAAGCTAAGAAATTTTTGTTTTCGCTTTCGTTTTTCAATTAAAAAAATAGTTTATAATCTTTTTTTCAAGAACATCCCATCTAGACGTTTCTAGAGAATTCTGAAGTTCTATTTTTGGTATGCAGCATTTGGCAACACTACTATACTATATGTAGTATGTCTGGTTGTCTGGTACTCTAGTGAGGAAGTTCGAAACTAGCAACGTAGCAACTCGTAGTTCGCAAGTTCGTAGTTCGTAGCTCGTGCTCGTCCTCGTAGCCCTCCCGCCCTCGTAGCTAGCTCGTAGCGTCGTAGCGAGACTAGAGAGTAGCGAGTAGCGAGAGCGGGACGTCCTCACTTCGAATATCATCATATTTTTCTTCGTTTTTTTTCAGCGTTGTTTGTTGTTTGTTGTTCCTGCCATTACAGATTACAAACCAAAGTGTAGTGCAGCTCGCGTCTTTTTTTAAAGGTGACTACTTTACTTTCATAGGGATGAATTAATGAATATTCATATGATGCCGTCGTTCTTAACCTAAAAAAAATTACGAAAAGGAATGGATTTTCAATTTCGTCGCTGCACGTTGCAACGTATTTTGTTTTCCTAAGGATAATTTGCAAATTGAATATATATATCTTTTTGATCTCTCACGCGTTGGAAAATGTTGGCAGTTTGTTTACGAGGAAATAGCCCTGAATCTATATTTTATGAAAATAAAGTAACAAGGAAAATGTGGTATCTCCGATCTCCGACTTTATTTATGCCTGTATATTCCCGTGTCGTCCCGACCTCAAAACATAATGCTGTTTTAATTAATTTCTATTTTTTCCTAACCATTGCCATGTTTATATCGTTGGTCATCAGGTTTTATTTTTTATCTGTAATCGCGTAGGACTGACTTTTTTGCGTGATCCGAAGATACACCACGAAAACGATGGACAGCGAAAACGAAGCTCACAGCTCGACTTCGGCTCAACGACAAGTTTTAGAGGGAAAGGCGTCATCAGATGAAGAAGAATATGATTCAGGTGATTCTTCAAAGAAAAGAAATAAAACGGTGAAGAAACGAAAAAAAAGTTACGTACAAAAATATAACAAAATGTGGGAAGCAGAAAAAGATTACAGCCCGTGGTTAACTGCAAGCAAACAGGGACCCACATATTTTCACTGCAAAGTTTGTAATGCAGATTACACGACAGGTGGAGGACGGAGTAACGTAGCGAAACATGCTCTAGGGGCCAAACACTCCGTAAAATTGAAATCGATTAAGAAGCAGCCTGTTTTAAATACGAAAATTTTTGCTGAGAAGTCGACACTCGAGCGTCAAACGAAAGAAGCTGAGCTTAAGATGGCAGCTTTTGCTGCAATTTACAACATTCCGTTTACGGTATTGGACAATTTTCCTAATTTAATCAAGAAAATGTGCCCAGATTCGAAGATAGCCGAAAATATTAATGCTGGGCGAACGAAGTGTACGAAGCTTGTCCAGAATGCGTTGGGAAAGTACTCCTTCGAAAAACTCGTGGCCTTGTTGAAAGTACAAAAGTTTTCGTTGATCATCGACGAATCGACAGATATCAGCGCAACGAAAAACTTGGCGTTGGTCGTTCGATTGCTTTATAGCGATTGCATCGTCGACCAATTCTTGGGATTGCTTGAAGTCTCAAATGCATCCGCAGATGCGTTATACAACAAGATCGTGACGTTTTTCACTGACCATGATATCCCGTATCAACGCAACATAATTGGGTTCGCAGCCGATGGAGCGAGCAACATGTTCGGTATCCATCACTCTGTGTCAGTTCTACTGAAACGAGACATACCGGATCTTTTCACAATGAAATACATTTGTCATTCTTTCGCTCTTTGCGCAAATTATGCGTGCGAAACTTTGCCACGTGTAGTCGAAGATCTTGCGAGAGATGTTTACAGCTATTTTCAACACAGCTACAAACGACAGGTCGAGTTTCGAGAATTTCAACAGTTTGTGTATGTCAAACCGCATAAACTACTTCATCCATCTCAAACAAGGTGGCTCTCGTTATAACACGTCGTGAAGAGATTGTTGGAACAATACGACGGTTTGATCCTCTACTTCACGCAAGCTGTTTTTGTCGATAAAATTTTAGCAGCCGATATGATTCTAGCGAGATTGCGCGAAAAATATGTGCTTCGGTACTTGGAATTTCTCGAATTTGTCCTCCCATTTTTCAATCGTCTAAATATTGAAATGCAATCCGAAGAAACAAAGATTCATTTATTGTACGCAAATGTAACTGCAACATACAAGTCAATATTGGATTGTTTTTTGAAACCGGAATATTTAAAAAATACTGAATTGGAAAAAATCAATTTCGAACTTCCTCACAACTTTCTTCCGTTGGAGGAAATTTATCTCGGGCCGAAAATCTGTATAAATGTTCATAACGAAACCTAGATACGGCGCAACTGATTGATTTCCGTAGACGATGCCTGCAATTTTATATTATGGCATGCCAGCAAATAATGAAACGCTTCAACTTTCGCGAAAAAATACCAAAGATTATCAAGGAGCTCTCAATAATTGACCCTTGCAATATCTCAAATACTCCTTCCCTTGCACCTCTGGCATCACATTTTCCAAACCTTGTATTGTATAATGATCTCAACCAAATAGATGGAGAATGGAGAGAATTGAAAAATTTGGAAATCGACGGCGAACCATCTGGTTCAGCCGTAAAGTTTTGGATCGCGGTTTCGAAAGTTAAGCTTGGTAACGGTGATAAAAAATTTCCGCTCTTATCAAAATTCATTCTTGAGCTACTTTGTTTACCGCATTCTAGTGCTGCTGTAGAACGACTATTCTCAGCTATAAACCTAAATAAAACGAAAATTCGTAATCGGTTGGCTCACAGGTATTCTTCACACAAAATCGTTGAATAAGACTGATTCTTTGAATCAGAAAAAAAACAGAAGTCGTGAAAAAGAACGAGCGAACGCTATAACTTTCGTGTCGTATAGTGCGATACCATTTTTTTATCTCAATTGGTGTTTTTTTATGTAACAAAATGATCACTATGTGATATGTGATCTGTGATCAGAGTGCAAAAATGGTTATTTCTTTTTTTTTTATTCATCGAAACTGAATATTGAATTACATATATCAGCCATTTTATTTCTTTATCCAGAATGGAAAAATGTTGATTTTTTTTTATTTATCGAGACTGAATATTGCATTATATCAGCTGTTTTATTTCTTAATCCAGAGTGGAAGAATCTTTATAATTATTATTTATTTTTTCGTAAAACATTAAAAGACCACACATGTACTTGAAGTACTGGTTTAATCAGAGCAATTTGTGATTCTAATCATTATTGTTTAAAGTTTCTAACTTCTTGTTCATTTATTAGTTAAAACTGAATATTTGAATATAACAGTGTTTACTTATTATTTCCCTGAAACCTGAAAGACCAAGCTATGTTTGTAAATCAAATTAAGAACCTTCAAAGTCCAAATATATCATTTTGATACAACGGAAAAGTCATTACTATCGTTATAAGACTGAAAAGTTTGAAAACATTGTCGATAAAACAAAATCGCAAAAACAAATGTTTTTGTCAGATCCAAATTAAATTAAACGACAATGATTGTTTATTTTTACAAAGAACAAAGAATAGTATGTTTGCCAGAAGTAGAAAAAAAATGTAAAAAAAAATCTTTGGGGGATTCGATCCCCTCGATGTACAGTCAGTACGGTGGCGCCACGGTGGCTGCGTCCAGTCCGCTGCCGGCCTTATGTTCAGCCACACCTCTTTGTCTTTACTTAACACTTATTTTAATATATAATAAACGTTATTCATCCATCCTGTACGTGCGTTACGTTTTATTGACCGCTCAGCCCCTAAGAATCTTACAAATTCAGAAGTGGGATTCGGGAGACCGATTAGAGAAACGGTTTAGTGAAACGCATGCATCACTGAAAATAAAATTACGAACAGAAAAAGTCACGTGGAAACGGCAGCGTGAGCTCATTTACGATTTAGGATACAAGTTACGCTACAAGACACAGCATCAAATTTATGTGACCGAACTTATGTCTAATCAGGTTGTGTTGATACTGTGGTTAGAAAAACATTAAGTGAAACATCGTGGACGGTACCGTGACGAGACGGCTCATTCACGTACGGAAAGATCGAGAAGGTTCGATTTCCGCCATTTTAATTGGGTGCGCTTAGCAACAGTGGTAGGAGAACGTTCGAGAATTTTCGCCGCGCGGAACGTCGGGAAACAAGGCGAATTACAGACGGTCGAGTTATGTAGTGTCGACACCTACCGGACGTAGCGCGCAAACACTTCGCAATCGCAGGTCGGACGAACAAGTGAACAACTGATACGAGTTTACGTTGTTTTCATCAGAGAGGGGATATTTTATATGGGAAGTATCGCTTACGTTATGAACAATAAATAGCGCGACTCGGTTAGCTGCTATTACGGTCGTGTCAAGTTACATTATGCGTTATCAAGAAAAATTTTAAATATTGAACAATGGATGCCGCGAATAAGTTTACGGTGACGCAGCTGAAAGAAAAATTAAGTGAGCGCGATTTATTGACAACTGGGACAAAACCTCAGCTAATCGCCAGATTAATGAAAGCTGATCCGGAGGGAAGCTGGACGAAGGAACCAGAGCTCCCCGGCGTTGGTGCGAGTGGTGAAGACGCACAACTTCAGTTGGAACGCGAACGAAACGAATAGTTACGGCAAGAACTCGAAGTCACACGTCGAGAGCGAGACGTAGCGCAGAGAGAAGCGCTTGTAGCTCAACGAGAATTGAATGCGGTAAATGCGCAAAATCCTGTAAGTATGCCAGGAAACCAAAATCTCAACGACGATTTATGGAGACATCGAGAATAGCAAGAGGTTGCAAGGCTGTCACAGTTACGAGCAGACGTTAAGGGTATCGGAGAATTACTAGGCGAGTTCGACGGTACAAATCGGTATTTTGAAGAATGGGAAAAGCAGGTTCGACTAGTCAAGAGACTTCTTACGGTTGACGATGCGATTATGAAAATAATCATCAGTTTGAAGCTTAAGGCAAAAGCGGATAGATGGTTCCGTTCGAAAGTAGAATACATAGAAATGACACTGGACGAATTGCTCGAGGCAATGAAAGACGCGTTCGATCAACGACCGAGTAAAGTTGATCGGCTCAGGAAGTTCGAGGTAAGAATGTGACAATTGAACAAATCATTTGATAATTATTACCACGAGAAACTTATCCTGGGTAATTTGGTACCGATCGACAACGCTGATTTATTAGATTATTTGGTGGATGGAATTCCTGACCAAACGTTAAGAAATCAGGCTCGTATGCAAAATTTTAATTCAATCAACGACTTGCTTGATGGTTTCCGAAAAATCGGCCTTACGTCTCGTGTCGGTAAAAAGGACGCACCGCAGGGAGATAAAACTACGGTAGAAAAATTAACGGACAAAACGAAGTCGGAAGAGAAAACGCCGAAGACGACGAAGGGAAGAACCAACGACAGGATTATTAAGTGTTACAATTGTAACAGATTGGGACACATTGCAAGCGATTGCCCTAAGCCTAAGAGAGAACGAGGATCCTGTTTCGACTGTGGCGAGATGGGACATACGGCAAAGAATTGCCCGACTAAGGAAACGAAGGATGGGCCACAACAGGTATCCAACGTCTACGAAGATCCAGCAGAGGAAGACAACGTCGAACATCGGAAAGTCGTTACGTACGAAATTAAGGACAGTAGTACTCAGCGAATATTATGTTTAGATACGCTTTTCGATACCGGTAGCCCCATTAGTTTCGTTAAGGAACGTTTCAT
Organism: Venturia canescens; assembly: GCF_019457755.1. Lineage (NCBI taxonomy): Eukaryota > Metazoa > Arthropoda > Insecta > Hymenoptera > Ichneumonidae > Venturia > Venturia canescens. The sequence goes on along the minus strand of NC_057431.1, from coordinate 14,036,197 downwards.
CGAGAAACAAGGACGTCTCCCGTTGGATGTGACAGATCGTGAGTATTGCGGATGTAAGAGAGTGCGAATTGAGTTTGTGGGGAAAGTTTATGCGAACATTTCATTGGAAATGTGTCGAAGGAAAATCTTCGTCTTTATGTTGTTCCGGAGGAAACTGCGTTGACACTAGCTTTACTGGGGCGCGATGTATTAAAAAAATTCGGAATTCGGTTAACGTCGTCCGACGACGAAAGCGCGTGGCAAGAAATCTTGCACATTAATGTAACGAACGGTAAAGATCGTTCAATTGACGATTTACGAGTGAATGTAGAAGCGCAGTACGAGGCGAGAGTTGAGCTGGAGAAAATCTTTCGGGAATGTTATGTCGATCGCTCGAGGCCTACGGAGCCAAAAACAAAAGCAGAATTAAGATTACGTCTAGACAATCCGCGACCGTTTCACTGTACTCCACGTAAGCTTGCGTACGATGAAAAACAAAAATTACAGATACTTTTAGACGAGTTGTTAGAAAAAAAAATACATACAAGATAGCGACTCTGAGTTCGCGTCGCCGATTGTCTTGACGAAAAAGAAGAATGGGAAATTACGTATGTGTGTTGATTTCAGAGTTCTCAACAAAGCGACAGCGAGAGACAATTATCCCATACCTCTTATTGAGGATCAGTTGACGATTGCAGAAGGCAAGAAATACTTTACGCTATTAGATCTGAAGGATGGTTTCCATCATGTTCGAGTGGCGCCGGAGTCTATTAAATACACGTCGTTCGTAACTCCACTGGGCCTATTCGAATGATTAAAGATGCCGTTTGGGCTTCGCACTGCGCCAGCGACGTTCCAACGTTACGTTAATAGTATTTTTTCGGACTTTACGAGAGAGATATGGCAATTTACATGGATGACATCTTGGTAGCTACTCAGACGATCGATCACCACCTAGAGACACTTGAACGGGTGTTTAATACGATTTCGGATAACCTTCTGGAGTTACGACTCGACAAATGTTTCTTTCTTCAAACGGAGGTAGAATATTTGGGATATGTGATTTCGGAGCAAGCCGTGAAACCGACCAGAAGCGGAATTGAAGCGGTAGAAAGATTTCCGATCCCCGGAAGCGTTCGGGACGTACGCAGTTTTCTAGGACTTTGTTTTTACTTTAGAAAATTTATCGGAAACTTTGCAGCGATTGCAAAACCCCTTCATGATCTGACGAAAGCTAACGCGACGTTTTGTTTCGGAGAAACAGAACACAACTCTTTTAATACATTGAAAGCAAAGCTCACGAACGCTCCGATTTTAGCAGTTTTCAATCCTAACGATTACACCGAATTACATTGCGATGCAAGTTCGTCAGGATTTGGAGCGGTCCTTATGCAAAAGAAAGCCGACTGTAAAATGCATCCGGTATTCTATTACTCGAGACGAACAACCGAGAGGGAGTCGCGATTACACAGTTTCGAACTTGAAACCCTCGCGATAGTTTACACTCTGGAAAGATTCCGTATATATCTTCAGGGTTTGAAGTTTAAGATTATGACCGATTGTAATGCCGTTAGCATGACACCCAAAAAGAAAGATGTCAATAGAAGAGTGGAGAGATGGGCATTGCTTAATTATGATTATGAATTGGAATACCGAGCGGGTACACGCATGCGACACGTAGATGCCCTTAGTCGAACTATCGGGATAATAGAAGAAAATCCTTTTGAGTGGAACGTGACCGTATGTCAAGCGCAAGACCCAAAAATAGTCGAGATTCGAACTGAACTTGGAAAATCGGAAAGTAAGCTTTATGAGATGAAGAACGGCCTCGTATATCGTAAATACGGAGGAAAATTGTTGTTTTATGTGCCTGAACAAATTGGAGAGAAACGTTTTATATAAGTATCACGACGAGTTTGGACATCTTGGGGTTGAAAAGTCATCCCAAGCAATTTTAGACAACTATTGGTTTCCAAAGCTTCGCGAGAAAGTTGATTGTCACATTAAGAACTGTCTTAAGTGCATTACCTTTTCGCCGGTCAGTGGGAAAGTCGAAGGGTTAATTCATTCGATTCCTAAAGGCAATGTACCTTGGGACACCGTACACGTCGATCATTTGGGACCGATAGATAAGAGGCACTTGATAAAGCAGTATTTATTAGTGGTGATCGACTTGTTCACCAAATTCGTGAAACTTTACCATTTCTTGGACCCAAGAAATGATTACAATTTAGATTGTTTTTCGACGAGTTCGATTCATCAATTTAACCCTTTCAGCCACGAATTAATTGTGCTTACCGATTTTTATAAAAATTGGTATACTATGGTTTTTGGGGTCGCTGATTACAAATCCGGTATTAGATTTTCAAAATTCAAAATGGCGGATTCAATATGGCGGACGTCGATTCTTAATAACTTATCAATTTTTCGAAGACTTTGCATCTAGGGGTTTTTGGGGTTGCTGATTACGAATCCGGCAATGGATTTTCAAAATTCAAAATGGCATATTGTGTAAAATGTATTTTTGTATCGTATTGTGTAAAATGTTTTAAGTTTATAACCTGAGCTAGCATAAAAACAGATGATAATCTCTTAATAATTGCAGAATCAGTCTAGAAACCTTTGTTGCTCTGTGACGCTTGCTGGAAAATTTTCCTGGAGAAGTGAGTGATTAGGGCTAAAAGTGTACACGAATGAATTCCACAGGAACCTTAATTCTTTTACTATACTTGGCTACGTTAGAAAATGATCTCATTTTTTTTTATTTCAAAAATTCTGAACTCCTACAAGAAACATAATTCATTCACTGTATATTGTGACGTAACACTCGAACCCCAACCTAACCTCCAAAAACATTGCGACGCGGCGCGATGTTTTGACCGAGCGCGTACAACGACCGGGGAGCCGCGTCACTGCTGGCCGGCGGCGGCCGTACTGGAGGGCAATACAAAGGCCCGATACAAGCGGCGGAGCGCGACACTAGCGGCGTCGCGTATTAAAAACTTGAACTATTATATTTTTTTGTTTTGTTAATTAAAATTCAACGCGATTTCATAAAATATTGTAACTAGACTCAAATGAAGCGGAAAATTATAACGGATCGAAGGAAAATAATAAAAAGATAATTTCTTTTAAAAAAATTGGTATCAATTCAAATAAAACAAGATGCGTGTTTATGACGCATGCGCGGGTGGAGCGTTGATGGGCTATAGGACGCGTACGTGACTTTTAGCAATTGTAATTATTCGAATCATATTAAAACAACTAACAATGTTAAAAAATGAAGAAAATTAAATAATAACGGATCAAATTGAAGTTTTTGTTGTTGAAAATCGCAATAAGCTGAAATTCATAAAAAGCGGTAGTCCGCGCATCGTATGTTAGCCCGCTCGACCAACGGGCGAGCGTGAATCATGGCAACGGGCCAATCAGAGAAGGCGTTAGAAATGGATGCGCAGAACCGATCCGAAAACCGAAAATTCGGCGTTTGATAATTTTATGGTGGGGACACGGGTATAAGAAGCGCTGCGCGACTCATTCGGGAGGCAGTCCTTCCTCAAAATTCTGACTCGGAACAAAAAGGCTGACCTCAAACATTCTGATTTTGGCAAGCAACCTAACCTATTATCCTAAATTTTTCCTGGATGCCTGGAATCTCGGAGCGATTCGGCGACGTTTCAATCCCAGAGTCCAGGGTCCGCACCTAACCTCTAAACTTTCCAAATTTCCGTTGCACGGGATCTCGGAGCGATTCGGTGACGTTTCAATCCCAGAGCCTGGGGTTTGTTCCTTAACTTAACCAATTTTTATTTCTTTTTGCTTGCTATAATCAGGGACGATTTTTCTTGTAAATTTGTAAATTCTGTAAAATTCTCTTTTTAAATTCAAGGTTGAAATAAATCGAGTCCGAGTCAAACAAACCCGAAATTTCTGTAAAGTTTGTAAATCTTGTAAATTTTAAATAATTAAAAAGGCCGCGGTACGAATTAGAGGTTATATCGCGTCAAACCTATAATAATTTCTTTTATTGTATAAAATCAAAACACTTTTGAATTTTCGAAACTTTCTTCTTTTTTATAAGCGAAAAATGCGTAAATTAAAAATTGTTCAAATTCGAAACGGCGAGTGAAACAAAATTTCTCCCAATCAGCGAGCGCGATCGCGAATATTTCACGACAACAAATCAAAAACGAATTTATCCTGTGAAATCAATCAAAATTGAATAAATCGGAATTGTTAAATTTTTCAAAATCAAAATTCCGCGTTCTCACGTTTCTTTCATACCTGCTCCTTTTAAAATTAAGGTAGCTCGAACCGACGCGTGGCGGCGTTCAGGCCAGGTCGGCAAAAGAGCGTTACGTTACAATATATTACAATAGATCTCTTATTTTTTCATAGTTAAAAATTTTTTCAAATTTTTTTATTGACAATGCAAATATAGGAAATCATTTAAAACTACGGTCACGACCTTTTCATACTTGGCGTGCCTTTTTTACTTTTTGAAGTATCATTAGACAGAGAAGGCTCAGAGAAGTCGGTCAAACGCCATAATAGAGAGTTTTTTAGATCAGTTCCTTTTGAATTGTTTCAAACGTCGATTAAACAATTATTGTACTATTTTGAAGAGTCACTTAGACGATTTTTGCATTGTTACGAACTTCGGTTAAACGAATATTTATAGAAAGATTGTATTGAAATTCAACGGCGCAATGAGCGCATAACGCAATACTACTCATTGTACAGTCTCGCGTACTCTACACGCTACCGAAGTAAAAACGAGGGAGAATTTCACATTCAAAGCGTTATTCTTTTGCCCGGAATCCCGGCTTCTGCCAAATATATTTTTACCAATTGGATCGGAGCATGGGGGTCCTCGCAGTTTAGAAAGCGTTAAAAAGTAAGTTTGGAAGCTTTAGATGAATAAAATTGAATTAACAAGTCGTGATTGTGCATATATGCACAACATGTAGGGCTCACGGTCACCTCTTTCTCCCTTGATGCGCGTAAACACGAATATAGCAAACGCGTTCTGAGCTGCGTATAATTTACTCCACCCTCATATTCCAGCTAGCCTACTCTAAGGGTGTGGGTTATAAACTTCATTCTATAGAAAGTTTATCGCTACAGGACCTTATAAACAAAACAGTAACCCTTTTTAGCTTTGCCAATGGCTTAAGGGTTCAAACACGTGCGTGTATCAAAATAAATAATTGTGAAGTATTTGAATGCTCCCGCCTTCATGCCTGCTCAATGCCTCCTTTCAATCTCGCTGCCTCTGGGTAGAAGGTGAGCTCGTTTGTTTATACGACCGGCAACTGTCTTAGTCAGAGGCTGTGTACGTTTGTTTGAATTAATAAAAGTCGTGTATGAAATAAATATTTTTCCACAATATTAAAAGCTTGGGTGTTCTTCATTTCACATTCCTGTCCTCGCATTCATAACTTAACAATAATATTAAAAGATCGTCAACCGGGCTGGCAATGATGAAGGTAAATTTAATAAAGGCATCCAGCCCGGGAAAGTCAGCTATTGTTGATTATCCCAGAATTTGAAGAGACCAAAACTGTGCGTAATCTTAGTTAGAGGTTTAAGTAAGTATAGCAAATATTGTGAATCTCAGAGGTAGTTACACTAACCTATTTTTAGTGACGAGTAAACCGCATAAAAAAGTACGATTCCAGACCACTAATAGGTGGATTAAAAGGGTACTGCGAAAAAGTGAAATTGATACCAGTGTTTTTACGGCTCAATCGACGCGCCATGTGTCTACATCCACGGTATTTTTTAAGGGCAGTTCCCTAGATATAATCAGAATGATAACAGGTTAGTCAAAGGGATCGAAAGACTTTTGCGAGATTGGGGAAGGTCGGGTAGCCCGGTACACATGAAGAATACTTACAAATTTTTATTAACATATTTGAACCTTCTTTTCATATTAGAAATTAATTAAGAAATTAGTAGACTTAGTTCAAATCAAGTCTTCGAGACAGTCTTGAATTTTTGGTAAAAAAAAAAAACACTGGCGGGTAGCTCCGGACGACTGTGTCAACGATGGCCAAATCATTCTTTCGCCGTGCAAATATCACAGTAGTGATAATCCTTAGACAGATCGAAGTTTACACAATCTTGATGCGCCCAATTTTTGTATTTATGACATTGAATCCAATCTGCTTCGTAAGTTTCTACACTAATGATGCATTCTGTCTTGTTATCTCTAAGTTTTTCAGTTAAACTCCGAACGCTTCGCTTTGTTTTCGTTTTTTTTTGGTTGCGAATTCTTGTTTCTCCGTCATTGTGTTTTTAAATGGTGAAAAGGTTAGAATTTCACTTTATTGTGTTTTACGCGAACGCTTCACTAGCCGTTTGTCAGATGGATCCGGAAGAGGAGACAACTTTTTGAGTAATTTACTTGCACTGAAACATGCAGTCGAACGTGCAGTTTTCGGATTTAGATACGCATTATAATTGGTCGATGAATGTGAGGTAAGATCGGTGAGTGTCTGATTGGCGATCTTGTGGATCGCCGTAAGATGTGTCGGTTTTTTCAGTTGAAGATGGTGCTTCTTCAATATTGGATATCAAGGCTGGCGCAAAATCAGAATCCTCGAAAATGTCTCGATTGAATGGATAAATTCCTGAGCGTCTGAACGCATTTTGGGCAATTTTTAATCTAGCTGCTTTAGCAAAAGCAACGTTAATCAAACCAGCGATGCCATAGTCGGTGATTCTAGCCCCTGGGTTTCGTTGCATTCACACCGCACTTTCTGAATGAAATGCAGACTTAAAAGGCTTGAAAAATGTCCTGTCAAGCAGTTGTACTTTGTGCATTATGTGTGGTGATGCGCTGAGCATGTGAATGTTATTAGCACGAGCAAATTCTATCACTGCCAATTCTTTGTAACTAGCATATCCATTGAGGATCAGTAGCACAGGATTCTCTTTTGAAGGCTATGTATGATGTTTGAAGTGCATCATCTACTTCAAGAAAATTTCACTGTTCATCCAATCACTTTCATCTAGAATGGCAATGCTTCCAGGTGGAGCTCCAATCATCAATCAACCATTTTTATCCATTTTTCTCTTGGGAATATAAAAAGAGAAGGGATGAAATGACCAGTTATACTCATAGCAAACATCAACGTTATGTTTCGTCCTTGCTCATTAGAAGTCAGTTTGTCGACTTGCTTTTTTCCCTTTAGTATAAAACGACTTTTATTTTTTTCTTTTTTTTGTCTTCCAGTTTTCAATGTCAATGTGCTCAAAATGTTCCAAAACATCGAAAAATCATATTTAGAAAAAATGTCCGGATGTGTGTGTGTGCACGCGCGCGTGCGTGCGTGCCTAGCGTTTCGACTTGAGCCACTACTCTCCTCCCCGTCTCATTAAACTGCTTCCTCCTTCCTTCCCTCTCTTCCCCTTACCCTTGCTCCGTTTCTAACTTCACTTTTCTTTCACTTTCACTTCTCCATTTCTTCTCTTTTCCGTCTTGTCTCCAGCCTCTTTCTTCCCGTTCATACTCCTTTCTTTCCTCTTTCCGCATACGTGCGTTTTTCTTTCCATTTCTTCTACCTTCCCTCTATATTCATTTCCATTCCCGCACTTCCTCTCTACGTGCTCCTCTCACGCTCCGACAGAGACAACTTCAATGAATATTGTACTTAACATCAATAATTGCAGGATTGGAAATCTTGCCAAAATTATTTCTTCCGATGGGTAGTTCCGCGAGTCGGAATACGGGCTCGTACTATCGTTATAAGTATGTGCGTAGGCTTCCTGATCGTGTATGAAAGAGTGAGCGTGGCTGAGCTCGCAAATGTTCTCTGGATCTAGTTTTTTCATCCATTTCTCGTAATAAATCCCGTTAAATTAGAAAAATAAGTGGCTAGACGATTTTATGTTCGAAGTAATATTTCCAAGTAAAATTTGCAGTGTTCAATTTCTTTTTTTATTAATTAAGTCTGATTTTACTCATTCCGCTGACCGCCAAACCGGCAAAAACCTGTCAAATCCTTTTGTTTGCATCGTGTCGCTCCAGCGACTGGCGCCCACGAAAATAATATCATTTTTCGAAAATCGAATGGTGTGAATAAATCGATTTGATTTTTGTGACAAATAAGGAATCTTTGGGTCACAAGATATTGATAGATTAATGGTCATAGAGCGATGGCCTACGCAGGACCAAGTGTTCAAAAATCAAACTAAAATTCGTTTCTACCAAATTTCGTCGCGAATATAAAGATTACGCAAATATGAAAAATGTTATTCAATTAGCCCATACCGGCAGTGGCCTATTTTGGAAATCAGATTTTTCTCACCAACGCAATGAGTAAATAAAAATATGTAGCAGTTTGCGTGCGCCATGATACCTTTTACACCTGTCATAAAAATGATTTTATCACCAATTGTATACACATTTGACAAAACCGAAGAGACTAAAGCCGGATTCATACTGCTCATTACGAAATTTATTTGTTGCGATTTCAATGAAAACTCATGGAAAAATTATATTTATTATTTACATACGAAATATGATATCTAGAGACGCGGCAGCGTCTTGACGCCAAGTATTAAAAAGAAGTTTTGTAGGCAGAGCGAGTCAAGACGGCCGTGTATCTTTACTTGAGATTGGTCGATTTCCCCTGACTCGTGAATTTGAAGTGGCCATCATTTGTTGGAAATTAGTCGGATGAAAAAAATAACAGTGGGACATGATAATGTGATGTATGCGCTTGGTATGATGAAAAAATTAGATTGGTGTGACATTGGGAAAAGGGTTAAAATGCAGTTATGAAAATTAGGGGGTTCAATTTCAGGATCGAAAATTTTCTTCAACAATATATATATGTCAACTTTCCGTTCCCTTTCCATGGGTGAAAATTTGCTTATCGGGATAAATTCTTGGAATTGGAGCTCGAATCGGGTAGCAAAAAATTCTCAGAGTTCGAGCTCGAATCGGTTAGCAAAAAATTCTCGGAATTGGAGCTCGAATCGGGTCGCAAAAAATTCTCGGAATTGGAGCTCGAATCGGGTAGCAAAAAATTCTCGGAATTGGAACTCGAATCCTTCTCAGCTATAATCTTGGAGGTTAGACCAACAAACTTATTTATATGATAGGCATATAGAATGCCAACGCGGGCAACGGGGGACCAGGGGGCGGAGCCCCCCGAATAAAGGCGAATAAAATTTTAATTTGACTATCCCAAATAATCTGTCCACTACATTGTCACCCCGCGAAAAAATGCGAAAAACTGCGAATACATAAAAACGCGCATACAGAACGACTCCACGCGTTCCGAAGGTTTATAACACGACAAATCGGTCTCATCTTAAACTTCGCATCACCGCGTGCCATGACCCAGCAGAACCACGAAAAATCGCGAATACAGAACGGGTAGGGTTCTATATATAGGCTAATGTGGGGCAAAATGGACACTTAAGGATTTAAGCAAGTTTCATTGATGAGCATATGGTCTTTCAACTATTTTTGAGTCCCAAAATTGATGCCCAGTCCTTGTTTTCCGAATTTTGTAAAAAAAAAATTCCGGGGCAAAACGGACACAGCCTCTACGAGACATAAAAATCGAAAAATCGACATTGGTCTTTGTTGCAAGTAAATCCGTCCAGTCGATCCTGAGATATGTAACGTTAGTGATTTAAAATCCATCGTTTCGGGAACTTTAATATCTTAGAAACAGACGGGCGTAAGTTCAGCATGTTTACAATTTAAAGTATATAATTAGATTTGAATGTCCAGTTACCATCTGAAATAACTAAGGACATAAGTAAGGTACGACGCTGAAGTTTGCAACGTTGGAGTTCAACGAAATGAACGAAAAAAAAAAATTTATAATTCATTATTTTATTATTTTACGAATGATTGATGTTGCTTAAAAAATTACGAATTGGAAATTCGGCAGGAAACAAAATTGGAGATTTACTGGAATTATTTGAGAGTTTTTTTAGATTATTTCGTTGGACTCCAACGTTGGAAACTTCAGCGTCATAGTAAGGTTCTGTCTGATGGTTATTTATCAGTACTATTAAGAATGTTTCTGAAGCCATGTCAATATCAACTTTATATATAATATGAGTGTTCATAACTTTCTTTTTAATTCTTCCACCAATTTTATAATATATGATTTTTTCAATAAGGTTTTTATATCGCTCTAGATTTCACCGAAGCATAATTTATTTGATCGATTATGATCAAATTCATCATTCCATCATGACTTTCCTCATTGAGCCATGAACTTGATTGAATTAATGACAATGGTCTAGTATTAGACAACTTTTTGTATTATATTATACAACTTGATGTTTGTTAAATATATTTATGTTTGTATTGCCCAATTCAAAAAGAAATGATATCCCCATAAAAAACTTTTTAAAAGTAAAAAAATTACGCCAAGTATTAAAAAGTGCAACCTTGTTTATAATAATATTTATTAGATTTTTCCCTCTAATTATTTATTCTGTTTCTTTGGAAAAATATAATCATATCAATTTAATCAAGCCAAGTGATGTTTGTTTTTTATTATTTGGATTACAAATTTAGAAAAAAACTCAAGCTTTTGAACAAAAACTTGGCGTGCATGGTTTTTCAAACTAATCAGTGTTCAAAATAATTTCTATAAATAAACTCTTCATAGGCCTGTGCTAGCAGCGATTTTATTAAGCTTTCTATTCCATTTAAATGAACGTTAAATTCAGAAAAATGAAAGTTAAATTCAAAATATAGTATAGTAAAAACGAAAGTAACCAAATATTATATGATAAAAAAGAACTCCCTTCAAGTATAAGCAGAAGTTTGAATATCCAAAAAAAACTAATAAACTTGTTTTAATCGGCGTACTATTTAGTCCTTAGATTTAAAAAATCACAGACATGAGGTTAGATGCATGTATATACGTGTACCTATATATGTAATTGAATTAAAGTTTCTTTCAATTTGCCTCCGATACAGGGTAATGGAAAGCATCCTTACCGAACTTATTTGGATTGGAAGGAGCAAAAGCAACAAGAAGAATGTAAAATAGCTAAATTCGAGAAACCAGTGTACATGGTTTACTTGGGTGTATACTTCGGTCTATTTTGAGCAATGAGAGGATTGGAAGAAGCTAGAAAAACAAGAAGAACGTAATATAGTAAAAATTTGAATACTGTTGTGCATTGTTCATTTAAGTACATTTTGAAAAACCATGCACGCCAAGTTTTTGTTCAAAAGCTTGAGTTTTTTTTCTAAATTTGTAATCCAAATAATAAAAAACAAACATCACTTGGCTTGATTAAATTGATATGATTATATTTTTCCAAAGAAACAGAATAAATAATTAGAGGGAAAAATCTAATAAATATTACTATAAACAAGGTTGCACTTTTTAATATTTATTAACATGATCAAGAGACGCAGTAGCGGCTCGACGCCAAGTATTAAAAGGAAAAACTGCAGCGCAAAAGAAAAGCCAGCGCGAGCCCTGCCGCTACTCTTATATACGCGAATATGCCGGTTTTATGACGTCACAGAATTTTCAAATGGCTCTCACAAATAAACCATTTCATAAAAGAACTTGAAAATTTGTGACGATTTTTTTTCGATTTTTCTCTTTCCATTGGTCTTTGTTGCAAGTAAATCCGTCCAGTAGATCCTGAGATATGTAACGTTAGGGATTTAAAATCCATCATTTCGGGATTTTCATTTTCTTAGAGACAGAGAGGCGTAAGTTACGCTTGTTTACATTTGGACTTACGTCCTTTGCACGATTTCTTACTTTTGTCACACTCTACGTCACGCACTACGCTGAACGCGGCTACCCCCTCTCCTTCTGCGTCGCCGAGCGAGAGAGACAGAGAATGGGCGCACAGCGGGGGCAATACCAGCTCCTGGTTTGCGCATAAAATATGTATATAATTATATAATATATATTTTATTTATTAATATTAATTAATAATAAAATATTATTATAATAAATATTTTATTATAATTAACATATAATATAATATATATATTATATTATACAATATATAATATAAAATGATAATATTATAATAAAATAAAAAAATTGAATAATACGAATAACATTAAATAATAAATAATAAAAATAAAAAAATATAAAATTCTGGTCGACGCCGCTGGATTTTTCGAGGATGTCTAGGGCGATAGCTCATGGGTTTTGGAGGACTAGGTTTAGGTACATTCTATCGCGATTTTCGATTTCTAGGTGGACGACCCCATAGTTTTTTATGTCCAGATATATTCCTCCATGGCTTTCGTCGTCTAGGTATGTTTTTTCATGGTTACCGAGGTCTGGGTCGACGGCTCCTTAGTTTTTGATGTCCAGGTATGTTTCTTCATGGTTTTCATGGTTTCGGATAATTCCTCCATGGATTTCGATGTCTAGGTATATTCCTCCATGGTTTCTGATGTGCGAGTGTATTTCTCCATAGTTTTTCATGTCCACGTGTATTTCTCTATAGTTCTTGATGTCTAGGTATATTCCTCCATGGTTTTCGCGATCGAGGTTGACGGCTCCACAGGTTTCGATGTCCAGGTATGTTTCTCCATGGTTTTCGTGGTCTCGGATAATTCCTCTATGGGTTTCGATGTCTAGGTATATTCCTCTATGGTTTCTGATGTGCAGGTGTATTTCTCCATAGTTCTTGATGTCTAAGGTATATTTCTCCATGGTTTTCGTGGTCTAAGTATGTCTCTTGATGGTTTTCGCGGTCGAGGTCGACGGTTCCACAGTTTTCGATGTCTAGGTATGTTTCTCCATGATTTTCGTGGTCTAGGATAATTTCTCCATGGGTTTTGATGTCTAGGTATTTTCCTTCATGGTTTTCAATGTCTAGACGTTTTCCTTCATGGTTTTCGTGGTCCAGGTATATTCCTCCATGGTTTTCGTGGTCTAGGTACAATCCTCCATGGTTTTCGTGGTCTAGGTACGTTTGTTCATGGTTTCAATGTCTAGGCATGTTCCTTCATGGTTTTCGTCATCCAGGTATATTCCTCCATGGTTATCTCGGTATAGGTAGATTCCTCTATGGTTTTCGTGGTCTAGGTATGTTTCTTCATGGTGTTCGTAGTCGAGGTCGACGGCTCCACAGTTTTCGATGTCCAGGTATGTTTCTCTCGGGTTTTCGTGGTCGAGGATAATTCCTCCATGGGTTTCGATGTCTAGGTATATTCCTCCATGATTTTCAATGTCTAGGTATGTTTAATCATGGTTTTCGCAGTCGAGGTCGACGGCTCCACAGTTTTCGATGTCCAAGTATGCTTCTCCATAGTTTTCGTGGTCTAGGATAATTCCTCCATGGGTTTTGATGTCTAGGTATATTCTTTCATGGTTTTGAATGTCTGGACATGTTCCTTCATGGTTTTCGTGGTCCAGGTATATTCCTCCATGGTTTTCGATGTATGGATATGTTTGTCCATGGTTTTCGTGGTCTAGGTACATTGCTCCATGGTTTTCGTGGTCTAGGTAGATTCCTCCATAGTTTTCGTGGTCTAGGTAAATTCCTCCAGGGTTTTCGATGTCTGGATATGTTTTTCTATGGTTTTCGTGGTCTACGTAGATTCTTCCATGGTTTTCGTGGTCTAGGTATGTTTCTTCATGGTTTTCGCAGTCGAGGTCGACGGCTCTACAGTTTTCAATGACCAAGTATGAAGGACCACGAAAACCATGTTCCTTCATGGTTTTCGTGTTCCAGGTATATTCCTCCATGGTTTTCAATATCTAGGCATGTTTCATCATGGTTTTCGTGGTTCAGGTATATTCCTCCATGGTTTTCGATGTCTGGGTATGTTTCTCCATGGTTTTCGTGGTCTAAGTTGATGGTTCCACAGTTTTCGATGGCTAGGTCTGAGTTTCCATAGTTTTTGTTCTCTAGGTATATTTCTTCATCATTTCCGCGATCTAGGTCGATGACTCCATACTTTTCGATGTCTAGGTATGTGTCTACATATTTTTCAATGTCTAGGTATATTCCTCCATGGTTTTGGATGTCCAGGTATATTTCTTCATAGTTTTAAATGTCTACGTATGTTCCTTCATGGTTTTCGTGGTCCAGGTATATTCCGTCATGGCTTTTGATGCTAGGTCAACATTTCCATAGTTTTCGACGTTTGGTTATGGTTCTCCATGGTTTTCATGGTCTAGGTCGACGGTTCCATTGTTTTCGATGTCTACGTCGACAGCTCCATGGTTTTCGATGGCTAGGTATATTTCTCCATGGCTTTCGTCGTGCTGGTATGTTTTTTCATGCTTTTCGAGGTCTAGATCAACGGCTCCGTAGTTTTCAATGTCCAGGTATGTTTTCCCATTGTTTTCGTGGACTAGGTTGACGACTTCATAGTTTTCACTATTCCGGTCCATAGCTCCATAGTTTCCGATGTTAAGGTGAATTTGTCCATGGTTCCCGATATGAAAGTCAATGGCTCCATAGTTTCCGATAGTGTGGTGAGTTTTTCTAAGGTTTTCGATATCTAGGTCGTCGGCTCTATAGTTTTCGAAGTCTAGTTTGGCGACTATAGAGTTTTCGATGTCTAGGTGGATGCCTTCGTATTTTTCAATATATATTCGACAATTTTATATTTCCCGATATTTAGGTAAACGGTGCAATGGTTTACGATATATTTCCTCATAGTTATCGATATCTAGATCTGCGATTTAATAGTTTACATTGACGAGGCAGGTTCAGACGTTACAGAAGACCATGAAAAAATATCACTGGACACCAATAACCATAAAGCTGTGGTCTTAGACATTGAATACCATGGAAACATTTCCTTGGACATTGCAAACCATTGACAGTATCCATGTCAACATGGAATCCATGAATGAGATGAAGATAGTTTCAAAAATCATTTTTCCAAGTAAACAAGTGGAGCTTTTCAAAAAAAGGAATAGAAAATGAAAATATCATCCCATTGCATAGGAATTTCCCAATCTTTCATTGGAAAATTCGATTTGCTGAATGGATAATCAAAATCGTCACCATTATTGCTTGTAAAAGGTTTCAACTCACATGAACATAACCGCACAGTTTTCGTCCGTCTACATAGAAAAATTGGCTGTGTCGATTGCTTTTGGCATATAGAGAAAAGCACTCAAATTGAAACAAATCGTTTTAAAAATTTTCGTCGAAGACGAGGAATGTATTTTTTCTCTTAAGTAAATATTGTCACGCCTCTAAAAAATCAGCTAAGTTAGAAAAAAAATAATTGACAAAGTAAAAAAAGAACGCCAATTATTAAAAGGTCGCGACCGTAGTTTCCAATAATTTTCTATATTTGCATTATCAATAAAAAACTTCAAAATATAAAAAAAAAATGAGATCGTTTTCTGAAGTTGACAAATATAGTGAATGAAATACGATTCCTATATAGTTGTCACGTCTCGCAAAAAGAAGTGAAATCAGTAAATATTAAAACTTCAAAAAGTAAAAAAGGCACGCCAAGTATTAAAAGGTCGTGACCGTCGTTTTAAATGATTTTCTATATTCGCATTGTCAATAAATAAATTTAAAAAAATATTCAACTGTGAAAAAATTAGAGATCTATTGTAACATATACAGTGAATGAATTACGTTTCCTGTAGGAATTCTGAATTTTGGAAATAAAAAAAAATGAGATCATTTTCTAACATAGCCAAGTACAGTGAATGAATTAAGGTTCTTGTGGAATTCATTCGTGTACACTTTTAGCCCTAATCCCTCACTTATTCAGAAAAATTTTCCAGCAAACGTCACAGAGCAACAAAGGTTTCTCGAATGATTCTGCAATTATTAAGAGATTATCATCTGTTTTTATGCTAGCTCGGATTATAAACTTAAAACAGTTTACGCGTACAAGTGCATGCATTGTATCTATACGATGAACTGCACAAATTCATTTTCAACATTACACACAAGCTTGGCGTGCATGGTTTTCAATCGGAAGCTCGGCGAAGGAATGCCTCATCCGTCCATATATTTGAAGAAAACTTGATGATCCTCTCATGTAATTGTTTTTTAATTTGCCATCCCTTTTCCATCCAACTATTTTATTGAGTAGTTCGACGTGAAATCCCGCGCTGTGTACACAAAAAAAATATCTATTCTTGACTAGTTTGACTGATAAATTCATTACTCCAAATGTTTCGTATTCAACGCGTTTTCTTTTCTCAAATCAATATTTACACAGCTTACTTCTTTGTTCATCCATTTCAATACTTGTGTAATTCATCCAATCATCTGCCCATTTGGTAAAAAAAGAGTGTACGGACAAACGAGTGAAAGTGACGCGTGGATAAATTAAAATGCGTATGGGCATGAAAGAATGGCCGTATCTATCCGTACAAGATAAAGGCATATAAAGGGATTGATTGATTTCATTTCTTTATCCGTTCGTTTAATTGTTCAATTTTATCCACAAATTTCACCCATCTGTATTGTTTACCAAATCATTATATAACAGGGCCCCTCTTATTTTATTGGGGGATCGGTTTTTTTCACACTCGTTCATACAATTCTAATTAATTTTTGTTTTCATAGTAAATTTGAACAATTGTATCTTCCCGAGCTTCCGATTGAAAACCATGCACGCCAAGCTTGTGTGTAATGTTGAAAATGAATTTGTGCAGTTCATCGTATAGATACAATGCATGCACTTGTACGCGTAAACTGTTTTAAGTTTATAATCCGAGCTAGCATAAAAACAGATGATAATCTCTTAATAATTGCAGAATCATTCGAGAAACCTTTGTTGCTCTGTGACGTTTGCTGGAAAATTTTTCTGAATAAGTGAGGGATTAGGGCTAAAAGTGTACACGAATGAATTCCACAAGAACCTTAATTCATTCACTGTACTTGGCTATGTTAGAAAATGATCTCATTTTTTTTTATTTTATTTATATAGTAATATGACCATATTGATATGATATGTATTCTAACGGTACGGTTTTGACGTCACCCACTACGTGTGTGTTCGGGCAACTAAAAATTTAGGAACAGACATATCATAAACGAGAGTGTGAGAAATTGAGTTCAAAAATATAATAATTGTGTTTACGTGTTTATTTAATGTATGATTAAGTACAAAAAAAATGGACGCAAATCGTTGGTATTTTCGTGATCAAATTGAGATTCTCTCCTTAATTGCAATAAATTTGTCCAATTTTGTGGTTTCTTTCCTTTATATCAAGAAACTTGTCCAATTTTGTGGTTTCTTTCTTTTATGTCAAGAAACTTGTCGAATTTACGATATTCTCTCCCTATTTTCAATAAACTTGTACAATTCTATTATTTTGTCTTATTTCTTGCAAAATCTAGCAAAAATTATGTATCAAACAATCAACCTAAATAATTTTATGACTCTATACAATTTTTAACCGGTTGACTAGTATTGGATCATATATGTACAAAAATAGGTCGGGCTCATTTTGGTTTTGTATCATATGTGTACATATTGAAATAACTTTATCAATTTTCAACCGATTTGGACAAAAATTGGTATACAATGGTTTTTTGGGTCGCTGAGTCGATTTTTGAACTTAATTTTCACCTCACTATCCTTGGAAATGGGGAAAATCGAAGGTTAAGGGGGAAATTTTTCGTTTTTTCAATGGATTTTCATGCTATATAACATGAAAATTTTTAGTTTTTTATCACACTGGACTCTTTCATCGAAATCAAACAAAATTCTCTACCCCCAAAAATGTGAAAAATAAGGGTTCAGGGTGAAATTTGTTAATTTTTCACTGCGAAAATTTCATGCTTTATCACATGAAAATGGAATCAGCAACCTCGAAAACCCTCGGAAATAAAATATCGTGATTTTCGGTAACATATTGGCTCGTACCAGTTTTGGCACAAAAACTGGAAAAAAGCTCACCAGTCAACCGGTTAAACGAATTTCGTGGTTTGACTCGATACAATTCAACTGAGATTGATTTTCTTTGTTTTGAAAAATGAAATGATTTGGAGATGAAAAAGTTTTCGCTTCAAAATCTGTAAATGCTTTCATTTTACTAGATAGAATTAATTTATTTTGCTTCAACAAAAGAATGAAAAATGGGTTAAAGAAAAGGGCCCTATGCCAAGAATCTGCAAACTCTACGGAATCGCAGGGTCCCCTCCCTCTCCATAATGAAACCGGAGTCACACTAGAATCTTCTTCTTCTTTTGGTCCTTTGTGGCTATCTCCCCGGAGAGGGGTATGTGCCACGCACTAGAAATCTATAACTGGTACGGAATCGCACCAGTCCTTCCCTTCTTTTTACCAGTGGATAGGAATTTCCACCCTTGAATTTGCAGACTGTACGGAATCGTACAATCCCCTCCCTCTTGGCGTGAAACTTGGAATATTTCAGGTTGGGTTTATGTTGGAGCTTGTTTTCCAGTCACTACCTCTGTACTGAAGCGAGAGCTGATTCAAGAATGAGCTGCCGTTGCCGCTCCGCACGGCTTTTTATACTGGTTCAGTCAAAGAAATAATGATCATAATTCCTTCTAAAAATAACTCGAATTGCGATTTGCTCAGCAAATTAATCTCCAACCAGAGTTGCATCTCTAAATTCATAGATTGGCCAGCCGACCTGTCGCCGCGGCGTGATTGGTCGAGCTTAAGACTGATTTCCCTCGCTTTTACGAGACATCATAATTTAATAACGAAATAAATGTTTTTAATGAACAACATATTTTTTCTACTTTTTTAAACTCAAATAAACCAAATTTTCTTTTTGTGAATGTTAAATTAATAAATTATGACCATTTCAGACCATTATTTCCCCTAGAACCAAGCGCATGCTCGTAACTAGCCATTTCTGTTGGATCCAACACGCAATTGGACGTTTATGAAAAATGACTATCAGGACTCTCTCAAATTTGTCTTAAAGTTTAATGTTTAACCAGTTCTTATTGGTTATTTTATATCTCGTATAAAAATTGAATTAATTCAAGTGTTGGAGCATAAAACGTGTGAATTTTTAGAAGAGAAGAGTTTTTCTCTATGAGACGAGAAACCTCCACACCTAGCCACGAAGAGTCGCGTCAAGCGGCTGAGTGCGAGTTCACTTGGCGCAAGGTTCAAATGCGCAAAATAAGAGGAGTGCCGTTTCAATATAGTGCAACGTAACACTCTCAACCGAACATAACCCCAAAATACATTGTGACGCGACGCGATGTTTTGCCCAAACGTTCCCACCGACCGACCGACCGTATTGTTGTTGGCGTACGAAGACCATACTGGCAAGTAAGAGGAGGATATAAAAGTCGGTGTGCGACACATTCATGAGGCAGACCTTCTTCAAATCTCTTACTCAGACCTCAAACAATTCACTCTGATTCAAACAAGCAACATAACCTCTCCTACTTTTCTCTGGATTCCTGGAACACTAGTGAGACTCGAGGACATATCAATCCCGTGATCCGTACACAATTAATTACATAACTTCGTGGATGCTCAGGATATTGGAGAGATTTGGGGACGTTTCGATCCCGTAGTCTGGGGTCCGCATGCTTAACTTGACCTATTTTTTTATTCTTGCTAGAATCAGGGATGATTTCTCCTTTAAATTCATTTGTAAGGTTTTAAATATTTGTAAACTTCTCTAATCAATAATTTTCAAATTCAAATTTGGAAATAAACAAGTCCGAATCAAATAAAATCGTAATTTTTGTAAAATTTGTAAATTTTGTAAATTCTTTAATAATTCAAAGGGCTGCGGTATGAATTTAAGTTTAAATCGCGACAATTAAAACAAATATCAATTTGTCATTGTATTAAATCAAATCACTTTTGAATTACCGATTTTTTAAAAGTTTTCATTTTGAAAACGAGTGACTATAGAACGAGCGAAAAACGTGTAATACAAAATTTATTTAAATTATAATTGTGAGTGAAATATAATTTTCGAGATTCGGTGAATGAGATCGTGAATATTTTGACGAAAACAAATTACAAACAAAATTGTCGTATAAAAATCGCTTCAATTTGAATAAATTCATTATGTTATAATGTCACGTCCCGCGTTTGGTTATCACTAAACGTGAGACTTGACGACGCTTCCTCTCAACGTTTATATATTCTCTTATTAAAACTGCTAGAACACTCTTGATTCGTTCACTATGCGATGCCTCGTGCCATCGCGAATCGAAGAGGCCGCTTGGAAACCACCGATTCAGCATCGCCTGATCGCGACCTCCAAGGTGGCTCGTGGATACCTTTGGTAACGACTACAATCATAACTTAAAGACTAAAGTGCTGAGATGCACTGAAAACCCCGTCACGACGATCGCTTTCGAGCTCTCGTCACCGTGGCGAGGATTTTTGTATATCAGTTTCGTTTCCAGCTAACTCGCGGCGGGGTAGTAATTCCTGGTACAATGATACAGGTGAACCGAATAGAGGTTATAAGTCTGGGTTAAAACCACGCGAAGTGAGCAACACATTGCCCCTTGCCTCACGAATGTTCTGTTATCGGTCTCACGACTCACTTTTTGTTATTCTACTAAAACCAATTAATTCTGTGTGTGTACAAACCGCGCGTCGATTAAAGGCGCGGTTATTGTGTGCGGCGCGGAACCGGAGGATTGTTCCTGTTCGCGTGAGAGAGTAAGTTGGCGTAAACGTTAATTCACTGTTGTTTTCATCTTCAAAATTATACCTCTATTCATCCAAATTGTAAACCTTTTTATAATCTTTTCTTTTCGCATGTATTTCTGTTCTTATTGTCGAACCCTCTATTTTTTATATCTTATCAATAAATCTAATTTTCTGTTATTTGTTACTTGAGCGACCCAATCTCCTGCTTCGGGGCCCGTATGAGACCATATAGGCACCCCCTTGATTATTCCTTCAATATTTCGACCATTAATTATTTCACTTATTGCAAGATTTCTCCTATTCCCTTAATTATTCAATTATTTCTATCTTATTCAGATAAAACTAAATCATCAAACTAAATATCCATTAAAATATTTTACATTGAAAAATCCGACACTTTGTGTAGGTTGGTGGCAGCGAAATTAAATAAATATACTTTACCCACGTTCGTCCCTCCCGGACGTAACAATAATTTAGAAAATCCTAATTCCGTGTTCTCACGTATCTTTCGTACCTGCTCCTTTTTATTAAGGTAACTCGAATCGACGCGTGGCGGCGTTCAGCTAGGTCGGCAAGAGCGTTACGTTCTAATAGTAAATATGACTATATATACTTTACTACTGGAGGAACCACCATTGATTTTGAGTTAATCACGTAAACTTGGTGGCTTTTAAGTCGAAAAATGGGGAACAGAGATAGAAAAACTTGAGGCAGAGGCAAAAATAAAAAGTTATACGAAGAAGAGGGAGGGCAGGAAGAGGATAGAAAAGATAATGGTAGAAGAAACGGGAGCAGAGAGAGAAAGAGAGAGAGAGAGAGTAATTCGAGATAAATGCCGCAACCGGACAAACGAAGAGTCCGCGTTATAAATTAATGATAATGTAGCTATGCCCAGGTCGAACGTTAAAGTTTGCTTAAAAAGTTCTGTTCGCCTGTTTAATCAAGGATTCCAATGATATGCCTAAATGAAGTAAATATTTCGCCAGTTAAATTATACCTGCTGCTCCTTCGCCTATCCTGAGACGAGTGTAACGAAGCCATGGTAGAACTGGGCATCGATCGCAAACTACTAGTAGTTGAGCTTGAAGGGCTAGGTGGCGCAGGTGGTGCTTCTTCGTCAATGGAGTTGCGATCGGGTGAAGGTGGAGTACGTGTACCGGAGTGGCCATGATGGTTGTAATGAAGATGGTGGAGATGAAGTCGTGCATGGTCCGGATGCAAAAGACTCGGCCGCCGAGATTGTTGCGGACTTGTCGCAGGACTTATGCTGCATGTAGCACCACAGGGCGAAGGGGAAGCCTTGTTTTTGTTAATAAGTTGCAATACCATATTTTTTAGTACAAATGATACGGAAAACATAAGTGATACGGAAAAATCGTATCGAGTGAACAATTCATACTGTATTGGTAATTACCTGAATAGACTCGATCCCACTGTCATTCACGCTGTCTTGAATGTCCGGAAATATGAAAGCCTGACCATCGGCCTCGCCTCTTGGGGAATCGCTGGGCCATACCTGTAATAATGGAAGTCCACTTCGTGGCTCGCTGGCGACGATCTCTGCCGAAACCACAATCACGTTGCTTGGTTGATTCACACCTCCATTTCCGTTTATATTATTGCTCTGGCTATTGCTGTTATTGTTTATCGAGGACGTACCAAGGCACAGCCTGCTCAACTCTCTCAGTGGTTTCTGCGAAATAGACCATCTGCTGGTTAACCTCAAGAGACACTAGTGCGGATTCGATAGTGTTATCAGTATAATAAGGTAACTTTGGATACCACGATGATTTCAATGGAAAATTCTCTAGTAACCGTCCAAGTTTCTTTCTGAAAATTGCGCCTCTATGAATAGATGAATATTTAAGTTTAATAAAATTTCAATAGGATTTTGTGGTGACGAGAAGTATCTAGCAATGGTTTCGTCATAGTGGGGCATGACTTGAGTCAGTGAATAATGATTTCAAACGAACCAAATTTTTGTTAAGTCAACATATTTCATTTTGTTCGCCATCATTTTTTGACCCAATAGTTTTGTAGAATTACTTTTTTTCCCATGTAGATGATGTCGTAAAACGATATAGTAATTCCTAGAAAATTATGGGACTGTTGATATATTTTGGTATATGTATGGGATATTCCACGCCAAATCAGCCATATGTGAATTCTCTATTTTTGTTTCATTTGTCTGAAAATGCTGTATCTTTGCAAAGGATGAATCTTTGCAAGTTTTTCTTGCCACGATCATCACAAAAGATAAACGCGGTGCATTGGAGCAGTGGAAAAAAATGCACGCAGCGATTGCTCACGAGAAAATAGTAAAAAACAAATTTTACTACTTTAAATTTTGATTTTTTCGATCGACATCTCAGTAACGATGAACGATAGGTGAAAAATGTAAGAGACCTTAATTGTAGAGTGTAAAAAGAGCAACAAAAAAGTATTCATTCAAAATTTTCGTATCTCAACGGAGAACCGAGTTTCCTAACTAAAAACATCCGTGTTCGCAATATCAAATTTTGCGAGTTTCATTGTTGTCGTGTTATTCGTATTCTGATTGGCCTCTAATATCTCTGAATATGCAGTTTTTTATATATAGCTTTTGACTGTTGATGATTACATATACTAATGACGGTCAAATATACTAATGACAATCACGTATACTAATGACATAGTGTACCTGACAGATATGCTGTCAGGAGAAGTTAATTGACAAAATTTCTTATCGGATGATAAATTTTATGCTTGGAAGTGCCATATGTAACCAACGACAGCTTTCCTAACCATGATTTCAGCTTAGAAACAAATACGCAAGTTCGGAAAGAATCGAAAGTGAGAGGAGCTTGCTTCCATTAACTTGAAATACGACTTAAATTTAAGAGTCATCGAGTGATGGCATACGGAGCGCCGAGTGGCAAAAATTCGAACTAAAAATCGAAAATTCCGGATTACGTCGAGAATCGATTCACTAGGCGAATAAAAAAAATATTAAAAAATAAGTTGAATTTGCCTGGTTCCGGCTGTGGTCCCTTTCCGAACATTGAATAAATCTCACCATCACAATAAATATACAAAGATATGATGCGGTTAGCTTGCGCCATGACAGCTCTGACGCCAGTCACAAACTATATTATATTGAAAATTATCTGTACGTTTGCCGTAACAAAAGGGACCACAACCGGAATCGCACTACTTCACTGCACGTTTCGAAATTTTGTATTCGCGATTTCGATGACAACTCGCGGAGAAATCCGGTAAATGGCAAACTTAGTGTCCAACGCGGGCCCGCAGCCATTTTGACACTGTGAGTACCGGGTTCCGCCTGCTAACCACAGATTCGCTAGTCTTAATATCGGTAAAAGCGAACTAGGAATACTGTCGGTAAAATGAAATTCGGGAAAATGACAATTAGTGGATCTCTGAATTTTTTCAGAGTCCCTTGAAACCCTTTGAAAAAAATTTTTTTTTGGTCATTTCACGCGTGTCACATTTGATTCAGAATCGAATTTTTTTATTATGGATACACTGAGCTGTAAAAGTGATGCTTCACATGAGTGATTTCATTGATATTCGTAAATTTGCAGACGATTTTCTGAACAGCTGTAAAAAGCCATTTTTTTACTTTTTTTTCAAATGAATATTGAGAATAAAACAATAGAAATTTCTTCGTGAATCGGGTAAGTATTTTATAGTGCGTTCATTCAAGTTTCCAAAACCGTCCTTGGAATTACTGTGCGATGATTTTTCGCTTGAAAAAAAAGTAAAAAAATGGCTTTTTACAGCTGTTCAGAAAAACGACTGCAAATTTACGAATATCAATGATTCAATACGAAAATGTCTTTTTTTATTCAACCATCAATATCTCCGGAATAAAAAATCGTACGGAGACTTCTAAAAAACGAAATTGAAGTGAAATCAACCAGAAAAATCCACTCAAACAATCAATTTGTATTGTATACAGTCAAAAAGTGAGTTTCTAAGAATTATAGCTCAATTATCAAATTATCAAATAATCGAATTATCAAATAAAAATAATTAAAAATTTATCAAGACCAGCGTTGGCGAGATTAAGTGAAAAATTATTATTGCAAGCGAAACCATTAATTATTATTATTCAAATATAAGCGAGCGTAAATTCATTGTGAAATCTATTATTATTAATTCTGCAAAAATTATTTTTGTGGAGAAAAATACCGGAAATAAAATTATTCATGCGAAATAAAATCAAATAAATTACGATTTCCAAACAAAAATCATTTATTTTTGTAATTTGATTCAAGAAACATTCGAAATTCAATAAATCATTTGTTATTCTCAATTTAATTCCATCACACTTTTGTTTTTCTTTCATGCCCGCTCTTCTTTAACATAAAATTGCTCGAATCCACGCGTGACGATGTGCACTGGCATAAACGTACCGTTAAAATATATATATATATATATATGTACAAACTATGTGTCAGTTTTTGATCGTATAAATAGAGTTTCGACATTACGAAGTGCGTGCGGGATAACAAAAAAAAAATTTCGTCATCTAACGAAGTGCATATTACTATTTATTTTGTTAAAATTTGTGATATACTAAACCGGTATCAAAGCGGCCGCGTAAATGTAGTCTGTGATCTGTGTGTGAAAAAGTATAAAAAAATGCGCAATGCATATGTCAACGAAACTCTTCAAAATTTCATTATTTCGTTCGATTGGAAATAAGTGTTAACTGAAATAATCCTTCAATTAAACCAGAGTGCGAGAAATATTGTCCGATGTAAATATATCGAATAAATGTTTTCTAATTTATTTCTTGTGTCATCATTACTTTTAAACATTCCTATATTTTGCTTGATATTAAGTTTGGCTCTGCCCTCTTCGATCCTTGTTTTCACCCCATCGGTTTGCAGCGGATCGATACATATTATTAATTCGTTGCCTGAAATGTGTCCTCTGATTTTTACTACTTCTTCATGCTGATTGAGGTAACATGATTCGAGAGGTTTCTAACCATGATATTTAATTGAACATTTTGTCAATCCAATTTTCAAAAAAATTCCTGGTCTTGGTATAAGTATAGTTATTCTTTTTCCACTTGGTCTGTCGAGTGACAAATTTGGAAACTTGTTCCAGAAAGCCTTTGGATGCTTTTCTTTCTGATGATATGAAAAGTCGTATGTTCGGAATGCAGTGGGCAAACATGAATTTTGACAATAGAACTTATGAAATGACATGTATGTTGAGTATTCCTATTCTGCAAACTGCAAATGTGGAATTATTGGTGAAAACATTCATTACGATAAGTCTACAGTTGCTCAGTTTTGGATGCGATTGAGTATAATGCCTGCCAACATCATGGAAACCTACAGAATTTCTGAATGTTATGTGCGCTATGTCATTTTAATGTAACATCATGACTTCTAACACCCTTTCACTATAATACTATATATTTGGATCACTGAAATACAGCAAAAATCTGCAAACTATAAAATTTATATACTGTGCCATTCATTTTACTTTTTGACTCTCACCGTAACATAAATATGAAGTGAAAAATTCATTACAAAAGTCTTCAGTTGCTCATTTATGGATGGATTTGAAATTGCTGTCTTCCAAACTAATTGCGCAGATACATTGAATCGCAGCAGATACCTGCGAACTTTGAAATTTCTGTGGATAAGTATATGTGCTAGTATCACCCCCTATCTTTGATTATGGTAATATGTAATGGAACTTTGTTCAGCGAGTTTTAAAGTGTTTCTTTTCAAATAGTATTGAAGTTTGTATTACTGCGGTATGGAGCGAGCTTCAAACTTTGATATTTTTGTGTCGCAGCATGTGTGCCAATCATTTGAATTTTTTACTCCAACCTTAACATGTAATCTCAAAAATTCATCACGAACGTCTTCAGCTTTTTTAAATTCCTAAATTTTCCTTTTTCTATACTAATCTGAGTTTTTAAATTTCTAAATGCATTTTTAAATTCTCCTGAAATTGTTTTTCTCTAAAACCAATGCAGGTACCTTAAAACGCTCAGTTTTTTTGCTTCTTTGAGTTCTGACATAATAAATGTTTCCGGATGCCTTTTTTCGGCAACTATCAAACTGTAGATAATTGGATCTCAGCGGCCACCTTGCAAACTTTGGCAATATATTTCATCGGGGGCACGTTTTGGATGACACGACAGTGTCTAGATTCAGAATGCAAAAGCGACATTTAAAAATGGCCCATTCTGTTGGATTTGTTGTGTCTTGAATTTGATTTATCTTTCCTGTTTTCCTTCCTTTTTTCTAACGTTATAAGCCGAAAATCATCTCGCAGCATATTAGGCAACATGCATTGCTCCATGCTCTTGAGTTCCTAATGGACAAAACATATTAGAAGACAAGGGGAAAAATCACCAAAGTCCAAGAACAAACCTCTATCGAAATATTTTCAGTACAATTTTTACGAAAAATAGGTCTTTTTTCGTGGAAATCAAAGTTGTAAGTCGAAAATTGTAAATAATTGATACAAAGTTAAACTAAAATCCTATGGTCGTCTGAACATAAATAAAGAAATTTGAGAAAAAAGACGTGATATCAAACCATAAACTTCCCCTAGGAAAAAAAAGGTTGGGACAAGTGCATTGATAGTCCCTCGTTTGCTGATAATTCCATCCATAAAAAAACTTTGAATTTTTTTTTTTTTTAATTGTAAAAAAAATTATTTAAAAAAAAAATACAGAAACATTCGAAAAAAATTTCACAAATCTTGAAAAAACATTATGTTTAAAAAAAAACTAATCTGTATCTATTTTTTAAAGTGTCTTTTTTTAAGTATTTTCTAATAAGTTGAAAAAAGTTCCCATCTGAGTTATGTGCAGCACTAAAATTTATGATATTAATCGAAGGACAAGTGATTCATGAGTAATTCCAAATTTCAACTTTATGGAATAGTTCTAAGAAGCTTTGAAATCCAAAAAAATCACATGCAAGCTAGTAATTTCTTACTCCATGGTGGCAGAGACTTATAAGAAAATCGATTCTTTTCAGACTTTCAGGAGCTTCTGATATTATTTACAATATTCAAAGTCGATTGGATCGATACAAATTATGTTTAAATATGAGTTAAAAATACTTGTCCGGCCCATCACTTTCCATTAAAATTGTTTATTCAAATAAAAATCAGGGCTTTTCTTAAACTGATGGAGCACAAATATTCATGCGGAGGGAATTTAGAGAGTTATCTTCAAGTAATTTTCCCTTAATTACACTAATTTAATAAGAATAGAAACCAGTTATCCTGTAATATACATAGGATGTTATTGTGCATCGATAAATAAAAAACATTTTGCACATTAAATATATTCAAGCTTCCAAAATAACTCCCCAGTTTGTATTGCAATGACGGCAATTTTTACTTCTCACTTCTTCTAGCGAACGAATTTCATTCGGCAAATCTAACTTATACTATTATTAAGAACATTTAACTAATAATAAATCGCATTTCAATAAATTTATAACCGGATGCTGCCGTACAATTTCGTTTTTTTATTATTGATTTTTATTTGAATGAATACTGATGGACCGGACAAGTACTTTTAACTCATATTTAAACATAATTTGTATCGATCCAATCGACTTTGAATATTGTGAATAATATCAGAAGCTCCTGAATGTCTGAAAAGAATCGATTTTCTTATAAGACTCTGCCAACATAGAGTAAGAAATGACTAGCTTGCATGTGATTTTTTTGGATTTAAAAGCTCCTTAGAACAATTCCATAATGTTGAAATTTGGAGTTACTCATAAATTACTTGTCCTTCGATTGATATCATAAATTTTAGTGCTGCACGTAACTCAAATGGTAACTTTTTAAAATTTATTAGAAAATACTTGGCCTCGAATTGATATAATAAGTTTTAATGCTACACTTAAATTAGATGGAATTTTTTTTATTGATTTAGCTGTTCGAATCAAATAAGAAGAATGAGGCATCGGTTTCCAAAATGATTTCAAGCGCGATTGTTCGTTTTTTTATTTTTTACTTGTTATTTGATTCTATTGACACTTTAAAAAATAGATACAGATTAATTTTTTTTAAAGATAATGTTTTTTCAAAATTTGTAAAATGTTTTTCACATTGTTCTGTATTTTTTTTATAAAATAATTTTTTTTTACAATTTAAAAAAATAATTTTTTTCAAAGTTTTTTTCATGTATGGAATTATCAGCAAACGAGGGACCATCAATGTACTTGTCCCAACCTTTTTTTTCCTACGGTCAGAGTTTTCGAGAAAAATATAGGTTAGACGTTGTTCTTCTTTCATCATAGAAAGCAGTGTGAAAACGTGAACCCTCCAGCTATTTCTCTTGCACTCATGCCAATATCGCTTTGAAATTGTGTGTGCTCATATGTACACTTGAAAGAAAAAAAATTGAGTAAGCACTAATAGTGCTGCTGCAATCACATGGTGCTCCGGACTTTATCGCAAACATATTTTCCGTACGATTTCCGGTACGCAGTTCGAACTCGTATACGGCAGGATGTCAGTACGGCACCGGGCAGTACGGGGTCGCTTCTTGGTCATTGAAATAAGTAGCCATTGAAATATGATGGGTGATGGAAATTTTGTCCGCTAATCATTACCATGTAATGAGTATTTTGTAATAAGTATATAATGGACATTTTTTACACTACAAATTACAATATGGTGGGTAGTTGATATTTTTCCACTATAAATTACTATGTAATGAGTGGGGGATATTTTCTCCACTACAAAATACAATGTAATGAGCAGTGGATATTTTTTTCACTACAAAATACAATGTAATGGATAGTGGATATTTCTTTCACTACTCATTACAGTGTAATGGGTAGTCGAAATAATTTTCATTATCCATTAAAAAGGTAATGATGACTGCATTACTTTTTCTGTACAAATATTGTAACCCTGTCAGGAACTAGAGAAAGTTCTAATGAATCAAAAAAGTTACCATTTAGGTTACATGCAGCACGAAAGTTTATAATATGAATCGAAGGACAAGTGTTTTATTGGTAATTCCGAGTTTTAACATTATGAAATTGTTCCATGAAGCGTTTAAATCGAAAAAAAAATCACATCAAAGGTATGGTAATTTGTTACTGGTGGCAGAGACTCGAAGAAAAATCGATTTTTCTCAGACTTTCAGGATCCCCTGGTATTATTCACAATATGCGACGTCGATTTTGGATCAATTCAAATTATGTTTAAGTATGTGTTAAAAGTACTTGTCCAGCCGATCACTTTTCATTGAAATTTTTCATTCAAATAAAAATCAATCTTAAAAACATGAAATTGTACAGCAGAATCCGGTTGAAAATTTATTGAAATGCCGGTGATTATCAGTTTAATGTTTTTAATAAAAGTATAGGTTAGTTCTTATACCCAATAGAATTTGTTCGCTGGAAGAAATCAGATGTAAAAATTGCCGTCATTGCAATATAAAGTGCGGGGATATTTCAGAAGCCTGAACATGTTTATTATGGAAAATGTTTTTCATTTATCAATGTACAATAATATGCCTTGTAAATTAGAGAAGAATTCGTTTGCATTTATTGATTAAATCAGAGAAATTAAGTAGAAATTACTTGAAAATAACTTTCTCAACTCCCTCTGTATGCATACTTATGATTCATCACTTCTAGAAGAGCCCCAGTTTTTATTATTATACAAAACGTTTTCAGGCATGTTTTTTCGGTTTTTTTCTTACATTTTATTTGTTTTTTTTGACACTTTAAAAAATAATTACACATTTGTATATTTTTAAATATAATGTTTTTTCATGATTTGTGAATTTTTTTTCAAATTATTGGGTTGAAATCATTTACAGTTGGTTTCATAATTTTTTTGTAAAATTTCATAATATATATATATATTAGGGTGGCGCAAAAAAATCGACTATTTTTTTTCAGCATCTTCTATGAAAATATGTTTATTTATCATGTTTCAAGAGCCCCCTCCAAAAATCAAGTCAACAAAAAAATTTTTAAAGGTCGCTCAAGATTTTTTAAAATTCCAAAAATAGTCGAAATTTGAATTTTTTTATTTAAAAAATTTTTTTGCTCGATACACCGAAATATTATCCAGAAAAAACCAATGAGTTTCTGAAATTTTTAACTCAAAATATTCATTTTAAAAGGTCGCTCATAATTAATTTCATCTTTTATATGCTTTGCTTTCGATACTTCGAGAGACCTTTAAATATTTATATTGATTATTCATTTTAATTTTCACTTTCAATAAGTAAGATTAGTTAGAAATACACAATGAGATGGAGGAAAAATCTGATGTAACAAGTTATGATTTTACAATAGGTCGATATTTTTATTTAAACAATTCAAACAATTACGATAACTAGTTAGCAGAGAAAATGTAGTTATGAATAGAGCATGCCTGTTTAATCAAAACATTTATTGACTCTCATAATGAGTGAATTTGGTACAATACTGACTGATGTTTTGAACAATTTGTTTTTATAATTATCAAGTAGATTTTACCAATAAAAGTACTTCGAATTGTTCTTTGCGAATAAGTACTTTATAATTGAATGAAAGCAAAAATAGCGTAGGCTCAAATACGGTTTGCTACGCCGGTAAAAAAATTTCCGTATTTTTGGTCTATTACCTACATTGTTATATACGATTTTTCCTCCGTTTCGTAGTGCATTTTCATCGATTATCTTACTAATTGGAACTCAAAATTCAGATTGATAAAATTAATATGAATATTTAAAGGTCGCTCGAAACAATAAAATTTAGGTATATAAACATTAATATGAATTTTGAGCGACTTTTTAAAATGAATATTTTGAGTTGAAAATTTCAGAAACTCATTGGTTTTTTCAGTACAAAATTTCGCTGTATTCAGCAAAAAAAAATTTTTAATAAAAATAGTCGAATTTCTACTATTTTTGGAATTTTTTTAAATCTTGAGCGACCTTTAAGAAAAATTTTGTTGAGCTGATTTTTGGAGGGGGCTCTTGAAACATGATAAATTTACATATTTTCATAGGAGACCCTGAAAAAAAAATAGTCGATTTTTTTGCGCCACTCTATTATATATGTCGGAGAGAAGAGGATCATAATAATCAACACAGTATTCATTTGTTTTGAAGATCAATTAATAAAAATAGACGAAGAACGGAAAGGCATTCAACGAAAAGAACGCCAGGAGACTTGACGTATCTGCGAAGTTCAATTTATATATCGCGACGTGTGTTTGTGATTTTATCAAATAATAAAATTTAACAATGCGTCCCACATACAAAAGTCAATATCATCGTGTGAATTTACGTTCTTCATATATAGATATACTTTACTATCGGAAGCACCACCATCAGTTTTTTGTTGGTCACGTGAGCTCGACGACTCTTAACCAGTTTATTTCAGTATCGTGTTGAACAGTAACTTCCAATTTTTTTTTTCCTCATAAAAATGCGACGACTATATAAAAAAAGTCATAGGAAGATTAATAAATCGTAAAAAAAATGTAACAGATGAATGAGAGAATTTTATCTTCCAACCGTCTAATAGATTTAATTGAGAAGGAAAGAAATACACGAAAAAGTTGGTGGAGTAAATAGAAATGTATTTCTCTCTTTTGAATGCTATTTATCGATACGCTCAGTAAAATCTGTTGATACATATTGCCAGTAAAACAAGCAATAGCGTCTCAATGTAATTGAAGAAAAAATAACATGGGAGTCATCATCAGATATTGATGATAGGAGTGAAAATTTCAGCATCAGATATGAGTATTACGATTTTTTAAACACGAATTGGATGAGAAACGTGATGATGAATGAATAAGTATTTTTATGATTCCCATTGAATAAATATTGTTATGTTACTGTTATATTAGGGAATAATGCCAATGCTCAACATACAGTCCTGGTGTCCTATACGATAAAAGACATCGAGAGACGCGGTATCGGCTCGATGCAAAGTATATTTATATGAGCCTATATAACAATCGCTTGTAAAGGTTACGATGCAACAAGTGACCTCGAATAATGTGCTTCCTGCATGCCCAGATAAACCATTATTATTCTATAATTAAAATTTCCATCGAGGACAGGGTCGTGCAATAAAGAATGGAAAAGAAACACGATCACACTAATATCTACGCTACGTCACATGGAAGATATGCTTTAATAACGCATTCATCACTGCATTGCATTTTATCCAAACAACAACAAGAACAACAGCCCTAGCAATAATAACAACAATGATAATTATACTGTCAATGTTAAGCGTAATAATAATAAAACTAAAACTGACAATAGAAACTATGAGAATTGAGTAGAGAAATAAAGCCAAATAAAGTGGCTTACATAAATGAATGAATGAAAATTTCACCATCTTACTGATCATGATCTCATCGGGGGAATTTTTTTCAAAATCACAGCACCACATAAGAATCGTGTCATTTTTAGAAATGTTGTAGAAGACTTCACTTTACGTTCAATTGAATTTTTCATTGAATTATTTGTATCAAATATATTTAAAAAATTAATGTTTCCCATGTAAAATGTCAGCCCGAGTCAGGAAAAGTCCGAGTGCATGTTGCGAAAAAACAAAAAAAAAGTGCGACGTCTCAACGTGTCCAGCTCAAAATGCGAGACCGTGACCTCAAGTGGCTTGAGATATTAATGGAAATTCACGGAGCAGGGAGAATTTAGAAAGCGAAAGAGAATATTGCATGCGGAGTGCATTATCAAGGACAAAATCCTTGAGACAAAAAAATCTCGATTACTTTTAATATTAAGCGTAAATCGGTAATTAACAATAATGTTCGTACAGGCCTATAGACATGTACTAGAATCACGTACAGAGTGAAAAAACGTTGAGCTTTATTGTATGTGAATCAATATCTATCAAACCATGTGATATGAGATTACTTTCTTATTGAAAATTCGACTCACCTGCATCTTTCCGTCGATGGGAAATTCATTGTAGACATCGACACGATATGAAGCAAGAAAAAAAAACTTGGTTGAGCCGAAAAGGGTGGAAGGGCCGGAAGGGGCAGGGGAAGATTTTTAGTAATTTTATCAATCACAATTCAATAATTCGAATAGAATGTCTGTTGGTTGTATAAATATATATATTTTTTTAAAGCACAATTGTAGGTTTTCCTACGCTACCATACGCGCTAGTTAAACATTTTTAGGCCCCCTATGGGACGACCATTTTCATAAATTGGAACAAAAATGAGAAACGATCGCACGATTATATCGTCATGATGCGACCGTGATGTCTCGAAGTCAACTGTGGATCGGGAAGAGACGCGTTGGAAACGTATCTAGGAGACCTCTCTCAACCTACAAACTTTACCCCTTCGAACACTTTGCCCCTCTCTTGACGGCCTGTGATATTCAACCCTCGATAGAAGGACAGGGCGTTTCTTTCGACAATCGTCCACGATTTCCTTAGCATTATGTACCGAAAGAAATTTGTTTGCACTTGTTGGCAAGAATTTATTTCCATCATTAGCAATGATTCTCAATATTTAATTTTATTAATAAGGCGACAAGCTACAAATTTCAATAAAATATCAGGAGTTTCAAGTTTTTCAAGAGGATTCAATTTCAACTATCTATTGTAATTTATCTGAAGTTATTTTTGTGTTGAAATGAGTTTCAGGCAGATTTTCAAAAGTTTTATACCAAATAGACTGTGCGAAATGAATTTTGAGTTACTTGAATAAATCGGAAAGCATATAGTGCGATTTCAATTCTTTATAACTTTCTTCAATCACCTACGAATTTAGAATGGACGCTTACATGAAAAGAATCATTCTCATTAAAACTGTCCGTCGGACTAGACTTCCAAAACAAACTATTATTTACTGGAAGGCGGGTGTCATACTGCTTTTTGTCTGAAAAGTACAAATTGTATTTGGCATTGAATCACCCATAGATTCGTAGTGCAGGAAGTGAAAGTGGGGTGAAGCAGGAAATAAAGAGGGATGGACATTGGGGTGGGCCGGCGGAGGAAGAGAGAGGAAAATAGAGGGCGCGACGCCGGCGCACCAAGAATCCCGTAGGTCAAGGTCACAAACAGGGATTTACACATGTGAGCTGTACTGATACAAACACATTTACGAACTCGACCCGTTGACACTGCGTAGGCTGTAAAGATACTGCAAAAAAGTCAGATTGGCTTCGTCTATAGTTTATAAACGCTCCAAAGAAAAAGTAATGAACATTGATATGAAAGAAAGCATACGCGCGCACGCCTAATGCACACAGACACGCGTACACACAAATCGATAACTTTTAATAATATCAAGTGTTATTGTCTTGTATTAATATCTTGTAATAATATCAAGTATTGACTATGTTTAAGTTTATTGATCAAGTAGTATCTCGATTCATGGATTTATAAAATTGGGTATGAAAATTTTAGGAATGTTCCAAATTCTTTAAGAAGTAGTAAATGTATTGAAAAATATAGGCTGCCTTCTCTATAATAATTAGTTAAGGAGTTTCGGTACAGGTGATACAATGTTGCCATTCTAAACCATGCTAAAAACATAAAAAATTTCAAAAAGTTCAGAATTTTATAAAATTTGGTCAACATATTCTTTAGTGTCAAATTTGGCAATAAAAATTTTTTAAGATTTTTCTTCTACACAGTTATCGAGTACTAAAATTCACATGTATAAGCATAGCGTTTCCATATATATAGGTATACATTCCGGGCATAAGAAATCTGCTGTAATGCGTAATTACTCGATAACTAAGTAGAAGAAAATTTTGAAAAAATTTGTGTTTTCGCACTTTCTGTTGAAAAACATTATCACCAAATTTGATCCATTTCTTAATATTTAGACTTCTGTACCAAAACTCCTTAAGGAGGGTGGATCGCGATTATACAATGTTGCCATGCTAAAAATATTGAGAATTTCAAAATGATTAGAATTTAATAAAATTTGGTAAATGCATTCTTTAAAAACATATAAGACAATATAAATTTTTTTATATTTTTCTACCACATAGCTCTCGAGTAATTGAACACTGAAGTTCACGTGTATAAGCATAGAGTTTACATATATACAGTTATACATCTCGTGCATAACAACTTCGATTTAACGCTCAATAATTCGATAACCATGTTGTAAAAAAATTTGAAATAAGTTGTATTTGTATACTTGATGATTTTGATTTCGTGATCCACCCTCCTTGATGAATCAGCAGAGAAGGGTTTAGGAAAATTCCACACTTCATTGGGTAAAAAAGCTATAGAGATGAATTTTCAACGTTTATTGAAATAGATAACGAAAAACAATTTCATATTGCTTGTTGCACATGGATTCCATTATTCTAGCTTGTACACGATTTTCTTTTCTGAAAAGAAGGCTGGATTTGAAAAATGGTCATCGAGTCGAATTATTTCAAATGTATCTAAAATATAATCCTGAGTGCCTTCATCCATGCAACAGTGCAAATATAAAAAAATTCGGACAACATCGAAGGGGTAGAGACTTTTAGATCCAGGTCAAATCGATGTGGAATGCCTCACATATACTGCAGAGGATTTGCTACATTCCAGAGAGAGGGCCTGTTGCTCATTCTCATCCTTGCTCTCTCACCGTCACCATCCTGATTCACCTCAAACCAATATGTACTTGTTCGGTAACATGTATTTTTCGAACACCATATTTCTCCGACGCAGCGGTAGCAAAACAAAATAGATTTTTTCCCGTACTCGTCATCACCTGTTTCAGTTGAGTGAAGAACGACTACGCCCGATGGGATTTTTTTTTTCTTCATGATTAACTACAAATTTCTATTGAGAACAGAAAATATACACTACCGGTCAAAAGTTCCCGGACAAAAATTTGGAAAAGTTCCCGCACTCTTTTTTGTGTCACGACGCTGGTAGTGGATATATCTGGATGCAACAAGGCGCTTTTTAAAGAGGATATATTAGCCTTCAATTTAATGTTTTTTAAAGTCTCTACGACTTTTACGTGTAGTACGTCATTTTGAAAACGCTCGTTTTTCAGCAATATTTTTTTTTGTTTTCAACTGGACCGCAGTTTGAGATTAAATTTTGGTCCTCAATTTTGCAAGTGAGTCCTCCAAGATACAAGTCTCAGCTTTAATTTTGTTTTTGAAAAAGTTTAATGCGATTTTTTTTCGCACAGTTATCTCGTTTTTAGCAAAAAAAAAAGACAAATTTCAGAAATTGCCGTGTACCGCGAGAACTATTAGATTTCAACGGATATTTCAAGAGTAAAAAAAAGCTACGTCTGGGATTGTTTCAATCGCTGAAATTTTTTTAGATTTTTATTCAAATTTTTTTTTTTTTTTTTATTAATTTTTCAGTGAAACCTCCAGTGTATTGATTGTCATGAATCGAAAATGATGGGGTTTTTGATACAACTTTAAGAGAGAAAGCAGTTTCACTTTACCATTTCGAGTTTATCAAAGTTTTGTCGGATTTTATTGCAAATTTTTTTGACTCGTGAACCCATTATCGCCCAAACGTCCCGATTTTTTACCAAACTTTCAACGCGATTATTTTTTATGTTATCTGCGTTGAAAAAATTTTTTTTTTCAAATATATCAAAGTAGAATTTTATGCTCTTTCAGAATATTGGCTCAACATTCCGATTGGATATAAAGAAAAAAAAATATGGCCGATTCAAACGTGCAAAACGTGAACATTAAAAAAAAAAATTTTTTTGTATTTTTTTTTGCAGTGTTATCGGGAAGAATTCAACTGTAATCATGATCAGAGGTGATAGCGATAGTTAAAGTTTAACAGGGAATTTTCATGTAATTATTGAACCACTCCTTTTTACAATGTGGCGGCAACAACGTAAATATTCTACGAAAATATAAGCTAATTTTTTTCTCGGAAACTATTGAGCTTAGCTCAAATGATGTAAGTTCAAAAATATCTTAGAATCGGTCAAAGAACATCCTCAAATTTTTTAAAAATTTTTTGAGATAATTTTTGGTTTTCTAAAATACCAAAAAAATTAAAATTGCCATTTCTTTTCTTAAAAAAATTGAGGGTATTCTTTGATCAATTATAAGATATTGTTGTTCCCAGATAATTTGTGCCAAACTCAATAGTTTCCGAGAAAAAAATTAGCTTATTTTTGTAGCATATTTACGTTCTTGTCGTCATATTGTAAAAAAGAGTGATTCAATAATTACATAACAATTTTCTGTTAGACTGTAACTATCGCGATCACCCCTGATCATGATTATAGTATGAATTCTTTGCGGTAACATTGCAAAAATACAAAAAAAAAATTTTTTTTTATCGTTCACGTTTTTCACGTTTGAATCAACCATATTTTTTTTCTTCATGTCTATTCGGAATTTTGAGTTAATATTCTGAAAGAAAAAAAAATTCTACGTCGATATTGTAACATAACGCTGTAGCCGCCCAGGCCTGAACGCCGCCACGCGTTCGTTCGAGCTACCTTAAAGAAAAGGAGCAGGTATGAAAAAAACGTGAGAACTCGGAATTTTTATTTTGAAGAATTTAACAATTCCGATTTATTCAATTTTTATCGATTTTACAGGATCATTGGTTTTTTGATTTATTATTTTGATCGCGTTCGCCAATTGTGGGAAATTTTTATTGCGCTCGCCGTTTTCGAATTGAACAATTTTTAATTAAGCGATTTTCGCTCGTTTCCAAAATAAAAATAAAAAGGTTTCGATAATTCAAAAGTGTTTTGATTTTATACTAAAATAAATTATTATTAATTTGAAGTTATATAATCTCAAATTTGCACCGCGACATCTTGAACTATCGATGATGTTACAGAATATACAAAATTTACAAAAATAAAAAATTAAGTCTGACTCGGACTCAGTTGTAACAAGTTTGAATTTAAAAAAATCATTTACAGAAAGAATTTACAAAAATACAAATTATTTACAAGAAAAATCATCCCTGATTCTAGCAAGCAAAAGAAGAATAAAAAAAAATAGGTTGAGTTAAGGAACAAACCCCAGCTTATGGAATCAAAATGTCACTAAATCTTTCCGATAACCTGAGCATCTGCAAGGTTAGGTAATTTACCGTCCACGGGCTATGGGATTGAAACATATCCCGTGCAACGGAAATTTGGAAATTTTTAGGTTAGGTGTGGACCCTGGACTCTGGGATTGAAACGTCACCGAATCGCTCCCACATTTCAGGCATCCAGGAAAATTAGGATCGGTTAGGTTGCTTGTCAAAATTAGGAAGAATGTTTGATGTCAGCATTGAATTGCTCCGAGTCAGAATTTTGAGGAAGAACTGCCTGCCGAATGAGTCGCACAGCGCTTGTTATACACATTTTCCCATCATAAAATCATCAAACACCGAAAATCTCAAGTTTAGATTGGTTCTGCGCATCTTTTTGTAACGTCGTTATGGATTGGCCTAGCTGCCATGATTCATGCTCTAGCATTGGTTGAGAGAATTATCATACGATGCGCAGACTACCGCTTTTTATGTTTTTCAGAATTATTTTACAACGAAAAACAAAAATTTGACTGAATTAAGAGTCATCGAGCGATGGCATACGGAGCACCGAGTGGCGAAAATTCCGGATTACGTCGCGAATTGATTCACTAGGCGAATAAAAAAAATATTAAAAAATAAGTTAAATTTGCCTGGTTCCGGCTGTGGTCCCTTTCCGAACATTGAATAAATCTCACCAACACAATAAATATACAAAGATATGATGCGGTTAGCTTGCGCCATGACAGCTCTGACGCCAGTCACAAACTATATTATATTGAAAATTATCTGTACGTTTGCCGTAACAAAAGGGACCACAGCCGGAATCGCACTACTTCACTGCACGTTTCGAAATTTTTTATTCGCGATTTCG
This sequence comes from Venturia canescens, assembly GCF_019457755.1. NCBI lineage: Eukaryota > Metazoa > Arthropoda > Insecta > Hymenoptera > Ichneumonidae > Venturia > Venturia canescens. The sequence continues at coordinate 13,996,773 of NC_057431.1, read as the reverse complement.
ATGACAACTCGCGGAGAAATCCGGTAAACGGCAACTTAGTGTTCAACGCTGGCCCGCAGCCATTTTGACAATGTGAGTTGTAGGTACCGGGTTCCGCCTGCTAACCACAGGTTCGCTAATCTCGATATCGGTAAAAGCGAACTAGCAATACTGTCAGTAAAATGAAATTCGGGAAAATGACAATCCGTGGATCTCTGAATTTTTTCAGAGTCCCACGACGCCCTTTGAAAAAATAGTATATTACTGCCCTAGGTGTGTAATATACTATTTTGGTCATTTCACGTGTCTCTCATTCGATTCAGAATCGAATGAAACATGTTTCTAACCCACCATGGGAGGACATTTTTTCGAGTTTTGCAAATTTCGAAAAATTTCAAAGACCGAAAAAAAATTTTTTAAAGGGAGTCGTGGAAGAAGGTCAGAGTTTCGAGGACTTTGCCATTTTTCGAAAATTGCAAAACCGAAAAAAGTCCTCCCACGATGGGTTTGAAACACGTTTCATTCGATTCTGAATGGAATGAGACATACGTGTGGAGACCGAAAAAAAAATTTTTTTTTAAGGAGTCGTGGGACTTAGAAAAAAACTATGAGCGGATTACGGCGACGGGTTGAGATCGTGCTTGTTGCACTGGATACGATACGAAAGCAACAGCTGCTCGGTCGCTGTCCTTATCGCACGCATTTGGTTCGGAGTCAGCTGTCAAGATCTACTCAGTGAAACCCTATGTGACACTCATGTAGTTCAAAACACAAATGCACGATGATTTATAAGAAGTTGTTCGATCTGTTCTCTCGAAACTGGCTTCAAATGAGCAATTCATTACTAAAGGTTATAAAAAAAAACCATTTCAAACGCAATGAATAAAAAAAAGAATCTGTTAAACCATGGTAATGCGTGAAAAACGTTTGGTTCAAAGGAACAAAACGTGGTCAAATAAATGCAAAAGTGACGAGTACATCGGATGACGAGTGAAAAAAATTCAAAACATAATGGTATGTAAAAAAAATTACGAAACCAACTGTAAATAATTTCAACAAAACAATCAAGAAAAGCTTTCACAAATCATGAAAAAATATTATATTAAAAAAAAATACAAATCTGTAATTATATTGTAAAGGAAAAAAAAATTCAAATAGGACGTGAGAAATTCATTCTTACGGGAAGCACCCGGAACTTGAGAAAGTTCCAGTGAATCAAAAAAGTTACCATCTGAGTTATGTGCAGCACTACAATTTATGGCATCAATCGGAGGATAAGTATTTTATTAGTATATAATACATAATTTTTCACAATATGAAATTGTTCTGAGAAACGTTCAAATCCAAAAAAAAATCGCATCGAAGGTAAAAGTAATTTGTTACTCTATGGTGGCAGAGACTTACTTAGAAGAAAATCGATACTTCTCAGACTTTCAGGATCCCCTGGTATTCACAATATTCGACGTCGATTTCGTATCGGTACAAATTATGTTTAAATATGTGCTAAAAGTACTTGTCCGGCCCATCACTTTTCATTCAAATTGCTCATTCAAATAAAAATGAGGGCTCTTCTAGATCTGATGGATCACATCTATGCGTACAGAGGGAAACAGAGGGAATTTAAAAAATTACCTCCAAGAGATTTTAACTTAATTGCATTCATTATAAAAAAATGCAAACAAATTTTTCTGTAATATCCAAGAGATATTATAGTGTATTTATGAAAAAGTATCCTTCGCACGATAAGCATTGTCCAGCCTCCAAATTAACTCCCCAGTTTATATTGAAATGACGGCAATTTTTACTACACATTTTCTTCTTCAAACGAATTTTATTCGTTATAGCAACTAATCTATTCTATTACTGAAGATATTCAGCTGATAATAAATCGCAATTCAATAAATTTTCGAGCAGATTCGTCTGTACAATTTCGTTTTTTTATGGTCACGTACACAATTGCACTTTGTTGAAATCAACATTAAAAAATGAGTGCGACACGGGTATTTCTTGAAATTCGATGAAAAGTGATTCCCTAGTGTATGTATGTATGTAAAGCCTGTTGCATGTATCAACAGGTTGCAAATGTATCTGTTGCAATGGTTTTGTTTACTCGATGCCATGAATTGTTGCGAAGAGATAGTTGCCGCCGAGCATATGTGGAATGATGTCCAAATTCAAGTGGGCGTGTAACGCCAGCGTTAATGCTAGTTCCATAAAAATAACGCAGAAATTAACGTCTAGTTTGATTTTTATTTGAATGAGCAATTTGAATGAAAAGTGATGGGCCGGACAAGTACTTTTAGCACATATTTAAACATAATTTGTACCGATACGAAATCGACGTCGAATATTGTGAATACCAGGGGATCCTGAAAGTCTGAGAAGAATCGATTATCTTCTAAGTAAGTCTCTGCCACCATAGAATAACAAATGACTTTTACCTTCGATGCGATTTTTTTTTGGATTTGAACGTTTCTCAGAACAATTTCATATTGTGAAAAATTATGTATTATATACTAATAAAATACTTATCCTCCGATTGATGCCATAAATTGTAGTGCTGCACATAACTCAGATGGTAACTTTTTTGATTCACTTGAACTTTCTCAAGTTCCGGGTGCTTCCCGTAAGAATGAATTTCTCACGTCCTATTTAATTTTTTTTTTTCCTTTACAACATACTTACAGATTTGTATTTTTTTTAATATAATATTTTTTCATGATTTGTGAAAGTTTTTCTTAATTGTTTTGTTGAAATTATTTACAGTTGGTTTCGTAATTTTTTTTACATACCATTATGTTTTGAATTTTTTTCACTCGTCATCCGATGTACTCGTCACTTTTGCATTTATTTGACCACGTTTTGTTCCTTTGAACCAAACGTTTTTCACGCATTACCATGGTTTAACAGATTCATTTTTTTATTCATTGCGTTTGAAATGGTTTTTTTTTATAACCTTTAGTAATGAATTGCTCATTTGAAGCAAGGTTCGAGAGAACAGATCGAACAACTTCTTATAAATCATCGTGCATTCGTGTTTTGAACTACATGAGTGTCACATAAGGTTTCACTGAGACTACTGTCCAGGTGACATCAACCATAAATGTACTTGTCTCCAATTTTTTAACAGCATTCGTGCTGTTACTTATGGTTTGATTTGACTACTTTTTGTGCACTGTGAACTTGAAAAAATTTTACAGGATATTGGAAAATCAAATTCTTCATGTTAGGGCACAATATAGATGACATTCTGATATTGTTAATTCATTTTTTGTTCGTACCAAAAAATGCACACTACATGTATGAGTAACATATATGTAGGGTTTATTCACTGAGACTACCGTTCAGATGTTATCATCATATTATCACCCATCAGAGTGTACTTGCGAAAAGACATTTATTGAAAAATTTTTTAATTAAAATTATTCCCTGTCTCATTGAAAGAGATATCAAAAAAAAGGAAACACAAATTTTCTAATCAAATTACGGCTAATTTATTTAAAAACTCAAAAAATTCAAACGAATAATAAATTTCAATGTCGTTAAATAACGACAGGATTTCAATGACTAAGGCACTCGAATCTTTTTTCAAGATAATGCGATATTGATCGATTGGAATAATTAAATCCAACATAGGGGGTCACCCCGCGGGGCGGCCGAATTTTGTAGGGTTTTTGGTAATTATGCAGTTTGGTTACTTTTCCGAAAATCAATGGAATTTTTTTTTCTTCTTCTCGAAGTTATCGATTGGACTATAGTAAGTGATATTTCGTCGGGGGAGGCTGACATTTTCCATAAAAACCATGAGTTATGGAGTTTTGAAGTTGTTGGAAAAATGCGGGGATTTGGCGTATATCAGGCTATTTAGGAGTTCACATTAGGACAGGTGGACACACACACACACACACACACACACACACACACACACACACACACACACACACACACACACACACACACACACACACACACACACACCAAAGTTGCTCTAAACCCGCCCAGCGAAACCACACCCACACATCGAAAGTTTTCTAAACCCACCCAACGATTCCACACACACATCGAAAGTGTTCTGAACCAATACGACGATTTCGCACACACATCAAAAGTTGTTCCGGATACACATATGCGATGTTTATGCGAAATCGGTAGGTGTATTCAGAGCATTTTTGATGCTTGTGTGGTATTGCTGGGCGGGTTTAGAATACCTTTGATGTGTGTGTGTGTGTGTGTGTGTGTGTGTGTGTGTGTGTGTGTGTGTGTGTGTGTGTGTGTGTGTGTGTGTGTGTGTGTGTGTGTGTGTGTGTGTGTGTGTGTGTGTGTGTGTGTGTGTGTGTGTGTGTGTGTGTGCCCGCGCGCTCTGTCGTGTTGTGAACTCAAAAATATTCAAATATACCATATTTCATCATATTTTTCCAATAACTTCAAAACCTCAAACACATGGTTTTTATGGAAAATGTTAGCCTCCCCCGACGAAATATCATCAATGGTAACTAATCGAAGCCGTCCATGCTAAAAAAAAATTTCTTTCGTTGATTTTCGGAAAAGTAATCAAACTACATAATTACCTTTCAACTCGATGGTAGAATTTTTTAACTCTGATATCTCTGGTAGATTCAGTGTAAAGCTACTCCACAGGAACGTATATGTTTCTTCATAGTCTCCACGATTCCAGGGGATCGGTTTATCTGAAATCAAAAAACCAAGGAGCGTTTGGATTAGTAAAGCAGTGGTTATCACCTGAATTAAAATTATACAGAAATATTAAACATTGAAGGATTTTTCCGTTTAGAAAAACCTTATTTCAATTTTTCAAAATGTTGCATAGCTCAATAATCCTTCAATTTCGATATTTCTGTATGATTTTAGTTCAGGCAATAGCCCACTGCTTCACAAATCAAAACGCTCCTCGGTTTTTTGATCGCAGATAAACGGGACCCCCGGGAATCGTGGACACCATGGAGAAGCATATGGGATCCTGTGGATTAATTTTACACGGAATTAACTCGAGACATCAGAGTTAGAAAATTCTATCATAAAGTTGAAATACCAATGAATAAACTCTTTAAATTTTAAGTCTGTGTTTTTTTCTCGTCGCAAAAAATCGAGGAAACCTCAAAAAATGCGGCTGCCATGGGGGGTGACCTCCTCAAGCCGAATGAGTTTTTTTGAAAATAAAAATCGTTTTATTATGCATGCAAGTTGTTTTGGGTATTTTAATACCCACTAGGGTGGTAGTTATTTGGGATCAAATTTATTTTACCCTTTTCGCCCCCTAAATTGGTTCGAAATACATAAAAAGTAATGCTGTAATTTTGTCAGATTTGTAGAACAATGCTCAACCCTCGACCATGGGGGTTGAAGTTTTCTGTTCATAATACATGGAATTTTTCTGCGTTTGTGGTCACGATTATACTGTGGGCCTCAATACATTTGGAAAATCTTGAAATTTCCATAAATTGTTTTACAAGCATGTTGCTACACGAAAAAAATTTTCAAAACTCCTACCCTTAAAATGTTGTATAGCATCACTATAAGAACCCATTAATGCGCAAAACGACAATTTTGGACACACAATTTCAAGTACGCAGTTTTAACTAAAGAACAAAATCTGATATAGGGGGTTTTTGAGAGTGCTCTTTCAGAATCTTGCATTTATTTTGTAAAATTAAATCAAAATCTTCATTATTTATTCGTTTTTAATTGAAAAGTCAAGATTTTCTAACATTTTTTTTTTTCAAAGCGATTTCCCTTACTGTTGCTGCTCTCAAATAACCATATTATCGCCAGCAATGATGTTCTTAAGGTCTGACGAGTCCAGAACACTGGTTATAAACACTTTTTTCTTACTCAGTTTTTGAATAATGGCGGCTTTTGCAAAACAGCATGATGAAAATCTGTATGATTTTTTTTCTCGAAAGTCTTGACATAACAAAGAAATGTTCCAGAACAAAAAGTATTGAGAATCTTCTAAAGCCGCGTACACACTTGAGCGCGAATGCGAATGAGGCAGTCCGATCCACGATGTTTGGCTCGGTCTGAGGCCCTGCGCCGCACGACTCAAGGCTGTTTGCCGCGCCTCGGATCGGCGTCTACACTTGCGCGCTCTTGCGGCCTCGGCCTGCCTCATTCGCATTCGCGCTCAAGTGTGTACGCGGCTTAAAGAATACGTGTGATTTTTTTCAAAAATTTTCTAGCTATTTTTGTATTTTTCAATTTCGATAAATTTTTAAAATATTTAAAATCTTTGAAAAGATTCACATTCTTTGGATGATTCTAAACAATTTTTGTTATATAATTTTTTTTTTTCAAGTTGAAACTTTTTAAGAAGAAAATTATGAACCTATTTATTATTCGATGGAAAATAATTTTTTTTTCAAAAAGTTTCAACTTTACAAAAAAATTATATAACAAAAATTGTTTAGAATCATCCGAAGAATGCGTGTGAATCTTTTCAGAACTTCAAAAATTTTACAAAATTAATCGAAATTGAAAAATTAAAAAATAAATAATTAATATCTCTTCAACGCGTCAAGCTACAGAGTTCGATGAGGTCCCAATCGAAAGAAAAAAAATAATAAAAATTATGTCAACGTATAATATTTTCCGAAATGATATAGTTAATTAATTATTGAAGAATTAAATTTTGAAAATTTTCGAAAACAATTGGAAACGCTATCGCTCCGGTAAAGAGTCTCTGGCAGCAACTCGTCATATCTTATAAATTAATGTACTTGTCTCAGAGTCGCTGCCGCGACTCTAGATATCCTGCAATACCAGCATCGGTTTTTCTCACTTCAGTTGAGATGTTTACCGCTACGCGCGCTAGTATCGATTCTTGACTAGTTTGGGCTTTTTCCACGGGTGGGGTTCATATGTTCTGGTCTGTCTGTAAAACAATTACTCTCCATTTTGAATTCGAAAATATGAACTTTTGACATTCAGATGGTCTATTAAAATTGCATTCGAAATGAAAACTATTGAAATATATATTTTCGGGTAAATACGAATGCAAAGAAGGAATTTTTGATTAAACACGCAATCTGCTGAATAATCCATCGGGAATAAGAATTTCGAATTACTTATTTTTCTCCAAACTGATATTACAACTTTAAAAATTTCGAAATATCGACCGTTCTACAATTCAATTATTCGACATATTGAACCCCAACCGGTTTTTTTATTTTTATGCCTGTGCCCGTTTTGCCCCGAAATTTTTTTTTTACGAAATTTGGGAAACAAGGACTGGGAATCAATTTTGGGTTTCAAAAAAAAGAGGAACATCAATTAAGGACTCAAAATAAGTTGAAAGACCATATGCTCATCAATGAAACTTGCTTAAATGTTTAAGTGTCCATTTTGTCCCATACTACCCTAATTACAGATTTGTATTTTTTTTTAATATAATGTTTTTTCATGATGTGTGAAAGGTTTTCTTAACTGTTTTGTTGAAATTATTTACAGTTGGTTTCGTAATTTTTTTTACATACCATTATGTTTTGATGTTTTTTCATTCGTTGTCCGATGTACTCCTCACTTTTGCATCTATTTGACAACGTTTTGTTCCTTCGAAACAAACGTTTTTCATACATTACCAAGATTCGGCAGATTCATTTTTTTTATTCATTACGTTTTAAACGGTTTTCTTACATCCTTTAGTAATGAATTGCTCATTTGAAGCAAGTTTCGAGAGAATCGATCAGGTCACATAGGGTTTCACTGACAAGACTACTGTCCAGATGACATAAAACATAAATGTACTTGTCTTTAATTTTTCAACAGCATTCGTGCTATTACTTATGATTTGATTTGAATACTTTTTGTGCACTGTGATCTTGAAAAAATTTTACAGAATATTGGAAAATCCAATTCTTCATGTTAGGGCACAATATAGATGATATTCTGTTATTGTTAATTCATTTTTTTGTTCGTTCCAAGAAATACACATTACTTGATTAACATGTAAGGTATTTTCACTCAGACTACTTTTCAGGTTTAATCATTATCACCCGTCAGAGTGAACTCTGCAAAAGACATTTATTAAAAAAATGTTTAATTAAAATTATTCCCTGCCTCTTCAAAAAAGATATAAAAAAAAGGGAACAAAAATTTTTTAATCGAATTACGGCTAATTTATTCAAAAAATGCAACGAATTATAAATTTCAATGTTGAGGTTAAATCTTTATTAAATCTTTTTTTGATCGATTGGAATAATAAAATCCAACATAAGGGGGTCACCCTGTGTGGCAACCGGATTTTGTAGGGTTTTTTCGCGATTTTTTTGCAGCAAGGAAAAAAAATATAGAATTTTGAAATTCAAAGGATTTATTCAATGGTATTTCAACTTTATGGTAGAATTTTTTAACTCTGATATCTCGGGTAGATTCGGTGTAAAGCTACTCTACAGGAACCCGTACGTTTCTTCATAGTCTCCACGATTCCGCGGGATCGGTTTATCTGAGATCAAAAACCACGGAGCGTTTTGATTTGTAAAGCAGTGGTTATCACCTGAATTAAAATCATACAGAAATATTCAAAATTAAAGGATTTTTCCGTTTTGAAACACCTGATTTCAATTTTCCAAAATGAAGCCTAGCTCAATAATCCTTCAATTTTTAATATTTCTGTATTATTTTAGTTCAGGCGTTAGCCACTGCTTTCCAAATGAAAACGCTCTTTCGTTTTTTGATCTCAGATAAACGAATCCCCCGGAATCATGGAGACCATGGAGAAACACGTGTGTTACTGTGAAGTAGTTCTACACCGAATTAACCCGAGATATCAAAGTTAAAAAATTCTATCATAAAGTTTAAATACCAATGAATAAACCCTTGAAATTTCAAGTCTGTTTTTTCTCGCCGCAAAAAAATTGCGAAAAAATCCCAAAAAATGCGGCTGCCACACGAAGTAACCCTCTCAAGCCGAATCAATTTTTTTGAAAATAAAAATCGTTTTATCATACATCCAAGTTGTTTTAGGTATTTACATACACACACGCGGACACATTTTATTTCGAACTAAAATTTTACTTTGTTGGAATGGAAAACTCTCCGTGATTATCGATTTAGTCTTTTTTATGAAAAAAAATTCGACCATTGCAAAACGAAAAAAAAATCTGATTTCCTCAGTTTCGATTTGCCAATAGAAATTTTGTAATCGAACACTTTCGAATAGTCTGTCATGTGTTTACAGACAATGCGATTATACTTCTTTTCTATATTTTTATAGTCCTTGGCTCTCTTTCGTCATTCCTATTTTGGGTCATTTCATTATATTCTCCAATAACACACATCGACAAGTCTGATGATACAATCAGAGAGAGCTGATGAGAAAGAGGGGAGGCATGGATTTTTATTTCTAATGTTTCAGAATCCGGACTGCATCTCAAGATATATACAAAAAAAATCTCTAACCTTTCCAAATATTTTATACCATCAATCCGAATGTTGTTGACAATTTTCGGTTTATTTTCCATTACACAACACTCTTGGATTCTTCGGCCTTTATTTCTCTTTTTTTCTTCTTCACTTTGTTCTCGCCAGTTCCACTAAAACATTGTCCTGCTTTTATCTATTTTCTACAGAACCAGAAAAAATTGAAACAGTGTCGGTGAATTGTCACATTCGCGATCTTTATAACCTCATGTAGTTAACATTTAAACATCACACCATTCCATACTAAACCGACCAATCCGTGACCCCGACCATTTTTGATTTTGCTGAAAATTTTCTATTATTTTGTACCTACCGAAAGAAGTCGTTGCCAATTTTTTAAAATGTTTTTCTGAACTCATCTGATCACAATAAATTTTTCAAAATTTTATACAATTTTTTTGTGAACGCCCATAACTTCTTCAATAACAGAAATATCGAAATAAAATAGCACGTCATTTTTTTCATTTTGAATTGTAGTTTTATGAAAAAAAATTTAAAAAAAATAACAAAATGAATTTTTTTACTTTTTTTCAGTTTTTAACCAAAAATATTTTTATATCACGCGGTACGTAAATGGATGCTTTTGCGTACGCTTCGTGTACACAAAACCCCCATTTCCGCACCTCGTAATATAGAATTTCGTATAACACGCGTACGAAAAACTTTTTCATCCTAGTGTTATAATGTACTATTTTTTTCATACTTGGACCATTTTGATTTTTTTCAAAAAAATTCGGGTGTACTTCCGAAAAGCCCATATCCCAGATTGATCTGAAATTCGGTATACTTATGTATTTTGATGCGCTGATTACGAATATGATAGGCAAAATGGCCGCATTTTTTATTTTCAAGGTCAAATTCCGAAAAAAACGATTTTTTCAGGGTTTTTCGTGTTTATTGCGATAAATATTGATGCTAAAGAAAAATGTTTCAGATAAAAGTTGTAGCCCATTAAGTAATGGACATTTTTGGCTTTATACATTTTTTGTTTAGAACCAGTGGTTTCGGAGATAAATGCGAAAAGTGTTGAAAATTTATATATGATGGGAAAACTGCACTACATCTAAAGATGCTCCAGACACGCCCAACGATTCCACCGTGTCACGAACTTTGCTCCTCGGACAAAATATCCGCGACAAAATAACCGCAGACAAAATAACCGTAGCTAAAATAACCGCGGATAAAATAACCTTAGATAAAATAACCATGTATAAAAATCCCGCACACACATCGAAAGTGCTCTGCATCTACCCAATGATCCCGCACACACATCGAAAGTGCTCTGCATCCACCCAACGATCCCGCACACACATCGAAAGTGCTCTGTATCCTCCCAACGATCCCGTACACACATCGAATGGAATGTAGCGGATATTTTATACATGGTTATTTTATCTAAGGTTATTTTATCTAAGGTTATTTTATCCGCAGATATTTTAGCTACGGTTAATTTGTCTGTGGTTATTTTGTCGCGGATATTTTGCCCGAGGAGCAAACATTACGGAACCCGATGCCACACATATCCGCTGATGCTCAGACCTGCCCAACGATTTCATACACATCCAAAAGTGCTTCGGACCCGCCCGACGGTTCCACACACATCCAAAAGTGCTTCAGACCCACCCAACGATTCCACACATATCCAAAAGTGCTTCAGACCCGCCCAATGATTCCACACACATCCAAAAGTAGGGTAATATGGGGCAAAATGGACACAGTGTCCATTTTGCCCTATAAAGTTGAATTCCGGGGCAAAACGGACTTTCCCGAAACTGAAATTTCATAAAATTCATAAAATTTTTTTTTCGACTCCAAATCATGTCCTGATCATAAATTATGATAAATAGTTGTATTCCACGGTTACATGCCCAAAAAATTCAAGTTTCAGAGCAAAATAGATCCTAAACTACTTTCTTACTATCCATTCGCTTTTTTGACTTATTTTTAAAAACCACAATAATAATCAAAGTACGAATAAGGAAAAAAGGTTTTTTATTCATTTTTTACAAAAATCACACTTATAGGTGTCATCTTCGTCTTCAACACCTGAACACAAGGTGTGTGCCCATTTCTTACATGTTATACAGCAAATCCAATCTTCGGAGGACAACGAATACCTTCACAGCCCTTCGCAAAAAATACAAGAAACGTCTTCCGAAGACGAGGATTTGGCTGTTTTGATGACCTTTTTTTTTGTCTGCTAAACTGGCACGATATGATGGGCTAGTCAGAATAGCAGTTCGTTCACGGTTCGCCCGTCGAGCACAGGGTTTTGCTTTAGTATCGGCTGCACAGCATACGGAGATATTTTCAAAGTCTGGGTGTCGCGTAACCTTCGGACTCAGAGTTCTTGGGTTTCTGCAATATGATTACCAACACATTAAATAATGAGTTATTATTATTATTATTATTATTATTATTATTATTATTATTATTTTACAAGGAGTTGCGGAAATCCTTTTTACGGATTCTTCGTAGTTGTCCAGACTACTTAGATATATGGGACTCCCAAAAAAACAGGCCTACCCACTAAAACCGCCAACTCCTTTCTGTCCTCCCCCAGCCAGGAACTATGTTAGTATTACTTCTGACTGGGGGTTCTGTCTGTGTACGTTCGTTCGTTCTGTCCCACCGTTATCGTTACGTCGCGTCACTCCGTCTGCTCAGTTGTCCGTCAAGCAGCCATCCGCGTTCTTGCGTCTCAGTACGTTTTCTGTGTAGGTGGCGACTAAGCGCCACCATTCCCGTCTCTGCAGCATCACCCCGACGATGTTCTCCGGGGTAATACTGCCAACTGTCATTTCCAGTTCCTGTCTCTGTCTCGTCCAGCGGTCGCACACGAAAAACGTGTGTTCCGCGTCGTCTCGTTCGTGTCCACAGTACTTACAGTCGGGTGTCCGCACTCTGTTCATCCTGTGCAGTTACCGTCTGAAGTAACCGTGTCCCGTCAAGAGCTGGGTTACGTAAAAATTTACGTCCCCGAACTTCCTCCCGAGCCACGGCCTCAGGTCCCGTATAAGTCATTTCGTCCAGTTACCGGCGTCTTCGTTTATCCACCGTCCTTGCCAGTCGTCGATCGTCCTTTCGCGCTCGGCGATTGCCGCGTTCTTCCGTCCTATGTCCGCGCTGCTCCCGTAGATCCTCTTGCGCTCAAAGGCAAGTAGATCCACGGGTATCACGCCCGCCACCACCAGAACTGCTTGTGCAGAGACTGTCCGGTAGGAGCAGGCGATTCTCAGCGCGCCCTGTCTCTGTACCATCGTCATCGTCTTACAATACTTTTTTGTCTTCAGGGAGTCTGCCCAGATCTCCGCACCGTACAGGAGGATCGAGTGAGCTGTCGCCATTAACAGTCGTCGTTTCCCCGGTCTCGGTCCCGTCATGTTTGCCATCAGGCGGCTCAAGGATGCTATCCTCTCTGCCGCCCTCCGGGCTGTCTTCTGTATGTGAGGCCAGAAGGTCATCTTCGTATCGAGGGTCACCCCTAGGTACTTGACTTCCCCCTTGGTCTCAGTCACGTGTGTCCCCACTGTCATGGGCTGTATCGTCTGTATGCGTCTTCTCGTAAGAAACGTCAGTTCCGTCTTTTCCGTTGCCTGTTGGAGTCCGTGTTCCGTCATCCACCGTCCTACTCGTCTCATGGTCTGGTTCAACTTCAACTGTGCCAGTTCCGGAGATCGCTCTGTAATCACCGCCGCTACGTCATCAGCGTAAGCGACGAGGATCACTCCGAGCGGCATCTCCAGCCTAAGCAAGCTGTCGTATAAACCGTTCCAGAAGTCAGGTCCCAGTATCGACCCCTGGGCAACCCCAGCGGTGATCTGTCTCGTTACCTGTCCTTCGATCGTCTCGTACATTATCCGTCTGTTGTTCAGGTAATCCTCCACAACCCGGACCAGATATGGTGGAATCCCGAAATTGCCCTTAAGCGCCTCCAAGATATCCACCCACCTAGCCGAGTTGAAAGCATTTCTGATGTCCAGTGTCGCCAGCAGCACGATAGGTCGAGCTGCATGGCAGTGTCTGCCCAACTCCAGGAAAGAGTCGACCACCTTTTGGATTGCTCCAATAGTCGATCGACCCCTCCTGAAACCGAACTGCAGGTCGGAGAGACCCCCTCCGGCCTGCATCGCGTCCGTCAGTCTCGGTCTCAGTAGTTGTTCATAGAGTTTACCTGTCGTGTCCAGTAAACTCAGCGGTCGGTAGGCCGAAGGCGTATTAGGGTCGCCCTTACCTTTTGGGATAAGGACTAACCTCGCCTCCTTCCACCGGTCGCTGAACGTCCCCGTCGTCAAGCACGTGTTGTACAGGTCGAGAAGTATCTCCGGCCGCAGGCGAGCCACGAGCCGGAGGATCTCGGCCGGTACACCGTCTGGTCCCGGCGCCTTGCCAGCCTTCATCGCGTTGGTCGCTCTGGTGAGCTCCTCCGCGGTAAAGACCGGGGGCGCCGGCACGTCCGTTGCGTTCGTCGCGTTTGTCCTAGTCGGGTGCGTCGGAAACAATCCGTCAACAATCCGTCCTGCTGTTTCAGCATCTTTGAGTTCCGGCGGAGTTCGGGCCCCTAGTTTGCCGGTCACAATCTTGTAACCGGTTCCCCAGGGATCCTCGTCCACCTCCTCGCAGAGCTTCCTCCAGCATCGCGTCTTGCTGTCTCGGATCGCTTTCGTCAGCGTCTTCCGTGACGTCTTGTAAATGGCCTGGAGGTTTTCCCTTTCGGGTCTGCCCCCAGCCCTTGTGACTCGACGCCGATTTGCTAGGCATATCCTGCGCAACTCGGCTATCTCGTCCGTCCACCAGTATTGTGGTCGTCTGTGTCCGTTCTGTCGTCGTCTCGGCATTGTGCTATTGCACAAGCCATTATTATTATTATTATTATTATTATTATTATTATTATTATTATTATTATTATTATTATAGATTTGAAATTCCGTACCAGTTCGTGTCGAAGGCCTTCTCCTTTTATTCTCAGACATCCGAAAATCCGAATCTTCATAGTCTAGCCCATCAGATTCGTCTCCATCCAAACTATCAAGTTCAGCGAGAGCCGCTGTTATCTGTCGTCGAGGCCGCTTCATAGCATTATTGAGTGGATACGTTGAGGAGCAATGGGCGATTGGTTCGAGCTCACGAATGTCATGAGTCACTGCTGATTGTGGTAATGTGATGTCCTCGTCCAAAAATGCATTCGAATCCTTAAGCCCGAGTGCAATCGTATCCGCAACAGCCACGACTGTCTCGTTCTCCGCGCTCTTCAACGAACTGACTTCGGGTGAATCCTCTTCATTTTTTAGCGACATTTGACTCAACCGTTCAGTCGGAAGAGTTTCTTCACTTGAAAAAGGCAGAGTTACTGGCATCGTTTTGAACAAACGATGCGCTATCGCTCCAAAAGACGATCTTATCATCGATTTTTGAGGGGGACTCTGAGACCTCTGACGAGAAAAATCTGGTGACATCTCGCGAGAAGGATTCGGAAACGATTCCAGAAAAATATTTCCATGGGTTCCGTCAGGACTTCGAGAAGGTCCACAAGAATTTTTCATCAATTCTTGAGACAGACACAAAAACGATGTTCGTTCAAGACCCAAGGACATTTTGGGACTAGGACTTAAACAAATTCCTTCGTGACGAGAACTCGAAGGTTCTGGAAGAATTTGAGATGTTTCTTCAGGAGAATTCGGATATGATCTCAGGAGAGAACTTGAGTGTTCGAAGAGCGAAGTCGATTCGTTCGGAACGTCGGCGGGATTAAACGCTCTATCTTCGAAAGCGTTTCGATTGAATGGCCAAATGCCTGTCGCGCGAAAACCATTCACCACAGTGGATTTTAAAGCAGCTTTCGGCATTGCTTTACCAATCAGCCCTGCTATTTCAGCCGGAGTTATTATTTGTCCACGATGCTCTCTCATCCAAGCCTTTACGGCAGCAGCATATGCTACTGACAGCGGTCGCATGACACTCACGTCCAATGGCTGTAATCGGTGCGTGCAGTGTGGTGGAAAGCAAAGAAGGATAATATGACTTTTTCGAGCCCAATCTATCACTTCTAAGCTCTTTTTATGAGTCGTATGACCATCTAGTAGAAGGAGGACAGGATTTTCTTCAGTAGGTTTCGTTTGTTTAGTAAACCATTTCAACCACCTCACGAAAATATCTGTTTGCATCCAACCACTTGGGTGGCATGCACTCCAACTGCCCTGTGGTGCTCCAATCATAAACGATTCATTTATCCGTTGTCGAGGAAATACAAATAATGGCGGCAAGAAATTTCCCGATGCTGAGACACACGTTTCAACCGTGGTGTTCTGGCCTCGCTCAGCAGAAGTCACAACTCCGACCTGTCGTTTACCTTTTGTCGAAATAATCTTCGACATATGCTTTGGCACGGATAAAAAGCCAGTTTCATCGACATTGTAAATTCTGTCCGGCGTGAGACGATATTTATTGTACACGGACTCCAACAAATCGTAAAAATTCTCAACCACAATTTTGTTGAAGCCCTTCGCTCGTGCAGCTGATATGGCCTCTGGTTTTCGTAATGATAATTCCGGGTGTCTGTTGAGGAGTCCATCAACCTAATCCAAACTGGCTATTCCACCGACGAAATTATTTTTAATATTGTTTTTTTCTGCCAACTGGCACGCCAGAACTCTTAACTCAGTTTTTGTGAGTCCGTGAAGACAATCGTCCATCTCTTATAGATAATTAACTAACTGTTGTTCTTGAGCTGGACTGAACACTGTCAGAAACCTTCCTAATCCTATTAAGATTAAAGTAAAAAGAGAAAGAAATGAAGAGAAAAAAGAGGGAAGAGAGTGAGAAAAATATGGCAAGTGTACTTACCTTTCAACGTAGATAATTCCATATCCCAAGTCTTCGAGAATAAGCTGACACGTCTAATCAAAGTAGATCGTGGAATTTGAAAGGATTCCGCAGCTTGCTTGCATCCCATTTTTTTTACAACAGCTATGATTGCATTTTCCATGGCTACTTCATCCCAGGACTGCCGATTCGTCTTTCTCACATATACTCGAACCATTTCGAACTTCTTGAACGGTTTCAAGTGTTCACTAAAAATTTTATTCGATGATACCGCAATTCTTTCTATCTTCGATAAAGTTCATGAACGAGTACTGGAATTTTATGAAATGCAATAAAAAGTTGTTCCGAAAAATAAGTAAAAAATAAGAGAAAACAAAAATCGATTAAACATAAACGATGGAATAAAAAAATCTAGGAAATGATGTTCTATTTTTTTCTATTTTGGAAAAAAGACTTTCTATTGAAACCAATCGGTTTATTTATTTTCAACAGGTCATAATAGCAACTATCAAACAATGGAGACATTTGATTTTCGACAAAAGACTTCGATGTTTGAAAATTTATAGCACGAAAAAATCACTGAGGAAAACTTCCATATCAGGCAAAAAAATTTTTTGATGTTATGGTAATATTCCAGTAGTATTGCATGATTAATACACAGTGAAATTCAGTTTTATGATAAAAAATTTTTCTCACAGTCACAACACAATCAACGCTCACAGGGCTAACATATATTTCGATATCTGATTCATGCAAGCAAACCTGTTAATTAACTATTTATTTTTGACCAATACCGTTTCTATCCGAAATTCGCGGACTGAATTTAATTCCAATAGTAGTCTATATTGTTTTCCGGGAAATTACACAAAGACAGGAAAAATCAGTCAATTTGATGTTTTTGGCGCCCCTTGAGTTGAAATTTTGATAAGAAATCAACAAAACATCGAACGTATACTGCACGTTTGGCGGCGAGTAGTTGGCGCTGTTGTTTGCCCGTTGTGGCCTGAAACGCCGCTGTGTCGTTGACCCGAACTCGCGTGCCACTTTGAAAGAATCGAAAGTTGCGAAGTTCGATATTTGTGCGCATAAAAGCGTTTACGAGTTGTCTCCCGGATTCGGTTGACTTTTTGGCTTTTGGTGGTATTTTCAAAGTGTCGATGCTGATAGAATAGTCGCAGAAAAAATGTTTCGACAACGTGAGACTCTTGACTTACTGTTACCAGAAAGTTATTGCTTGGCTCGTGGCTCGACAACATCTTACTTTAAGGTAAGACCTCCTCGACTTCGCGCCTGTCATTTCCTTGTCAATGTTTCTTAATGAATTCTTCGAAGATAAGGGAAACATCCCTTATCAGGGTGAGTTGTTCCTTTTTCACTAAATCTTTATTGGTCGACACAATAATTATTATAAAGGAGACATAATTGTAAAGGAGGGCAAAATTCTTGAAGTGGACTTATGAGTTAGCTCGGCAAACCTCTCAAAGCTGATTCAGGAATTAGAGGCTCGTTTCTCCTTAATATTTTTTCATGATTTCTTCGATGTTAAGAAACACTATCTCTCACCGAGATGTGTTTGTTTGGGTTTGTTAGGGTTTGTTTGGGTTTGTTGGGTTTGTGTTGTCTCTTTTCAACTTCTTTTTTGTCGTTTGAAACAATAGAAAATTTCATGAAGGAGGGCGAAATTTTCAAAGCGCTCTTAGGAACATTATATAGAAATTGTTTTGCTTGTGGAAAGATGGAGATAAGTTGACAAAAGTTTTCATGTCCTTGACCATGTTATTGGTTTTGGTCTTGTCAATCTTCCTCACTCTAAATCCAAGTGTGTTATTGCTAACACACATTAAGTGTGTTCTGTACTTAGCGCCACAAGGAAACTATAGATTTTTAACACACCATAAAACGTGTAAAAAGTGACCACAAGAAATCTACAATTTGCTTACGGCACAGAACACACTTTACGTGTGTTGGCAATAACACACTTGGATTTACAGTGCTGTCATGATTGTCCCCTAATTTTTCCTCGATACTTTCCAGGTTTGATCAACGAAATCTTAAAGAAGCTTCTCAAAGAGTGCGTAGGACAGAAATTCCTATAACCAAAATTATGGAGGCCAAGAATACATGGATAGATGGATAAAATACTTGAGATACAGTTCATTGTATTTTAACTTAAACAAGATAAAATCCTGCATTGACGCCATACATAATGAAGAATCCACAAAAATATTTCGATAGAAAACCCTACATTGATGCCATATATAGAGGAGGTGAGCAAATTATCTACAATGTTACGCTTAGAACATTCCGCAAAACTATTTTAGTAGAATGGCAAATTTTTGATGCGCAAAAGAGATTGAGTGGATACGAAGCCCACTCTCCTTATGAAATGAAAGGAATTCAAGCCATCAAGTATTCATTTCAACTCCCTCTGAGAGTGGGTCTTCATTTTTCCCAAGTTTTTGTTTCCGACAAAAACGCTCTCAGGATTTGCCTAATTTTTTTTTAATTTTCATCCGAGGAATAGAGCCTGAGTGATCCCATTTCTTTTCCCATATTACCGAGTTGACATCCTATTTGGAAACAATCGCTTGGAACGGTTGCATTTCGAAAAATATCGATTTTTCGGTTTTATGCCTCTTAGAGGCTGTGTCCGTTTTGCCCCGAATTTTTTTTTTATTGGAATTCCCGAAACTAGGACTACAAATCGATTGCGGTACTCTAATATAGTGCGAACGCCAAATATACCCCAGCACGATGGACCCAGAGTTGATTTTTTGCATGGCCCAAAAACATGAACCAAATGCGATTTCAAGATTTGGCTCATTTATCTTTCTTACATTCCCAAGTATGGGGATCCAAGTGGTCCCCTTCCTTTTGTTATATCACTCAGTTGATATTCTATTCAGAAACAGTCGCTTGGAATGGCTATATTTCGAAAAATGTGGGTTTTTGGATTTTTATGCCTCTGAGGGGCTGTGTCCGTTTTGCCCCGAAAATTTTTTTTTACGAAATTCAGGAAACAAGGACTGGGCATCAATTTTGGGACTCAAAAATAGTTGAAAGACCATATGCTCATCAATGGAACTTGCTTAAATCCTTAAGTGTCCATTTTCCCCCATATTACCCTACTTCAGACCCGCCCAACGATTCCACATACATCCAAAAGTGCTTCAGACCCGCCCAACGATGCCCATTCTCCTATTACTCATCGTACTGTTTTGGGTTTGGATATACTATTGAAATCTGAGGTGGCTCGAACCTGAGTTCGTGAAAATCGTTTTGGACCAGAAAATAATATTCAAACTTGAGGTGGTTCCAAACGTTATTCGTTTTCATTATTTACGCATCTATGCGTGTGCGTGTATGTATGTGTACGAGTGTGCGTGTTTGCATACCGATGGGTATACGTGGGTGTATGAATGGAAATCTTCAGAATTACAAATAAAATCATAAAAATAAAAAAATGCAAAAAAATGCACTTTGAAGACCAAACTCCAACCTTCTCGTGGTAAAGTGCGTAAGTAGATCATGATATCGAAACTAATAGAATTTGGCGAAATATAGAGATTCTGGAACGTTTTCGTGTTTTTCTCCTTAAATACTGCTTCTACACGGATTATGTACTAAATAATACATGTCTATTCTTTTATGACCTACAACTTTTATTTAAAATATTTTTCTCTAAAATCTATATTTATGACGATAAACGTAAAATACCTTAGAAAAATCGTTTTTTTCGAAATTTGACCTTGAAAATGAAAAATGCGGCCATTTTGCATATCATATTCGTAATCATCGCGTCGAAATACATAAGTATACCAAATTTCAGATTGATTGGGGGTATAGGCTTTTGGAAGTTTATCCAAAAATTCACCACGTTTAATAGACCTTTTTACATATGCAGAAAAATTTTTAGCTTGTGATATTCATAACTTGTTACTTATTTTTCTATTTTTTACCACGTGTCAAACGAAGAAGCGTGTTTCCTCCTTGAATGGACAACGCAAGCAGAGTGATTTGATTCAAAATTATTCTAATTGTATAGATTAATCGGTTTGAACACATTTAAGTCGCTATACGTACACTACCGGGGCAAAGTTTCCGGACAAAAATCCAGAAAAGTTAAATGCAATCTTAACAGAGAAAAAAGTAATCTTCTTTTACTTTTAATCCATTAGAATTTCATCACATTATTTTCTTTAAAATTTTTTAAATCTGGAATGTTTACTCTCGGCGTTGATCCGTGTTTTTTGTGAATTATGTAGTCGTGTTAGAATATCTAAAGTAAAAGAAGATTCATTTTTATATTTAAACTTTTCATTGAAAAATATCTTGAAAACCTTATTGATAAAATCTTGAAAAAGAAATCTGATAAAATTTTAATGAATTGGAATTGGAAAAGGACAATAAAAAACTTCTTTTTCTATCAAAATTTCATAAAAAGAACCTCATCGTTTTCGAGTTACGACATTCAATGTACTTAAGGTTCTACTTTAAATATAAAGGAAGAAATTTCTGAAAAAAAATATTTAAAAAAGTCCGATGCCTTAAACAATTGCAAACGCAACTTTGTTTATTTTTGAAATATTCTGTGAAACCTAATTGT
This sequence comes from Venturia canescens, assembly GCF_019457755.1. NCBI lineage: Eukaryota > Metazoa > Arthropoda > Insecta > Hymenoptera > Ichneumonidae > Venturia > Venturia canescens. Next base: position 13,975,931 of record NC_057431.1, on the reverse strand, counting down.
TCTGGTGGTACGCGACAGTTTTGAAAATTTGTCTTCTTTTGATAAAAACGTGATAATTCTGCAAAACATAATTGTAATCAATTTTTCCAATTACAAAATTAAAGTTAAGACTCTTCGAGGGCTCTTTCGCAGAATTGAGGGTAAAAAATTGTATCTAGAATGGAAGTAAAAAAAGTAAAAAAAACGGACGTTTTTAAAATGACGTAATAACCACAAAAAAGGTCGTAGACGTAGAAATATTTAAAAAAAAACCAAAATGACGCGGAATATCTCTTCTCTAATACTTGCGTTGTCCATTCAAGGAGGAAAAACGCTTTTTCGTTTAACAAGTTATGAATATCACAAGCTAAAAACTTTGCTGCATGTGTAAAAAGGTCTACTAAACCGTGGTGAATTTTTTGAAAAAAATCAAAATGGTCCAAGTTTGAAAAAAAAAATATTTTTCATTGAAAACTGAAAAAAAGTATAAAAATTCATTTTGTTATTTTTTTGTATTTTTTGAATGAAACTACAACTCAAGGCGAAAAAATAACCTACTATTCTATTTCAATATCTCTGTTATTGAAGAAGTTATGGGCGTTCACGAAAAAATTGTACAAAATTTTGAAAAATTTTTTGTGATCAGATGAGTTGGGGAAGAAATCTAAAAAAATTAGGAACGACTTCTTTCTGTAGTTACAAAATAATAGAAAATTTTCAGCAAAATAAAAAATGGTCGGGGTCGTGGATTGATCGGTTTGGTATGGAATGACCCATAGGTATATTAGGGTGGTCGTTATTTGAGGTCAAAATTTATTTTAATCTTTCCGCCACCGAATTCGGTTCGAAATACATAAAAAGTAATGCCGTAATTTGTCAGATTTTTAAAACAATGCTTAATCCTCGACTACGGGGGTTGAAGTTTTTCGTTTATAATACATGGAATTTTTCTTCGTTTGTGGTCACGATTTTATGACGCTGAAGTTTCCAACGTTGAAGTCCAACGAAATGATCGAAAAAAACTCTCCAATAATTCCAGTAATTCTCCTATTTTGTTTCCTGCCAAATTTGCGATTCGTAGTTATACAAGCTGCACCAACGATTCGTGAAATAAAAAATTGGTTAATTACAAACGTTTTTTTCGTTCATTTCGTTGGACTCGAACGTTGGAAACTTCAGCGTCGTACGATTTTACTGTGAGCCTCAATACGTTTGGAAAATCTTAAAATTTTCAGAAATTATTTTATAAGCATGTGCTACACGGAAAAAATGTCCAAAATTCCTACCCTTAAAATGTTGTATAGCTTCACCTTACTAACCCATTAATGGGCAAAACGACAAATTTGGACACACAATTTCAAGTACGCAGTTTTAACTGAGGGACAAAAGAAAAAATTTGCCAATTGCTTCCTCAAGATGGTCAAGATGCACGGTGCTCAAGATGCACGGTGCTCAAGATGCACAATGCTCAAAGCTTACTCTATGAGGTGCTCTATTTTTCATTTTGGCTTCCTCATAGAGTAAGCTTTGAGCATCGTGCATCTTGACCATCTTGAGAAAGCAATTTGCAAATTTTAATTTGCAGCATTTTTTTTTGTATACAAGGAAATTTTCTTTCTCTCATGTTCTTTATGCATAAAAAACGTTAAAAATAAATGTCAGCCCGATTACAGCAGAAGCTCCACTTCTGAATAATTACCGGAAATAATGTATTTTCTCTACCTTCTTTTACGAACTTTAATTTATCTCTTTGTTTAAATCCATAAAAAACAACTGAATGACGAGCCATCAGAAAAAACAGTTTGCAACTTTCAATTTTCATCGTTTTTCTATTTGCATTGAAATTAAAGAAAATTCCGACAACTTTGCTGGAAAGTATAGAGAAAGTACAGACTTATACACGATATCTTACAAAATTTCCAAAAATTGAAGCCATTAGACGATTTTTTGAAAAAATTATATTTTCATAAAATTCAAAATATCATAAAATTTAAACCGCTCAACCGATATTCCTCAACCTTCCTATTATGATAGTCTATTTATAAAAAAAAAATTATTAATAAATCTCTAAATTTTCGGAAGTTAGAGCGTCGACACCATTTTTATGAAAATTTCAAAACGTCGTCAGATTCGTAATTTTTTACAAATTCTGACAAAATTATCAGAGAATGAAGAGCTTGTATAGATTAACATCTGTGCAAAACGGTAGCGCTGTATCTCAAACCGTTTCCGAGTTACAAACGTTTTGAATTTTGCAGTGCCATAACACACACACGCACACACACACACACACGCGCGCGCGCGCGCACGCACATCCGGATATTTTTTCTAGATATGATTTTTCGATGTTTTGGAACATTTTGAGCACATTGACATTGTAAACTGGAAAATAAAAAATATTTCATCGTCACAAAGCTTCCTCTATGAGGAAGCAAAATTCTTCAAAATCTGATATAGGGGTTTTTGAGGGTGCTCTTTCAGAATCTGGCATTTATTTTGTAAAATTAAATCAAAATCTTCATTATTTTTGCGTTTTTAATTGGAAAGTCAAGAATTTTTAACGTTTTTTTTCCTTCAGATCGATTTTCGTTACTGATGCTGTACTCAAATAACCATATTTTTAATTTTTAATGCTCAAAAATGCGATTATTTTACAATTTTAGCAGTTTTTTGCCATTTACTCAAAATTGGCCCCAAAGTCTAATCCAGCGCGTCAAAATACATAGAATTATATGGGTCTAGTCAAAAGTACTGACCACTTTTTTTTTGTGTGCTGGTGTAATCAACGAGAGAGAACCTTCGGTCACCTGACTGCCAGAAAATTGTGGCAGACTAAAAGGTGGCACCTTGTTTTTCAAATTTTGGATTATTTACTTACGAATAGTCGCAAACTCATTTACTCGCGAACAGTCTTACGAACATTTCACAAATAAATGATTTCAGATGTTTGAAAAAAATCAATTAAAACTACTGTAATTAAAAGTATTTGCGCGGCAAAATTTTGCTAGGAGCACCACCACCAATTTATTACCTCGCATTCTATTTATCATTATAGATGTATTTAGATGAAATAGCAGGTCGATCTACAAATCATGCAGCCGGATCCTGTACTATAACAGAGTGAGCATACGCAAATTCTTTACAACGTCAACAGAAATACGACTGTGCCAACATTTTCTCGATATTTTTGCAGAAACACAAGAATTTTTAATACCCAAATAACCTTTTTTCCAAATTTGTACTGCAATTTTTGGTGTACACATCTTTTTTTTTAATCTGCAATCGATAAATTACCAAAAGATCGTTAAATACAGATCGACCATCGTTAAATTCGATTGGAGAAAGGAATGATCGTTGAAAACGACAGTTAACAGATGGAGTCACCTACCCGGTCGAGAAGTATTTCAAGCTGCATACGGGCTCATCAGGTAGAATTAATATCGCCGCTCACTGCTAAGTTTGCCGGCCCCCCGGGCAGAGAAAGCTCGAACAGTAACAGCAAAAGCGGACCAATTGCCAGGAGAGCTCCTTTTTCACATCGGGCATTCCGGGCCAAACGAATAAATCGACAGTACTATATTTTTAACATTTGGTTGTTCATTGTTTTTCCATCCGTTCACAAATTCAGGGCTTTATTTTACGTCAAGAGTAGCACAGACAAACATTACCCTACAAAATAATTAGAGCGAGTCGCATCATTCATTGTAATTTTTGAAAAATGCTTTAGCTATGTTCGAAATAAATTGATATAGAAAAAAATCTGCATATTCATATTAAACCAGGGATTACACTTTCAGTAGTTTTTTTTGTTTCGTGTCTTTTGTAATACTTAATGTATTAATTTGTAATTAATGTAATAATTAACACGACATGGAAAAAAATGAAACTTTGGGTCCATGAATACTATTCACTTCGAGAGTGGGAGTCATCACTCGATAGTTTGGAACTGAAACGGTCCATACCTATGTATATTTCAATTCCTCTTCCTTTCTTCTCCTTTCACCGGCGAACATATGTAATGCGGGGACCATGAAAAACCAGAAGGAATATTAGATTTATCGATTTTTTTAATGCTTTTTTCATTTTTCCCACTTTTTTGGTGAAGATGAAAACAGAAGAAGTCATAAATAATCACTCCATCACCGATTTTACTCTTTTCCATATTGAATGCTTTAATAATTTGTAATTCATTTCAAATCGAATTTAATCGGAGCGAGATTTTATATTCATTCTGTAACAAAGGCGACAAATGGCCCTTCAATTTTATAAGTCAAGAGATAGCAATTTCAAGTATAGCTGCACGTCTTAACTTAAAACTTTTCAAATTTTTATCTTGTTAGTACTTGGCATCAAGAGGCTGCGACGTCTCCAGAAATGATGAGAAATTTTCAAAGATCGGAATGAAATAAAAAAACATCTGATATTCATAAAGATAGAGAGATCTGTTTTCTCAACAGTGCCTGTTTCAAAAAGGCAAAATGGAAAAAAAGTCAGTGAACATCTAAAAATGGTTTTCAAACTAAGAGATAATGCATATGAGCTCGTATTCCAAACGGGAAAAATACTTAAAACGAAAGTGGTAGAAAAACTGAGAGTGGTTAAAAATTCAAATGTAAACTTCGTTTCGGTATCGATTGAATATATATGCCCGTAGGCTAACTGTAGTCTATGTAGATGAAGTTGAAGGTAGAACTGATTGAAAAACGAATGATGTTCCTTTCGTGTTTAATGCCTAACTTGCTATTTACCTAATCCGCTCCTGTAACTGGAGGCTAACTTTGAGATCACGATCGTATAGCATTTCGCTCATCATTTAATTCCTTTCCAGCCAAATAAATTCCCAATATACGAGGATTGACCATGTCTCCATTTCTACTCTATGATGCATTTAGGATTAATAGTGTCTTTCTCATCTCTTCTCACGTCTTTGCACTATATAAGTATTTTACATCATTTCATTTACATTTACATTTTTTGTAAAAGTAAAGTTACGTTTCTAGAAAACGTCGAGCGCATCCTAAATTGAATTTGACTTATAATTTATTTTTTAAGAAAAATGTATTCCAATGCTCGATATTAATCTGTGAAATTAGGAAAAAAAATATACAGCCTTGAAGGAAAGTATTGAACACCCTGGAAATTTTCGCGGCGAACAAAAATCGAATGTTCCAATGAAAAACAATCGGAAGTTAATTTAACAATCGGCCTTTTGAAGGGCACATTCCGAGTCACATTTTGCTTTCGTATTTCTCTCTCTACGATTTTTTTACCCCTACGTAGCATTTTTAAGAACTGGTTCTTCATGATTTTCTTATTCCAAAAAACTTTGTTTTTGAAAAACTTTTCTGTGATTTTTTTGTAGAGTTAATTAACTTAGAAAATACGTCATTTTGAAAAAGCTCATTTTCCATGATTTTTTTACTTTACAAAAGCACTTGCTAGACTTCAGAAACATTTTGATCTCAAAAATTATTGACGCGATCATCACAAAGAAGCCAAAAATCTTTAATTTCGTTGTGAAAAAAACATTTCTAGGATTTCGCTCGGAGAGTTACATATCTTAAAGTGTTATGTAACTCTACGTGAAAAAAAGAATTACCTAACTAGAAAGTCATATAACTCTGCGAAAAAAAATCGTAGAAAAGATTTTCAACACAGAAATTAAAATTCTCGGTGTCCTCTTTAACGACTTCGATAATAAATTGTAAAATGATAATGTTTAAGCCTAACAAGTGTTCTTGTAAAGTAAGAAAATAATGAAAAACCGACATCCTTAAAATGACCTTGTAAGCGCAAAAAAATGCAAAAATAAAAATAAAAAAAATCGAAATGTATCTGAAATTGTTCGCTATTCTCTAGCCCGTTTGTTAAATTGACTTATGATTGTTTCTGATAAAGATATCCTCTTTTTGTTCTTCAATGAAACTCACAGGGTGCCATTTACTTTTGATCAAAACAGTATATACAGGGAAGCATTTAAGAACTAGTCGAAAACATGCATTGTTCAAAAGAAAATATACGCGCAAAACATATTTAAATAATTTTTTATTTCTAATTCAAATATTGATACATACTTCAATCGATCTCCCAAGAGCTTCATTATACTCCCTAAATGTCGCTAGCTCTGTCGTCACGAATGATCTTCATTGTTACGTAGTATCTGCTTTCTGTTACGTGTACTTTAACATTTAGCCTTCCACGATGAACCTTCTCTACCTGCTCTCTTGATACTAGCGAAAGATCAGGAATAATTGAAAGTTCTTCTATCCTAGACCCAAACTTTTTTTACCTCGAATATTTATAGAAACTGAGAAAAAGTAATTTAAAAGTTCATTCATACAACGATTTACTTTAATTACATCATTATGGATCAACGATCATTTTAGTTGACATGCAATTGTTGTAATCAATTTAACTTATTATGACACTCTAAGAAATAACTATCTTAGTTCATATTTCTGGTAATGATATTTTTTCGATAACTGTACGTGATATACCACGTGCTCTGAGGTTTACAGTAAACATTAAGGCAAAGAAAAAAAAGCCTCAACAATTCATGGACTTAATTATAGGTAATGACTTAAAAAGGAAATAGAGAAAATTTTCCGGAGTTCGAATCGAAGTTAATATGAGAAGTCAGATCAGTGGGAGATGAAGAATCAGAAAGATGCCGAAAATTCTAGTCAATCGATAATTACGGAGCAGGGTCAGATTAAAAAAAAAAACCACCAAAAATTATATCTTCCGGGAATAATGCTTATAAAAATGGTGACTGAGCTTCTCAAAATATCATATCTATCTATATCAAAATAGTATCTTAATATGTATGAAAACGGAATATATAAAAATAACTAGAAACATTTTTATCGTAGTAATCAATAAATGAATTATGTAAAAGTAAAAAGTGATGACGGTACATCTCGATACCATGGTCAGATGAGAGATAATGAAAACAAGTCAGAATCGAGCTAAAATAATTTAAAAGAAAGTTTATTCATTGAATATATTCTGAAAATAAATATAATTATCAAGTTTTAATTTGAAGTTATGATTCCAGCTTCAAACCGATATTTGAAGCAGCTTAACCCAGACCAAAAGAGAGAAAGAGAGAGAGAGAGAGAGAGAGAGAGAGAGAGAGAGAGAGAGAGAGAGAGAGAGAAAGAGAGAGTGGGAGGGAGGGAGGAAGAAATACTCCAAGAGCATAAATAAAAGAGTAAATAGTATACGAGGAAGAGACGAAGTTCTCCAATGGAAGGGAGTGTCTGAACGTCACAAGTCAGTTAAGTGGTGGTGGCAATATAAAACCGCGTAAGTGGCGGGCCTTAGCCAGTCTGTAAGCGGTACCTACGATCCAAGGTCCGCTAGTCCCACTCTAAGCCCGGCATTTTTTTTCATACAAAATATATACTCTGTACACTGATGTACACAATATAAACACGATCTTATAGAAACTAATGTGATCAAGAGGATCTTCGTCTACATAAGAGACCAAAAGAAAAGTAATTATTAAATTTGCAATTTCTTAAATTAGCGCCAAAAAAATTAGGTACTCGTGAGGGTATCGATTCAATTTTTCACTCCCTCTCCTCCGGAAGTGTCACGCGTGTGTGAATTCAACCATAATATATAAATTTTGATACTTTTTTCAAATTTTTGTATTGGAAAAATCGTATAATAGTGAGGAATAACAAGAATAGGAATATATCAAACAGAGGTATTCAGTGGAGCTGTTGCGTCTAAGCCGACCCTTTTTCATTTCCCTGTTCACTCTCCCACCCCTAGAAAAATATCTCTCCCTCCCCTTTCGCCCCACCTACCTGCAACACTATCGGCTCCAAGCATTGCGATTCAAGTAAAGCCACTCTCGTTTCAGTGTTAGATGAAAAACAAAAGTTTTTTTACCTCGAGAGGGTAAAAAAAGGAGACGGCTCCGACGAAACAACGTATGTTCATCCACGAAAATTTCATTCAGTTAGAGGAGAACATGATAAATTCAATGTTTTACTCACTGTTGAATAAACCTAATCCCTTGTTAAAAGGGAAAATCATTGCATAGACCACATTCTTATCAAATTAAATGGAATTTGATTTGATGAACGAATTTTATTTCTCAGTTGTGCTCGTGACCGGACATACTTCGAAATTTCGACTATATTACTGGCCATTATTCACGTGAATTCGTTTTTAATTTTCACTTTGAGTTAATACTCTGCTGATTGACTTAATTCAATTATTTGAATTCTCCTGATTGATCTTCAATGACCATTTGATTATTTTGTGATCAAAGACGGTTCGGCACGCGAGCGACGTCAATACAAGATTACCGAGGATGAAATCCTCGATTTTGCTGCTTGTAGCAGTGATCACTTTCACAGGTATGTTAAAACTCGTTTGCTCTCCTTTATTTTTTCATAAAAGTCGATGACATTTTAGTTATAATATTCATAATACAGTACTGGCTCAGTACCGTGACAACCTCGCAAGACCAAAGTAATAGCAATAGTGGTATCTATAATAATAATAACAATAATAATAAAATTCATGATAATTACTCGGGAAATATATGTAACCCTGTCATCGAAACTTTTATATGTGGGGGTATCATCGTTTCAATCAGAGGTACAATTTATATGATAATTCAAATAGGCTTGGTTGCTTATAATTTTTTATTTGTCAAGTATAAAATGTAAGTATGGACATAAGGATTACATAGAATTTAATAGTCTTGAACAGTGTATATTTGATGTAACTAAAATAACTAACCGTTGGTGTCTCACATAAGGTATGGACAAACATAATTTTTCTACGTTTGTTTCGGAATGCAATGGGTGATTGGCAAGTAAAATACACAGAGAAAAAGAAACAGTTAGAATGACGAGGTTAGATACAAGTAGTGAGGGGATTAGAGGGTAGTGTGTTTCTAAGATAGGCAACTAAAACGACAGACATTCCGAGCTGTCTGAGAACCGCCAGACCGTTACTACTAAAGCTATATCGTTTGAAACATCGAGAAATCCGGAAGTACAATGACTTGTTTTTCTAGGCGTACATATACATTCCGTGTCGTTATATTTTATCGGCGTGAATACGTATGTAAGCATGGCAAATATTGCAAAATGCACTTTATAAAACCTCGCGAAGCGTGTATACAGCGGTTTGATCGGTACGAGTTAATGATACATAATCTCGGACCACCAAAAGTTTTGAATAGACAAACACTAACATTTCATCACCGCAGTCTCGGAATGATAAAATATGGCAAAATATTACTAGATGATTTTCTCCCCATTTTTGTTTGTATCCGTTTCACTTCCTGTTAATTGAAGCATTATTAGGTAGAAATTAACAAATTAATGAAAATATGAAAATTTGTGCATTCATTTGTTTAGAAAAGAAACATTATATGCCGTTAGGGTATAGAAATATTGTTGCATAAGAGATTAGAACGTGAAAGCTCATGGCAATCGTTTGTCAGTCCCGGATGCCTGACGTCATCGCAAAAGTGAGAGGGAGGGACAACTTTCCCCGTCTTCTTTCCAATCTCCGACAAAGAATTCTCTTGCGACCAAACCGGAATACCGACTGATTAAAATTGATTGGAAAAATACGTAAATCCATAACTGGGAATTTCGTGATTTTGGATTAAATGCCACCGATTACTTGGGCTAGTGGAAGAGGAAGAGGCAGTGGGTGGAGTGAAAATCGAAGCAGATGGGTTTTTTTATTAAATTATCTTGCGGTTGAAGTTGGGATTATGTAGAGCCCTTTCGATTCAGGGCTCAATTTCCGAGTTTAAAACTTACTCAAAACTCATCATTGCGGCAACTATCAAATGAAAGAATAAAAAATTATCTTTGTGAAGGAAAGATAACGATGAAAAAATATGCATAATTGAATGTTGCAGAGGGTGCATTAAGTCGCGTCAAGCGTCAAGACGACGCCAAAAAAGATGACAGCTTTGAGAATGAAATATGCAAGGATAAAGACGCCGGTGAATGGTTTCGTCTTGTAGCTGGTGAAGGTGATAATTGTCGTGATGTTATACAGTGCACGAGTTCGGGTTTACAAGCGATAAGATGTCCTGCCGGTTTGTATTTTGACATCGAAAAGCAAACGTGTGACTGGAAGGGTGCAGTAAATAACTGCAAGCTCAAGAATAAAGAAAGGAAGATTACGCCGCTAATTTACACCGAAGAGCCACTCTGTCAGGATGGATCACTGGCATGTGGTGACGGCAGTTGTATCGAGCGGGGTCTTTTCTGCAACGGGGAAAAAGATTGTAGTGACGGATCCGATGAAAATGTTTGTGGTAAGATAATCCCTCGTAATCCTAAAGGGCCCTTAGAATCAAGCGGACAACAAAGTGGCCTGAATAGCAATAACGAAAAATCTCTGATAATTCGTGTATCTATCATTCTAACGTTATTACGTGGCGGAAAAATTATCCAGACATGGATAATGATCCCAATAGGGCACCACCCTGCGATCCAACCGTTTGCACTCTACCGGATTGCTTTTGTTCGGAGGATGGTACCGCAATACCTGGTGACCTTCGGTCTCAGGAAGTTCCACAGATGATAACGATTACTTTCGATGATGCGATAAACAACAACAACATTGGTCTTTACAAAGAAATTTTCAACGGGCAGCGCAAAAATCCCAATGGATGTGACATCAAGGCAACCTTTTTCGTGTCCCATAAGTATACGAATTACTCGGCCGTCCAAGAAATGCATAGAAAAGGCCACGAAATCGCAGTCCATTCAATCTCGTAAGATTCACTTAGTTATAGGGGCATGATCATCATTCCCTCCTCGAAATCTTGGCAAATGCCAATTGAAACGATCGGTTTCCTTAGAAAACAGTCAAAGAATTTGATTAATTGTTTTTCATTGTTTTTGTATAAGGCACAACGACGACGAACGCTTCTGGTCGGACGCTACGGTCGATGATTGGGCAAAAGAGATGGCTGGAATGAGAATCGTTGCTGAAAAATACGCAAACCTTACGGACAATAGTGTTGTTGGTGTTAGAGCTCCATACCTCCGAGTTGGAGGTAACAATCAATTTACGATGATGGAGGAACAAGCTTTCCTTTACGACTCCACAATTACAGCCGCCCTCAACAACCCTCCCCTATGGCCTTACACCATGTATTTCAGGATGCCACATCGCTGTCATGGAAACCTTCAACGTTGCCCAACAAGGTAAGATTTATGAAATAATTTCAGTGAAATTTTTTTTGGGGCTTCGGTGGACATGGGGAAGAACACGTGCACCCTGTCTAAAATCCTTCAACCCGTGAGCATGGAATAACCTGTCGGATACTTATTAGCCTGCCTCTTTATTCTTAGATCCCATGCAGTTTGGGAAATGGTAATGAATGAGTTGGATCGTCGAGAAGATCTTCAGAACGATGAATACCTGCCTGGTTGCGCCATGGTCGACTCCTGCAGCAATATCCTCACTGGTGATCAGTTTTACAATTTTCTAGATCACAATTTTGACCGTCATTATGATCAGAATCGCGCTCCCCTTGGGCTTTATTTCCACGCCGCTTGGCTAAAGAACAATCCAGAGTTTTTGGGGGCTTTTCTTGATTGGATTGACGAAATTCTCTCGAAGCACAACGACGTTTATTTCGTCACAATGACACAAGTTATACAATGGATTCAGAATCCACGAACGGTTACTGAATCTAAAAATTTTGAGCCCTGGAGAGAGAAGTGCGTTGTTGAAGGTAATCCAGCCTGTTGGGTACCACATACATGTAAATTGACTTCAAAAGAGGTTCCCGGGGAGACTATCAACCTTCAAACGTGTGTACGTTGTCCGAACAATTACCCTTGGCTTAATGACCCCACGGGTGATGGTTTCTTTTAGAAATATGTAGACGGAAAGAAGAAATAAAAAAATTTGATTTTTACGAACGAAAAAACCCGAGACACTCATAAAACAATGAACAAAAACTGCCTTCCTTACAAACCACATTCGTACGGAGCCAAAAGAAAGACATGAGGAAATTAAAAAAATCGCTGAATAGCGATGATATAACTAAACCCAGTGGAATCAAAATTCATAACGAGAATGTGAAACACAACGATATTATGAATAAATAAATATATATTTGATATATACACTTGCTAGAATGTCATTCATATATGTGTGTATGCGCGCGCGCGCGCGCGCGTGTGTGTGTGTGTGCGTGCGTTTGCGTGTGCGTGCGTGTGTGTGTGTGTATGTATGCTCGCGCGTGCGTGCGTGTGTGAGCTGTTTTTGTGTAACGTGTATGGTCAGAATTTAGCAACTACGCGAGTGTGACTCGACGTGTAAAATCAATCTATTATTTTGTGTAATCAAACTATTATTTTAAAAAACAAAAGCGATTTTGTTTTAATTTTAATTCTCTTTTGGAAAATATTTTTCAAGAGATAATTGTATCTTCCATCTCTTGCCCCCTTCTTATCTGTCTAAAATTAAGGAGAAATCAAATGAAATCGTAGCAAATATTGATGTCGGAATATATAATATCATGTCTTCTTGACCATTTTCCATACATTTTTTGCTCAATAATGTCGTCAGAACTGGCCGAATTCGGGCTGATCATATACGTGGCCGAGTGCGCGGGCGCGCCAGTATGCATGTACGGGCGTGCGACAGTATGTATTGGCGTGTGCATGTGTAGTATGTGTGTGCAGTAAGTAAATAAAAGGGGAATACGATGAACATAACGTACAGTTATATGATTTATTACCCTTTCCCAAAGTGCTATATTGATCATTCTCTCAAATGATTACGTAATATGAGCCGTCGATATAAATGTGAGTACAAGCATCGCGCCTCAATAAAACTATCATCGCATTATCGCACAGTAAGTAAATGATCACAAGTTTTCTATAAATTGTTCCTTCACCATGTACTAAATATGTAAAAAAGAAATCTTTTCCACACAGAAAAATCAATAAATAAAACATACAGTAGATAAGGTTAATTTAGTGGAATCTGTGTGGATACATTTCAATTGTTAGATAAATGTACGACGAGTATTTGAAGCTACCTATCTGTAATCATAAATAAATTGTGCCCTTCATCATTGTACATCGATGCCAATACAAAAGAACCCTACATAAAAAAGTAAAAAAGAAAATAATGGTACCTCAGCATTTGAAATGAAGCATTCGGTGTCACTGTATCAGGCTTATAATTATCGTCGTACTTACTGAGCAATCAGTGGTTGCATTGAAATAGTGAGGTATGAAGCAAGATAGAAAAGCCGATGGTGTGTATAATCGAAGAGAACGAGTGGTTCTCTATGCACCAACAATAGTACAATGGAACGTTAAGTGGCTATCTATGAATATAAATGTATATGTTTTTGACGTTCACAAAACGACAGGGAAAATAAAGTGGAGTGGAGAAAAAAAGGGGATACAACGGTGAGTCGTGAAAATTTTAGATCGGATTGCGAATCTGTCGCACCCCTTTCACTACATCCTCAAAGAGTCAAACTATTGTACACCTTCCATGAAATTCGTGCTGATGTTGTAATCAACGATTTTATTTATTTATATGCTCTATCACAATATGTTCAATAATCCCGAACAACAAATAAGTAATTGGAAATCCTCAATCGATGTAGCATTTTGAAGTTCGAACGGAATATATAAGGCTTGAGATTGAATTTTTTAGGGTTCTCAAATCACAAAGATTTTCATAGAACCATGTCTGTAAATAATAAGTCTTTGGTAGAATTCCCAGATAGGAAAAAATTTTGAAGAAGGCTGGTTGATTATTTTATACTGTATTTTACGATCATTTATGCAACGTGATTCAAGTAGTGTTCAGCGTGGTTTTCCCGAGGTGAACACAGTCACAAGATTCGAGAAAACTCAAAGAGGACTATGAGTCTTCGGTATGGATATCTGCACCTTCATAGATATAGTACTACTATAAATCTTGTACCAGCAGGGTTTTGTACAAGATTTCCCACACACATATACGCGCGATTCGTTCATCTTTCTTTGATTCACACGGAGAGTATAGAACATGTTTTTATCCTTATTTTACGTGAAAAATATTTCATTCAAGAAAATTTCAAGCAGCCCTATAATGGTCCGAATAGGCGTACCAAGTAATGCTCATTCAGTACTCGAAATATTTATAGACTGACTTCTTTCGACTGAAACACAATCCGTAGGAAAAATATTCTATTCTACTATCGTAATTTATCTAGAGATGCGGTAGCCTCATAATGCCAAGTATATTGAAAAGATCGTTCCAAAAAATTTCAGAAACAAAGGACAGTTTGAAAAGTGTTTATCCTATGGACTATGGTGTCAAGACGCTACTACGTCTCAAGGCAATAAAAATCGAGCAAATTTTTATCGCTTTTGAAATATAAGCCGTAATAATTATATGGAATTTGCATATGTCGTCGAAAATGAAACATCTATATTAGAGTGTGCGGAAAAAAATCGATATTTTTTTTTCCTTTGCATCCAGCCGAGAAACGCGAATTAAGGTGAAAAAAAAGATCTCCAAAAGAAGAGCTCACCGATAAATTATTTCGAACGGCGCCTCGCGTTTAAAGATTTTCCATAAGAATAACCCAGGAAACTATTGAGACCTCTGATCATCGTATCATAACTCTCTAGGAAAAAATCACTCAAAAACCGCAATTATATGTTTTTATAGAAAATCGATTCCCCTACAAAAAAAGTCCTTAGGAACAATTAGCTCCGAGTAACCGTTTTGGTGCAATCGCCGTTTGAAATTGAATTGATAAAAAATAATTTCATAAAACTGTGAAAATCAAATTTTTCGTTTCACGAATAAACTTTGGGTAGCCTTTTGTAGAGAATTACTTCCTTTAATAAAAAACTGTCATAATTATTTTAATTTTAAAATTTTTATATAATCACTTATTTTTATTGTTTATTGCTTGGTTTTCATAGGATAACAATGTTTTTCACTGATAAGGAAACATTCTATATTTTTCCCTTCGATTTTGATAATTTCCTTATATGTCAAAAATAAGAAACACGTGTTTATTTATCGGCTTAAAGTTATTTTTAGCGGGTGAAATCGACGCCCAAAGTTGGACATATTTTGCGTCTGATAAAGTGTTTCATATAGAAACACTCAACCGATCAAAATAAAACCAATTCAAAATTTTCTGCATGTCAAATAACCTATTTGACATGTCCAACTTCTTATTCACCCCTATTACATAGGGATGATTCACTCCCGAATATCCCGAATTTTTTCGGAAAACAAAAACTTACGTTCTGATTTTAATAAAACAAACACCATTTTGCGGAGCAAAAAAAAATAAAATTGACATGTTTTTGGAATTTTGTCGGTTAAAAAAAATTAAGAGGGTAAAGAATCAGAAAAAGTCAAATTTTATTTTGGAAACTGTCCCCTTCCGATTGCAACATTTTTTTAATAGAATATACCTTATCGAAAAATAGCAGACATTGCTTTTTATCGGCTCTACTTATTCTTAATAGATTAAATAAATCCCCAAAGTGGAGCATGTTTTCTATCTGCTAAAGTGTTTCATTTTCAGTTAGTGAAAAATATTGTTATCCTGTGAAAACCAAGCACGAAACATTATTACAATAATTCTGTGAAAATTTAAAAAAATACGTGATTTTATAAAAAATTTGGTATCACAAAAATTATAACTATTTTATAATAGAAGAAGTAATTCTTTACGAAACACTACCAAGAAGTTTGTTCGTGAAACGAAAAATTTGATTTTCACAGTTTTATGAAATTATTTTTTATCAATTCAATTTCAAACGGTGATTGCACCAAAACGGTTACTCGGAGCTAATTGTTCCTAAGGACTTTTTTTGTAGGGGAATCGATTTTCTATAAAAACATATAATTGCGGTTTTTGAGTGATTTTTTCCTAGAGAGTTATGATACGATGATCAGAGGTCTCAATAGTTTCCTGGGTTATTCTTATGGAAAATCTTCAAACGCGAGGCACCGTTCGAAATAATTTTTCGGTGAGCTCTTCTTTTGGAGATCTTTTTTTTCACCTTATTCGCCTTTCTCGACTGGATGCAAAGGAAAAAAAATATCGATTTTTTTCCGCACAACCTAATCTGTATTATAATGTGGTAAATGTGTTTACGATTGTATAATTCGTCATTTCACAACCCATGAAAGTCTGTGAATTTACAGGACGGAGCAATTAAACTAATTGTAACATTGAAAACGTATGATATTTGAGCTAGGGCGATTAAAGTGCGCAAACTCCCTGCAAAATTAAAAGCATAAATGCACAATATGAAAATTTTAACATTTCTACATTCCAAGATTTGTTTTGTCGATTTGATATTTAGATAGACGTGAATAGTAAAACTTCATTCGACCGTTATCCGACAAGAGTCGACAAAGCCGACAACTCCTTCGGAAGGTTCCAAGTATTAGTGCAAGTATTAGTGGTGAATAATAAAAAAAAATATGTTTAAAATGTCGAAACCTGGTAACCTCGTCAAATGCCAAGCGAACATAGAGTGCGAGAGTAAAGGAGAAAGAAATATAGGATTGCGTTCCAATATGTTTGTATCCATTTATAGCTGTCTCCCTCACTTTTCTTTTTTCTCGATTTCACGCGCTATATAGTCTTGTAAACGTGTTCAATAGAAATGCTTTCATTAGTCAGACACGTTTGTAAACTTGTATGAGCGAAAAAGGGTTCGATGGTGAATACGAAAATCTTGAACCTCGCATTTCCAAAGATTCAACATTATTCATTTATGGTGAAAAGAACTATTCTCGAAAGTGGTGACATACATTGGACCTTTATTTTGCCTGCCCGGAAAAAATATATATTGATTTGTACTTCATTTCTATCGTTAGTTGAAGCTAACGTTGAAAGTTAAGATTTTTCGTATGCATCTTGTATTTTGACAATCATGCTAATTTCCTTGGCATTTCGCGATAGTATCATGAAACGGTTGTTCGAATAAAATCTACTGTCAATGCATTCATCAACCTTCATACGTGACCCGACGACAATGATCGACGCTCAACCAATCTTTCACAAGACTTTGGTATTCCGGCTGCAATTGCGAAGTACGACAATCTCCATCGCTTCCTAGTTTGGAAATTTCTCTCTCGTCTACACATCTCTTTTTTTCTCCACACACATAAATACAGTGATTCACCTTTATCCGTTTCTAAAAATCATCATTTACATACGAGAATAAAATAAGGCTTCATTATTATATTTATTTTCTTAGTGTTTATTTTCCAATCATGTAGCTCGATGAATTATCATAAAATTACAGTTTTGTTATTCTTCGGCTTATTTTATAATATACTTTAATTATAAATTCGCATTTCATCATTTCTTCATATTTTTCAAGTATTCATAAAAAGAGGAATATATAATATCTGGGTAAATTTTATTTGACAGCTCCGCGAACTACACCTCGAAATTTCAAGTAAGCGAAAGTAGTGAAAGTTGGATTCTTCGGAAGTTGCTCAGGTCTCGTGGTGCTGGAACGATATACCTGCTTGCACAGCACCGCAAGGCCGACTCCATTCTCCTCATCTTTAGTATGCAGTCTCGTAGAAGTAAGAACAAACATTTTAATTCAATTTCTATTGTCATTATTATTTTGTCGGATTTTTAAATCATTTTTCCGGTCAATGTGAAGTATATTATGATGATGATTACTATTTTTGTTGTTGTTGTAGGATAAAACAGATTGTTTATTATCGTACATTTTGCATGAGTAAGTATATATATTTTTATTTCGACCTCATTCGATGATTTATCGTAATATGTGTGATACACATTTATTTTACTATATGTACATGTAGCAAGAGTATATTTGTACGTGCACAGAGGAATAAAAAGCATGAAGTGGAGTAAGAATACAGTGAAATTCACTACTTCTCTATATAGACTAGGTCAGTGGGTGACGAGAACGATCGCAACCAAACAAGCCGCCATCTGCGCAAAACCCACATCAGATTAAAAGATCGGGGAAAAAAAGTTAAAGTTTTTTTAACCATTATTTCTTCAATATCATTGGCCACGAAAAAAATATGAGCTATTGGCTTCTTTTTTTGTACTACAAACTTTTCGAAACTTCATTCAATCGTCATGAGTGTTTCAGGAATATTTTTTTTCATCGAAAAATCATTGTTTTTCGGTTCAATGTGTACAATTGACTACCTTAGCAACAAAATTCCATGATCCCACTTATCACAAAACGTTTGATATATATATAATAGGGCGTTGCAAAAAAAAAAAATTTTTTTATTTCCTCGGAACCAAACTCAAAAGTTTCGTTTAGATACCAAAATAGGCAGCCGCAAATATGAGCCCTTAATATTAATATTAAGGTCGCCCGCATCACACTTTTCTATTTCCCATAAGAATAACACAGGAAAAAATTCTTTTTACTTCTGATTTTTATATCTAATAAATACTGAATTGCACTGCCATGTCGATTGAACATTTTTGTAGAGAATTGAATGCTCTACAAGAAAGGTATGGAGTCATTTTTCGATTAATCAATTCAGTCAAAAATTATTCAAGGTCAAAGTTGGATTCATCCTCAATTTTGACATTTTTCTAAATCATTTGGCATAAATATTATTTTTTTAGAAAAATTTGCTTAGAATATTTCAGAAAATACAAATTAGAGTTCTGACGACTGTTAACTAATATTTTTTGCTAGATAGTAAAAATGGATGGAGCACTTTAAACAATTTATCCATGACAGCTAATTTAAATTTGAGATATCTTGTTTTTGAAAATTTGTTTTAATCGTTATATTGAGATCATTTTTTACAACAGATTTTCATGTGAATAACAGTCTTGAAATTCCAACTTTAATATTTCATGATAAGACAAATTACGCAAGTTTATTAATTAAAGTTAATTATCGAAGTTTTTCTATAATAGAGCACCGTCACACAAAAAAAAAGTGGTCAGTACTTAGAACCAGACCCATCAATCTTTACGTGTTTTGGCCCGCTGATTCCAATCCGGGGTCAGATTGGCCAATATATCTCCAAAATTTTGAGTAAATTCCAAAAAACCAAAAAAATGACGAAAAATCGCTGTGAAAGGCATGATAAAACTTGTCGTTGAACTTACTCGGAGGTGTTGTTTATGTAATTTGATGCGCCGACCAAAATTTAATTTAAAAAAATGAACGATGCTGAGAAGGCAGCTTGTCAAAGTTATGACAACGTTTCTCAGAATTTTCTGAAAAATAAGTAAAGTGAGAATTACCAAAATTTAGTTGAAGAGTTGTGGGAAAATTTTAGAAACTTGGGTTGCTTGATGACTCTCAAACTGCACTTTCTACACTCCCACCTCGACTACTTTACTGAAAACCTTGGAGATCTAAATGAAGTACAAGGATATCATACAAGTACATCGAAGAATCGATATCAGGGAAAGTGGAATATCAATATGATGGCAGATTTTTGCTGGATGCTAAAGAGATAAATAACAAGAGAAGATAGAAAGAGAAAGAGAAACCTGCTGCATTGATTGTTCGAAGAGAAAAGAATCCGTTACAAGAGAAGGACGGTTAAAGATCGATGAAGATTTTTATCTTCTCATATTACTTGCATAAAATAAAAAATAAAAAAATCAAGTAAGTAGAATTCAAACCAAAGAACAATCATTCTTGCAATAGTTTTATATTCAAGTTTTTTATAAGATTTTCCCCAGTTTCTAGTTTATTGAATACAGAACATATAGATATTTTTTTGTGTTCATTTTAAGATGAATCACGCATGTTTAAAACATTTAAAAACTATTTTTTGACGATTTTTGCTATTTTTCATGATCTTCGGTGGAAGATCATGAAAAGTATGCATGGTTGTCCCAACCATGCATACTTCCACCGGATTCAGATGGTGTTACTCGAAATTCGTAAAGAACAATTTTAGCCGATTTTTTCCATGGAAGCAAAATTTTGGAGACGAACGAGTTAAATAAACGCCCGGTTCGAGCGCATCAAAATTAAAAACGAGCGTATTCGATGTAGATCAATAAATGCATACCCATCATAGCGATTTTGACCCATTTTTAGCGATTTTTGCAGTTTACTCAAAATTTTGCGAGTATATCAGCCAATCTGACTCCAGATTCAGATTTAGCGCATCAAATTACATAAACAACGCCCCCGATTAAGGTCGACGATAACTTTTATCGTGCTTTTAATTGCAATTTTCCGCAATTTTGGGAGTTTTTTGGAATTTACTCAAAATTTTGGGAGTGTATCATCCGATTCAACTCCAGATTCAGATTCAGTGCATCAAATTACATAAAAATACCCCCGAGTAAGTTCAAAGACAACTTTTATCATGCCTTCAACAGCGATTTTCCGCCATTTTTTCGATTTTTTGGAATTTACTAAAAATTTTGGAGATATATTGTAACGTAACGCTCTTGCCGACCCCGGGCCTTAACGCCGTCACGCGTCGGTTCGAGCTACCTTAAAGAAAAGAAGCAGGTATGAAAGAAACGTGAGAACGCGGAATTTCGATTTTGAAGAATTTAACAATTCCAATTTATTCAATTTTGATCGATTTTACAGGATCATTGGTTTTTTTGATTTGTTATTATGAGTGCGTTTGCCAATTGGGGAAATTTTGATTGCGCTCGCCGTTTTCAAATTGATCAATTTTTAATTTACGCGTTTTTCGCTCATTTTCAAAAAAAAATAAAAAGGTTTCGATAATTCAAAAGTGTTTTCGATTTTATACAATAAAAGAAATTATTATAGGTTTGACGTGATATAACCTTAAATTCGAACCGCGGCCTTTTGAATTATTTAAAATTTACAAGATTTACAAAATTTAGAGAAATCTCGGTTTTGTTTGACTCGGACTCAATTGAATTCAATTTTGAATTTGAAAAGAAAATTTGCAGAATCTACAAATTTACAAATTAATTTACAAACAAAATCATCCCTGATTCTAGCAACGCAAAAGAAGAACAAAAAAATGTAGTTTAGGTTTAGGATACGGACTCCAGACTACGGGATCGATACGTCGCCGAGTCTCACCAATATCCTGAGCATCCGCAAAGTTAGGTAATTGATTGTCCACGGACCACGGGATGAGAACGTCGCCGAACCCCTCCAATGTCCCGTGCAACAACAATTCGGAAAATTTTTATAGGTTAGGTGTAGATTCTGGACCACGGGATCGATCCGATACGTCACCGAGTCTCACCAATATCCCAGGCATCTAAGGAAAATAGGATAGGTTTTATAGGTTAAAGTTGCTAGTATGAGGGAGAATAGTTGAGGTCAGCCTTTTTGTTCCGAGTCAGAATTTTGAGGAAGGACTGCCTGCCGAATGGGCCGTGCACCGACTTTTATAACCCGTTCCCCACTCTAAAATGTCTCAATCGCCGAATTTTCGGTTTTCGGACGCGTTCTGCGCATTATTTTGTAACAGGCCTCGCTATTGGCTCGCTGCCATGATTCGCGACTTTCCATTGACCGATCGTGATTTTGCCCGATGCGCCGAAATCCGCTTTTCATGTTTTTCAGCTTTCTGTTTTATTGAAATGATAAAAATTTAATAGGAATCGTTACCGTTTAATTTTCTGATCCATTTGGCTTCGCTATTTCATTTAACATTGCTTGAATTGATTTTATTCGAAAAATCGAAAAAAGTCACGTTCGGGTTCCTATAGTCCATGAACGCTTATCCTCGCGCATGCGTCGTAAACATGCGTCTCGTTTTATTTAAATTTACACAAATTTTCTAGAAGGAATGATCTTTTTATTATTTTCCTTTGATTCGTTATAATTTTCCGCGTCTTTTGAGCTTAGTTACATAACTTTTCGAAATCGCGTTGAATTTTTATTAACAAAACAAAAAAATATGATAGTTCGAGTTTTTAATACGCGGCGCCGCTAGTATCGCGCTCCATCGCTTGTATCGGGCCTTTGTATTGCCCACCAGTACGGCCGTCGCCGGCCAACAGTGACGCGTCTCACCGGTTGTTGTACGCGCTCGGTCAAAACATTGCGTCGGATCGCCATGTTTTTCGGGGTTAGGTTCGCTTTCGGAGTCGATTCGGGTCGTTTGGAAAAACATTACGTCACAATATTGACCAATCTGACCCCGGATTCAGATTCAACAGGCCCCACATATGTATAGATTAATGGTTCCGGTTCTCGGTACTGACCAATTTTTTTTTGTGTGCCGGTGTTATGCAATATGGACCCCTAGGGAAAAAAGGTTAAGACATTGATGGTCCCTTGTTCTCTGACCATATCACGAAAAATGTAAAAAAATTGCATATGAAAAATTGTGAAACCAACTGTAAATAATTTCAACAGAACAATTCGAAAAACATTTTGCAAGTAATGAAAAAAAAAACATTATATTGAAAAAACTACAAATCCGTAATTATTTTGTAAAAGGAAAAATAATATATATAAAACGTGAGAAATAAAAAACTAAAAAACCGCGCTTGAATACATTTTGGAAACCGATGCCCCATTCCTCTTATCTTATTCTCACAACTAAATCAATCGAAAAAAAGTTCCATTTCAATTACGTACAGCATTAAAATTTATCATATCAATTCGAGGTCAAGTATTTAATGGTAATTCGGAATATCCATCCCTACAGAGGAACCATCAGGAACTTGAGAAAGTTCTAATAAAACAAAAAAGTTACCATTTGAGTTAGGTGCAGCACTAAAATTTATGATATTAATCGGAGGACAAGTTTTGCATTAGTGAATCCGAGTTTTAGCATAATGAAATTGTTTCAAGAAGCGTTTCAATAAAAAAAAAAAACATCAAAAGTATAGTAACTTGTTACTCTATGGTCGCAGAGACTTGGAAGAAAATCGATTCTTCTCAGACTTTCAGGATCCTTTGGTATTATTTACAATATTCGACGTCGATTTTGGATCGGTACAAATCATGTTTAAATATTTGTTAAAAGTCCATGTCCGGCCTATCACTTTTCATACAAATTTTTCATTCAAATGAAAAAAATCATACAAAAACGAAATTGTCCGGCAGAATCCGGTTAAAAATTTATTGAAATGCGATTTATTATCTGTTTTATGTTTTTTTATTGAGAACATTAAACTGATAATAAATGGCATTTCAATAAATTTTCAACCCAATTCTGCAGTACAATTTCGTTTTTTCATGATTGATTTTTATTTGAATGATTGAGGTTTTTTTTATTATTTTTATTGAAATATTTTTATTTGAAAAATTAATCGAATGAAAAGGCCATCACGCCGTTTGAGATGGCCTTTTTCCCTTCCGTGTAGCGTATACGATTTTTTACCACACCTGTAATAGAAAGTTCGATATAAAACATTGAAATTTATAAATGTACATAGGAATGCAAGGCTAGAAACAAAGACTAACACGCGTTTTCCGCGTTTTACTTTTTTGTTTTTAGATTCGAAAAAAGATTTTGACCAGATAGCATATACATACTTTAGGCATATGCTATTCAGTCAAAAACCTTTTTCTGACACTAAAATTAAAGAAATGAATGCAAAACGTGTGTGAGTCTGTATCTAACCTTGCATTCTATTTCACAAATAGCATTCCTTGCATTCCATTCCACAAATTTGAATTTTTTATATCGAAAGAAGCAACATATTTAGAAGAATCAAGCAAAGTCAACTTTTTCACAGTGTTTTTATTCAAAATCCTTTTAATTCTAAATAATCTTTTTTATTCAAAGGACATTTTATTCTCTTTCTCATTGGATTTCCAGTTACAATAATTAACCCTACACCTCATGTGCCTTTTTTCATATCCTCAACCTCATGACCGGGGTTTGAACGCACCCCACTCTTTTTCTGCTTATAAATCCGGTCCTACGATGCTAAACTGACTTTATCCCACACCATTTTCTTCGTTTTTTTATAACGAAAAGAATGATGTACGATAAAACTAATTTCAATTGAATTTATTTATAAAAAAATCCGTCGATAATCAGTCGATAATGTCGCTTGTTAGGACGGGAGCGTAGTTTGAAGTTCGCGTGGGGTGTGCTCACACCCCAGTCATGCGTTCTAGAGTTAATTGTAAACTGCCTTATTTTACATTTTTTAATTACAACAGTTAAACGATCGAACATGAGCAACTTGTTTGTTTTTTCTTTATTTTTTTTTTTGGAGTAGAAATAGCGGATATAGCCCTCGGCAACTGCACTTGACTTCCATCCTTCATACTACTTGACGGTCAACAAATTGGCACCTGAATTTGCCAGTAAAGTAGCTGATGTTCGACGGTAGCTGTGTCCGGTGTACTTAGTCGTATTTTTCAAATTCAAATATAATGCGATCGTCTTCGGGATTTCACTTATTTTATTCTTCCCGATCACCTGACGCGTGCATTTTCCTTTTTGGTAGTTGACGAAGAATCGGTTTGAGGCTGTGTCATCCGGTCTTTGCGCAATGTATTTTTTTACTAATCCATAAAAGTTTGATCCAATAACAAACGATCGCGGATAGTAATTTTTTGTACCCGAGTCGAGACAACAAATTGTGTCCCATTTAGAGTGCAAAATTCTATGCTTCTCAGGGCTCCACAAATACCAAATATAAGAATTATTCAATATAAAATTTTCCATATAAATATTTATATAAATACCCATATAAATATTTTCATCTCAAACTATTTTTTTTTATTATTCGTTATTCATAGAACTATTTTTGATATTTAACTTTAATCTTTTTTTGAATTCTTTGAAAAAAGATTTGACGAAATATATTTTTCGATTTCAATTTTCTGAGTTTCTTGTACCCTAGAGCACCTTATCCATCGCAAAATTACATACAAAATTAAATATATATCGTACATTTACTTTCATTGCCAGGTACAAAGTAATGAGGAGCTTCATCGATGAACCTCATAATGCCGGTAAATGAAAAAACTGGAGCCTTCTATGAAGAGAATCCTTTCGACTTGTTTTTCATAAATGTTTTTAATCGCTTGTAATCGTTGATGTTGATCCGATGCTTCAGGAGAATTACCCTTTTTAGCATTGACCAGCGGCTCCACATAGTCGACGGTTTCATGTTTTTCGACAGCTCATTGAAATATACGAGCAACACGTCCTCCAAAAATAAAGTCGCTTTATTTTCCAGTTTCCACACCATTAATTCTTCGTAACAGGTATTGTACCGAAAACCAAATTTTTGTCGCAACAAATCATTCGTAATGCTTTTTGCTTCAGCCGCAATATTCTTCGTCGTCACTTCGTCTTCACTCTCGAATTTGGAAGAATTTGGAGAAGATCTCATTCCGTTTTTTGTTTCAATTTCACTCAACCTTATTCACTCAATTATTTCGATTTCAGAGAGCATCGAATTCAGTAAGACTTTTTTTTATCGGTATTACCCGTCAATGTTAAAGAAGAATATATCATCAAAAAGTCGTTGCCATGTTGCTGCATTGTATGAAGTGCGGTAGAGTTAGTTTAACGCATGCGTCAACAAATTCAGAGAGCCGCAAAGTGCTATTTTCCTTCTGCAAAACAGGGTCAAAAAGCGAACTTTCCGTGGAGGTGTAGTAAAATAGTATATTACACACCTAGGGAGGGAAAGTAGACTACTTCAAACCGCGGGCAGAATTGTCACCCGAGCTAAAGGCGAGGGTGATAAGCACGCGGTTTGAGGTGGTCTAATTTCACTCTCGTGGAGTGTATACTATTTTTCTCCGCACATGCACCGAAAATTCAACCTTCCGATTTCGGAAACTTTTCACCACACATGCGCCGAAAGTTCAACTTTCCGAAATCGGAAGGTTGAATTTTCGGTGCATGTATTATGTCCATTAGGAACCCAAGAACATGGGGAAGTTCATGTTGGTGGCAGGAAAATGATTTTCAGCTCTTAACGTTGAATTCCGAGAAAAAAGACCAATTTCTCGTCAAAATTGTATTGAAAATATTTCATCACAGGTCTGTCCTTGGCCTTTAGCGATTTTTTGCCCTTACTCTAATATGCTATGGCCATGAAATCCAAGAGCATGGAGAAATCCGGGATGGGTGCCGAGATATGATTTTCGATTTAAATCTTTGGTTTCCATGAAAAAAGACCAAATTTTCGTCAAAATTGTACAGAAAATATTTCGTCACAGGTCTGTCCCTGGACTTAGGCGATTTTTTTTCTTGTACTCTAATATGTTATGCCCATTGGGAACCCAAGAGTACGGAGGAATGCGCGTTGGAGGCCAAGATATGATTTTCGTCTTGTAACTTTGGTTTCCGCGAAAAAAGACCAACTTTTCGTCAAAGATGTACTGAAAATATTTTGTTACATATTTGTCCTTGGACTTTAGTGATTTTTCCCCTTGTACTCTAATGTGTTATGCTCATCGGGAACCCAAGAGCACGGAGGAATGCGCATTGGAGGCCGAGATATGATTTTCGGTTTGTCACTTTGGTTTCCACGAAAAAAGACTTATTTTTCGTAAAATTTGATGTAAAAAATTATTGGTACAGATCTATCCCTAGACTTTGATGATTTTTCCCAAGTCTTCATACCAGGAATAAAGGGATGTGGAGACTTTTTTCATAGAACAGATTTTTTCGATCCCTTTTTTCCAAAATTCGGGTGAAAGATAGATAAAATTCAAAACAAATCCAACAGAATTGGCAATTTCAAGATATTATATATATTGCATTCTGAAGATAGAAATTTTTATTTCATTTAAAATGAGCTTTCCAATGACTTTTCGATGTATTCACTTTTATTCATATCACTATACCCAGAGATGCAAAGTGAATGCACACATGTCGATGCACAAAATTTTTAAATTCTACATGTACCCACTGTACCCACCAAGTTTCAATAGGAGCAAGAAACAGTATAGTGTGTCTAGACCAACAAAATCGCTTATTTTTTGATGTATGTATTGCATTCTGAAACCATAAAATGTTATGCCATTCTTAAATGAGCCACCGCTGACTTTTTGTAACAGTTATGATTATTTTTTTATTATCTTTATTACTTATTATTTATATATATCCATAATTTATATTTCTTCTGTAAGTTTTATTATTTATATATGTCCATATTCCATAATCAAAAATGCAAAGTGATAATATCTGGAGGACATGTTAATACACAGAATTTTCACAGTTTGCAATTATCCGCTGCGGTTTATTCATCGATCGACTTGGGCGCACGCCCAAGTCAACCGCACCCTCGGTATTAGGTCCATATGTAGAAAATCATTAGTGTTAGTACACCAAAATCAACCAATTGAAATCTCTAGGGACATCGTTGATGTTATATACGGACACGCATCTTTGAATGTGTTTCGGAAAACGACCAATGAAGAACCAGAGAGGATCCAAGGGGTCTTTGAAGGGATTGGTAACTTTGCGTAATTATCGATCCATGCAAATTTGCAAAAACTTAAGTTTTTTCTCATTAATTGCGCGGTAAATATTTAGAAGTGCAACTTTTCCGAAAAATTTGTGGTGACCAATGAAAACAGTTCATACGAAAAAAAATATCCTACCACCATTTTTCGGAAATGTTGCACTTCTAAATATTTACCAATTACGCTACTGATCGTGTTGATTTTAGGCTCATTCGATAGGGACCTTGAAAATTAGTATCCAAATCAATTTTCGTTTCATGAAACGTCTTCTCAGCTTCGCGATTCACGAAAATTACATGCAAATTTTACCCCCACCACCGCGAATTGGTTTATTCAGAGATAATATAGTCTCGGCGAGCTCGGACTAGTACACGACAGGGCTGTCAATGTATGTACCCGAGACTACCGAATCTCTTGAGGCGAGCTTGGGCCAGCAGACGACAGGGCTGTCAATGTACTTGTCCCGAGACTCTGCCGAGTCTCTTGATATTGACCTTGAATTTTGTCTTTGACATTGAATAACCGTTGACCGAGTTGATTTATCGAAAAGTGACATCGATTCTCTTTTGTAGAGCTTTCAATTCTCTATAAAAATATGCCAAGAACTTTGTGGTATCTTATGGGGAATCGACAAGAGCGATGCGCACTAACTTAATATTAATATTAAGGACTCATATTTTAACTGGTATATTTTGGTACCTAAACGAAACTTTTGACATTGATTTCGATCGAAATTAAAAATGATTATTGTATTTCCCGCCTCTTCCTCCATGATTAACATGTAGTACCTTCATTCCACACCGACGTCGCCACAAATTTTATAGCAGTTAAATCGAAAACTGTGCCACCCTTGTTTCGCTTGCATTTTTTTCTCTTGTCATTCTTCATCTTTGTGCCGACAAGCCACAACGTATTTGGGAAAAAATAACGGAAAATGGGGAAAACACATAGAAATTCAGATAAGGAAAACCGAGAAAAAAGGCCTGAAGATCGATTGAGGCGATTGGAAAGAAAACTCAGCTCAAAGAAGGCGAAAAAGAAGAGAAATTACAAAAAATATAGCCTGGAATCGTCGGGTTGCAGTTCGCCGCATAGCAACGACAGGTGTACAAACGATCATAGTAAGTATTCTGAGGCTTCATTTGTGTTTTAGGTTACTGATGGACGATAAAAATAATACGATAAAGACGAAACGGGCATTCCGTCAGTCTCTGTAGAGATGTCAGGAGAGCTGTAGCTCAGCCAAAGAACGTTTCTGGAAATAACGGTTGCTATGGACGGAAATTATGCCAAACAAATGTGTTGTTACGCAGTAATACGCTCATAATACATATTCAGGCTGTAGCCTGTCACTGGATTATGTATAATCCGAATGAATCATGCGCGACGTCTTGATTATAGGAAACTTCGATCGGACACAACATTTTGAGCAAATGGATGAAACGTCGAGTGATCTCTTGACAACGGGAGACTCAGCAAACACTGGTGTACCAGTGGTCAAGAATGATATCTAGAGTCGCGGCAGCGACTCTGAGACAAGTACATTTATAAGATATGACGAGTTGCTGCCAGAGACTCTTTACCGGAGCGATAGCGTTTCCAATTGTTTTCGAAAATTTTCAAAATTTGTTTCTTCAATAATTAATTAACTATATCATTTCGGAGAATATTATACGTTGACATATTTTTTATTATTTTTTTCCTTTCGATTGCGACCTCTTCGAACTCTGTAGCTTGACGCGTTGAAGAGATATTAATTATTTATTTTTTAATTGCATCAAAAAATGGGTCGGATTTTCGCACACATTTTTGATGTTTATTTGTTTTATATCTAGTGACAAATCTGGTGCCATAATACATTTTATATACCGATATATTTTTTTTCTGGTGCCATAATACCAATATATACCTATATATTTTCGTGTCGTATGACGTATGGTGTGTTGTTTATGCTGATAGATGATGAGGTTATAAAGATCGCGAATTTGACAGTTCACCGATATCCCGGTCGGTAGTACAAGTATATACCTATATATTTCCGTTATGATATGACGTATGGTGTGTTATTTCAATGCTAACTAAATGAGGTTATAAAAATCGCGAATGTTACAATTCACCGAAACTGTTCCAATTTTTTCCGGTTCTGTAGAAAATAAATAAAAGCAGTACAATGTTTTAGTGAAAGTGGTGAGAAAAAAGTGAAGAAGAAAAAGATAAAGACCGAGGAATCCAAGAGTGTTGTGTAATGGAAAAAAAAAACGAAAATTGTCAACAACGTTCGGATTGATGGTAAAAATATTTAGAAAGGTTAGAGATTTTTTCTATATATATCTTGAGATGTAGTCCGGATTCTGAAACATTAGAAATAAAAATCCATGCCTCCGCTCTTTCTCATCATCTC